>NW_023604972.1:75367134-76040752 GCF_014898055.3 Talpa occidentalis
AAGTAGATGAATGGCATGTAATTGCATTGCTTAAATGTAAGTGCATTTTGTAGGAGAAGAGCAATCTATAGTATAATGGACAATTTAATCCAGCTTTCTTACCTACATGAAATTAGTATTTCATTTCTTGTGAAACCATTGCAGCAAAAGACTTCTCATTCTATAAAATCAAACTATTTTGAACTCTATAAAATTGAATACATCATTCTGCTTTTTTTTTTCCTTTCATTTGCATACATAACACAACAGTTCCTTTCTGATTCAACACACTGATTTGCTATAATGAAGTTGCTCAGTCATCATTATTTACATTTTATATTTCAAACATCTTTGTGTCATATTAAAGAAAGGCAGGTATTGTTTGAATTCACTTTTCCCTCTTTCCTTTGCTGGTGAACATTTAAGTAACATTTTCTACAACCATTGTGCAGCAGGAAGCTTAATAGAGATGCTGTTTCCATAACAACAAATAGGATTTGAGCAAAAACACAATGCTCAGTGGTTACTGTACCTCACAGCAGGTAAAAGCAGTTATTCAAAATACAGGCAGCATGGCATTGAAAAAAAAATAATTAAAGCAAGGGGTGCTAAGAGTTCTAGTCTATATTTAGTAAATGTTTAACTCATAAATGTTTGAAGAGGGCAACTCTAGAATCCCCTACATGCTGTATTTCCTCTCAGATCACAACCTAAAAGAAGAGTAGCCTGGAGATTAATTTTTTCTGACATTCAGAGTTTTTTGAGTCAAAGAATCACCAACAAAGATTAGGTTAAATACTTTCTAGATTGACTAACATCTTATATTAGATAATCACATGTAAATTTCCAATTGTTATAGCGAAATATATGTACCTATTTTTAAATTACTCTTTTTGAAGTTTTTTTTTCAATTTAATAGATATATATTTTGATTAATATCATTAAATTAAATCATTGCTTGAAGAAATTCTAAGATGTCATAAAGGTGAAAAATATAATCTATCCTGAAATGGCATAGATGATTTCAAAAGGTTTTACGTACCTTATGATTCCATATCTTGTTTCCTATGATTTTTCATGTTTTTTAAATGTGCACATGTGGGTGTTTATAGATCCATTATTCTGTCCATTAGTCAGAATAATAAGATTTTTTTTTTAATTTAGAGTATTTAAATTAAAGTCATAGTATAGTAAAATAACCAAAACAGAACTTTTTCTACATTATCAAATTCATAAAATGTGTGGGAAAGAACTTCAAGTGTGCCAAACTGAAACACAAATCCATTAAGTAATCCCTTTGTTTAGAATCCTGAGGAGTGGTGATTCAGACTTACCACTAATTTAAAAAATCAAATTTATTGCTCCTTAGTATATGCCTTTCCTTTTACACATAGCTGTAATTGACAGTTCTTTCCTGCTATTAAATATGCTAATAAAATATCTGAAAACTTCCCACTTAAAGCATCTATTCACTAGTTAAAGGTGGACAATTTTAGTTCTGCTTTGTTCCAGTTCTTTTTCTTTATGGAAATAAGAAGCAACCATATGCTGATGACCATGTGGGATTTGTGAAGCAATCCACACATTGTGCAGTTCAAAATCACCTCTGTTCTTAATTTCCACAATATTAATTTTTAAGTCTCTATAATGGAACAGTTTTTTGTATTCAATTTTGAAGGGCGGTGTTAGCTCTTTCTTTCTCACTAATCTCCTTTAAAGTAAGAAGTGGTATCTATTCATCTTTGTTTCCCTATGGCACCCTTCATGGTTTTTGGTTTGGTTTGGTTTGGTTTGGTTTTGGTTTGGTTTGGTTTACAGAAAACATTCAATGACTCACTAGGTGTTGAATGCAATGGATAGGAATGATGAAGAGTAATGATTAGAAATCAAGGTGAACAGAAAATGGCTAAGTTCCAATCTGATGGTGTTAACAGAACTTTAAAAATGGCCCCTGCTATTTTATTCCCTGGTCTCCATGCCTTTGTATAATCTCCTTTCTTTAAATGCAGGCAGATTCTGAACTATTCTAAACAAGTGAATATGGCCGAGTTAAATTGATTTTGCAGATACAATTAAATTAGTTAATATGTTGACTTTGAATTAATCAAAGGCAGATTATCTTGGATCAGTCTGTTTTAATCAAGTGAGCCTTTAAAAGAGGATCCAGACCTCTGAAAGAAGAGAATCAGTGGTACAGAGATGTTCTCCTGCTGACCTTGAAAAAGCAAACAACTATGATGTGAGAGGACTTTAGAGAAAGACACATGGTAGAACATTAGAGCTTCAGTCACATAGCCCCAGGATCTGAATTCTTCACAAAATTTTAAAAGCATGAATGAGGACTCCATGCTTCAGAAAGAGTCACACCGTAATTGCAGCCTTGTGGGACCATCTAATGCAGCAGAAGACCCATCTAAATCAAACCCAAGCTCCTGATCTATAAAAGCAGTGAGATTAAAAAGTCTGTGTGGTTTTAACTGCAGATTAATTTGTTATGCAAGAGAAAACTAAAACAACCCACAAGAATTCCTGGTCATGCTGTGTAGCTACCCTAGTCATACAGTCAGAATTGTATGCAATGAAGTAGGCAGGAGCACATTATTCTGAGTCCAGCATAGCTCTCTATCTGATTGTGCTCTCATGTACTTGGTAGTTGTAAAAGTGCAACATGTAAATTGGATTGAATTAATAACTGTAAAGCACTTTGAAAAAACAACATTAAGTCATTACAACATGAAGGAGGGCGTGATTTTTATACATTAGCATCAACCCCTAAGCCCTTTATGTACTAGAATTTTAGTAATGAAAATAAGTTTTATCCTTTCAATCCACCTGTTTTTCTACTTGCAATTATACATTTATCCAGAATATATTTGTTAAATGGATGCTACAGATATCAACTATGCTGGCTTGTGAGTAGTCAAATATGTTTAGTTTTGTTAGTTTTACTGCTTATTTATTTATTGAAGCAACCCTGATTTACAAAATTGTATATGATTTAGAAGTAAGGGATCAGCCCCTGCATGTGGCCACACCACACCCACCATCATGGCACTGGAGTACTTCATCAGAGTCCATTTGTCCCCTCTCCACTGTGTTTCCCCTCTCCCTCCCTCTCTTTTAGCCTCAGTTCTGTAGTCAGACTTGTAATTGGTATAGTCCCTCAATGTGTGTCTAAAGAAATGTTAGGGAAACAATGCTTTTATATAATTTAATTTAATTTAATTTAACATTATACAATATTATAGGGATACAATTATCCAATAATGATACCCAGCCAGGAAATTCTTCCATAATCAAAAAGAAAGATGCAGACCAAGTGAATCATTATAATGGATATGATATCTAGTATTTCATTTTAGAAAAGTATACTCTTGGGACATAAGAACATCATTTTCATATCTCTATTGAGAAGAGAACTTTTATGTAGCCTATCGCTTTGTGATAAGAAAATTTACTCTTTATTCTTTCAGGTCTTATGTCTAGTTCATTAATCCATTTTTTTTAAATATTTTTTAAGGTTTATTTATTTATACAAGCACTGGGTACAGTCAGAAGCATGGGAGGGTGAGAGAATTCACCAGAGCCAGAGCGGGGAACAGAACAGGCAGACTGATGAAATACACTGTTGAGGGGAGCAGCAGGTGCAGTAGGAGAGGTCTGCTCGCCATGTGGGACCTTTGCCTGTGGCTGGGGATAGAACCGGTGCTGCAGAGGCTGCCGGCAGCTTCACAGCCTAGCGCCCAACCACTGCACCACCAGGGGAGGCCCCTTTAATTCATTTTGAGTTAGTTTTTGTGCATGGTGTGAGGTAGTAGTCAAGCTTCATTCTTTTGCATATAGCAACCCAGTTTTCCCAGCACCATTTATTGAACAAACTTTCTTTGCTCCAGTGCATATTCTTTGCTCCTTTGTCAAAGATTAGTTGACCATAAATCTGTGGGTTTATTTCTGGATTTTCTATTCAATTCCATTGGTCTGTGTGTGTGTTCTTTTTCCAACACCATGCAGTTTTGATGATTATAGCTTTGTAGTATAGTTTGAAGTCTGGGCGTGTGATGCCTCCATTCCCTTCTTTTTTTTTTTTTTTTTAGGAGAGCTTTGGCTACTTGGGGTTTTTGGTGATTCCATATGAATTTCATCAATAATTGTTCTATTTCTTTGAAGAATGTCATTGAAAATTTTACTGGAATAGCATTGAATCTGTATATTGCTTTTGGTAGGATGGCCATTTTAATAATGTTAATTCTTCCAGTCCATGAGCAGCGGATGTCTTTCCAGTTCTTTGTGTATCCTTCTATTTCTTTTAACAGTGTTTTATGGTTTTCTTTGTATAGGTCCTTCACCTCTTTTGTTAGATTTATTCCAAGTATTTGTTTTTTTTTGTTTCAATAATAAAAGGGATGGTTTGAAACCATAAAATACATAGAAGGAAATATAGGTGAAATACTACATGATATGAACCTCAAAGATATATTTACAGACATATCACCCAAAGCAGTGATAGTGAAGGCAAAGATAAACAGCTGGGACTACATCAAATTAAAGAACTTCTGCACAGCAAAAAGAGACAATAACCAAAACAAAGAGAAACCCCACCAACTGGGAGAACATTTTTGCACACAAAACTAATGATAAACGATTGATCAAAAAAATCTATAAAGAGCTGATGAGACTCAACAAAAACAAAGAAAATAATCCAGTCAAAAAATGGGCAGAAGAGCTAAATGAAACTTCTCCAAAGAGGAAATGCAAATGGCCAACAGGCATATGAAAAAATGTTCAACATCACTTGTAAGCAGGGAAATGCAAATCAAAACTTCAATGAGATACCATCTTACACCAGTGAGAATGGCACAAATTTAAAAAAAAACTAGCAACAACAAATTGGTGAGGTTGTGAAGAAAAAGGTACTCTCCTGCACTGCTGGTGGGAGTGCAAACTGGTCCAACCACTATGGAGAGCTGTGTGGAGATTTCTTGACCTACTAAAGGTAGAGCTTCCATATGATCCAGCAATTCTACTCCTAGGTATTTACCCAAGTGACACAGAAACATTAATTCCAAAGGGCACCTACAGCCCTTTGTTTATAGCAGCACTATTTACAATAGCTAAGCTATGAAAAAAAACCCAAATGCCCAAAAATAGAAGACTGGATCAAGAAGATATGGTACATAGGGCCTCCCCGTTGGCGCTGAGGTTGAGTGCTCGGTTGCAAAGCTGCCTGCAGCCTCTGCAGGGCCAGTTTGATCCCCGGCTGCCCCTGGCCATTGGAGGAGGGTCCCACATGGCGTGCAGACCTCTCCTGCCGCCCACTGCTCCCTTCAGTAGTGTACTTCGGTCCTTCTGCCTGCTCTGCTCCCCACTCTGGCTCTGGGGAGTTCTCTCACCCTCCTGCGCTTCTGACTGTACCCAGTGCTTGTATAAATAAATAATTAAATCTTTGAAAAAAATAAATAAAGTAGATGGTCACAGGGTGACTTTAAAAAAAAATAAGACATGGTACTTATACACAATGGAATATTACTCAGCAATCAAAAAAGATAAACACCTGCAATTTGCAGCAACATGGATGGAGCTAGAAGGGATCATGCTCAGCGAAAAAATCCAGAAAGAAAAAGAAAAATACCGGATGGTCTCACTCATAGCAGGAATCTAGAAAACCTAAATAAGGGACCAGGAAAATGACTAATCAATACAAAGTAAAAATCAAAATCAACAAGCAACTATAAACCAGAAACACACTAAGGCAGGGAGAGGGAGAGGGGGAGGGTCAGGAAGAGGAAGGACTAGGGTCAAAATAAGGGGTGCTGCAGTTGTATGTAGAATATAACCAAAATGAAAATGCATACATTGTGCAAAAAATGAAAAATGATTTAAGAATTATATAAAATAAAACATTAAAAATAATAAAACATATACACCACCAGAAAAAAAAAATTACTCTTGGGGCATCCCTGGTGGCGCAAGGGGTTAAGTGCAACTTATGAAGCTATCTGAAGCCACTGCAGCAAGAGCTTGATCCCCAGCTGGCCAGGGAGCATCATACATGGTGCAGCAGACTTCTCCCGACTCACCCACTGTTCCTCTCAGCAGTGTATTTCAGTCTATCTGTCTGTCTCTCCCCTACTCCATCTTTGGTGAATCCTCTCATGCCCCCGCATCTCTGGCCTGTACCCCAGTTCTTGTAGGCATAAATATTTTTTTAAAAAAAGGAAAAAAAAAAAGAAAATTTACTCTTAAGAAAAAATTTTGATAACTTAAATCATGTGTGACCATAAGCTTAGGAGATTTTGAAAATAAGGTTTAAATGATAGAGACAAATTAAAAAGACAAATTAAATCTTTGTTCATTTAGCCACATAGTGTTAAAACTTGATTATTAAATAATGCATATAAAGTGTCTATATTTTACTCCTCTTTCTCAAGTTTGCATGAGGTTAGTCACACCAATATATTCACAGATGTCCTATTCACAGTGTTGTGAGAAAGCTAGGGGCACATTGCCAAAACTCATGTCAGTACAGAATATCAAAATAAAGATGGAAATGTCCAAATTAGAGACTAAACTATGATACAAAAAAAAAAAAAGATTGATCAATTCTATCATTTACTTATTGTGACAACACACACACATTCCGAAAAGCAAGTGACAGTGTGGTATGGAATATATATCATCACAGATGCATTCTCTGTACCTATCTACAGAAGCAAAGTACTGTATATTCAAGTAATATAACAGTGTGCATAGCTCTGAAAACCAGCTCAGTATGGATGTTTAATAATTGCACCCAAGCATATAATTAGGTAATTAGAATTATTAAAAGTTGACAACACCAAGTTTGGATGAGTTACACCCTGATTCTAGAGGGCATAAGGGAAAGCAAGACCTCCCAAGAATCCGTTCAATAAACTCCTAAGAAAGTGCCTAAGGAGGCCACATGTAGGAGGTTCAACATCTCTACTTTCTTTTCCAGTATTCAATAAGGAATTAAAAGAGGATTTGATGGAGATTTGAAAAATCTCATCATTTGCACGGATTATATTGAGTACATTAATAAGGTGAAATTAACTTTGCAAAACATGTAATTGGGTAAAAACATGAGCTGAACATAAAACAATGGGACTAATGATTTAATTTTTGAAAAGCAGCTGATGCCTTGGCTCACACTAAACATGCATCTAAAGCAAGCTAAGAAGCATAGCAAGGAAAACAGATTATTAAGAACACTTTGTTTTAAATGTTTTGGAAACACAATAGATTAATTTGAATTTTTCAAGTCAATGATACAAACAATAATACAAATAAGGAAGAGGAATAATAAACCTAATAGCCAAAGGCTACTGATCTACTTGCTAAATGCATTAATAATTGTATATCACTTAAAATTATTGCAGTTTCCTAAACTGAAAAATTAATTGCTGACACTGATAAGAGAGAATATTGAGAAGCTGCTTTGGATTCTGTTGGAAAGCACTTCAGAGTTGACAGATGGAGCATACATTTGGAGGTTGAGAAGGGTAAGAAGGTAATGAGACTGGGACCAAAAACAATTATAGACTTAAGCCTCAAATGCAGCATAATTGTGACTATAAAGTAGGCAAAACAATTGTGCTTAATGTATTCATAATGTTTGTCAGAAGTGTGAAAAACAAAACCTGGAGTTGTAGATAGAGCCTGAAAGCATAAGTCAAATGACTGCAGAATATTCTCCTTTATTCAATCATTAGAAAATGCAGGTAACAAATAGTTATTGATGCAAACTGAATACAAGTGTGATATTGATGACTCTGTACTCATGACATTGAACAAAACAACATGTACTGAACAAAAGGATGTGGGAATCACCAATTATTGAGGTCTGTTTGAACATGATTGCAAGAAATAATGCAATTGAAATAATACAAAAGGTGTGGGTTAAGAAATGAAAAATAAAAATGATTTGGATATAGACAGAGGTCATTTTGGAAGAATTATAAGGAGTAAATTAAATATTACTTATTGATTTATTGATAATGAAGAACTACTTGAAGGGCATAATAATCTCTAAGGATAAGAGTTGGGGGCTATGGTGACAGTGAGGAAATTGTCAATGAAGTAGGGTGACATTATCTGATTTTGACCCATTATGTTTAATTGTTTACTTTGGTAAGCCATTTATAGTAAAAAAATCAGTCATCTCTAAATTCATTAAGAATGGAGAATACATCCAGCTTACCTTTGCAACACCACAACTATATATCAAAAGGCATTATATGTATCAGGCATTCAATACATATGGAACTAAATAAGTATAATAAAACTCAGAGCAGGGCCTCCGCTGGTGGCTCAGATATTTGAGCGCAATGCTGTGAAGCTGACTGCAGCCTCTGCAGTGTGGTTCAATCCTGACTGGCCAGGGAGATGGCTACATGGCTCAGTAGGCCTCTCCTGTCTCGCCCGCTGCTCCCCTCAGCAGTGTATTTCAGTCATTCTGCCTGTTCTGTTCCCTGCTCGTCTCTGGTGAACCGTCTTACCCTGCCGCACATATGGCCTGTACATCAGTTCTTGAATAAATACATCTAAAAAAAAAAAAAAAAAAAAAAAAACATAAAACTGAGATTATAGGGAGGAATTGCTTTTCAAAAAATATTTATTTATTCATGCATACAAGAACTGGGATGTAGGCCAGAGGTGCCAGGGTTGAGAGCATTCACCAGAGACAGAGTGGGGAGCAGAACAGGTCAATCTACTGAAATACACTGCTGAGGGGAGCAGCAAGAGAGACAGGTTTGCTGCACAATGTTGGTTAGCTCCCTGGCCAAGGATTGAACTCATGCCCCAGTGGCTGGCGGTAGCTTGATAGGATTGAGGTTTTAACCCCTGTGCCCCTAGGGAAGCCCCTATAGGAGGGATTGTTTAAAAGTAGGTGAAGATCTTCTATAGTTTCACTTTGCCAAACCAAACCTATTTAATGACTTGATAGTAGTAGAATTTGCATTTATTTTTTTTTCTCTCTCTAGGATCATGCTTATATACTTCTTTATAATTTATCTTATTTGGTTATAATAAGTCATATTTTTATATAACATAAAAAATCATCTTTTTTTTACTGATTTGTGCTTAACTGCAAGTGTATTTCTATCATTGAATATTTAATTTTGTTTTTCCAATTCCGACTGTTACAATCAATTAAACAATGAATATGTTAGGTAACCTTAAATGTATATCTTTTACACACTTAGAATTTTAAGAACTTTCTCAAAGTATCTTTTAAAATTTACATCCCAAAATGTCACCCTTTTCTAGGAAAACTCTCCATTCATTCTTCATTTCACCTAGAGTAAAATCCAAAAATACATACCATGTCGCAAGTAGTTATAATTTTGATTGAAACATACACCCTCTGTAGAGTTGTTGCCTGGAATACTTTGCCTATAATATTCATATGATTTACTTCTTTTTTTTTTTTTTTTTTTTTTTTTGTGGGATCCTCGCTGGCGGCCGGGGATCGAACTGGCACTGCAGAGGCTGCGGGCAGTTTTGCAACCCAGTGCTCAACCGCTCCACCACCAGGGGAGGCCCTATGATTTACTTCTTCATTTCTTTGTGTCTTTTTCTCAATTGCCTGCTGATTTGGGATGCCTTACCCGACAAGCAATATTCTACTTACCCAATTCTATTTATTCCCATGCATCTTCCTAGCATGTTATAATGTTATTATTTTTTCTTGTCTGTCCTTTATAAAAATATGAACTCTTTAAGGACAGATAATGTATCTGTTTTGTTTAGTGCCATACCCCTACACATAAAGGGAAACCCAACATGTGAATGAACTACTGATTACATGAATGGAATAATAAATAGGGAGCAGTTCATCATGTACATTGAGTATTTTGTAAAGAATTTGTTTAGTTTGTTGCTTGCAAATATTGGAGACGTTTAGGTTATTTTAAAAAGTGATGAAAGTAGATAAAAGTGAATAAATAAATTCACGTTCAACAAATATTTTTCAGCAGAACATTCACTTTCCTTTCAGAAAGGAGATTACAGATTGTGTTTTATAAAGTGTCATGTTCTCTATTATAATGATGCTGATTGATCAAGATGTTATTTGTATTGACATTGTAATGATTCCGACTGACTGAGAGGTATGTGCAAATGAGATAGAGAAAATTAAACTATCAAATAAAACCTTAACCAGGGCCTCCCCAGTGGTGCAACAGTTGAGCCCTGGGATGCCAAGCTGCCCACAGCCTCTGCAGTGCCCTTAGATCCCCGGGCACCGGGCGAGGGTCCCACACTGCTTTCAGACCTCTCCTGCCGCCTGCTGCTCCCCTCAGCAGTGTACTTCGTCAGTCTGCCCGCTCTGCTCTCCCCTCTGGCTCTTGTGAATTCTCTCACTCTCCTGCGCTTCTGACTGTACCCAGTGCTTGTATAAGTAAATAAATAAATCTTAAAAAATAAAATAAAACCATAGCCATTTTATAAACCACTTGTTCATAAAGACACTGAAAAACAGATATGTGACTGTGCCAAAGCCTATCTAAATTAACAGGTGATTCTAATATACTTCTGAAAAGTGGTATAAATATAGGCATTAAATTCAAGTTAATGTGAGATGTGTATGGACTCCATACCTGTGAACCTATCTCCAGTTTTTGCTGAGTCACAGGGGATACTCCTAGAAATTGTGCCCCCATCCCTGCTGCCAGTGGTCTGCTGGGAACTATCCGAATATGGTCCTCACCTGCTCAATGTCAACATCCTACAGAATTTTGCCAAGAGATTTAAAATCCTACCCCTGGTACTCCCAGCTGAACAATATGCTTACTTTGCTGCAGTGTAGATTCTTCCCAATAAATTCATATAGTGGTTGTTTGAATTTGACTTCAGTCATCAGTATACCTTTTTCTACTCTGATGGAAGTTATTGCTTTGATATCCCAATCTGATAAAACAGAAAAAAAAAAAAATCACCGGTGGAGGAAGAGGATATTCTGGGAATTTGAGGGACTAGATATAGGGAGAACATCCTTCTGCAATATGAGTCCGAGTTAGGGCAGTAACAGCAAATATAAAGGAAAAGGGAGACCAGACGACTCTTTCATCTATTTAACACCAGTTACCAACTGAAGGTATGTGTGGGTAAATGAGGCCATTATATTGAGTGTGCCTATAATGAAGAGCATGGAGAACAATAGATTCGGATTTCTGACAGTTTAATTGGGGTTAATGTGTAAAAATGTCCATAGCATGTCTTACTCTATTTGGTTTATGTATCATTGACTGAGGAAAAGTTGGGTTATTCCTGAGAAGCTCTGGGCTAATGATGACGGTGGTGCTTGTTTTCCTTATATCTGTGTAAAGCCTGTGTTGACTCAATTGTGAAATAAAATAACTCAAGTTTGAATTATCTACCCCAAAGTTCAGCTTTTCATGTTTGGATGGATTTCTTAATATTCTTATCTGCACACCTTTCTGTACTCTGTCGTTTCCATACCATATACTTTACCATCATGACACATTACTCTGTAGATCCACACTCTTCTGGTTCTAAGTGAGATTCTGGTCTAAATATTCTTATCATTTTTACACATTTACTTATTTCTACCCATGATGGAGTCCTTCTATTTGATTTTTATTTTTTAAATTAGGTATGCTCAATATATGTTATAAGACAATAAGTGTGGGAGACTGATTCTCATGTTTCTCTCTCTTCAAATTGAACAACTGTAATATTTGCACCAAAGCAAGCTAACTGTGTCTATACTATTAATGAAATTAATCAAGGTGAGCTGTTTTTTTGACTTAGCTATAGAAGTAGGAAAACATAATAGGATAGTTTGTTCTCATATTAAAACTGTTTTTCAATATTAACTTTATCAGTAAATAAGATGAATTTGAAAAGTTATCCATTTCCATTGTTTCACAAATGGAAAAGAAGTTATGACAAAAAAGTAATCAAGAATTCATTTGTTGATCACTTCAAACTTTAATAGCAGCCATCCTAATGAACAGAATTCCCTAGACCTTCTAAATAAGAACTGGAGACATGTAGTAAAGATTAGTGTCTTAATAAAGACCATTTTCTACTCTGCATATGTCTTTTACCACACCAGCCTGCATTATTTCTACTGTCTCATAGATGCACAGTTCTCTGCTTGTACTCTGCCTCACTTTTCCAATATGTCCTGTAAACATCAGAGATGAAATTATTTTACACCAAGACTAAGTTAAGGTAGAATTCAAGTGATATAACAAGGTAGTGGTAGAGCTTGTGAGAAGGGTAATAAGTAAACCTAGGTTTTATAAACAGATTTCCATAAATGGATAAATGAGCCAAATTTATCAAAGTTCCAAGGGAAATAGAAATCACAAATAATTTTGAAATTGTATAATTATTTTTAAGATGATAGAATGAATAAAAGGAATGAGACTCACCTTTTGGCCTCAAAGCCATACACAAGAAGAGAAGGAAGGAAAAAAATGTTAATGGGGGTTCTTATCTGTGTAAGACACTGTGTCTAGCACTTTGTTATAATTTAGATAATGTGATCTCTACTATGTATGCTGTAGGATTTTAGTCCATTGATTTACTTAATCCTTGTCTCATTCCAAGTGAGATAGTGAAGTGACATTGTTTTATTGCATGCTATAAAACAGGAAGGGAATTAAAAATTAAGAAAATTAAGGTGAGAATAAATTACTGGGGAGGATCTTTGGACAAGGCTAGTGCTAAATAATGTATGAATAATGAGGTGATTGTATTGTTGAACTGAAAATTTGAATGTGAGTTGCTGAGCACTCAAACCAAAGCATAGGATAAACTTAGTTACATTATTTGGTTTTCATCAAAAAAGAAACAAATTTAAAAGGCACCCTATAGTCTTCCATGACATCAAAAATAGAATAATTAAAAAAAATGTGCATTCTTTTAAAGTGAGAAGGCATTTTCCCACAAGCACATAATGGAAAAAAAATCACAAGTCATGTATTATAATGAATTTTTGAAGGTAACAGAAAGTTTGAAGTTAAGCTTTTTTCAGAAGTAAAGTCATTCTAAAATATATAAATTTCCCACTATGTCACATATTTAACCCAAACTACTGATTTTGCAGGAGGTAAATATACCGCATAAAGTAGTTCATAACTAAGCATACTCTTTAAGTCATCAGTTGACTCAAAAGCATCAGGAAATTATGCTGCATTCCTAGTTTCCACCATTCAACACAATTAAAATTATGTTTGCATATATATGTGTGTATATATATATATATACACACACACACGTACACTCTATATGTATGTATATGTCAGAAACTGAGAAATTATAAATAGGAAATTACTAACATTAAAGATTAAAAATAATAATAAATAAAATGAAGATATCTTTATTTAAAATTGGAAGCCAGAAAAATAATTTGTATTAAAGAAAAACCTTTTTTCCTGAATGTATTTCTGGCAAAATTAACTGTGGATCTTCAGTTGTGGTAATTTCAGATAATTAAGAGAGTCTGCAGAAAATGGTCCCAAATAGGTGGTGATAAAGGAATTGGAAACACAGATAAGGTAACTTTTAAAATAATATAAGCATGTAAAGTCCAGCAGGTTAACAATGACAAAAGTTGAGCAAAGAACAATCTTTCAAGCAGCTGAAGGTAATAATAAACAAAAATGGGAAGGGACCATTTCTAATATCTGAAGATGAGGCTGTTAAAAAAATAACTTAGGCGCTGAATGGTCAAAAAAAAGTACTTTTTAAATTTCTCTTTCATTTTATTTTTTTTTGTATGAGTTTTTAAATGACCAGCCAGCTGAAATTTATAAGAAAGCAAGGTGGGATTAAAAAGATATAAAGGGCAGGATTGGACACAGTGCAGGTTTTCTGATCCCATGCAGACCGGGTGAAGGAGAAGTCAGAGTCCTCAGTGGTTTTTTGCAGGTCTTTTATTGGGGTTCACCAGGAAAATGGCAGGCAGGGTTGCTGGGGGGCCGGGAGGCTGGCAGGCCTCCCAGCCCCCAGCAAGTCTTCACTCTATCTGGGCTCTCTGGCGTTCTCTCTGCTTCTCTGCTCTTCCGTTCGTTCTGCTGCTGCTTGGCGTCTCTTTTTTGCTGCTGTTGGTGTCCCTGTGACGCTGCCCTTAAAAGCCCAGTCTCAGACCAGGTAAATCTCATCTACCTAGTCCCACACCCTATTCCAGGTGCCCGCCATCAGACATGCATTCAGGACCGCAAGGATCCATCATCTATCCTGATGGCGGGAGGGCAGAAAAGCCTGACATTTTCCCTTACCCTACAAAAGTATACACATTTTTAATTCATATTTGAATTCATATTTGAAACCACTGAGGACCATGTCTGCCATTGTTACAGGACAGGGAGAAGAGCACCCCTAAACGCCCAAATCTTCCCATTCTAAATTGTTTCTGCCATCCACCACCTCAAGACAAAACATACTTGTAGGGTAAAGAAAATGTCAGGCTTTTCTGCCCTTCCGCCATCAGGATAGATGATGGATCCTTGTCCTGAATGCATGCCTGATGGCGGGCACCTGGAATAGGGTGTGGGCATAGGTAGATGGGATTCAGCTGAGTGAAGACTGTGCTTTTAAGGGCGGCGTCACGGGGGGACGCCAGCAGCCCCAGCCAGCAGCAGCAGCAGCAGCAGTAGCAGCAGTAGAAGCCGAAGCGGAAAAGCAGCAGAAAGAACACCAGAGAGCCCAGATAGAGTGAAGACTTGCTGGGGGCTGGGAGGCCTGCCAGCCTCCCAGCCCCCCAGGCAGCACCCCTGCCTGCCATATGCCTGGTGAGCCCCAAATAAAAAACCTGCAAAAACCCACTAAGGACTCTGACTCCTCCTTTACCCAGTCTGCATGGGATCAGAAAACCTGCACTGTGACCAGTTCTGCCCTTACAATACTCTAGTGTGAAAGACCTTCAATGGAAAAGAACTTTAACACAACTAGAAAAGGGGAAGAATGGGGAAGAATAGAGTTTCCAAATCAAGCACCTGAGTTTACCCATCCCCTCGTGTGTAAATGCCCAAACAGGGTTGGCCCAAAGCAGGGTCTCTGAGACCCAAAACCCACCCACAAATCTAAAGCACCTTCTGGCGGGGACCCATAGAAAACGGTCTGAAACAACCACACAAGTCTCGAAGTTAAAGAGCAAAATTAAAACCAAGATAAAAGCTGCTGTTGTTAACCTGCCCTTGTTAACCTCCCCACGGGTCGCACATCCACACCTGCTTCAACCAGTTCAGGACCAAAAAGCAAGTACAGCTTCTTCATGTCTCTCTGGTCCATGTACCTCCCCCAGTCTCTCATTGCTCTCCGTCCTACTTCCTTCCTCTCCCATCTCCTCGGCAGCTTCTTCTCCTCCCTGCTCAGCTCCACCCTCCCTTGGGTGGGGCAGGAAACCTGGAAGCTCCCCTTTTCCTGGGGACCATCCTGTTACACTGTGACTATTACATAGAATGGTAGTTTTTCATGTTGGCAGGTGGAGATTTCAAAACAAAGACACGAAGACATATAAGGTATGTTTAGATGGAAAAGTAATTAAATGTTGATTTTCCAGGAAATTTTAGAGAAAAATATCTGTCCTTTGAGAAAAAAAAAAGTAGTTAACTAAATGTTACAATGTATTAATACTAATTTATACGTGAGAAGGACATGGTTGCAGTGTGGCTAAGGTATGTTTCTTCTTTGTAATTATTAGTTTTGAGACTAGTGGGATTGATCATCACATCCCTTCCCTCTACAGTGTTGTTTTACAATTCATTAGTGTAGTGCCAGGAAGGCACAGGGCAGGATCTCTATGATCCACAAAGTCAGGTAAAGGAGATTTCTGGGGCCCTCTGTGGCTTTTTCAGGCTTTTATTGAGCCTTTACCAGATACACAGCAGGCAGGGGGATCTTTACTCTTTCTGGGCTCTCTGGCATTTTCTCGTGGTTTCTGCTTCTCCGATGGTTCTGCTCTTGTCTGTTCTCCTTCTGGTGTTCTCTCTTTTACCTTGCAGGCATCCCTGTGATGCCACTCTTATAAGCCTGGTCTCAGCCCAGGTGCACCCACCTATGCATGCTCACACCCTACTTCAGGTGCCCGCCAACAGTCATGCATGTAGGACTTCAGGGATCCATTATTAATGCTAATGGTGGGAGGGTGGAAAAGCCTGATGATTTTTTCTCTTACCCTACAGTTAGGCGCCCCAAAGAAGGGGGTACTACAGGAGTAATATTCTATTTTTGCCTCTAGTTTTCTCTCCAACCTTAAAAATTTCATTTCCAATTATTATTTCCTTAGAAAGGAGAAAGCTTCAAAGTGAACTAATATAGTGTAGTTTTGTGCAATCAAAATCAAATGAAAAACAAATGGCGACAGGAAGATAAGAAGTTCCACTTGCTGCAGAAGAAAACACTTGACTTTCTGGAAAGGCAGAAAAGGAAACCCTCAATTAAATTAAAAACCCTCACCTTCATAATGGTAAGAGCTTTATTCTTGTATTAAACAAACACAAACAACATATTTTGCCTGCTTTCCCAGTAATGGTTGTGGTTTCCTGATTTTTTAGGGTTTTATGTGTCACACTATGGTTTTATGAAGCAAAATTACTATAACTGGAGTTTCTTCTCTTATCTAGTACAGTGAATTACAAAGTTTATTTTAAATAATTATTTACTGAAGCATTTAAAAGAGACAGGTCAAAAGTAAAAGAGGCTATATCCATTTTCTCTATACTGAATGGTTTATAAAATGGAGCCTAATTTTTTTTAATTTATTTTTGCATAGAAGCACAGGGGTGTAGTCCACAGGTACAGGGGTCAGGAATTCACCAGAGACAGAGTGGGGAGCAGAACAGGCTGATCTACTGAAATACACTGCTGAGGGGAGCAGTGGGCTAGACAGGAGGGGTTTGCTATGTGGGTTAGCTTCCCGGCTGGGGTTCAAACTCAGGCCATAGAGCTGATAGTGCTGAGATTTAACCCCTAGGCCACAAGGGAGTTTAGTGTCTTTTATTTTTAGTAACCTTTTATTTAACCCCTAGGCCACAAATGGAGTCTAGTGTCTTATTTTTAGTAATACCAAACATAAATAATCCATAGGTTACCAACATTTTGCAGTTGTAATGATTCCTTAAAAGTCCTCTATGTATATAAGTACTATCCCAGAATATGGTGCATGTGACCAAAAATTAATGCAAGCATAACTGAAGTTGATCTTTTTTTTTTTATTAAATAATAAATTTTATTTTTATATTCCCCCATACAACTGCACATGCCCCATTCTGACCCCAATCCCTCCCCTCCCGGCCCCCACCCCCCAAAAAGTGTCTCTGGTTCATAGTTTTTTGTTAATTTTGATTTTCATTTTCTTATAGTTATTCATTTTCCTGATCCCTTATTTAAGTTTTCTAGATTCCTGCTATGAGTGAGACCATCCGGTATTTTTCTTTTTCTTTTTGGCTTATTTTGCTGAGCATGATCCCTTCCAGCGCCATCCATGTTGCTGCAAATTGCATGTGTTTATCTTTTTTGAATGCTGAGTAATATTCCATGGTATATATGTACCACATCTTCTTGATCCAGTCATCTATTTTTGGGCATTTGGGCTGTTTCCAAAGCTTAGCTATTGTAAATAGTGCTGCTATAAACATAGGGGTGCAGGTGTTCTTTGGAATTGAAGTTGATCTTTTAACAGTAACTGATAAGCTTAAAACAAACACTTCAGAAAGTAGCAAAATTTGACCTTTTCTTCAGATATTTTAGATAATTGCTAAGTAAGCATATTGAGTGTTATTGCTTATTACCTCAGATTAACTATTTTTTTCATGTAGCATAATACAGATTATTCTCAGTTACTCTCCCTCCTCAAGCATACAACAGCAGAGCCTTAGCTCTTAGCCCAATGGTACAATTATTACCCGTAAAGTCCACATCACTTTCTAATCATGAAGTGTAGTGCTCACATTCTCCCTCAGTGTGTTTATTTATGCTTTTATTCCAAATATTGCAGAGTGTTTAAACTATGCAAGGCAAGCTTTTAGTGATACATCACTTGGTCAATTTAGGTCAAAAGCTTAAGAGGCAGGGAAGCCTTCTTTATCTCTCTCCCTCACCCTAAGTCTGCCTGACTGCAGAGCGTTTAGCCCTAGAAAGTTTCACCAGCAAGAGAGAAGGACACTGGATCTCTAAAAGTTCTCAAGAGAGAAAAAAAAAATATAATAACTAGGAAATCCTGAGTTGGGCAGTTATTTTACCCTTTTTCCCCCCCATTCAGCATCATTCCAATACCCACCATTCTTATACCTTATATCACATCTGTTTTTCCCTTTGTATGGAGTCCTCAGTAATCAGGAGCTTCTAATTGTCATATGTCTTTGGTGGATCTGATGGGGAAAACATGAATACCTGTAATTCCCAGACAGCAACTAGATTACATCTTGAGGCTCAGTAGCCTTCCTAATATCTCCATTGAACTCTCCCAGGGTTGATTCTGTTTCACTGAGGACTAGTGAATCGGAGGAGGGGGGTGGAGAGGGGGATGGACAATTGTGGAATGACTTGTTTTAAGTTAGCATAGAAATGGTGAATGAATTTATTTTTTTCTAGAATAGCATTATCCAATAGGCATTTTTGCAATGTTTAAAAGGTTCTATATCAGCACTGCATTGTACAGTAGTCACTAGTCACAAGTAGCCATTGAGTATTTGAAATGGAGCTAGTATTATTAAAGATTGCATTTTAATTAATCACCATTCAAATTAACCATATATAATAAGTGGTTCCATTATTAGGCAGAATTTTCTAGTGAATGACTTTCCTATATGATCTCTACTCAGCACACATTGAAATTTTACATCTTTAATACCAAGCAGCTGTCTCTCAATTTCCATTGTCAATTGTTTCATTCTCATGTTCAGGTTTCCTATTTACTTCTACAGTCTCACTTTTACTCCTGCCAATTCACAGAATTGCAGCAATAAGGGTATTCATATTCTCAGTATTGCCGAATCACTGGCATTTCACACTGGGTTATTTCTCTGTGTTCTATGTTTCTTTTTTTTTAATAATAAGTTTTATTTTTATATTCCCCATACAAAATTGCAACCCCCCATTCTGACCCCAATCCCTCCCCTCCCGCCCTCCATCCCCCAAAGAGTGTCTCTGGTTCATAGTTTTTTGTTAATTTTGATTTTCACTTTCTTATAGTTATTCATTTTCCTGGTCCCTTATTTAAGTTTTCTAGATTCCTGCTATGAGTGAGACCATCCGGTATTTTTCTTTTTCTTTCTGGCTTATTTCGCTGAGCATGATCCCTTCCAGCACCATCCATGTTGCTGCAAATTGCATGTGTTTATCTTTTTAGAATGCTGAGTAATATTCCATGGTATATATGTACCACATCTTCTTGATCCAGTCATCTATTTTTGGGCATTTGGGCTGTTTCCAAAGCTTAGCTATTGTAAACAGTGCTGCTATAAACATAGGGGTGCAGGTGTTCTTTGGAATTGATGTTTCTGTGTCCTTTGGGTAAATACCTAGGAGTGGAATTGCTGGATCATATGGAAGCTCTATGTTTAGTAGGTCCAGAAATCTCCACACAGCTTTCCACAGTGGTTGGACCAGTTTGCACTCCCACCAACAGTGCAGAAGAGTTCCTTTTTCTCCACACCCTCGCCAACTTTTGTTGTTGCTAGATTTTTAATATGTGCCATTCTCACTGGTGTGAGATGGTATCTCATGGTAGTTTTGATTTGCATTTCCCTGATGACAAGTGATGTTGAACATTTTTTCATATGCCTGTTGGCCATTTGCATTTCCTCTTCAGAGAAGTTTCCTTTTAGCTCTTCTGCCCATTCTTGGACTGGATTATTTTCTTTGTTGTTGTTGAGTCTCATCAGCTCTTTGCAGATTTTTGTGATCAGTCCTTTATCAATAGTGTTGTGTGCAAAAATGTTCTCCCAGTTGGTGGGGTTTCTCTTTGTTTTGGTTATTGTCTCTTTTGCTGTGCAGAAGCTCTTTAATTTGATGTAGTCCCAGCTGTTTATCTTTGCCTTCACTATCACTGCTTTGGGTGATGTGTCTGTAAAGATGTTTTTGATGTGAATATCACATAGTGTTTTGCCTATATTTCCTTCTATGTATTTTATGGTTTCAGGTCTTATGTCTAGTTCTTTAATCCAGTTTGAGTTGATTTTTGTGTATGGTGTGAGGTAGTGGTCAAGCTTCATTCTTTTGCATGTAGCGACCCAGTTTTCCAAGCACCATTTATTGAACAAACTTTCTTTGCTCCAATGCATAGTCTTTGCTCCTTTGTCAAAGATTAGTTGACCATAAATCTGTGGGTTTATTTCTGGATTTTCTATTCAATTCCATTGGTCTGTATGTCTGTTCTTGTTCCAATACCATGCAGTTTTGATGATTATGGCTTAGTAGGAGAGTTTGAAGTCTGGGAGTGTGATGCCTCCATTCCCATTTTTTTTTTTTTTTCAGGAGAGCTTTGGCTATTCGGGGTTTTTGGTGATTCCATATGAATTTCATCAATAATTGTTCTATTTCTTTGAAGAATGACATTGAAATTTTGATTGGAATAGCATTGAATCTGTATATTGCATTTGGTAGGATGGCCATTTTAATAATGTTTATTCTTCCAGTCCATGAGCAAGGGATGTCTTTCCATTTCTTTGTGTCTTCTTCTATTTCTTTTAACAGTGTTTTATAGTTTTCTTTGTATAGGTCCTTTACTTCTTTTGTTAGATTTATTCCCAAATATTTGATTTTTTTTTTGTTTCAATAATAAAAGGGATTTTTTTTTAATTTCAACTTCTTCAGATTTATTGTTTGTGTATAGGAAGGCTACTGACTTTTGCGTGTTGATTTTGTATCCTGCCACTTTACTGAACTGATTGATGAGTTGAATTAGTTTTTCTGTGGAGTTTTTGGGGTTCTCTATGCATATTATCATATCATCTGCAAATAGTGATAGTTTGACTTCTTCTTTTCCTATGTGGATTCCTTGTATGTCTTTCTCTTGTCTTATTGCTCTGGCTAGGACTTCCAGTATTATATTGAAAAGCAGTGGTGAGAGTGGACATCCTTGTCTTGTTCCAGATCTTAATGGAATTGCTTTCAGCTTTTCAAAATTGAGAATGATACTGGCTGTTGGTTTGTCATATATGGCCTTTATGATGTTGATGTATGTTCCTTGTATCCCAAGAATTTCAAAGGCTTTTATCGTGAATGGGTGTTGCACTTTGTTGAAAGCTTTCTCAGCATCTATTGATATTATCATATGGTTTTTATATTTCTTTTTGTTGATGTGTTGGATAATATTGATTGATTTTCGGATGTTAAACCATCCTTGTGTCCCTGGAATGAATCCTACTTGGTCGTGGTGAATTATCTTATGGATACATTGTTGGATTCTGATAGCTAAAATTTTATTGAGGATTTTTGCATCAGTGTTCATTAGGGAGATTGGCCTGTAGTTTTCCTTTTTTGTGTTGCCCTTGTTCGGTTTTGGTATTAGTGTAATGTTGGCTTCTTAGAACGTGTTTGGTATTGTCCCTTCCTTCTCAATTTTTTGGAAGAGTTTGTGAAGGATAGGCACTAATTCATCTCTGAATGTTTGGTAGAATTCATTTGTAATTCCATCAGGTCCTGGGCTTTTGTTTTTGGGGAGGTTTTTGATTACCATTTCAATTTCGCTGCTTGTAATTGGTCTGTTTAGGTGTTCTATTTCTTCTTTATCTAGCTTTGGGTGATTGTAGAGTTGTAGGAATTTGTCCATCTCCTCTAGATTGTTGAACTTGTTTCCATATAACTGTTCATAGTAGTTACTGATTATTCTTTTGATTTCTGCTGTGTCCGTTGTGATTTCTCCTCTTTTATTTATGATCCTGTTTATTTGTGCTTTCTCCCTTTTTTCCTTTGTGAGCCTGACTAGGGGTTTGTCTATTTTATTGACTTTTTCAAAGAACCAGCTCTTGGTTTCATTGATCTTTTGGATTGTTTTTTTCAGTTTCAATTTCATTTATTTCTGCTTTGGTTTTTATTATTTCTTTTCTTCTACTGGTTTTGGGTTTTTTGTTGTTGTTCTTTTTCTAGATCTTTGAGCTTTGAGATTAGGTTGTTTCTTTGAGTTCTTTCTTGTTTCTTGATGTGAGCTTCTATTGCTATATATTTTCCTCTTATTACTGTTTTTGCTGCATCCCATACATTTAGGATATTGGTGTCCTCCTTGTCATTCAATTCAAAGATTTTTTTTTTAATTTCATCTTTGATCTCCTCATTAGTCCAGTGGTCTTCCAGTAGTGTGGTTTTTAATCTCCATGAGGTAAGAAAGTGCCTTGCCTTCTTTTTATGGTTTATTTCTAGTTTGATGCCTTCATGGTCAGAAAAGATGGTTGGTATGATTTCAATCTTGGTGTATCTGTTGATGTTTGTCTTCTGCCCCAGTATGTGATCGATCCTGGAGAATGATCCGTGTGCGCTTGAGAAAAATGTGTACTCTGTTTTTTTGAGGTTTAGTGTTCTATAGATGTCTGTTAAGCCCAATTGCTCTAGGTCCTTATTTAGAGCTTTAGTTTCTGTACTTATTTTTTGTCTTGTTGATCTATCCATTGTTGATAGTGGTGTGTTGAAGTCTCCCACTATGTATGTGTTTTCTCTGATGTCTGTTTTCAGAGATGACAACAGTTGTCTGATATATGTTGGTGCTCCTTCATTTGGTGAGTATATGTTAATGAGTGTTATTTCTTCTTGAAGTATTGTCCCCTTGATCATAATGTAGTGACCATTGGGGTCTCTTTTAATTTTTTTGAGTTTGAAATCTGTTTGATCTGATATAAGTATAGCTGTTCCTTCTTTTTTTTTTTTTTTTGGTCCATTTGCTTGTAGGATTGTTTTACATCCTTTAACTTTGAGTCTATTTTTATCTTTTGTAGCTAAATGTGTTTCCTGGAGACAGCAAAAGGTTGGGTTTTGTTTCTTAATCCAGGCTGCAACTCTGTGTCTTTTTATTGAAGAGTTTAGTCCATTTATATTTAGAGTTAATATTGATATGTTAGCATCTGTATTTGCCATTGTGTTTGTCTTTCCTTTGATTTTATTTATTTATCCTTTTAATAACTTTTTTTCTGGCCCTCTTTCATTGTTATTCATCCCTCTGAGATTCTGGCTTTAGGATTCCTTGCAGTATTTTTTGGAGTAGGGGTTTAGTAGTAATGAAATTCCAGAGTTTCTGTTTGTCTGGGAAGGTCCTTATTCTTTCTTCATAGAGGAAGGAGAGCTTTGCGCAATAGAGTATTCTTGGTTGGCATCTGTTTTCTTGGAGTCTGTTGACTATGTCCCTCCACTCTCTCCTTGCCCGAAGTGTTTCTTCAGAGAAGTCTGATGTCAGCCTGATTGGTTTTCCTTTGAATGTTATCTGTTTCTTCCCTCTTGTCAGCTTCATTATTTTTTCCTTGTCCTGGATTCTTGGGAGCTTTACTATTATGTGTCTTGCTGTATTTTTCCTTTCGTCGTGGAAGTTTGGTGTTCTTCTTGCTTCTTGTATATTAATTTTCAGCTCCTTCTTCACATTTGGGAAGTTCTCTTCAATTATCTCTTTGAATATTTTCTCTGTTCCTAGATCTCTCTCCTCTCCTTCTGGAGAGGAGTCAGATAGTTCCCGAAGTCTTTCTTCAGTTTTTTCCTTCGTACTTCTCTTTCCTTTTCTGTTTTGGTTCTTTTTATTTCTGTGTCTTCAAGAGTATTTATTCATTCTTCCATTTCATCTATTCTGCTTTCATTGCTTTTCCCAGAGTTCTTTAGTTCCTCCATTAATTCTTTGATCTCCTGCGTTTCTTTTGCTTCCCCCTTTAGGGACTCAATTTCATTCTTCTGATCGTTGATTATTTTTCTCATATCTTTGTTTTCCTTTATGAGTTCTGTCACTTTTTTAATCATGGCAATTTTAAAGAAGTTCTTCCAATTTACTGCTGTTGCAATCTGGGGGGTGGATTTCTTTTTGTGGTGTGCTTTTTTCCTGAGGAGTTGTTAGGTTGCGTGTGGTTCTTCTACTCCCTACTGTCTGTTTTCTAATTTGTCGTATGCATTGGGACACTGTGTTGCTGGGACTGGCCGGCATCTTGAGTGAACTTCTCCGCTCCCCTCTGGCTCCTCTGGGAGCCCTCTATCGGTTTCAAGAAGTCTTTACTGAAGAAAGGTCCCTGTTCTAAAATGTCAATGTGGGGACACACTCCCTTGTGCGTCTGGTTTGTCCCGGCGGTGGGTTCCCGCTCCCCCTCTGGGCTTGGACTGCAGGCCAAAAGGGGCCTGGCGTGGGCGAACTTCCCCGCTCACCTCTGGCTCCTGAGGGAGCTTTCTGCTGGTTTCAGGATTCTTTACTGAAGAAATGTCCCTGTTCTAAAATGGCAATGTGGGACACACTCCCTGCACGTCCGGTCTCAGGCACACTCTTATGTGCGCCCGGTCTGCCCCGGCCATGGGTGCCCACTCCCCCTTTGAGCTCAGACTGCTGATCAGAAGGGGCCTGGTGTGGGTTAACTTCCCAGCTGGCCACTGTCTCCTCCGGGGGCCTTCTGCCGTTTTCAAGCAGTCTTTTCTGAAGAAAGTTCCCTGTTCTATGGGGTGTTAGTGACTTTTTTTCTGGTCGCTAGGTGGCGCCAGAGATCTCTCCTAATGTCCTTGTGGAGCTGATTTTTTCACCCCGTGGGACAGGGAACAGAGTGGGAATGGTAGGGTAAACCTCAACAGCTTTGGGGTGCTGTGTCTGCCTTGAGCCCCACCATCGTGGAGAACCCATGCCCCGAATTTCGTGTCCTAGGTCTCAGTTCCAAAGCCCTCAGGTCCAGGACGTGGACTGTAGCCCAGTTCAATGACCGCAGAAATGGCGCCTTTTGCACACCGCTCCTGTGCCTCGGCGCCTGGTTCCTGATTACTCAGTGAGGGACTTTCACCTCAGTGAGGGTCCCCGCGCGTCTCCCTGCAAGCCTAGGTCGCAGGCGCGGGGACCTGGGCAGCCACGATCCGCGTTTGCTCTTCAAGCACGCGGCTTTTCTGCGCAAGCTTACCGGCTGGCCTGGGGCTGTGTGTAGATCTCCGGGAGTCTCTGTTGTTCTCTAATGGCACCTGGAGCCGTTCGCTCACCTCTGCAGCGAATCCTGCAGGGTTCTCCACAGCTCCAGTTCACGGGGTGTGGTGGCTGAAATAGTTCCTTTCCACTCACAGTCCCGCTTGATGCGTAGTTTGTTCTTGTTGGTCGTTTTAGTTTGTTTTTTTTCCTCCTTTCTGTTGGTCGGAGAGTGCTAACTCTGTGGGTAGGGGAGGGTAGCAGGGTTCTGCACTTTCCTCCCTTCTAGTCCTCTTTCATGGAAACTTTCTTCTTCGGGTAGTTTGCTGGAGTCATCCATTTATCTTCCGTGTCCCAGTTCTCACTGGGACCTGCCGCTTTTCCTCCCTATTAACTTTTTTTTAATGGGAGATCTTACTCGCAGAGTCTCCTTGCCGCCATGTTGATCCTTCTCTTGTGTTCTATATTTCTTTAGCTTCTAAGTAGCCATTGTCCTGGTTACCTTCCTCTTACTTCTCTGATCCACTGATTCATTCCTTTATGCAACATGTTTTTATTGAACATCTACTATCTATGTGCTAGAAATTTGTATGATGAAAAAAGGACACTACTTAAGTTCATATATAGTTTGGAGTCTGTGTTTTCACTTTGTAAATCAGTGGCATTCAAAATAGTTATTCTATAACCCCGAAATATGTTTCACTTTTTCATAAAATTCAAGTAAACATCTTCCATAGAGTATAATTGTCCTTAAAATATAAGCTCTGCTTTCTCGTATTTATCTCCTCAGCACCTACTTTTGTAGCTCACAAAGTGAGGGATCCAAAATTATATTTTAAATTTAGTTCAGTTGTTTGAATTTAATAAAGGACAATTATTTTTACCAAAATTCCTTGAAGATACCCTTTATGTTATCTATGTCTTTTTTTTTTAACTTTTTTTTAAAGATTTATTTATTTATTTATACAAGCACTGGATACAGTCAGAAGCACGGGAGGATGAGAGAATTCACCAGAGCCAGAGCGGAGAACAGAACAGGCAGACAAAGTACACTGCTGAGGGGAGCAGCGGGCAGCAGGAGAGGTCTGCACACCATGTAGGACCCTCGCCCAGCAGCCAGGGATCGAACCGGTGCTGCAGAGGCTGTGGGCAGCTTCGCAGCCCAGCACTCAACCTCTGCGCCACCAGGGGAGGCCCATCTCTCCATGTCTTATTAACATCCAGAAGAATTCCACCCACCTAAAAACGTCAGCAAAGCTATACTTCTCTGATCATTTTTTTTTTTATTGGAATACTTACCACAGTCGGGTTACATGTATGGTATGCACTTATGTCTCCCTGTGTCTACAAGCTTGTAAAGTTGATACAATGTATTAATCATATTATCCTATACACACTATATCCTCAGATGACTAGCAGATAATGTATACATATTAATATAAAAGGGAGTGTTGACTTCCTGCTTCTTCAGCTGTGTGACATGCAAAGAATTTATTAGTCAAAATACTTCTGCAGACAACAAGAAAAAGCATAACAAACTTAAAATGAGTAGTGCTTCTCAGGCTACTGAAAGCAAGAAGACTAAGTTTTCCATACAAACAACCATCCTAAAAGATAAAGAGACAGACACATCCAAATGGGCACAGTCAAAATTGACTCACTTGGCGTAGAAATACTGGAGTCACAAGTCTGTAGAAATGCTTAGATGATATTACTGAAAAAATTTTGAGTGTGAGAATGATAAAATACTGGGTATCACAATGTCAGGAGTGCTCGCAAATCCGGAAATCTCACAAGGTGCTTATGGTTAGTATGTAAGAAAATCCCCCTAGTGGCTCTGGGAAGCAGAGGGAAAAAGCAGTATTCTCAAAATATACACAAAGTTTTATCCACAATAAGATTGACCTTTAAAAGAAAAAAAAATGCCAAAGCCTCATCCCAGATAGCAGAAAGTTATTCCTCTCACTCCAGGTTATAGATCTCACATAAGATAATAGGAAAACAAAGTCAATAAAGGTAGGATTTTTAAGAAAACAGACTAGGAATATTACAGCCAGAGGAAAAAGTTGAGACAAAGCTCTGGAACATATAATATTAAAAGATAAATCTCATGAGAAAATTATAAAATAACACCCCTTCTCCATACCTTATCACCACATATCAGTAAGAATTCAAATTAGTAACAGTAGATTACATCTGAAAGAGCAGCAAAACACACCTTTTATTGAAAAGAATTGCATAGGGGATTGCAAAGTTAAGCACAAAAAAAAAAAAAAAAAAAAACCAAGGGCATGAGAAGACCTTGAGCCCTTTAACACCTCTAACTACAAACAAATATTAAGCAAAGTCCAAGTATAGTAATATTGACATAAATCCTCAGACTAGAAACTTATTTACCATGAGATTTTATTTTCCAATACAAGTAGCATATCTGATTCTAAATAAATTAGCTAAGAGGAAAAAAAATATATAAACAAAATCAATCTGAAGAGATAGCTCACAGACAGAGGGGCAACCCAAGACTGACAAATTTGCAAGCTTAACAGAGATCCAACCATCCATGCACACAAAATCAAAGCAGACTTAGTATGAAAGAACTGTAATAGAATTTGGTGAACATGGATAGAAAATAGAATGATAATAGTCTCCCAATAAAACACTTAGTTACCAATCCCCTTGTGGGTAAATATCTGCCAAGCAGGGTTGGCCTGATGTGGGACTGTTGTGTTGGCAAAGCTTGCCACAAATCTTAAGGCACATTCTGTCAGGGAATCATAGGAAGAGGGTGAAAGGGACAGGCAAATCTGGGACCAAAGGATCAAAATCAAAGTAAAAATCAAGATAAAGTCTTCTGTTGTCAGCTGCCCCATGTATCTTGTCAAAGTGTCTCTGTGTCTTTCTTCTGTGTCTTCTCCAAGTCCCCGAAGTCCCTGGTGAAAGTGAAAAGTCAAGAAGAAAGCAGGTCCTTCTCCCTGTGTCTCTTCTCTGTGTATACCTTCTCATTTTCTCTCTTCCATGTGTTCCTCAAGCCCAACTACCTTCCATGTGAATAGCATCACCTGGTTGCTTAGCTCCACCCCCTCATTAAGTGGGACAACAAAAATGGAATGCTCTCATTTTTTGGAGATGTCTATGTGACAATTAAAAAAATCATCTTAAACAGAATTAGAAATTCCATAAATGTGGAATTCCCAGTATGTGTGTGTGTGTGTGCACATATGTATTTTAAAATCTGAATGGTAAAAAAAAAAAAAAGTTACATGAAAAGCAATATAAGCAGAAATATTGAGACTTTATGAATCAAAAGGAATACCAAAAATCAAAATCACTATAGCAGAAGATCTTTCTTTTCACAAATATTTTCTCTTTGCAAAACAAGAGCAGCAGGGCCTCCCTGGTGGCGCATGCAGTTGAGCGCTGCACTGTGAAGCTGTCTGCAGCCTCTGTAGCACTGGTTCAATCCCGGCCAGCCAGTAAGAATCCCACATGGGGCAGCAGACCTCTCCTGTCTCACCTGCTGCTCCCCTCAGCAGTGTATTTTGGTCAGTCTGCCTGTTCTGTTCCCCGCTCTATCTCTGTTGAATCCTCTCACCCTCCCATACATCTGGCCTATACTCTGGTTCTTGTTTAAATAAATGAATCTTAAAAACAAAATAAAACAAAACAAAACAAACAAACAAACAAAAAAAAAAAAAAAAAAACAGGAGCAGCAGCCCTCCTAGTGACTATACAGGCACCTCTCTTTTTCTTACTCCTTTACCTAATAAACCTGTTTTTTAAAGTATAAAAAAAAAATCACAACAGAAATTAAGGAGACTTTTGATGATTCATCAGTGTACTGGAGATGGCTGAGGAAATAATCTATAAATTTGAAGATACAGCAATAAAATATTCCTAAAATTAAATAAAAAAGTAAAACAACAAAAATAATGTATGAACTGTGAAAAATTTAAAAAAGTTGTAACACATGCATGACAAGAATATCTGAATAAAAAAGAGATAACCAGAATAAGAAATATTTAAAGCAACAAAAAAGTCAGCACATTACACACAGAATCAGGATAGAGAACAAATTGTATGAGGATAATTTCTTACAAACAAAAAATATCAGAAATCATCATAAATCTTAGAATAGCTTGTCCAATATCATAATTCTAAGGGAGAAATCAAGGATGTGCAGACTTGTCTGGGAATAAGTCCTTGCTCTTGACCATGGTTCTGTCTGTATTGCTTTAGGAGAATAGCAGTGGGTTTTTGTGGCCACTGAAAACCCTGTAATTTTATGAAAGGAAAAAGAATCTCCCATGAAACTATGCAAACTCAACACACACACACACACAAACACAGAGAGAGAATGCAGAAAAATCTCAAAAGATGCTATCAGTATATTTTCATACAGGAAAAATTACAAGGAACAAAGCAGATTTCTTATCAGAATTCATGAAGCCAGGTAGGAAGTGGAATGAACATCTCAAGTATCAAAAGAAAACAAATGTTTACCTAGAATTCTATATCTAGCAAAAATGTGCTTCAGAAGTAAATAAAGACTTTCCCTGAAAAACAAAATCTGAGGGAATTCATTGCCAACAGAATTACCTTTAAAGAAATGTTAAAAGAAGTACTTTATTTTTTAAAGATTTATTTATTTGTTTGTTTGTTTATTTATTTGTTTATACAAGAACCGGGGTATAGGCCAGATGAGAGGGAGGGTGAGAGGATTCACTAGAGACAGAGCGGGGAACAGAACAGGCAGGCAGACTAACGAAATACACTGCTGAGGGGAGCAGCGGGCTAAAAGAGGTACTTTAGACAGAAGGAACATAATATAGGATGGAAAATTGGATCTTAACAAAGGATGATCATCACAGATGGAATAAAGGAAAATAAATTGAATTATTATTTTTCCTTAAATGAATATAAAGATAATCATTTTTTTAAGAATAAAAGGAATAATACACTGGGATATTGTGATATACGTTAGCTATAATGAATGACAGACTATCACAAAATATTAAAGTGAAGAAAAGTGTATAAATTTTATTTGAGCTTGGATTTCACTTAGTTAAAAATAGTTTCAACATTTGTGAGATCACTAAAATTTTGAAACAATTATAATTGATATACTAAATGAGGAGATAAAATGGAATAATATAAAATACCCAATAAAACTTAAAGGAGTCAGAAAAAAAGAAACAAAAGGAATGTAAAAGAAAAGAAAAGAAAACAGTAACAAATATGGTAGTTGTACATCTAACTGCATAGATGGTCAACTTCAATTAATTTATTGAATTTTAAAGATTTATTTATGCATACAGGAACTAGGGGATAGGCCAGAGATGTTGCGGGAGGAGAGGATTCACCAGAGACAGAGTAGAGAGCAGAACAGGAAGATCAACTGAAATTCACTGCTGAAGAGAGCAGCAGAAGAGACAGGAGAGGTCTGCTGTGCCATGTGGGTCAGCTCTCTGGCTGGGGATAAAACTCATGCTGCAGTGACTGCAGATAGCTTCATAGTGCTATAACCCCTTGTACCACCAGGGCAGCCCTCAACTTAAATTTAAAGAAATAAACACAGCAATTAAAAGACTGATATTCTGAGTGGATTAGAGAACAAGACTGACATATGTTTGTTTGTTTGTTTTTGTACAGAGTAAACCAGTTTAAATATAAAGATATGAATAGGTTCAACTTAAAGAGATGGAAAAGATACACTATGTGAATACTAGTAAAATAAAATTGGGTTAAAGTCAGCATATGAGAAAGGGTATTATAAATGATATAAGGGACATTATACAATCAATCACAAAATGACCAATTCTCCAAGAAAATATGACAGTATCAAATGTGTATGCAACTAACCAGGAAGAATCAAATTATGTGAGGCAAAAACTGATAGAAATCAAAGAAGAAATAGACAAATCTACCATTAAGTTTGGAGATGTCAACACTGTTTGCTAGTAATTGATAGATCAAGTAGGCAGAAAATAAGTCACTGAACAACACTATCAATCAACTTGATCTAATTGTCATTTATAGAACACTTCATCCAATAATAACAAAATACAATTCAGCTGAAGCTCCTATGGAGCATTCATCAAGATTAATTACAGTCTTCATAAAACATACCTTTATGTTTTGATAAAAGTATAAAAATCTCACAATGTTTGTTCTCAAACCAAAATTTAATTAAATTCAGGATCAAAAACAGGATGATAATAATATACATAAAAACCCTAAAGACTCCACTTAAAAAAAACTAATTGAGGGCCTCCCCGGTGGCGCAGCGGTTGAAAAAACCGGAAGACCAATTGCAGCCGGCTGCTCCCCTGGTGGCTCTGCTCCCCGCTCTGGCTCTGGTGAATTCTCTCACCCTCCCGTGCTTCTGACTGTACCCAGTGCATGTATAAACAAACAAACCAGCAAACAAATAAATAAAGCATGCCTCTATTAAAAAAAAAAAAAAAAACTAATTGAGGGCCTCCCCTGGTGGTGCAGTGGTTGAGTGCTGGGCAGCCAACCTGCCAGCAGCCTCTGCAACGCCGCCGGTTTGGTCCCCAGTCGCCGGCGAGGGTCCCAAATGGTGCGACAGACCTCTCCTGCTGTGCCCACTGCTCCCCTCAGCAGTGTATTTCATCAGTCTGTTCTGTTCCCCACTCTGGCTCTGGTGAATTCTCTCACCCTCCTGAGCTTCTGATTGTACCCAGTGCTTATATAAATAAATAAATCTTAAAAAAAATAAAAAAAAAAACTAATTGAAATAATATATCAATATAGTATTCTTTGAATTTCTTTATCATGGCAATTTTAAACTCTGATAAGAGGATAATATGTTCCATGATATTGTGGTTGTATTCTGCAATGTTGTTCACTTCTCATGATTACATATTTCCTTGAGGTTTTAAGTTGCCATGTATTCTATTTTTCTTTCTGCCCATTTTCCTAGTGTTGATTGTCTGGTCTTTTAAAATAAGTAAACTAAAATAGTTTTAGTTACTAGAGATTTGAAGTACTAATACTTTTGCAGAAGATGGAAATTTTAGCTTAATTAGTTTATTTTTAGATTTTCCAAGCTTTATGTGATTTTAAATGTTTGTCCTTTCTAAGTTTCATAGATCCAGGGACTTGATCTTGTAGCTGCTGAGTCAGTGGGTGGGCGATGAGAATGAAGGAGATACACTCTTATGAGAGTGGGGGAAGGGGACTGGGTGTCTGCTGCATTCACCCTCTCTTTGGACTTTAGACCCAACTATTTGTAGACTGTGTGCTGTCCACCAACTCCACAATTTTAGTGCCAGCTCTAAGAGGTGGGGGAGGAACCACAGCTTAATGAATTATCCCTGTTTCTTTCACAGAAGGCACAGCCCACTGGGAGCATCCCAGTTCCTCCATCTGTATTTCCCTCAAGCAATGACAGTTCCATTTAATTTTGTCATAAAAAATAAATGAGGGCCTCCCTGGTGGCCTAGGGGTTAAGTCTAAATGTTGCCACCATGATGGTCCACCAACAGTTCCTGAGTTCCAGCCCTGGCCAAGGAGCTAACCCACATGTTGCAGCAGACCTCTCCTGTTTTCCTGCTGCTCCCCTTGGCAGTGAATTTCAGTAGATCTGTCTGTTCTGCTCCCCACTCCATCTCTGGTAAATCCTCTAGCCCCCCCACCCCACACCTCTGTAGCCCACACCTCTATACCCCAGTTCTTCTATGCAAAAATAAAATCTTTAAAAAAATAAGTAAATAAATATTTCTGTTTTCTGCATCTGCACCCAAAATTGGTATTGTCAGTATTGTAGCTTTAAGACATTCTAATTGCCATTTTCCTGACAAAAAATGTTATTGTGCTTCTTAGAGGTGCCTATTAAGAACTTTTGACCTTGTGATACTTGGGAGATGTTATCAGAGGAGATTCCAGTGTATGCTGTCTGAAGGATAATCTAAGTAATTGAAAGGGACAATGGGACTCAGAGGAACCCAGTGAGACACAGGGCAAGCTAGGAATTAGGCAGTTTTAGGGACACTGCAGGAGGGGACCTAAGAGAATTGAGAAGGCTTCAAAGATAAGGGCAGCAAGAAGAGTGTAACTAATTCCACCTGGAAAAACAAACATCCCAGGACCAAGGACAACATTGTTAATGCTGGCCTTGGTTTCCTTCAGGTGGTAAAGGGAGGCAGAGATTGGAGAAATAGAGAATGGTTTAATTTATGGAAAACTTAGAAGGGCAGCTGTTTAACTTCAATGCAGGGATACCCATCCAGAGGATTGGGCCATAAAGATAAAGATGCAACAAATGGGGAAAGACAAACCCGTTAGATAAGGAATGTGAAGATCCCCCACTCAGTAGCAAATTAAGTGAAACAGCCGAGAACTAACCAATCACAAAGAGACTGGTGGAAATTTAGAATAATTAGGGAAGGAAGGTATATATTCCCTGAGACACGACTCCACTTTGACTTCCTTGCCCCTCCCATGCCTGGTTTCATGGCCTGGGAGTCCTACTTTATTTCTGTTTTCTCCTCAATAAACTTTTTCTTTCTCTAAACAAACCTGCCTCTTCTCACTTGCTTGCCTGAGCTTCTGCGAAGTTCCTGCTGCGGCTTAGTGAGACACCAACCCTTGGGGGTCTAGTGGCTGGGGCTCAGTGCTGCCCCTGCAGCCTGGGATCTGTTCCTGGCTAGGAGACTAGGCCTGACAATTCCGGTATCACCAGGACCTAGAACTGGAACACCTCCTGAATATTGGAGACCATACTGACCAGGACAGATGAAAGTCTGGGGGAATTCAACTCTATAGAACAAAAGGTGGGTGGTGAGAGGCATCTGGTGATTGTGAGCAGGACTAGATTTCTGCTCCTCTGGTCTTTTCTGCCCCTTTCCAATGGTTCAACACCAGAAGATGCCATAGGTTATGGTACCTGTTTTGGGCCAATCCTATTTGGCTGGGCATTTGCCCACAAGGGATGGGTAACTTTGGGTGTTTCATTTGGAAATTATTTTAATTATATTCCTTCTCTTCTTTTTATCATATACTAATTGCATTAAAGGTCAATAAGTAGCATAAGTGTGGAATACTATTCAGTTATCAAAAAATATCAAGTTGCCATTTACCACAGCATGGATGGTACTGGAGGGGTGTAAAGGGCAGGAATGGGCCACTGAGCAGGTTTTCTCTGATCCCATGCAGACCAGGTAAAGGAGGAGTCAGAGTCCTTAGTGGTTTTTGCAGGTCTTTTATTGGGGTTACCAGGTACACGGCAGACAGGAGTGCTGGGGGCCGGGAGGCTGGCAGTCCTCCCAGGCCCCAGCAAATCCACACTCTCTCTGACGTTCTCTGCTTCTGCTTCTTTGCTTCTCTCTTGGCTTCTTGGCATCTACTGGCATCCCTGTGACGCCACCCTTAAAAGCCCAGTCTTAGCCCAGGTGAATCCTATCTACCTATGCCCACACCCAACTCCAGGTGCCCGCCATCAGGCATGCATTCAGGACCTCAAGGATCCATCATCTATCCTGATGGCGGGGGTGGGGGGGGGTAGAAAAGCCTGACATTTTTTCCTTACCCTACAGTCCGCCCCCTCAGGGTTTTCTGCCATACAGTCTATATATATACAATTTTCTTAGCAAACAAACAATGCAGCCATGGCCCACAAAAGCAAATACATTAGAATATAACAACAAAATACAACAGAACACAAATAAGTCCAGGCAGGGCCCCAACCTAGTGCAAAAGACAAGTATTGGTACCAGCAGATGAGCCACCAAATCTGCTGCCAAAGGCACTGCTCATCCGAGGGAGGGGAACCACTCACGGCATCTACTGTAACACAGCAGGAGCCGTCAGGCTTCCTGGCTTTCTCTGGCTGCAGTCTCGGCTACAAGCCACACACAGCATCCACCCTCAGGATGCACTAGCTCTGGGATTGGCAATTCTATTCTGTTGGGGGTAATCACCAACCCTCAGGGTTTCTGTCTGCAGTCGCTCCAACACTCGGCCTTCATAGCCACCAATGCGACTCGCAGACCCCTGCACTCAGGCCAACCCACTGCACAAGCACATGGGTTGGGGATCCAAACTCTATATTCAGCTTGGGCTCCACCCCAAGCCACGTTCCTCACCTGTCCCCCAAGGACGGGTTCCTCAGCTCCTCACCCTCACTCAAGAATGAGCAGGGCATCACCCACAGGTGATTTTACGAGACTCACAGTTCTTCAGCATACTCAGGCTGCTTAACAGCCACTCAGGGCTTCTCAACTTAGCATCAGTACCAGCTTTTGCCTTCTCAGTTGGCTTTTCTCCTCTGCCTGGCTGCTGGGCATGCACAGGCTGCTTTTGGCCATCAAGGCCCACTGGCCACCCCCAGATTCTCAAAAAAAAAAAAAAAAAAACCAAAAACATAACCTGCCAAGGTCTTACGCCTTCTGGCAGTATTGTCAGTCCAAGTCCATTAGGCCTTTCCATCAGCACTGGCGAGCTAGCTCTGAATCATGGTCCTCTCTTTCCCAACGATTCTTGCTGCCTTGGGGGTCATTGGCTGGTCCTTTCGGGTGTCGTTGGCTGGTTCTCTCAGGCATCTCCTCCTCCAGGCGTGGTCTTATTCAGTAGCTCCCGGACTTTGTCCACCATCCCTCCAGGTCTTCAGAGGGCTCCAATACCGGTCGGCCTGGATCATCCTGCTGACTTACGCCAATTGTAGAGGGCAGGAATGACCACAGTGCAGGTTTTCTAGGATCCCATGCAGAACGGGTAAAAGAGGAGTCGGAGTCCTTAGTGGCTTTTGCAGGTCTTTTATTGGAGTTACCAGGTACACGGCAGGCCGGGGTGCTGGGGGGCCAGGAGGCTGGCAGGCCTCCCAGCCCCCAGCAAATCCGCACTCTCTCTGGGCTCTCTGGTATTCTCTCTGCTTCTCTGCTTCTTTCTCGGCTTCTCTTTTGGCTTCTACTGGCATCCTCTTGACACCGCCCTTAAAAAGCCAAGTCTTAGCCCAAGTGAATCCTATCTACATCTGCCCACACCCTATTCCAGGTGCCCGCCATCAGGCATGCATTCAGGACCTCAAGGATCCATCATCTATCCTGATGGCGGGAGGGCAGAAAAGTCTGACATTTTTCCTTACCCTACAAGGGGATTATGCTAAACAAAATAAGTCCAAAGGAGAAGTCAAATATCAAATGGGATCACTCATATGTGGAATGCAGAGAAACAAAACAAAGGGTCCTAGAAAACCAAATTAATAACAAACTCTAGAGATCTGATACAGACATGAGATTACCAGAGGAGGAAGGGAAGGGAGTAGGTGAAATTAGGCAGGGGGGAAAATGGTGGGGGATCACGCATGACTTTTTTTTTTAAGATTTTATGTATTTATGCATTCAAGAACTGATGTGTAGGCCAGAGGTGCAGGGGTAGAGAAAGTGAAAGGATTCACCAGAGAAAAAGTGGGAAGCAGAACAGGAAGAGCTACTGAAATACACTATTGAGGGGAACAGTGGGCAAGATAGGAAGGGCAAGACAGGAAGGTCTGCTGTGCCATATGGGTTAGCTCCCTGGCCAGAGATTGAACTCATGCAGCAGTGGCTTGCAATAGCTTGATAGCACTGAGACTTAAACCCTTGCACCACCGTGGAGGTCCTGTGTATGTCTTGGTGGTGGCTATGGTATCATAACAACACCTGAAGGGGGTCATCATTTAATTCTAAATCAAAAGACATTGTAAACCTAATGTTATCTCAATAAGAAAGAGAGAGAGAGAACTCCCGCTCTCTTCCACAGGACACCTACACACAGCCACTGTGACCCTGCCATGTCTCAAGTGATCCCTGAGATATCCCAGCACATTTTGTGAGTAGGCAACATCAACATTGATTTGTGGAGGAAAATAGCCTTTGCTATCACTGCATTGAGGGTGTTGGGTGAAGGTATGCTCATGTGGTATTAGAGAAAGCATTCATTGCAACGCCAAGAGTGAAACTGGATCTTTTCTGTGGGTCTGCTAATCCTAAATGGGCCTGTTTGACAACCATTTTGTTACCTACAGTCCTAAATCCTAAGCAAGGTCAGAATGGCCTGGTCAATTAGGTATAGGAGCCCACCCCTGCAATGTTCCTTTCAAATAGATAAGAGCACAAAGTTGGATCACGCTGGGAAGGCTATGCATCATGAGGTATGACAGTGAACACCTGGCTGGGCTGATGACTGATGCATAAAACATACTCCATAAAACATACTCCTGACTTATACATCTCAAGGTAGGTCCAGGAATGCCCGTGGGGACCCCAGAAGCTGATTAGTGGAAAGCCTTGTTGATAAGATTGAAACCAAGGCTGGATCTCAATTACAATACTAAGTCATCAAGCAGATGAGAAGGGCCTGGAGGCCAGATTCACAACCCCTGATACTATAGATGACACAGTACTTTTTCTAGTTTCACCCCTCCCTTTTCTCTTTGTCCTCCTTCCTCTCAAATGATGCTGTTTAATTCTTCTGTCAATGAAAAAGGCCAGGACCTTGCTCTTTGGCAGCATCCTCCATTATATAGCCTGCTCCATGACTCCTATTTCTTTATCAGTGTGGTATTGCCCAATGCAACACCTTTCCACACAAGATGTCAAATAAAAACCTGGCTCTTTTCCATTGCCTAAGAGACTGGACTGGATTAGCCAGCTTTGTTGATGCCACTGGTGCCCCACTACACCCCCCCTCAACCCCTGCATTGAGTACAGCAGGTGGGTTCTGGGTGGAGGCATATGATAGTGTGAAAGAGGACAGTAGCATCAGTGACGTTTTCCTGCCCCTGCTGCTCCAGCTGCTGCTCTAGAAGGTGCAGTGGTGGCCATAGTTCCACTCACTACCAGAGAATGCTGTGGTCGAGCAGCCCCTTCTGGAAAAGCCAGATTGAAGTGCTCCAGCCCCCAAGGCTCTAGCAGCAGCAGTGGGAGTTTCCCGGCTGCACAGAAGCTCTGGTGCCTGCTGGGTTGGAGCCAGGCAGGGCCCCAGAATGGAGCTTCTTGTAGGCAGTGCATTAGGCTATTGGCAGTAGGGAGTACAACTCCCTAATTTCTGATCTTCATGAATCTCTGTCCCTTGTCATTCCAAAATTAATACTGAATTCCAACAATTGACATGAATTGTGATTGATTGAGATCACTTGTACTTACATGTAAAATAATCATGGTGGAGATAATAATAACCAGACTCATTAGTCTCCCATAAAAAAAAAAAGAAAGAAAACAACTTGCAAATTATCACAATGAATTGCAGATTAAAAAAAAAGCCATTTCTTAATTGACTGATCTATAAAATAACCTAAGAAAATGAGATCAGTTAAACCATTCCAGATGTTGTTCCTGGACACTCTGTTTTTAATAGATATGAGTTCTTAAAATATTTTGAAAATAAGAAGTAAATGAGATTTTTTTTTTCATTTATAACATTCTAAAGACTTATAATTAGGAGTGACTAGAATCGGTTTAAGACTTGATGGAGTGTGCCCATGAATATTTTATTTCCAGGATTTATGACTACTTCTGAGGCATCTTTTGGAGAAGCCAAAGTTCAGAGTATTGTGGAATAACACCCTCCTTAACCAATGTCTCTGGTAAAAGATATCACATGGAAATGATTTCCTTACATTTAACAAGAAGGGAAAAAATATCTTTTCCCACAAAAGAATTATCTGGAGCTGAGTAAACCGATGGATGAAAGCAAGTATGTTTAAGTTGGAAGCAAATATGTTAGGGGAAAATTAATAAGTTACTGGGTATGCTTTGATGCTGCAAGAAGTTCTTAGAGATTTTCAGTAGGTTAGCAAGAATTAAATCAGTAAATTCCAAACCTTCTATAACAACAAAGTGAAATGAATTTTTGCTTGATTTATGAATAAATATGGATCAATGAGTTGCTTTTTCCATTATAGTGTTTATCATTATCCTTTTATAAAATAGTATTCATCAGACAATGCTATATATATATTTTTTTGCATAGAAAGCTACCTCCATTTTTAAAATAAGAGTCTTCTATTTGCCACACTTTGTATTCAGTTTTGAGTATAAAATAGAGGATAAAACAAACAAAAACACCATGAGCTTTTCCCCTCGGCTTTAGTGAGATATAATTGACATGAAACATCACATAGTTACAATTTGTGTGTGTGCATCGGGAATATTTAAAATCAACTCCAAAAAACTACCAAGTATATAATAAAAATTATTAATTAAGTTTCTGATTTAATTTTGAGTGGAATAAATGTGGTAGAAAGAAAAAAAATGCCAATTGTTGGTTAAGACCCATGAGGTTAAATTGTATTTTATGCATAAAAATTATATATCTTGAACACTTTATGAGATAAGATTTAAAAATAACACCTAACCAGTCAGAATCTTAGTAAAGCTTATAAAATGAGAAAGACTCTACTGAATATTGCTAATATTGAGATGGTGAATGTGTCTGGTCATGTGGATGGAAAAGAGACATGATCCGGTGATTCGGCTCCAGGAAAAGGAAAGTGGTATGGAACAAATAACCCCTGTTATAATTCAGTTATTACTTATTTTTTCTTAGATTTCTCCGTGTGTGTCTATGATGTAAAAATTCAATTCTAATGATTTGCTCTACAAAATGATAAATATGTGTGACATATTACTTTTAGCTATTTATATAAGCTAATATCTTCTTCCCTCTTAATGCTGAAATATTATAATTTGGTTTATTAATTTAGTAAGATAACTAAAAGTTAGTAAGATAACTAACCCAAGCTCTTAAAACCTTAATAACATTACTTTGATCACTTGGCTAAGTTGAACCTACATATAATGTGTTCCTGTAGGTTTTCTTTGGGTTCTCATAGTAAATACTTAGGAAATGCAGAAAAAAACAAAGAAAGACGTTAGCGCTCATAAAGAGAGATAATGATAAAGGTTGTGGAGATAATGCCAGGGCTCAGAGGAGTTGAAGTAGTGGGGGCAGAGGAAATGTAGTGATTGTAAGCAAAATTCTCTCTGTACTGAAGAAAATTGAAAGAGCATAAGTCATGTGGAGAGGAAGTAGTAATACTCAAATGGAATGCAAGCTCCTTCTATAAAGTTGAGATTAAAGGTGCTTGGAATAAATCTTATTTTAACCATGTGCCTGACTGATAATGGAAAGAGACCATCAGTCTTTACATCTAAGAGATATGAAATTAAGAACATGTGAAAGACAGGGGGTGGGTGTGGAGACTGCTGTACTGAGATACCCTAAAAGGGTTGCATGATCCTTTCCTGAGTAGATTCATATGTGTTCTCCACGTCTGCCTATTTTAAGACTTTAGTGAATGAACAATAAAATTAAATGAGTGGATTGTATGAGATACAGAAGTGTAGAATGCATACGTAGGGAAAGGAAGATAGAAAATAGAAAACACCATGGACTTAGACTTAAAAAAATTACAGAATATTTTAATAATTGCAATATTCATACAATCGATGTTTGAAATATCTAAGTGGATGAGATAAAGTCTAGGTACAGAAGTAGGTTATAGAGGATCATTTACGTGTAACCTAGAGTCCAGTCAGATTTTGGAAACCGGAAGTTCTTCTCTTCCGATGGTATGTGATTTTTCTTGATCTTTGATGAAAACAAAGATTGACAGTAGGTGCTATAGTTGGCTTAGTCTGGGAAGTCCAGGGGTTGTTATAATGTTATGGAATTTTGAGGTTCAAAAGTAATCTTTAAATTGTTTGCTACTCCTAGTTTTTATTCGGATTATTTCCCATGAAATAATATATGCAATAAAATATGCAATATAATTTCACACTTAAGACACAATCACTAAGTTAGCATTTACCTATATGTATATAACTAATGGGAAAAACTGTTTTTATTTACAATAGGAAATGACTTGGAATGTTGACTCTATATTGCTAACTATGTATGTAATTTAGACCAAAAAATGATTTTAGTTTCGTTTTGGTCAGTAATCTTCACTGATACTAAATCGGGAAGCCTAACAAACCACAACGTTCTATAAGGTCATTCTGATAAATTGTTGGAATATAAGATGGGTGTAAAGACTGCATTTGTCAGGCTGAATGCATTCATAATTTCAGATATAATTTCCCTAGAGCTAATTATATGTATGCATTTCCACTCTATATGGAAATAAAATTTCTTAAACTAGTAAATGGTTTTGAGTATCTGGGTATATCTTTGAAAATTATAAAATGTTTTAGTCTTGTCTTTCAGTGTATTAATTTTACTATTATCATCATCATCACCATGCTTTATTCTGGCTGAATCCTCGTTCTTTGAATAAGATCCTTCTTTGTGAAATAAATAATTTAATTAACACTCTTAACAAATTATTTTTAGGTGTACTTTTCAAATAGTTGGACCACATTCTTTGTATTGATTTGTGAACAAATTGAATTTCTATGAGCAACAAGTAAAATTTTGATTTCAAGCTGACTATAACCAAAGTACTCACATCTTTTGAGTTTTATGAAATCTGAACATTTTCCATTTCCCCCTATAATTAAAATCTTATATCACTGTTCTATTTTCCTTGAGTATTTGAAAAAAGTATAAATGGGAAATTTAAAAAGAACGTGAACACTTGAGTGTATTTCTGGCTGATCAAGAAGCAGAAAATGCAGGAAATCTAATGAGAAAGCTTATTATTATGATTTGCACAGCTCAGCTTTTGCATAATCAAGCATGTCAATGCACTTACACATTTGTGAATGCTGCTTAGAACCACACATCTGAATCTTTTTAATATTTCTGCATTACTATTGCTTTTGCTGCCCCACTCAGGAAGCCATCATCCATGACCCCAATTTTCAAAATGGGCCAGATGAAAACAAAGACTGGGAGTGTTTCCTAATCCTATCAAATCTTATTATTTTTGTAAGCAGACTGAAAACAGGTGGTGTTCTCAATTCTTAAAGAAGAAGAATTATGAACTGTAATCTGAATATGACTGTGATTATCCAGATACAATTGCTCACATGAAAGTTGGTAGAATTGTAGATGAAGCTATGTAATATTCAAGTGATCTTAGCATCTGTGGTGCTTTTGATCCCTTAATATCATGCCGTACTTCAGTTAATGTTATAGGAACATATGCTGCAATTTGTCAATATGATAGTGCAATACATATGCATGAAGGAGAGCGTGTGCCATGGAAACTGTACCTACATCCTCCCAAAAGAATTGATGTGAGTAGTAAATATCACTTACTTCCTTTGTCATTCTTTCTTAATCCCATTCTCGACTCCCATTAAAACATACTGAAATGGCTAGACATCATAGAGATAGTTTATTCTCCTGCAATATTTTAAAATTTTGGGCTAGTGGACAGACTTCTACATGGCTATCTATTTTATAGTGATACAGGGCAGCAAGGGCACTAAACTAGGCAAAGACTCTGCCCAAATAGTTTACCAGTCACTGTCTGAGTTCTTCAGCCACATGCATAATTACAAGACTACATAGGCTAAGGGGACAACAACAAAAGGATTTATTTAACAAACCTGGGAAAAGCAAAAGTTACTGTGGCCAAAAATCTTATTTACCTTAGCCAAAGCCGTGTCCCGTGTGACTCAGTCCTGCACAAAATCACTTAAAATGGCGTCTTTCCGACACTGAGGATGCAGATGTCCTCTCCCAAACAGTAGGTCATGTGCCCAAGATGGCATCTTCCTGCCTCTGCCGACCAGGAATACGTGGCTGCCAGACTCCAGGCCAGGTTCTGACTCATGAATACAACAGAAGACACAATGGGAGACTCTCCAGAGTTGCAGGGATGCCCAAGTGCAGCTCCAGCCAAGTGACACTCAAAACAGCAGCTGCAATGGCTGAAGGGCCCGACAAATGGCCACACTCATGCAGCTCAGGAGGTGCGAAGCATCCAGTTTTGGTATTTGCCTTCTCTGCCAGGCCACAACAGCAACAAAACCTGAAATAGTTTCAGTTTTGTAATTGGGTGGTCTCCAGGAAAAAGGGAGGTTCTGAGTTCACTGCCCCACCCAAGGGAGGGTGGAGCTAAGGAGAAGAGAAGAAGTTGCAGAGGGGACTGAGGAAGTGTAGGGTAAATGGTTTTCAGGCTTTTTCTGCCCTCCCACCATTAGGATTGCCCTGCCTGATGGTGCACCTGCAGTTGTTATATTGTTGTAAGCTGTCTTGTTTATTCTGTGGGCCATGGGAGGAGTATTGTGATATTGGCCAAGAGAAGCCGAGGCGGGAGAGAGAAGGAAAGAGAAGGAGAGAAAGATAGCCAGGGAGCCCAGAGTGAGTACTTGCTGGGTGCTTGGAGGTCTGCCAGATTCCTGGCCCCCTGGCACCCCTGCCTGCTATGTACCTGTTTGCCTCACTACATGTAAAAGCTCAATAGAAGCCTGAGAAAGCTACCAAGGGCTCCAGAACTCTCCTTTACCTGGTCTGCTCGAATCACAAAGAACCAGCTCTGGTGCCCATCCTGGACCTACAGGAAGGAAGGAAGTAGGATGGAGAGCCAGAAGGAGACCTGGAGGAGGCACATGTTGCAGAAAGACACATGAAGAAACTGCACTTGCCTTTTGGTCTTAGACTGGGTGAAACAGATGTGGGTGAGAGACCCGTGGGGAGGTAACAATGGCAGCTTTTATCTTGATTTTGATCTTGCTCTTTTCCTCTCAGGCTTGTCTGTTTTTTGTTTTGTTTTGTTTTGCTTTGTTTTCTGATCCTTTTTTTTGTGGGTCCCCACTGAAAGGTGCTTTGGACTTGTGGCAGGCTTTCGGTCTTGCTCCGGGCTTATCCTGTTTGGGTGGACTTTTACCCACGAGGGTATAGGTAATTTTGGGTGCTTGATTTAGAAACTATATTCTTTGCCTTTCCTGTATTATTTATTGTATTAAAGTTCCTTTTCATTAAAGTCTCCTATGTTTTTGTGTTGATGCGGCGGATGGCAGAACCTATTTCGAGCAGGCAGGTTTGTGGCATCTGGGGTGCCCCCTCCCTGCCCTGTAACAGTTTCTCTGCTACTTGCAAAGCCTCCTAACTATTACTCTCCGAGTTTGGCTGTTGGAAGCCTCCACCTTCAGAGTCCTACAGCAGCCTTCTGGAAGGTTGGTATGGTAGGGGCCCAAATTCGCTGACACCAAATGCTAAAGATCCAAAGATGGCTGAAATGCTGAAAGACCGAATGAATCTTACCCCTTCTCCATTCACTTATATTTCTTATCAGTTACCCCACCTCAAAATATACTTTTTTAGCATTTTCCCTGGGGCTATCTTTCCTCATCAGCAGTCCCCTCCACGGGGGCAACACACATAACAGTCTTTTAGCTTTAGCCACCAGTAACAATACCTCTTTGTTACTACTGTTGCTGTTATTTTATTGTGTTGGTAATAAATGGATGATTTGGATAGTGATTCTGAAGAAGACATTGATGAATTTCAAAATCATATTTTTCATATTATGTATAATAGAGTAAACCAACATTTGAACATTAATGATTACTGTTTCCTGAAAGACATTTTGAATAGTAATTAAAAAAAAAAGTGTGGTGGTGAAACAGTGGATTTTAGCTGATTGCACAATCTCTCACAAATGTTCCAGTTTCATGGATTACTGAATGCCTATAAAGATATCGGATGGTGAAGTAACATGTAAGCAGTAATCAGGAGAGGGATTTGAGAACTTTTAAATCAGATGTGTAGAGAACACAAAAATAAGAGAGTTAATCAATATTTTATTTTATTTTATTTTTTAAACAGAAAATAGAACAGAATTGGAATACAAATGGTGTCAACAAAATGAAAACATAAATAACAATGAGGTAATATTTTAAATGATTAAATGGAAAGTTTGCTATTAGTATAAAAAAATCACAAATATAGCATAGGATTTTGGGAATGAGGGCTCACACAAAGGTTTGAGCAATTTTAACTGGTGAAAAGAGTAATAAAAAACTATTTCAAGGTAAATAAAAGTCCATAGAACATTTAGACAGACTCATCCTTTGGACAGAATTTTATTTGTTATAAAACATATTTTCGGGCCTCCCTTGGTGGCGCAGTGATTGAGCGCTGGGCTGTGAAGCTGCCTACAGCCTCTGCAGTGCCGGTTCGATCCCCAGGCCTCCAGGCGAGTGTCCCACATGGCACAGCAGACCTCTCCTGCTGCTCCTGCTTCTCCCCTCAGCAGTGTATTTCGTCAGTCTGCCTGTTTTGTTCCCCGCTCTGGCTCTGGTGAATTCTTTCACCCTCCCATGCTTCTGACTGTACCCAGTCTTATATAAATAACTAATAAAGCTTTAAAAATATTAAAAAAAACATATTTAATGTGTTTTCCACAACTTTATATTTCTCAGCTTAATTTTGAAGTTTAATCACTATATTAGGAATTAAAATCATTTCAGTACCATCACAGGAACAAAAAATGAAGTTTATTTCATGACCTGCCTGTAAGATATTCTCAAGAATTGTGCACAAGCCCTTAGGTATGATCTATTCAGGGAAGACAAGGAAAAAAACAGCATAATGCATAAATTCATAGTACAGTTATTTAAAAATATTATGAGATTGATTATGCATTAATAACTATACAAAACAGATATTAACCCCTCTAAAGGAAATAATATAAAATTTTCATAAATGTATTTCTATTTTAGAAAATGTAAAACATAATTTAAATGGGAAAAATTGAGTAATAGGTAAGTAAATGATGTTCCATACACATAGCAGGGTCTTATTAAAATAATATTTTAAGAACTTCATGATAATATGAATTTGATGATGACATAATATTGAAAAGGCAGTAAATAAAGGTATAGAGATATATAGCTATATAAATATATAGATATATGATTATGATCAGAGTTATGCAAAGGTTAAAAGAAGTGCATCAAAATGTACTTCTCAGTTGATGTACATTTAACTGAGCACATTTAATACAGAATTAGATGGTAGGTCGATTCAAGATTGCATCAGAAGGGTTTCTTTGCACTGCACCCAGATGATCAACTATGTTAACCAGTGGAGTACTGCACACAATGTCCTATAGCTTGAAGCAAATCTGGAACAATTCTTTGACCAGAGACTAGGCAGAGTGCACCAGAAAAGACACAAATAAGACTCACATTTCAATGAACAAGAGATAGGTGAAAGAGATGAGTTCATTGAGTTTGGGGATATGAGCATACTTTATAAACCACACTGCTGCCATGTCCAGTGGGCCCTAAGGAGGGAAAAGCCAAACAATGTGGCTAAGAAGAAATACTTGAGGAGCTGGTGTGCTCCCAGAAGACCAGGTCCCCAGCGATAGCAGTAAGAGTAGTGTATTGGCAGCACTCTGGGTGTCTTAATGTCAATTGTAATAATTCAGATAACAACTTATAGAGAAACAAAACAAACAGTCAGACAAAACCAAAGCTTTAACTAACCTAGAAGTCTGATAGTAGAATTGGAACTACCAGAGGGGGAGAGTGGAGAGAAGACTCTGAAGGGGGCCCAGTAGACTATGGTGGAGGCCTAGGTGTGCCTTGATGGTGGCCAGAGTGTGGTAACAGGTAACAATCATTTGGAGAGCTGGGATGCTGTGCCTCTGAGATATATATATATATATATATATATATATATATATATATATATATATATATATAACAAATATCATTCCATATATATGTAATATAAAATATAACAAAATATTTAATTAAAAAGTTTGCAAATAAACATTGAGAAATTACAAAAGGAACAATTCAAGAACAAAATGTTACTTAGCAAATGTAATACACAATTATCCTAACTTGTACACATGAATCAAGTGAATATGATGGGAAGACTAGCACAATTTTATTTTCCTTAAGATGTAAAAAATGCATGTAATAATTCAGGATGAGATAAAAATTATAGTAACAGGAAAGATAGGCATTTCACATACACTATGAAATATTTTGTTTGAATATTTATCAAAAGTATTATGTATAAGAGACATCAATCAGGTCCAAAATGGAGTCCCATGGGCTTACTTCATTTTACCAAACCAAAATTTAATATCTGACTTAACTGCAGTTTCACCCTCTCCAAAGTACATCATTGTGACCAGTCACGGTCAACAGTAGCAGGTTATCTGAAGAATAAACTCTGACAACCCCTAAGGGAGGGTGAAACAATATTTATTTTGCTAAATAATCTCCTTGTCCCACCTTCTATTTGACTATAAAAATGCTTCCATTTTGTACAATTACTCAGAAGACCCTTCTGCTTGCTAGACTGGACTCTCCCCAATTTATGAATTAATAGAGTCATTTAATCAGTTGAATTTTATTTTTTAACACTAGCTGTAAATTCATCCATTTTTCCATCCTACGTTAAATTGGATCCTGATTATGAGGCATTTTCTTTTCTTTTTCTTTTTTTTTAACATTTATTTATTTATGCATACAAGAGCTGGGGTACAGGCCAGAGATCCATGGGGAGGGGTTGACGGTGAGAGGATTCACCAGAGACAGAGTGAGGAATGGAACAGACAGACTGACTGAAACACACTGCTGAGGGGAGCAGCAGGCGAGACTGGAGAGATCTGCTTCGCCATGTGGGTTGCTCCCTGATTGGCTGGGGATTGAACTCATGCTGCAGAGGCTGCAGATTGCTTCATAAAGAAGTGCTTAACTCCTTGTGCAACCAGGGAGATCCCATTATGAGGCATTTTCTTATGCAATAAAAAAGCAAGACATGTGCTCTAGCTATTCAAATGTTCCTTCAAACATTACCAGAAAGTTTTAAGGGCAGTCATGGTACAAACAATAAAGGGATCATCAATTAGATTATTGTTGTTATCTTAATGGAATATCATTCTGTTACATATATTTTATGAAGATGTTTATACAATATATAGGCATAATAAAAGGTTACACATTGTGAACATATCATGCAAAGCTACGTAAAATGCATAAGCATATGAAAACAGATTAAAAGGATGCTTAACATTGACAGCAATTTTATTAGGATGTTGTCTGATGGGATGATTCCCACATTTAATTACTTTTAGATAAATCTAAACATTAAAATCACATCTAGAGCCATGAATAACTTCTGAGACGTGTGTGTGTTACTTTTATATCTTTTATATACCTGACACTAAAGCATAGTATATGAGTTTCTGTAGAAATCAGCAGAGAAAGTTGGGAAAATAAATTAGGAAGATCTTTGGAAAATATTTATATTTAAGGAAAAGGCAAGGCATTGAACTTACATTATCTAAATTAGAATAACAAAGCATGTTGCAAAAAGTTTGAGTCAACTACTCCATCCAACAAAGTGTAATAATTTAGAACTTTAGGAGGGTGGTGCTTTACCTGCTAAAGTAATTACCTTTCCTCACTAATTATCCATGGATACAAACAACAAATTGTCTCTACTATGAATTGTATTTTTCTCCTTCAGGAACTGTTTGTTCTTGTTTGCAGTTTAGTAGTAGCAAACCTGAGTCAAAGTTGTCATTTTTGAATTAGCTTCCAGGAAGTTATGTCCAGGATAAAAGGTTCTTTATAGAAACTGTCTTTGTTGATCTCTCTGGAAACTGGGAGAACTACTCTAGAATGGTGAAACAAGCTGAGTGAAGCAATATGGCTGAAATTATTGTGAACTCTTATTCTGCACTGGCAAAAGCAGAAATGGCACATCTCTCATTTTCTTCTTGAGTCTGAGTGTGTTTGTCTCACAGCTTTGTAGATCTTGGAGTTTGCCTTCACTTACCTACTTTTTCTGCAGGCAATGTTCTCATGCCAATCCCCAACCCTTCACCATCACCCGCACTCCAATAACCCCACTCGTTTTAGCCAAAACTAAGGAAACGGGCCTCCCTGGTGGCACAAGGGGCTAAGCACTGCACAATGAAGCTCTCTGCAGCATCTCCAGCATGAGTTCAATCCCTGGGTGACCAGGGAGCAACCCACAGCGGTGCAGACCTCTCCTGTCTTGCCCGCTGCTCCCCTCGGCAGTGTATTTCAGTCAGTCTGCCTGTTCTGCTCTCCACTCTGTCTCTGTTGAGTCCTCTCACCCCCCACACCTCTGGCCTGTACTCCAGGTCTTGTATGCATAAATAAATAAATCTTTTAAAAAATAAACTAAGGCAACAACAAAGAAACTGAGCTCTTTTCATTGCAAGTCAGGGTACAGCTAAAGAAGTGTATGGCTGAAGGTTTAGGGAATGGATACAATTTTAACTTAATTTCTGACCCTAATGCTGTGCTTTGCTGGGAAATGTGTAAAGTATTTTGCCATACTGACACAAATTCTAGACCAAGGATGGATTTTTGATTATTGCTACAATGCCTATTCATTTATTCAATAATATTTCACTGAGCACCTACCAATTTGGAACAGGAAACAAAAAGATAAATTATGATTTTCCTCAAAGGTTTTCACACTTAAAATTGTTAAGAATATGTGAAAATACATCCAGTACTTGGCTTATATTAACAGTGGTACAGAAATAAAATCATACCATCTATAAGACGGAATCCTAAATATAAGAGGCAGAAGAGACAGACACCAGAAAATATGGGAAATATCCATTGTCTAAAAATACTGGCAAAAATTCCTCGGGAGTATTAATACATCATTCCAGGGACAAAGAAAAATATGGGAGAGGTAGAAATAAATGAAACGAACAATTGTTTTAGAGATTTACAATGTTTCTTTTTGATGAGAGCATAGGGTATATGTGATACTATGGGAAGAGACCTTTAAATAGAGTTAATTGGGATGATATTTTGGAACATACATTAAAAAGGGAAGAATGGTTATGGTGATATTTCTTGAGACTGTGAAAATAAACTAAGGGACAGGTATGGAGGCAATTAAAGGGGTAAGGGAATGAGAGAAATATTGGATATGAGAGCTATAAGTGAGGTTCACAGATTTTTCACTAATAAAACGTGGCTCTCCTAAAGTAAAATTATTCCTTTATTAAAATGTATGTCTCGGCTTACATATTGTTTCATATCTGTTTCCCATAGAAGCAGGCCCTAAAATGGAGATATGCAGGTCTTCCTAAGAGTAGGGATGTGAGACCAAGAAGGAAAGAGATTAACACAGATGCATAAGTGATTAAATTACCACTGTAACTTACTGAAGCTCAGTCTTACTGAGACAGGCTTCCAAGTTATTCACCCAAGGTGTGATTCCCATTCATCAACTCCATCCATCAACTGGTTGTATACTACTCATGGAGGCATTAAATTGTTTGCACTCTTCCTTGACCCTTGCCCACAGACTGAGAATGTTTTTATAACCAAAGAATGCCTCCAGACATAGTCACAGGTGTTTGCAGTAAGAAGCTGTCAGAACTGTGAGTGCCAAGGAGATTTGGGTGGAACTGTAAAGCATCTGCTATATACATTAAACCATTATTTCTCAACTGAGAGTTTGTGTATGATTTCTGCAATAAATTTTCATGTTTTTAAACACTTAAAATTAACTTACTTAAACATAGCTTGAGCATATTCTGAGTCTGGATAGTGACTTTAAACATTTTTGCTACCTGATGGTTTTAGTGACTGTGAAAATCATATTAAGAAATATAAACTTAGAAGAGCAAACAAGAAGAAAAGCAGCTATGGCATGTTGTATGATGGGGAATTCAAAATGTTTCAAAGGGGGAAACATGAGAAATGTTTATTAACATGGTCCGAGAAAATAGAGACATGGTGTTCTGGATGGAGTTGTGTCCCCACCCTCCAATTCATGTGCAAGCCCTAACTCTAATTCATCCTAATGTGAACTTATTTGGATATACAGTTCATTGAAGATATGATTTATTAAATTAAGATGAAGTCACTAAAATAGATCCTGATTCAGTATGATTAGTATCCATATAAATAGGCAAATTTGGAGAATGAAAAGACATAAAATGAAAACACTGCATGAGTTTGAAGGCAAAAATCTACAGCCCATGGAATGTCAGAGATTGTCATCAAGGGAACGGAAGCTAGTTGAGAGGTGTGCATCAGATTTTTCTTCACAGCCCTCAGGGGGAGCCATCTATATCAACACTGTGATCTCAGACTTTTGGCCTCTAGAAATATGTTATTGTAACTTTCAGTTGCTTAAACCACTTAGCTTTTGGTTTTGTTATGGTAGACCTAGAAAACTAATATACATAACAAAGTACAATAAAACTTGTATCTCAGCCTATAACAACAAATATGATCATAGTGTGACTAGAATATTCAATCTTTGTTCATCAAAGTAGAGGAATGATAATTTAAATTTTTATTTGTTTTTCAGCCTTATTTCTATTTGCTTTTGTATGTTTATAACTATGGTGTACAATAGCTAGAAGATGAAAGATTTACATTATAACATCTAATTTAAACAAAGTTATTTTAATCAAAATAAGGCAATAATTATCAATTAAGAATATTTTCTTGTAAATGGAATACATTTAAAAAGAAACCGAGGGCCTCCCTGGTGGTGCAAGCGGTTGAATGCTGCGGAGTGAAGCTGTCCGCAGCCTCTGCAGTGAGGGTTCGATCCCGGCCAGCCGGCAAGAATCCCACATGGCAAAGCAGACCTCTCCTGTCTCACCTGCTGCTCCCTGCAGCAGTGTATTTCAGTCAGTCTGCCTGTTCTGTTCCCCACACTGTCTCTGGTGAATCCTCTCACCCCCCGCATCTCTGGCCTGTACCACAGTTCTTGTATAAATAAATACAATAAATCTTAAAAAAAAAAAAAGAAACTGAGAAACCTTCTAAAATATTTGTTTCTTTTCCTTTTTTGCACATTTTAAAAAGATGGGTTTATTAGGATAAAGAGAGGCAACTGTATACTCACAGGCGGGCACAAGAAAATTATTGGTTTCTTTTCATATTAGAATATGGTATGGCTGATGTGATGGTTAGTTTTATATATCAGCATCCAGGGGGAAAGGTAACATTATTTTTGGATGTGTCTGCAAGAGAATCTCCAGAACAAATAACATTTAATTAATAGACTGAGTGAAAATCATTGTCCTCACTGCTGTGAGTAGACCTTATCCAATTTCCTAAATGCCTAAATAGAGCAAAAGGTAGAGGAGTTGTGAGTTCACTTTCTCTGAGGTGAGAAATGACATCCATCTCATCATGCCCTAGGATATTAGTGCTCTTGATTTTTGAATTTCTAAACCCAGACAGGGTTTTAGACCGTTAAATCAATTTTCTTCCAGTTTTTCATTTTCACTTTTCTGGGGTGATTACCTTTCTTTGGGGGATTATCTTTCTTTGGGGGAGGGTGTGTCTCTGAATGCCTTTATCTGCACAACTAACATTGGGGCAGTTGGAAGCTTTCAAACTGACATCTTTCACCCTGAACATCTGAAATGGAACAAGATCACTATTCTAAGTCTTTATGAAAATACTTGCAATGGATAATTTTATGTGTTAACTTTTTTAGCTTAGATTTGGGTTAAACATTATTCTGAATGTTTGCGTGAAAGTGTTTTACGGATGAAATTGACATTTAAATGGGTGAATTTCAAGTAAAACAGACGACCATACATAATGTGGGAGAGTCTCAGCCAATCAGCTGAAGACTTAGGTATAACAAAGACTGACCTATTGGGGGGAGGGATGGGAAATTCTGCCAGCAGGTGGCCTTTGGGTTTGAACTGCAACCTTAATTCCTTTCACCAACTTTAGTCTACCTGTCAAACTTGCAGATGTTTGACTTGTGAGAATACATAATCGCTTGAGTCAATCTGTTAGTCAAATCTATCTAATCATCTCTCTAACTACCATCTATGTATCGTCATCTATTTAATCTGCTATTGGTACTTTTTATCTGGAGAAGCCTGCTGAATCCAACATACCTATCCTTAAATAAATTACCCAAAATGCCTTTGAGTCAGTCAAGGAGACATTGGCGAGAACTGGATTATGTAAATTTAAACAGTTCTCATATGATCATTTGATCAAAGAATTAGAGAAAGGAAAATTACCATAAAACAAAGTTTGTTGAGTTGTATCGGGAACAACTCTCACACACATTTATTGAGTTGCTTAGTCAACTACAAAAAATAGCATAGTTTAAGTTAAAACATATGTAAAACTAAGGTTTAGGTATTGCACCATTTTTTTTCAATAAATAAATACAGAAAGAGTTTAATTCCATTTGGCAAAAAGTAACATGTGAGTAAACTAAATTAAACTGTTGAATTTCAAAGTTCACCACTGACTGACTCATACATCTGTTGTCTTCCCAAACCTGATAACTGTAAAGTTCTAAAAAGTATACTTTGGACCTTATTTTGATTATTCAAAGTAATCTGTATTTTACATGTTGTACTACAGAGTACATAAAATATTTTGCAAAACTACAATGCATCTGTTTTATTAATAAGAATTTAATCTAAACAAAATATATATGGGAATTTTAAAATCAAATACGGAAATATGCTAAAATATTTTGTGCTATAATATTTTTGCTGCCTAATTAATATTCATGTTGTATAGATGTATATAGTCAGATAATCAAATAAAAGGAAGTCCAGAAATGAGGGACCAACTCACATGTTTTCTCCATGATTCCTTTACAAGCACTTTGGCATATATTTTATCACACACTAGTCTTCAGTTTGTGGTCACTTCTGGACAAAGGACAGATTTTATTGGAATGCAGATAACTGTTTATTTCTGTTTTATAATTCTCCTACCTGTGAATCAACAGGGCAGTACAATCTTTTTCATTTCTGATTTTTATTTTGATAAGACATCTGCCATTCTTCCATTTTGGCCCTTATTAAGCTACTACTATTCTGATAACTATTTCCCAACATATCATTTTCTGAGGAGTACAAGTGTTCAGTAAGTGAATTAATACTCAGGGAGATTTGGGAGGAGCTAGCTAGATTCGAAAGGTAGACAACATAATACCCTCTTGCTAATTGCACCACCGAGAAAACATGACATTATTTTCAGAAAACTTTCATTATGTCCAGAAAACTCTGGACATTATTTTCTGCAGTCAAATATTGTGGCAAACAGAAGTAAGCTTCCTCCTTTAATTAAATGAAATACATTTTGATTCTACTACAAATAACTATTTTAAGAAATATATCAGTAATGGGGGCAGTAGATATTTCAAAGATTTTCAAAGTAATGGTATCTACTTCCTCAAGAACATTTTGTGTCTTTTTGCTCTGTCAACAAGACTTTCTTTGGGAACTAAAACTGAGTCTTAATGCATCCATTTTAAAAATCTGCAGATACTTTGGGATTTCTATGCATAATGGGATATTTTTCAGAAGAAAACTTAGCTCTGTGTGTAATATCAAACTCACAGACTGAACATTTTAATGTTATATTTTTGGTCATTGAATCAAAATCTTTCTCAACTAAATACATAATCACTGTAACAGGCACTTGTTTCAAATGTATGTCTTTAAGATACTTTTATAACAGCATGCATATTTTTAAAATTAGCAATGAATATTTCCATTCCATAAACCAAAATTCAGGTTAGCATTTTGCTTTCTCAGACTTTCTATTTTCATGTATCATTTTGTCTTCTTCCATTTTTTTTTTTTATTTAGTATCTAAAACACTACACCAATTATTATCAGCTCAACTGCTGAACACTACAGGATATATTGCCTTAATATGGCTGTTGCACTCCAGCTGTTATTTCTGGTGCCCACAACAAATGATCCTTCAAGTACCACTGCACAAGAGTACTAAGTAAAAATGCACTGCTTCCTGAAACATTCAATCTCCATATTGATTGAGACCCCAGGGATATTGTATAATTGTTATGACAACAACACATGAGTGGCTAATTTGTTGGTTGGTTTGTTTTAAATGTATTTATTCATTGGTTCTTTTATTCATTTGTCTTGAGGTTACTGGCTTTAATTTTTATCTTAAATTGTTTAAGAGTAATTCAAAAAAGATAAACACATGCAATTTGCAGCAACATGGATGGCGCTGGAAGGGATCATGCTCAGTGAAATAAGCCAGAAAGAAAAAGAAAAATACCGGATGGTCTCACTCATAGCAGGAATCTAGAAAACTTAAATAAGGGACCAGGAAAAAGAACAACTATAAGAAAGTAAAAATCAAAATCAACAAACAATTATGAACCTGAGACACTCTATGGGAGGTGGGGGCAGGGAGGGGAGGGTTTGGGGTCAAAATAAGGGGGTAGCAATTGTATGGGGAATATAAAAATAAAATTTATAATAAAAAAAGAAAAAGATAAAGTAAAAAAAAAGAGTAATTTGGAAAGGCAAGTAGCTCTTATTTTTAGTAATATCTTTATTTTTCCATTCACTCATTGCAGAATGTAGAGGTTCTCAAAAACAACAACAAAAACAATGACAAAAAAAAAAAAAAACTATGATTTTGCAAATTGTTTTGCATAGGGCCAACTACTGTTTTGCTTTTTTTATAAACATCATTGCAACAAAACTATCACATAGTTTTTTATCCCAACATTGCTTACCCTCTCTGATATTTCTACTTCCATCTTCAAACTTGTTTTCAAAGTATTGACTACTCTTATTTTATTGGTGTTGTTATCAATTATTTTATTATACTTTATCCTATTTATTTTATGAATTAAATCATAATAAATATCATGCCAGACACAGTAAGCTTTCTTGCCTTAAACAATTTGGGATAACATGGAAAGTTGCCATGAGGCTTAAACTGCAAGAACGAATTTTAAAATCTGTTTAGTTTTTAATAAAAATAACAAGACAATGCTATAGTAAGTTGGTACTTTGGAACACACTGAAATAGCATTTGAGGTATAAGATGTTTACTTGGATCAGCATCTGTGGGGGAAAAATATGCAAGCAGAAGTATAATAATTCTTCCACAACCCCCAAAATGCAAGATCTGCCCTTCACAGTTTTGTGCATCTGGTTGAGATGCCCAGATTTTTATTATCCTCTTCAATCATCAACCAGATACAAACTACTCCAAGGAGAGCAAGACCTTGGTCAAGGCAGCTCTCTGAAAATGAGGCAACCCCTGATGCAGCTTTCTCTAGTGACAACACTCCCACAGATAGAGGTAAGTCCTTCCTTAAACAAGGAACAGGGTTGAGCCTCACACTGTCTGTAATATCAGAGGAGAGTAATTTGGGCTATAGCACAGGCAGATGTTATAGTGATAGCTCTCTGGCTCACCTCCATGATATTGTTCCAAGTTTCATGAAGACAGAAGCTGCGAAACAAAGTGAAAATTAACTTTGAGGACCTAAAATAAATTGTAATGTCTCCAAGGTCAGAATATATCAGTAGATTCACATAGTTTTAGAAAAAATAATTGAATTTTAATTTCAGATGAAACAGAACATTAGCAATAGTAATTATATCGGTAGGAAAAGTATTTATACCATTCAAAAAGATTTATGCATGTGTATTATGTTAATGGTGATGTTGGTGATGGAAGTGGAGACAGAAACATAGTAAGTCAAAAGCCCAGAGAATTTCTCTTGAATTAACTATTGATTGCTACAGCTATGATAATAAAAATTCCAGAAGCTTTTAATATACAAGTTATTTTTTATCCATATCAAAGAAACAGCAACAACTAGAAATAAACACATGCAAAATAACACGTTATATTTGAATGGAGGAGAATGTCATGATTTTCAGACTTTTTCAGGAGCCCACATTTTATATATATAGTTTGAGTTTGAGTCCATGATATTAGGCTAACAACTAGGGAAAATGGAAGAATGGTGAGCAGGATGATTCTAAAGAGCATTTCTAGAAGCTGTGCTAATCATTTCACACACATTTATTGACCTCAGCCCCAGGCCCATATTGAGTTGCAATGAAGACCGTAAATAAAATTTAGCTGGGCTCCAAAGAAAACAGGACAAGTTGGACACTGGTGAACATTCATAGTCTGCAATAACTCCTGAGATGAGTGAGGCCACTGAGAAAAACTTAAAAGAGCAGAACAGGTGGTTAGGTTATATAGACTTCGTGTTCAATGCAAGTGGAAGTTTGATTGTGTGAGGAATAACTACAAAATAAGGGTAATAGGCTGCATTTTCCCCTACCATACATTGTATCCTTTTGTCCCTTTCCTCCCCCTCCTCCTTCTTAGCCTCAGAAACTTCAGAAAGTTTAATGATGTACACTGTTTTTTAAAGTGTTTTATATTATTGAGTTGCCTACTATATAAATATCCAGTATTTGTTTTTACCATTCTGACTTACTTTGCTGCACTTACTCTCGAATTTTTCCATTTTGTTGAAAATGGCTTCATTCTGTCATCATTATGGCTGTGTAATACTCCAATGTGTTTATGCACCACACCTTCTTGGTCCAATTGTCCATCAATGGACATTTGGCTGCTTCCATGGCCTAGCTACTGTAATACTGCTATGGACAATAAGGGAAATATGAGTGTTTTATTCATGAATTCATATTTTCTGGATATGTGCCCAAGAGTGGGATTTTGATGGGCCTCCGTGGTGGCACTAGGGGTTAAGCACTGCACTATAAAACAATCTGCAGCCTCTGTGGCACAAGTTCGATCCCCGGCCAACCAGGGAGATTCCCACATGGTGAAGTAGACCTCTCCTCGCCCTCTGCTCCCCTCAACAGTGTACCTCGGTCAGTCTGCTTTTTCTGTTCCCCATTCTGTCTCTAGTGAATCCTCTCAGCCTTCACACTTCTGGCCTGTACCCCAGCTTGCATGCATAAATAAATAAATCTTTAAAAAAAGAGTAGGATTTTGGGGTCATATAATGTTTCCACTTTTTTAAAAAGATTTATTTATTTATGCATACAAGAACTGAGGTAGAGGCCAGATGTGCGGGAGGGTAGAGGATTCACCAGAGACAGTGTGGGGAACAGAACAGGCAGATCTACTGAAATACACTGCTGAGGGGAGCTGCAGGCGTGACGGAAGAGATCTGCCATGCCATGTGGGATTCTCAGCAGCCGGCCAGCATTGAACCTGCTCTGCAGAGGCTGCGGACAGCTTCACAGAGCTGCTCTCAACAGTCTGAGCCACCAGGAGAGGTCCTCCACTTTTGTTTTTCTAAGGTAATTCTAGATTGTTTTCCACAATTGTTTTACCAGTTTGTATTCCCACCAACACTGCAATAGGCTTCCATTTTCTCTTGTTGGTGGGAGTCTTTTTAATAATTGCTGTTCTCAAGGGTATGAGGGGGTATCTAATTGCAGTGTTAATCTGCATCTCTGGTTTCAGTATTAAGTGAATGATGACATCATAAAATCTATTAAGGTACAGTTATTTTTACTCTACTTTTGCAAGCAATTTGAGCAAGACATATATTAGTTTTTTAAAAGTTTGATAATATTAGTTTTAAGCCATCTGACCATGGGCTTTTGTGTTTGGGGGGATATTTTTTATTAGCGTTTAAGGTATTTGGTCCTGTTATTATTAAGTGTTAAGCTCTATTTTTTTCCAAATGTTTCTTTGTTTTGATTTTGCCCTGAGTTTGGGGATGGTAAGTGGTGTGGATCTCTCAGCCTGGAATTCTAGTAACAGTCTGTACTATAAAGATTATGTTGTACTTCTGTTTTATTAAATAATTATCCTGGGAATATTTTTAAAGTTACATAAGGGAAATCTCAATTGTTCATCATTCATTTAGTTTTATTCTGATGTATGGAATATTCAAGGTCTGGTTTTAAGAACTTGGGATATTTTTACTACTTGAATTGTAAACTTATACTTAGAGATCATTAGTGTGCATGTGATAGAATCTTCTATTCAGATTCAATGATTTTTTTGAAGTGTAGGATGATGGATTGCAATCATTATTTTATTTGAACCCAAAATGATTAAATCTAAACTATTTTGTCAGGAAGGTAATAAGAGGCCTTGATAGTTTGTTATGTTTCATGACATTTAACATTTTAAGATAATTTCTTATTGAGATAACACTGTTATCCTATTGTATAGCATTATGTGATATATACATATATATATATATCAATATATAACATCATGTGAACTTCAGGTGTATAGTGTTATATTTTTTTTTTTTAAGATTTATTTACTTTTTTATTTATTTATGCAAGCACTGGGTACAGTCAGAAGCAGGGAGGGTGAGAGAATTCACCAGAGCCAGAGCGGGGAGCAGAGCAGGCAGAAGGACCGAAGTACACTGCTGAGGGAAGCAGCGGACGGCAGGAGAGGTCTGCGCGCCATGTGGGACCCTCCTCCGGTGGCCGGGGAGCAGCCGGGGATCGAAATGGCACTGCAGAGGCTGCAGGCAGCTTTGCAACCCAGTGCTCAACCACTGCGCCACCAGGGGAGGCCCAGGTGTATAGTGTTATAAATTGGCATCTATATACAATACATAAGGATCATCACTGAAAGTCTTGTTTCCATGCATCACCATAAATGACCTCCCTTTATACAATTCATCCATCTGCTCTCCTCAGGTATTATCCTCCAGTGATTCTAGCATAGCAGGTACATGCTATATGTGTTTTAAATAATGAAATATGCTTACTCTAAACTAAGGCAATCATATTCTAAGTTCTGGTTAACTCTGATTACTGGATAACCTGCATTCAAATGAAGGCAGTGTAATACCTTCTATTTCCAACTTCTTCTAGAGATTTGATTTTTCTTGTAGTATCCAGTATTTTCAGTTTATCCTCATGCATGTATAATGAGTTTTGGAAACAGGAAATCAGAATAAAAAGTCTGAGAATATTATGACTTTTTCCATTTTAAGAAGTTCTATGACAAAGGCAACTGACTTGACTGGCTGAGAATGTCCTCCTGTTACATTGAAACTATATCAGAATCTCAGTTTTAGCATCATTCTTTTTTTTTTAAGATCTATTTATTTATTCATACAAGCACTGGATACAGTCAGAAGTGAGGGAGGGTGAGAGAATTCACCAGAGCCAGAGCAGGGAATAGAACAGGCAGACCGACGAAATACACTGCTAAGGAAAGCAGCGGGCGCAGCAGGAGAGGTTTGTCGGGCCATGTGTGCCCCTTGCCGGGGGCCAGGGATCAAATTGGTGCTGCAGAGACTGCGGGCAGCTTTGCAGCCCAGTGCTCAACCACTGAGCCACGAGGGGAGGCCCAGTTTTAGCATCATTCTTAAGAAGAAAGCAATTCTGCAATCTTTAAAACCTTGCTTACTCTCATTTTATCAGCAGGCTCTTAACTGTATATTGAGGTATCAGAAATGCAATATAGAAGAAAAATGTAAATTTTCTGCATAAGTTGGGATAGCTCAAGCAACTGACAGGTAAAATAAAAAACAATTTTCAATTTAATGTTATAAATTGAAGCGGTTCAAGGATTGATGTTTGGCACTGTATTGTGTAAGACTATGAATGTAAAACCACACATATGGACTTACCTTCTCAGTACAAAAAATACACAACTAGCACTTTCTTTTATTTATTTTATTCTTTTGGTTGAAGTTCCTATGAATTGATAATTTAGTTGGTAGGTTCCTAGGAGATTACACTGGAAATGTAAAAGTTCAGCACTCCCTTCTTTCTTTGGTAAAATAGTGGAAGACAGATGGCTTAACCTTGTTTCACCAATCCTTGAGGTTGGCAGAAAATATTACATCAGCTTTCTCCAAAACTGGTTTGAATGATGTAAAAAAGCAAAAGATACTACTATTACTTATAGCAAATAAAAGTAAACTCTATAGACGGTACCAGATTGGCATTTCAAATTTTAATATAGAAAAGACTAAAGAAGAAATAAATCACCCACATTATCTATAAAAGTTTAGTATATGACCACTTGAGAAAATCAGAGCTCAAGAATACAGTAGAAAAAGAAAATGACATCTGTGTAAGTAATCAACCTCGCAAAAATTTCTCCCTTAAAAGATGTTAAATGACTTCAAAACTATGAAAATTCTATGAAGAACTGTACCACTAATATTTCTTGATGATGGAATATTCTACAATTGAAAAAAAAAATCACTGTGACTAAAAAAACAGAAAGACATTCTAGTATATGACTCTATATATTCCCTCTACACCTCCACCATTTAGCAATTCTTTGTGCTGTATGAAATCATAAGATGAAAAATGTAAATAGAAGACAAGATTGATGTCAATCAAAGGGACAAAGGTAGAGTTTCTACAAAGGTAGACAAAGGTAGGGAAAACATTCACGGCCAGAGTTTTGTGAAACTAACTTTCACAAAAAAAAATCAAGATTAAATACATCATAAATCTAAGATTACAAAATAACTAAGAAAGCAAGAATATAGACTTTGGGAAGGAACTTCAAATAGAAGAGATAGTGTCTAAAGGACCACATATTCTATTGAATTTAAGGTATAGGATGGGCTTAAGTAGGCAAGCATGATTTAAATGAACTCCTTCAAAAGATGTAGTTTCTGATGGAGACAAAGGGCAAAAAAGAAGAAATAAGCACATTTAGGAAATCGATGGTAAAGAGGAAAAACATAAATTTTAGGATCTCGAAGGACAGAAGTGAAGAAATCATGACTTTCACATCTACTTTGCTACGATCAAAACAGAAACAAACAAACAAACCCATCTTGTTATATACCTAAACTTTGAAAAGAATATTTGAAAAGGATACCATTAAATTAGAAATCCAGAGAAAAACCCAATATCATAAATGTGAACTACAGGAAATTCTGCAGATGACTATTATATATAGATGACTATTATATGAGAACTAACATTCACAAAAATCAACTGAGAAAGTTTCCTCTGAAAAACATGCAGCAAAAATGAAAGTGAAACTGTGTGCTCCAGATAAAATTAAATATGCTCAAAACACCATGATAGACAAAATCTTCCTTATCACATAATTTCAAAACACTGAAAAATAAGGTAAAATAAAACTCAGACAGATTAAAAGTTTGATTGAAATCTGAAAGTTATTTCAGAAATAAAGAAAACACTTATGAAATGCACCAGGGAGAATAGACAATGTTGAAAATACATGAAGAAACAAGGATTAAACCAAGAGAATATAAATTACATACGTAAAGAATAAACACAACAAGAAGAATATTTCTTGCAGTAGAAATATAAGATAGACAAAAAGAGTGTAATATTTGCATAGAAGAATTTTTGTAATAGATCAACCGAACAATGGAAGCAAATAACTAAAGCCATAATCTAAGATAACACTCCGGAAATAAAAAAAAAAAAAAAAGCCACATTGAAAGAGCTGGGAAACAAGTACTCAAAATGATTACCAGCACATGCATATAGAAATTTAAGTTTTGTTTATGTTTGAAAGTGAACATGCCCTAGCTTAATATATACAGTAAAAATATTGCTTCTTATATATATAGAAAAATAAATTTATATACATTTCCACTATTTCTTATAGGAGAAAACAAAGTAGCTTTGAATTCTTGGAGTTAATAGATATTAGCAAGATGAATTATTTTTTTTCCTTTCCAGCATGCTGAAAAGCTAGTAATGAACTGTGGGTGTATGTAGTAACAGAAAATGAGGTTATATGCTCTTCATGCAGAAACATATTCATTAGAGTGAAAAGGAAGATCGATGCCCCACAAGTTTATCTTGAGGGCAAGTTCAGGGCCAGAGTTTTAAGAAGAAACACTCATTTTTTTTAAAACATTAGAGCATATTACTTAACATCAGCATTTTAGCATTGATTCTAACTTCATAATCTTACTATCTGTGGCTTGACGATAATAGAACATCTCATTTAAGAGAAGCTTTTAATTTTGTTTTTGTGATTTGGAAAGTTCCACTTCCCTAGATTAAATAGCTCTTTCTGAAAGAAGTTTTTAATTACTGAAGCTAAAACTTTCCTCTAATTGTATCACTAAGGTGACTGCATCACTAAGCAAAGTTTCCTTTATTGTATTATAAATAAATAGCATTTCCTTTTCTGCCCCACAGACCCTTGTTTTTTCTTAAATTCTACAGGAACTTTTCACTTCTGCAAAAAGAGCTGGGCAGACTCAGAAGCACCTATACAGAAAGTGAGGTTGCTGGGTGCTCTAAGCACTCTCCTTTTTATCATTCCCCCCTCCTTTCTACAAACTGGGTAAAATAAGTCAAACACATAGATTTACAGAATCACACGGTGCAATTCTTACACGTAACAATCCAGCTCAATACACACTGTGTGTCATTTCCACCAGTGTAGAAATGACTAAGTTTTATCATTGATTTCACCTTATACTTTGGGTGCTTTTCATTCTTTTCTTCAAATTATATGAAGTAGCAATTGAGAAGAACACCGAAATACTAAATTTCAAATTATAACTAAAAGCAATATGGGCTTCAATTTTTTTCATAATATCAGACCATACTTTAATACATTTGCAAACTGAATTTCTGTAAGGTAACATGGCTTTAAAATGCAGGTAGAACATTACATCTCCTTGATTCAGTAAACCACCTAGAGATTTACAGCAAGTCTGATTTACTCTGATCCCCTAATTAGAATCAGATATTAAATATCCAGTAGTTTAAATAAGACTCTTGAATTGTATTTTTTGTATGAAAGACATCATTGTTGGTTGTAAAAATGACAGTCATTTGTCCTTCTTCACAAAACTGAAGGCCAAACATAAGATGAAAAGAATTAAACAGACCAAAATATCATGAACTGCAATACATTACCATGAACTGAAATACATTTACTGGATTAAATATTGAGCTTCTTTGCTTTAAGTAATCTATTTCATATTTGCTAATCCTCCAACTTAATTCTCAATAAATAAATTTGTTCGGCAATTATATAAAGTTGGTTTAATTTTCTGCTTACCAAAGAATTTATCATTACATATCTCACATGTCTAAATTTCTAGAACTAATTCTTTTTCATCTCATTTATTAATGCATTATAATGTCTTATAAGTGTCATAAATAATGGTTTCAAAAATATTTAGCAAATATGTGCTTCCTAAATGAAATGCTTACATTTATTTTTTTAAATTGTATTTACTTGATAAACTTCAGAATATTTATGCTTATACAGACTAATGGTCAATTTTTTCATTAGAATAATTCTGATATTTAAAATGCAACTCAAAATATAATTCTTCTAGCTTGAAACATTCAACAAACCCACCCATTACACGTATTTTGCATGTAAGTCTACATAATAACTTATGATTTCAAATAAACCAGCACATAATTGACAGCCGAGGTCTCCAGGTGTATTCTCGTTCCTTTGTTTCTCCTTTTTCTCTTCTTGACAAGTCATGATTGATGTGTTTTTCATTCTTGTTTATAAAATGAACTCTTTGCTTGGTTGGACAAGTATTTTATTCAGGTGATTGAATCAGAATTCATTTATGGCAGAATTGTCATTTTACACATAAAAAAAGGTAAGTATTTTGGCAGTTAAAGGAATACATTGTTAAAGTTAATATATTTTGGTATAAGCCAAACTCTAATATTCCACCTGCATTGCAGAATGCCAGAAATTGCCATACATGAACTTTAAGGTGAGCTTATTAAATGTTTCTATGAATTATAAGTACTTCAGTAATTCTTGATAATTTTTAGTTTAAAGAATAAAACCCAAATTACATTTACATTTCTAAATTTTGATTAAAGGTTAGAAAACATAACATTCTTGACAAGTTTCCAATAAGGTCCTACCTTCCTATTAGCTTAAAGAGGAAAGGAAATTCCATCATAATCCATTTAAACGAAAATTGATATTCTATAATTGAAGTTAAAGATATTACTAAGGAATAGATAAAAGTAAAATGAAAAATACTTTGGCAAAAAGATCAAAAATATCTGTGAGGGGCCTCCCTGCTGGGGCAGTCTGTTGAGCGCCGCACTGTGAATCTGTCCGCAGCCTCTGCAGCGTGGGTTCTATCCTAGCTGGCCCTGAGAATCCCACATGGCACAGCAGATCTCTCCTGTCTCGCCCAGTGCTCCCCTCAACAGTGTATTTCATCAGTCTTCCTGTTCTGTTCCCTGCTCTGTCTCTGGTGAATCCTCTCACCCCTCCCGCACATCTGGCTTATACCCCTGATCTTGTATAAGTAAATAAATCTTTAAAAAAAAAAATCTGTGAGCCTGCATTTATAATTATATATAAATGATTTTGTCCTTGAAAAGTAAATAAAACAGAAAAGTTTAATATAGCATTAGAATGCAACTTGAGGAGTAGATTAAATATTATTTCTTTGCTTAATTTAATGAATATTATTATACATTAAAATCATGTTATAAAAATTACTTTATAACAGACAGTATTGGTAATTATAAAATGATGTGAAAAAATTTAGCAAAAATGTCTATATTATGATATATGTGATTTTAGAAGTGATGAAAAATATTAGTAATACATTATGTATAGCATAACGTTAATGCAGTTGTCTTAATTATATAATTATGAACAATTATTATTATGTTTTCATATTTCATTTACCAAACTTCTAAAATAAAATATTTTGGATAGATGATATTTTAGAATGAGAAAAATACAATAATATAATTTTATTTTAGAACTTTCTTTTGTATATACTTTGTGGGAAAAAATTTCCATGCATCAGTCACTCAGTTCAGTACAAACAAGACAAAGGCTTCTGAAGTATTTTTCCTCCAAAGCATTATTCATATTAACTACATACATAAGAAATTTCAAATAGACTTCTTTCTGATTCTTATATTTTATCCTGTATGTTTATCCTGTATGTTTTGGGGTCTTAAAAAAATATGAAAGGAAAAATATTCTGTCTCTTATCTTTCTCTCACTTGAACAACAAATGTAATTAAGATAATTTTCAAGGCCTCATTTCTATATCATTAGAAGAAACATCACTTTTAACTGAGCCTGATTGTTTCCCCCTTCCTTATACTGTTTACAGGAGTTTTGTCAAAAGTGACCATCTCATTGAAAGATATTTAGCCCAAGTTTTTGTTTATATGATCAACATTTAAAGAGTAATTTATTCTTTTTTAAATCAACACTGAACAAAATGAAGACAATTAGGGTCTTCTTTCAACTTCTTTGCAAAGCAGAAAATTGTCTGGAATAGCACGTTGAGGAAACCTATAGGGTCTGTCCTGGGTTTGACACAGTACCTGGCACATTACTAGGGCTAATAAATACATATGAAATGAAAGAATATCTAAATAAATTTTACTGGACACTTCAATACTTTGGAATACAGTTTCCTTATAAAATAAGAATGCTACATTCTAAATGTTTATGTCTCCCCCTAAATTCATATATTGAAATATCAACCCTGAAAGATGATGGCATTGATTCATGGGGCCTCTGGGAGTAAATCATGAGTAGATCATGAATAGGGAGTACTCATGAGTGGAATTAGTGCTCTTATAAAAGAAATCCCATAGACCAAAGAGAGAGAGAATAGAGGAAATCATTATTGATCATTGAAAGTGTGCTTCCATATTCTCAAACTTCTATAATTCTAACAGAAGTCTATGAAATAGAGCCTTGGCAAAATTATTCGGTCAACGGTGGATCATGTTCTACTGGGGAAAAGGGAACACATCTTCCTTTGCATTTACAAAATTATTCTTTGTTATTAAGTGTGGCTTTCTTACTATAAATCATATTGTTCAATAAATGGTGCTGGGAAAACTGGACCACCGCATGCAAAAGAACGAAACTAGACCACTTCATCACACCATGCACAAAAATCAACTCAAAATGGACAAAAGAACTGAACATAAGACCTGAAACCTTAAAATACACAGAAGAAAACATAGGTAAAACACTGCAAGACATACATCTCATCCCCAAAGCAACAACAAAAAAAAGTGAAAGAAAAAATAAACAGCTGAGATTACATCAAACTAAAAAGCTTCTGTACAGCAAAAGAGGCATAACCAAAACAAAGAGACACCAAACTAATTGGGAGAAATTTTTTGCACTCCACACAACTGATAAGGGATTGATCACAAAGATTTGAGAATACTCTACAGAATCCCAAGTATAATTTAAAGATGATCTTTGTCTTTATTAAAGGCCCATTATATGTGAGATTTGAGATTTTTTTTTTTTTGGAGTTAACTGTTGTTTTCTACTGAAAACTTTTGTTCATCAGAAAACTTTAAATATTCTGATATATAAAATGTAATTGCCTTGGCTTAGGAATATTCCATAAAAAAAGAGAGATATAAAGAAGTCATAATATTGTTTGTCTTTTTAAAAAAGATTCATTATTTATGCATACAAGAACTGGGGTGTATGCAAGAGGTGTGGGGGAGGTGAGAGGATTCACCAGAGACAGAGATGGGGAGCAGAACAGGTAGATCTACTGAAATACACTTCAGAGGGGAGCAGCAGGCAAGACAGGAGAGGTCTGCCGCACCATGTGGGTAGCTCCCTGGCTGCCCAGGGATAGAATTTATGCTGCAATGGCTGCCTATAGCTTGATAGCGCTGTTTCTAACCCCTGCACCACCAGTCAGGCCCTAAAGGAGTCATATTTTGACTTCTGAAATTTGAAACTCAAACCAGAAAGAAAGTGGGGGAGAGAAAGAAAGGCAGAAATGTGTACATATTGTGGAATGATACAAAAACACCTAAACAGGAAAAGGATTTTAAAGCAAAGAGAAACTACCACATTTTACTCATAATGCCTAGGAAATTAATGTAACCTCCCAGGACCTTGAGTCCACCATAGAAGTGGCTGTAGCTTGAGTTAGCATCTGAGAGTTTCTACTCATACTGACATCATATTGAGAAAAAATGGAGCATCTTGAGAGGTAGACTGGCTTTGCATTTTGCTAGAATAATGCAAAAGTATAAAAGTACCTTACAAGGGCCTCCCCGGTGGCACAACGGTTAAGGGCTGGGTTGCGAAGCTGCCTGCAGCCTCTGCAGCGTCATTTCATTCCCTGGCCTCTGGGCGAGGATCCCACATGACGTGCAGACCTCTCCTGCTGCACCTGCTGCTCCCCTCAGCAATGTACTTTGGTTATTCTGCCTGTTCTGCTCCCTGCTCTGGATCTGGTGAATTCTCTCACCCTCCCGCGCTTCTGACTGTACCCAGAGCTTGTATAAATAAATAAATCTTTTTGTTTTTTAAATTACCTTACAGATAACCATATCCAGTTTTGCATAGCCATAAAAGAGTGCAGAAAGGTACTCAGAGACATGAGAGAAAATCAGATTTCAGTCTGCCCTGAAATCAACAAGAAACTTTAAATTCCTCAGTATATTTTACAACAAAGGAAAAGCTATGAATATGGTAGTTTTGATATGATGACAATAGTTATGCATGTCCCATAACCTAAGAATGGTAGATTTGACATTATGACAATGGTTAGGCATGCCCCATAAACTAAGAAAGTAATATTATATCACCCCAAGGTATCTTAACCATAGCTACCTAGAAGTTAATTAGAATGGAAATAACTGAGATTTAATTTATCATAACATAATGATGTCTTCACAATTGATTGGTTTAGTTATTGCAGAAGAAAAGAGTCATATGTCCAGTCTATCTGAGATAGCAACCTGAATTTTGTACACATTAAATGTATTATAAAAATATTATTATTGTGATAAAATCATAACAACATCTAATAACTCATTATTTCATATAAAAACCCTTCAACACAAACTCATTCATACTTAAATTCAATAAAAGTGTGTCATTGGAAGTTTGCAGATATATGTTTTCCTTTTTGTTAAAGATTCCAGAAGGCAAAAATCATTCCATAATTTGAACGGGTAAAGTCCATGAATTCTAGTCTCTTTTAGTGATAGAGGTGGAAATATTGCATATCAAAATCACCTTGGAAATCTTTTAAATGTCACTCATTCTGGTAGAGAGGAAGTAAAATATAAAATATAATTTATCTCATATTCATACTCCAACACATATATCAACTAGAGAACCAGTGTTGTCATTTTTCTCTTATAAAAACATCTTGAAATATAATATTAAATTATAATCATCTCATATCTCCCTGGAATATGTAGATTATCAAACAAACTATCAACAGGAAATTATCATCTCCTTTATTTATAATCTCCTTAAGCTTTTCTGATATCTTCTAAAGAACAGTCCTTTATGCTCATTTTAACTTGTTTTAATTTGCCTAAACACATCTTCAAATAGAATAAGACATCCATCAGTTTACTGCAAGAAGTTAGTTTTTATTTTATAATCATTAAAAACACAACATTTGTGAGTTTGTGTGTGTATGTAATTTCCTTAAAAACAAACCAAACAAAACTTTGTCTTCAAGCAACACAAGATAATATATAACTTGGCATTTAGTTATTTTGTTGGAAAATCTCATTTATTCATAAAAATACAGTTATTTGTATTTCAAAGCTATGATGGAGGAAGTAATTATGGCTTGGATACATACCATGCTTGTTTCATGGCAGTTTTTGTTTGAACTGCCAGGCATGTATTTGTGTTTCTTTGTTTTTATAATACTTTGCTGAGCTGTATTCGTTTTGAGGGGAAGGTATAGTCATATGTTATGCTGTCTCTATGCTATAATATAAAAATTACATATTTTCTGTCTATCTGTTTTCAATTTATTGATGTGAGGACATCTCCATGAATTGCTAAAGGAATCATAACTTTGATTCTATTGAGATTATTGCTGCTTCTGTTGTTTTACAGTCAAATGATAAAGAGTGATGAATAAATCTTTGTTTCCTTGGAAGAATAACTATAAAATCAACTACTGGAAGTCATCTTTTCTTAAATTAATCCAATATTTGCATCAATGTCAGACTGTTTCAGGCATGAAATTCTAATATTATGTTTTAAAACCCAGGCAGGATTCCAAGGGGACATATTGAAAAGAATTTTTAGATAGATAGATAGATAGGTAGATAGATAGATAGATAGACAGAGATGTTTGTATATTCAGAATTACTGTATGTTAATAAGAATATAATTTTATCACATAAATGTGTTTGTATATTTTTAAATAATTTGATGTTTTAGAACACCAAATTATGCTTAACTAGTTCAGCATAAGTCAGCAAGTTATTCGTGTATCTACTGTTATTTTTTTCCTGAATTATTTCAGTTAACTTAAATTGTATTTGTTACTTCCAGGTTGTCCCACATGTAAATAGTCACAGTATGAGTGAATTTAATATTAGTAAATCTCCATGTGATAATGTATCTATGTATCTTTTTTTGTTTAAAAACCTTCAGTGTCTCTCTATGATTCCCAGAATAAGCACTAACCATTTTGCATAATTTCAGTCATGTCTTAGACTATTTCTTTGCAATGGTTTTTATATTCTTCTCAAAATATTTTTATTCTTCCACATTCATGCTATGTATTTTCTTACCTTTCAGCATTGTTAATAATTCTCCTATCTGTGGAATGTTTCTTCCTCAACCAGTAAATATTTAGCTTAAATGTTGTTCTACATGTTTCTATGTAGCTATAATTTCCTAAGGCATAAAAATATATTTTTAGTATGAAATGTTATAATGTATTGTCTGAATCTTTCTAATATCTAATCTTCCTAATATACAATAAGTATATATATGCATACACACACACACTGTTCAGTCACCATTTTTTGTTACCTGCAGTTCTGCATTCCTATACAAGGTCAGAACGGCCTAGTCAATCAGTCATAAGAGCCAAACCTTACAAGATGCCTTTCAAATCACCCATGAGCAAAAAACTTGATCAGCCCTGGGAAGACTATGCATTACATACAAAGTATGACTGGGAATGCCCTGGGGAGCCAAGGTCTGATGTATGACAAGGGACCCCAGAAACTGATCAGTGGTAACCCTTGTTGATTAGATTGAAACCTTGTGTGGGGATCTAGGGCTTGATCTCAATTACAATACCATTACAATACTGAGTCATTAAGCACATGAGAAGTGCCTGGGGGCAGACTCAGTACCCCTGACACTATAGTAGACAGAGTACTTTTTTCTAGTTTCATACTTTCCTTTTCTCTCTGTCCTCCTTCCCCACTCAACTGATGCTATATGATTAATCTAAGAATAAAGAGGCCAGGATCTTGCTCTTTTAGTAGCATCCTGCGTCCTACAGCTTGCTCCATGACTCCTGTTTGTCAGTATGTTGTTCTCAATACAACATGCATACATATAGTTGTACATAATAGGATAATACTAACCTATGACATCATGGCAATAATGATAGCCAACAATTATTAAATATTTGTGATTGGCTAATACCTTTATCGATAACATTTCTTCAGTCTTCTAGCCTTTTTGTCAGATAGGTGTTCTTAGATATCTTTACAGAAAAGTAATCTAAAACTTACAGATACAAAGTAAAGTCATATCATTACTAAGTGTTGAGAGTGATTTCCAAACCTAAACAAATTGAGTGCAAGATTTACAACATTGATAACTGTGTTACTGGATCTGCCATCTAGCTATTTGCTGCTAGAAAGTCAAAATTTGAGAAACAAGAGTTGGTGAGAGGAAATCAGATTTTATCAGGAATCTGCAGCTTGAGGAGTTGGTGGACTATTTTCAGAGACATTCACCTGCCTTATTAAGAAAAGTAATATTTTTATATTGTCTGTAGGATCAGGGTTGAGAATAAATTTTATTGGCAGAAAAGTTGCTTATTAGTAAAAAAGATGGACCTGGCTGAAGTTCATCTTCTAGTCAGGGCACTTCACACTTGAAGTTAGGAACTGGAGTTCTGAATTCATGATATTGCTTCTCCCCAAAATAGTCCGAAATAATGTGGATGGTATATTCAAAGTGCTGAAATGCAAAAACTTCTAACTATCATTTCATGCCCATGGAAGTTTCAATATTCATAATTGAAAGATAGATTAAGATTTTCCTTGATAAGCAAAAGCTAAAGGAGTTCATCATCACGAAATTAGTCTTGCAAGAAATGTTAAAGGGATTTCTTTGAAGTGAAAATAAATTACACTAACAAAAAGAGAACATACAAAAGTAAAAAAAAAAATCTCAAACCTTAATTTTATGTTAAAAATAGTTGATGAATCATTTACAAAGCAAACATGGAACAAAATTTGTATTAAGTAAATCTATAATATTTAGTGAAGAGACACTTATAAAACTGCAAAATGAGCATTAAAAATATAATATATGAAGAGAGAATAAAAAACATAAAGTTTTACATGTCATTATGCTTGGGAATTTATCAACCCTAATTATATACCTATATACCTAGAATGTTATATTTGAATGTCATTATGGGGTTTATTTTGGTAAACAAATGCATCAATCAATATCATATACCACATCAATAAAATTAATAATTAAAAATAGTATGATCAGTTTAATAGATGTCAATAAAGCATTTGATAAGTTTCAATATCCCTTTATGATAAAAATTTCATTAAAATTTATATAAAATGAGTATACACCACTATAGAAGAGAACTTCTATGACAAATTCAGAGAAAACATCATGTTCAAAGGTGAAAACAACTCAAAGCTTTTCCACTAAGATCAGTAGCAGGATAAGGATGTCTATTACCACCACTATTCTATAACACAGTATAGGAAATTCTAGCCAGAATAAATGAAGAAAAAAAAAATAAAGAAATAAATGATATCTAAATTAGAAAAGAAGAAGTAAAACTATCACAATTTGCAGATGACATGAAATAACCAAATAAAACCCTAATGACTCCAACAGAAATTATAAGAAAATGCAATAATGATGCAGTCTAAAAAAATAATATGCAAAGTCAGTCATGGTACTATCTTCAAATCATGAACCAGAAGAGAAAGAATTAAAAAAAAAAAGCCCTGATCATTATAGCATCAAAACATATTAAATACTTAACAATATACCAAACAAAAGAGGTAAAAGACCTATTCAATCAAAACTATAGATGTTGCTAAAAGAAATAGAACAAAACACAAGGGAATGGAAAGACATTTGATGATAATGTATTAGAAGAATTAGCAATGTTAAAATATCCATCTGGATCAAGAAGATGTGGTACATATACACAATGGAATATTGCTCAACATTCAAAAAAGATAAACACATGCAATTTGCAGCAACATGGATGGAGCTGGAAGGGATTATGCTCAGCGAAATAAGCCAGAAAGAAAAAGAAAAATACCAGATGGTCTCACTCATAGCAGGAATTTAGAAAACCTAAATAAGAGACCAGGAAAAAGACTAATCAATACAAATTAATAATCAAATTCAACAAGCAACTATATATACCAGAGACACACTACAGGGGGTGGGGGGAGGAGGGAGGGCAGGGAGAGGAAAAACTAAAGTCAAAATAAGGGGGGGTGCAATTGTATGGGGAATATAACCAAAATGAAAATGCATACGTTGTGCAAAGATGAAAAATTATGTAAGAATTATATTAAATAAATAAATAAATAAATAAATAAAAATAATAATCTTACCCAGTGTACTACATAGATAAGACATATAGAATCAAAGTGATCCCTATCAAAATTTCAGTGGAATTTTCAAAGAAACAGAGCAAGTATTACTGAAATTTATATGAACCACGATAGCCAAATAGACTCAATAGCCAAGCAATCTTAAACACACACACACACACACAAAGCAATCTTGATAATAAAGAAGAGAAATGGTAGGTATTATGCTCTCAAACTTCAAAATATACTACAAGGCAATAGTAACCAAAAAATATGACAAGACATCAGAAAATAGAATGTAATTGAGAGTTCAGAAATAAATGCACTTTTATAAGAACAGAGAATACAGTGAAGAACATAAACTTTCTTCAACAAGGGGTATTATGAAAACTGGAAAGATACATGCAGAAAAATGAAACTAGAAAACTCTTTCACACCATGCAGAGAAATTAACCAAAAGCAGATTAAAGACATGGATATAAGACTGAAAACCATAAAATGCACAGAGGAGAACAAAAGCAAACCACTCCATGACACTGGTTCAGTCATACCTTTGTGGACTTGACTCCAAGGGAAACAAAGCAAAAATAAATGAATGAGACCACATCAAAGTGAAAAGTTCTGTATCGGGAAAAATATAGATAGATAGATAGATAGATAGATAGATAGATAGATAGATAGATAGATAGATATAAAATTTTTAAAACATAAAACACCCTACTGAACAGGGGAAAACATTTATATGTCACATATTTGCCGAGAGACAAATATCCAAGCTCTTCATCTTCAAAGAAGATACACAGATGGCCTACAGGCACTTATTATCAGAGAAATGCAAATCAAAACCACAATGAGATAATATATCGTACCTGTAAAAATACCCCAATCGAAAAGTTTACACACAGAAGTGTTGAAGAGGATGTGGAGGAAAGGCAATGTTATTACTGCTGGGAATGTAGAATGGTTCGCAATCTATGGAAAACAGAATGGAGATACTCAACATATTAAAAATAGATCTAACATATATCCCAGCAATTTCACTACTAATTATATGTCTGAAAGAATCAGAAACATTAATTTGAAGAATATATGTATTGCAATGTCATTGTAGCACTATTTAAAATAGCTAAGTATGGAAACAACCTAAATACCCAAGGACAGAGGTGTGGATGAAGAAGATGTAGTATCTATAAACAAAGGAATACTATTCATCTATTTAAAATGGTAGACTCCTGCCATTTGTAAAAACATGGATGGAACTTGAGGGAATTATGATAAGTGAAATAAATCAGGAGAAAGACAAATACTAGATGATTTTACTCATGTGGAACATAGAGGAAAAAAAGCAAAGGAACTGATAAAACTAAACCAAAATAAACCCTGAAAATATGACTGCAAAATTGTGACTACATAAGGGTGGTATCAAAGTGGGGGGAAGACAGTAGTTTTTGGTAAAGGACTATGGTTGCTTTGTTAGTGGAAGTAGTTTGGTGCCATACATCTGAGGAGGTGTGAACCTATTCCTTAAATTGTATATTGTATATTGTTGTAAACCAATGTTATATGAATAATAATAATAATAATAATAATAACCAATATATCAAAATCTGTTTCATTTTATACACAAATAATGAACTATCAGAAAAACAAATTAAGAAATCAATATAATTTTTCATCACATAAAACATAATAAAATATCTAGAAATAAATTTTACCAAGGAGGTGAAAGGATTTCACAGTGGCAACTATAAAATATTGTTTAAAGAAATTAAAGACATAATTTATAGAAAGACGTTTTATGTTCATGGATTAGAAAGATTAGCATTGTTAAAATGACAATTTAAAAAAATAAAAAAATATATAGAGTCAATACAAACCCTATCAAAATCTCAAAGAATTTGTTCACAGAAGTAGAACAAAAAGTCTATAATTTGTGTGATGTGACAAAAGATTTTGGATAACCAATGTAATTCTGAGGGAAAAAGTACAGAAATGGATATTAAAGTGCGTGATTTCAGATTATACTACAAAACTACAATTATCAAAGCTGGGCTGCAGACACAACATCAATAGAATAGAATGAGACCTCAGAAATATACCCACACTTACATGGACAACTAATTTACAAAAAAGAAGTTAAGGTTATACAATGGAAAAAGGAAAGCCTCTTCAATAAATGATGTTAATAAAACTACATGCAAAAGAATGAAACTAAATCATCTCACATAATTTGCAAAAACTAATTCAAAGTAAATTAAATACTAGACTATAAAACTTGAAACCATGTAAATTACAGGCAATAAACTTTTTAACATCAGGCTTGTGAATTCTTTGTGGATTCCTCTCCAAAGTCAAAGTAAACAAAAGAAAATGGAAACACTGAACTGCATCTAACTACAAAGTTTCTGCACAGTTAAAGAAACCAAAGTTGAAAAGAAAACACTGACTACTGAATGAACAAATATGTTTTCCAATCACATATTATTAAACAAATTTTAATTTAAATTTTATTTTTATATTCCCCACACAATTACAACCCCCTTATTTTGACACCAATCCCTCCTTTCCCCGCCCTCTTCCCCCATAGTGTCCCTGGTTCATAGTTGTTTGTTGATTTTGATATTTTCTTTCTTATAGTTATTCTTTTTCCTGGTCCCTTATTTAAGTTTTCTAGATTCCTGCTACGAGTGAGACCATCCGGTATTTTCCTTTTTCTTTCTGGCTTATTTCGCTGAGCATGATCCCTTCCAGCGCCATTCATGTTGCTGCAAATTGCATGTGTTTATCTTTTTTGAATGCTGAGTAATATTCCATGGTGTATATTACCACATCTTCTTGATCCAGTCATCTATTTTTGGGCATTTGGGTTGTTTCCAAAGCTTAGCTATTGTAAATAGTGCTGCTATAAACATAGGGGTGCAGGTGCTCTTTGGAATTGATGTTTCTGTGTCCTTTGGGTAAATACCTAGGAGTGGAATTGCTGGATCCTATGGAAGCTCTATGTTTAGTAGTTCAAGAAATCTCCACACAGCTCTCCATTAGTGGTTGGACCAGTTTGCACTCCCACCAACAGTGCAGGAGAGTTCCTTTTTCTCCACAACCTTGCCAACATTTGTTGTTGCTAGTTTTTTTAATATGTGCCATTCTCACTGGTGTAAGATGGTATCTCATTGCAGTTTTGATTTGCATTTCCCTGATTACAAGTGATGTTGAACATTTTTTCATATGCCTGGTGGCCATTTGCATTTCCTCTTTGGAGAAGTTTCTTTTTAGCTCTTCTGCCCATTTTTTGACTGGATTATTTTCTTTAAAGAGCTTCTGCAAAGCAAAAGAAACAACAACAAAAACAAAGAGAAACCCCACCGACTGGGAGAACATTTTTGCACACAACACTAATGATAAAGTACTGATCACAAAAATCTAAAGAGCTGATGACACTCAGAAAATATAAAATTTTATAAGCAACTCTTACAACTCAACAACATCCTGATTAAAAACTGGGCTATGCATATAAATAGACATTTTATCAAGGGTGACTAACAGACTCATGGAAAGATGCTCTTCATCACTTATCATTAATGCAAATAAAAATTGTAATGAGATCTCAAATCACATCTTTTAGAAAGTTTATTATCTTAAAAGGCAAGATATATGTGTTGGCTAATATGTGGAGAGAAGGGAACTCTCATACAATGTTGTTGGGAATGTAAATTGATACAATCATGTTGGAAAACATTATGGTGTTTCCTCAAATAATTAAAAATATAACTTCCGTATGAGACAAAAATTCCATTTTTGGATGTTTCCAGAAGAAAATGAATACACTAATTTTAATAAATTGCAGTACTATTCACAATAGTCAAGATTTGGAAACTATGTGTCCATTTGATCAATGGATGAAGAATATGTGGATTATGTACACAATGGAATACTACTATTCCCCCCCACACTTACACATATAAGTATTGAATACATTTGTATTGAAATCTTGGCATGCTAATTGAAACAAATCAGACAGAGAATGACAAATATTGTATGATTTCAATTCAAATGTGTAAAACAGAGATAAACAAAATAAATCAATAATAAACCCTTAGATTTGGACAACCATGATTCATCATAGTAGTGGTTAAGAGAGTGGAAGGAAGATAAGGGGAGAGTGAAAGAGGTAGAAAGGTTCCAAATGAAAATTGAGCCTTTGGTTGTAGAAATGGTGTGGGTTATATGGTTATAGATGTATGAAACTGTAAAACCCAAAACTTAGAGTATTATAAACCAATGTCTTCCAGTTAAAAAAATGCAAAAATTAATTATTAATACTTTCTGTTAAAATTGTGTAGACAATGTGGTCATCATAGAAATGTGTTAGAGTCCCCGTTTGAACAAAATTTAGGCATTGCTGGGAAGATATTCTAAGTTCCATAATCAGTTCAATTTAAGTAAGGAAGATTATCTTAGATAATTATCATATTTTTGGTCATGACTCAGTCACAGAAAGGCATTAAAGTCAGGTTTGAGATTTCCAAAGTGAAGACACTTCAGTCTGTGACTAAAAGTTCCAGACTGCTTTCTTGAATACCTAAATAACTGACTATGGATGTGTCTGATCAGCCCAGACAATCAAGTAAGATAACTTGAAATAAATCTCTTAAATGTCTTCTTCTTATTCTGTTTCACTGGTCAAAATCTGAATGAGAAACATTAACTGTCTGTAAGTATAAATGTGTGTTAACAATGTGATGTGGTTACCCCAAGGTGAAAATGACCTTAGTTTGATTATAAAAGAAAATCAATGACTTTTATGTCAGACACCCTACAATGTACAAGTTCAGCTCCTGATCTCATGCCTCATGCATCTAGATAGACAGGTTGAAAGATTGAGAGTCATGAAATCTGAAGTTGAAAATAAAAGGTAGAGTAGGCACCATAGTTATTTTAAAATATTCAAATGCCTGTCAAGGAGAAGAAATGTGATTTACTTTCCTGAAAGTCCTCAGTTGTTTTCAGAGAAGTCATGCTTGATGCATGCTTCAACTTCCCAGTGCTGGTCAAGGCAACTATTATTTTTTAAATTTATTTATTTGTTTTGAACTGGGGTGTAGAGCAGAAGTGCGGGGGATGAGAGGATTCACCAGAGACAGGGTGGGGAGCAGAACAGGTTACTGAAATACACTGCTGAGGGGAGCAGTGGGCAACAGCAACACAGGAGAGGTCTGCTGCATCATATGTAGGTTAGCTCCCTGGCCTGGAATCATACCCAGTCCATGGTGGTATAGTGCTGAGACTAACCCTGGCCACCAGGGAGGCCCCAGGTTGACTATTTCTATGCTCTCATAGTTTCCTATGTTTCTCCTCATACCACATATAATAGTTTGTACTCACGTGTTTATCAGCACCAGTATTCAATCTAGTTATTTTTATATTGTATATTTTTATATAGTATATTATACAACATATTTATTTTACAATAAAATTATTTATATATTTATTTTACAATATATTTATTTTTTTTTATATTGTAAGCTTTGCAAAAACTTTCATCCTTTTCTAAACTGTAATTAAATATCCAGTTGGGCTTAGCACACCATTTAGTTAAACATTAAATCTACATACACCTGAAGAGCTGTGATCCTATACCTCCAAAATCATATACATGTTGCAAACCAATGTTACCTCAATAAAAAAAGAATTTTCATACAATTCAATGAATTAATAAATCAAATCATGGCTTAGCATTCCTAAATTTGTCATATCAGCTCAACATTTAGATAGATATTTTAGGTATTTGTGAATAAAAATTTACAAAGTATAGGCAATATGTTAAGATTAAGCCTCCCTTAATGAATAATACACATTCTTAATCTGGTGAGAAAAATTTTCACAGAAATTTTCTGTCAAAGAGATGTGCAAACCTCATTATGCAATCATTACATTCATTAAATATGCTCTGGTTCAAACATTCAAGTTACAACCATATATAGCTCATTTTTTCAATGAACTGTTAAAAGCCCATTTCCAAAAGAAGTTGTGAGAAAATCTGAGATAGAAATATTTCCTTACATTAAGCTAAAAATGTCTAGAATTTGGAATTCCCAAGTATTACAGACTCCGCTTAATGGAGTACATTATCAATAAATAGAAAGTGAAGTATTATCAGAATAGCCCACACAAGAAGTCATTAAATTATGGGTATATAATTAGTCAATCTAATTTTCACCTAAGATATACTAAAAACTCAAATCCTTAGGGTTTATATGTAGAAAAGGATGCAGGAATCCCTTTTTCTTCTTTTTAATTCTACACGACTGGTCAGGAGTCTCCTGTCAGCAATACTAATAACAGTATTGTGCACTGATAATAATGTTTGAAGACAAAGCAAAAACCTACAGATCTTAAGTCAATTTTGCCATCAACACAAATTCATAACAGAGGAATTTCTGAAACGCATGTCAATCAGAAGTGTGAATTCTTTGAGTAAATATCTTGGTGAGGCAAAAATGATGTCCAGAATATAGCATACATTTAGTGCAAATTATTTCACATAAACAAATGATAAATAAATGACATATTTGTCATCTAGTTCAATGATTTTATTTTAAATATGATAATGATGAAAAAGACTATCTTTTAATAAGATAAAGTTTAATAAACTTTCTTAGTTTATTATGATAGTTATTACCTTCTCAATGTAGTTAGTGAGAATTAAATGAGTTAGTACATATGAAAAGTTTCAGTAGGGTCCTGGTAACATGGAAAAGACAATTAAATACTGCAAGTAATCAAAGCACTGTCTGAAGTTAAATATGATAGGTACAGTGACTTACAATCAAAACCATTATTTATTAACTAATTTTATGAACCAGAAATTATGGATATTACATATAATCTCACATATCTGTGTAAAGCAGTTTTAATTAGAGGTGGTGTCAGGAGTTAGAATAAGGCAGTGGAGGATGGTGAGGTCTGGAGTGAGGATTTCTGTTCTACTAGTTGTAAACTCTGTAACTGGCCAAGTTTATTTCTCTTAAATTTTTTTAAAAGATTTATTTATTTATACAAGAATCGGGATACAGGCCAGATGCGCTGGAGGGTGAGAGGATTCACCAGAGACAGAGCAGGGAACAGAACAGGCAGACTGAAGAAATAAACTGCTGAGGAGAGCAGTGGCGAGACAGGAGAGGTCTGTCACGGCCTGTGGGTCCCTCACTGGCCGGCCGGCCGGGACAGAACCCACGCTGCAGAGGCTGCAGACAGCTTCACAGTGCAGTGCCCAGCAGCCTGGGCCACCAGGGAGGCCCCTCTCTTAAATATTTTTTAAGGTCTTGTCATGTGTCAAGCATTTTTCAAATATTTTAGAGTTCTTGAGTCATTTGTTCTTTGTAAAAAAGATAGAGATTTAATCTTAAGCATTTTGCAGAAAAAATAAACTGAGATATTGACATAAAGCAATATACTTTCATTATTGAACACCTAAGCCCTTCGAGTGTGAATACTTGGGGATAAATCCACTCTACACCTCTTCCCAGGGATGTCAATCAGATGACTTACGGAAGCTCATTCTGCATCAATTTCCTCATCTCTACAATATAATAATAATTGCACCTAACTCAAAGAATCACTGTTATACTTAAATTAGATAATGTATCAGGAAATCAGAATAATGTCCAGCATATAATAAATGTTCAAATTGTTAAACATTAAGATTGTCCCTATTGAGGCCTCCCTGGTGGTGCAAAGAGTTAAGCGTCAGTATTATGAAGCTATCCACAGCTACTGCAGCACAAGTTCTATCCCCTGCCAGGGAGGTGACCCTAATGGCTCAGGAGACCTCTCCTGTCTCACCCACTGCTCCCCTCAGCAGTGTATTTCAGTCAATCTACCTGTTCTATTCCCATTCAGTCTCTGGTGAATCCTCTCACCCTCCCCCGAGCCCCCACATCTGTGGCCTGTACCACAGCTCTTATATGCAAAAATAAATAAATCTTAAAAAATACATGGATACCGGAGGAGGGTCCCGCATGGCGCGCAGACCTCTCCTGCCGCCCGCTGCTCCCCTCAGCAGTGTACTTCGGTCCTTCTGCCTGCTCTGCTCCCTGCTCTGGCTCTGGTGAATTCTCTCACCCTCCCATGCTTCTGACTGTACCCAGTGCTTGTATAAACAAACAAACAAACAAATAAATAAATAAATAAAGCATGCCTCTATACCTGCCCTTTAAAAAAAAAAAAAAAATACATGGATGGCGCCGGAAGGGATCATGCTCAGCGAAATAAGCCAGAAAGAAAAAGAAAAATACCGGATGGTCTCACTCGTAGCAGGAATCTAGAAAACTTAAATAAGGGACCAGGAAAAAGAATAACTATAAAAAAGAAAATATCAAAATCAACAAACAACTATGAATCAGAGACACTATGGGGATAGGGGGCGGGGAAAGGAGGGATTGGGGTCAAAATAAGGGGGTTGTAATTGTATGGGGAATATAAAAATAAAATTTTAGTTAAAAAAACACACAAATGAATAAATATTTAACACTGAAAAAAATACAATAAAAACAAAAAAAATTAAAGGAACCATTGAGAACAAAAAAAAAAAATACAAATACAAATAAAATAAAATAAAAATATCTTCCCTATTAATATTGCTGCTAATATTAGTGTGTCAGGTGGAAAAGCTAAGACTCCAAACAGTTACTTATTAAACTTGGTTAAAGATGACTAATAAGGGAACAAATTGTAAATCAAACTCAGTTTATCTGTCCCCACAGTCCAGACTTTTCCAGTTATAATCTGCTTCTGTGACCGGTAGCTGAAAGCAAAGACTGTTACAGGTGGTGCCCTCTGGAGGAGGGTGCAGGTGAGGATGGATAGCCTCAAAGTCTCAGGGAAAATGGGAACAAAGTGTATGTGGGTGTGGAGAACTTATAAAAAATATAAGAGAAGCAGCCCCCAGCATTCAGTGTTCAGGATTCAGCTTTTGGATTTTAGCATTTTCAGATCTTCATGGATTCTGGGGTCAGCAATTTCTGCCCCCACCAAGCTAATCTTCCAGAAAGCTCCTGTGGGCCTCTGAAGAGCATGGGGAGGCTTCAAGCAGCCAAACTCAGAGAGGAAAAGTTCAGAGGCTTTGCAAGCAGCTGAGTGACTGAAACTGTTCCCAGTTCTGCTGCTGCTACATCCTGGCAGAGAAGGTGAAGACCCAGAGCCATACGCCTTGCTGAGCTGTGAGAGTGTGGCCATTTGTTGGGTTATTTGGCCACTGTAGCTGCTGTTTTGAGTGTCGCTTGTCTGTGCTATGCTGGGGCATCTCAGCAGCTCCATGAACATCCCCTGTTGTAGCACCTGCTGTCTTCATGAGTTGGATCCCAGCCTATAGTCTGGCTGTTGTGTGCTCTAGGTTCTCAGTGGTGAGCAGGTACCATCTTGGGAGCATTTGTGTTTAGGACTTGAAAACACTAGATACTGCTTCAGGTGAGGCAAACATCCATTTATGGTCTCAGTAACTTTGTTTTTCCCTGGTTTGTTAAATAAATCCCATTATTATTATTCTCTGAACCTGAGTAGTCTTGCAATTGTGAAGAACCAAAATAGGTAAACTATTTGGGCAGTGTTCTTGGCCAGTTTTAGTGCCCTTTGCTGCCCTGTATCACTTCTTTAGCAGATTCTGTATGGCCTCTCTCCTTGGAAAGCAAGCTCAAGATTCATATAGTTATAGAAAATGGAACGGATTGACTCCAGAATCCTGAAAAATAAAGTAGATGAGCTCTAACCGTGTATCTGGGCTTTGCAACCACACACCACCATTATGTAATTCCAGGATTACAGTCATCTCACACACCCCAATTTAATGTTAGATTGAGTTTTATTATTGTATAAATATTATATAACTTATTGTATAAGCATCCTATTTGTTAAACAAACAGTGTTTTAACACAAATAATGAAGAAAAGCTACGTACAGCCATGAAGTGAGTTAAGTGATAGTTTTAGAAATAGAATACAGACAGCCTTATTCTCAGTCTAGCTGAGTTTTTTTTATGTCACATTGTTTTATCACTATCTTAAAAATCTATTCAGAATATTCACACAGTTTTATGCTGATCACTTCCAGGTTCCATTTGCCTGTGTGCCTGTCGCTTATTTTTCTGCCTTTTTTTTTTTTTACAATAGCTTATGTTTTTGTGCTGACAAAAGATGATAGTGTGATACATTTTTCACTTGCACATTACTACATCTGTGACTTTTTTAAAATAACATTTTCTGTAAACATCTTCTGTTCACAGAAAAAAAAATCATCGTTCTGGGAACTGTAAAAATAGGAAAACAAGAAATGCACCAAAGAGAAACAGAATTAACACCAATCACACTGCTTTGCAAAGTTTCAGAATCTTCAAACTTGATTTTAGATACATCATATTTGATTTTAGAATATTCAGTATATGATGAAGGGAATAAAACTCAAGGTATCCCTTTGGAGAAGTTCCCCAAGGCCATCATTTTCTCAGCTGAATAAACTTCTAATGTCATCATCTAGGGAAATGATAGTTTCAACACAAGAACTCTGCCCCCTGGAATCACAGTTATTAAGTCTGCCCTTCTCCTGTAGGACCTGCCCACTTCTCCATGTGGTTCACTCCAGCAGTCATGCAATGTTATTAAACTACAAGTGAATCTCAAATTACAAATACAAATTATCCAGCTACAAGCATTCTCTCTCACAGTATTCAGTTGGTTGGCACATATCCACACATAATGGAAAGATTATTGGAAGAAAATCAAAAGACCTTGGCTTATATCCCAGTGTTAACACTTTTCTGGTTTTGTGACCTTGGGCAAGTTATTTGGTGTCACCAGTTTAGTTATCACATTTTTAAAACATGGGATGATAATTCCTACTATTACTGGACTGAGGATTATATTTAATATCTGTGTTTAAGCACATTGGAAATTATCAACTTCCATACCAAAGGGGAATATGGTTACAGTTGCTTCTCTTCCTCCTTTAATTTCAAACAATAAAAATCACAGTTAAATTCTAGGTTATATAATGTAAAAATACTTGAGGTGGTGATTTTGGGATCATCTTTGATGTTGTTGCTGTTGTACGTTGTTTAATCAAGCTATAAATTTACTTATCTACTATCAAGCACATTATTGTGTTATTTGTGTAATAAAATTGGAGTGAAAAAGATAGCAGAAATAAGAAATAAGCAAGTTACCAATGCCAGCTCAGTATTTTTACTATACACCATGACTGAAGGATAACACAAGATTGTATGGAAGGTTGATGACACATTAAATTATTTGACTCAAAAAAACAAAGGTAGAAAGGAGTTAGGAAAGATGAGATTAGAGAACTAGTCAGGTCCAGGATCACTTTGTTGCTTTATATGCTGATTCTTACAACACAAATCTACTTGAAACATCATTTTCTTCAGAGTTCTCTAATGATCATGATGTCCTTAGGAGTCACTTAATTATATCTTGTTAACTGTGTCTGCCGAGAATCAACAAGAATGTGTGACACAAGTTAGTTTGTTGGAAAACATCTTTAATATACTAATTTATTCAAAATTTGGAATTCTTTGATTTACATTGTGGGCACCATTATTTGATACATATATTGCTATTAGTCCTAGTGAAATAAAAGTTTTATTGTTTCAATGTCTGACTAAAAATAGATCTATATATCCAAATTTGTGTATAGTTGAAACATTTGTGTGGTCACTGTAGCACTTCCCAGCAGCTATAGAAAATGTGAAGTTCCACATACACATTTAATATATATAAAATTTCCCAAATGCTTTGGGTATGCAGCATATTATGGTTCTTTCAATATTTGAATAACTTTACCATTGAGCCACTTGATACTATTCTTTCTATTGCTTACTATTTTTCTTTGTTTCTGTCTTATCCAAAACCATGAGATTAATTTTCATCATCACACAATTCCATGTCTTGATCAATGTTCATCTCTATCCACCAGGCAACTATTTCCTACCTTCCAGATTTAACTTTGAATTCTGAGCAAGTCTTAAAGTGTTGGTTTTAACCAGTGATGCTGAAAACTCCCAGACAAGGCAGAGCCAGGAGTCCTAAAACTCTTCACCATCTTTATATCTGAGGCATCGCAATTTGCAGATAGGTTAGGCAGGAACCTCCTCACTGCCTCTAGCACTACTCCATCTGCTGGAGACCTGGGTGTGTTTTTTATGTGCTATTTAGCCTAGGAACCTGTAGTCCACCCTTAGGCCTGAACCAACTCTGTGACAAATTAGCATCTTTTAATTAGAACATTCTTGCAGAGTACATTGCTGCCTACGCCCACTACCTGTACTCTTATGGAATCTAACTGTTTTTAATTTTTTTTTTTACCTTGCTTTAGGGCAAAGGTAAGCAAATTTTCTCTGGATATTATAAAATATTTTAGGTTTTGTAAGTCAATTACCTCTACCACAAGTATTGCACGTAATCACCTATAAACAATAGCAAAATGATAGTTTTAGCAACTTTTCCAAGACCTAAAAAGTAGTGAGTTACTAGGACTAGTGAGACCTACAGATAATGTTGAAAATGAAAAAAAAAATCAAAAATTACTTGGCACAGACATACGTGTTGAGGGCTCCTTATGGTAATAACAGTTTTGGACACAGATAAACCACATGAGAAAGCAGACTTTCATACAGTTTATGATTTAATAAAACTAACTCCTTTATGCAGTTGAAGTGATACCCAAAAGCTGAAATTTATAGTCTTATGTGTTTTCAATATAGTAGTCACAAATGGACTATAGCATTATTATATACTAATCTGAATTTTCAACTTGAACAGAACAAATTGTCTTATATTTAAATATGTTAATTTCTATGACTGTTCACAAAAGTTAGCAGGAAACATTTTAAATATCTTTTGTATTTTGCAAACTTTTCCCTAGGAATTATGAGTAAGAAACAGAAATACTATTTTGGAATATTTAAAACATTTTCTATTTCCAAACTACTATCTCTTTGTAGTTGCAGAACATTTTTAAAAATTAGGAGTAAAAAAGGAAATGTCCAAAAATATCATACTCTTTTCTTCACAACTTAGGAATAGATTTTCATTTTAAAATGAATGTAATATAATGAAGATGACATGTCGTAGTCAAACAAAATTTTATCAATTCCACATGGGCTTTAATGAAATAGGTCAAAAAGAAAGTCTGATTTCTAAATGATTGCTTGCATAATGACAGTGATTTTTGGTATTGTTTTCTTTGTCTTTTGTGTTTGGTAAATCTCCATTAGGAAGAAGTCATAGTTACCTTTACATTTGATCAAGGGTGGCTCCAAAACCAGGGTTATTATCTTCCCGGTATTTTATGTCTTATTTGGAATAATAGTGTAATCTTTTATTTTAAATAATAAATAATAATTACATATTTCTAACTGCATTGAGAAAAGGCATACTTACTTGATAATTTTTAAAAATTGTTTATTCTATGAGTAATTACTGATAAATTGCTTATGATATATCTCCCACATCATCTGCAACATTATCCCTTGGTTCAAATTTGAAATATATCTCTGAGACTTTTATTAGAATATATAGCTATGTACTTACACACTGTCTCCATGAGAGTTCAATTTTAAATATGAGTAATTTATCATTTTAAGTCAATAACTAATATATATTTGATTATATAAATATATGTTATATAACATGTATATGATATATATTTGATTACATAAAATATATTGTATATAACATGAATATGATAACTCATAAAATCTTTTATAATAGTCAAGTTTGTGGACCTCCCTGGTGGTGCAGGGATTAAACACAGTGCTATCAAGCTATAGCCAGCCTCTAAAGCATGAGCTGAATCCCTGCGCAGCCTGGGAGCTTACGCACATGGCACAACAGACCTCTCCTACCAAACCTGTTGCTCCCTTCAGCAGTGTATTTCAGTAGCTCTGCCTGCTCTGCTCACCACTATCTCTGGTGAATCCTCTCAACCTCCTGCACATCTGGCTTGTACCCCAGTTCTTGCATGCATGAAGAAAAGAGAGAGAGAGAGAGAGAGAGAGAGAGAGAGAGAGAGAGAGAGAGAGAGAGAGAGAGAGAGAGAGAGAGAGAGAGAGAAAGAAAGAAAGAAAGAGAGAGAGAGAGAGAGAGAAGAAAAGAAAGAAAAAGAAGAAAGAAGAAAGAAAGAAAGAAAGAAAGAAAGAAAGAAAGAAAGAAAGAAAGAAAGAGAGAAAGAAAGAAGAGAGAAAGAGAGAGAGAAAGAAAGAAAGAAAGAGAGAAAGAGAGAGAGAAAGAGAGAAAGAGAGAGAGAAAGAGAGAGAGAAAGAGAGAAACAAAGAGAGAAACAAAGAGAGAAACAAAGAGAGAAACAAAGAAACAAAGGTTAATGCACACAAGAACTGGGTTTAAAAAAAGATTTAATGCCACCCCCCAACCCCCCACCCCCGTGGCGCAGGTGACTGAGCACAGTGCTATGAAGCTGTCTGCGGCCTCTGCAGTGTGGGTTCGATCCGGCCGGCCAGCTAGAATCCCATATGATGCAGCAGACCACTCCTGTCTTCCCACTGCTCCCCTCAGCAGTATATTTCAGTGGATCTGCCTGTTCTGCTCCACGCTCTGTCTCTGGTGAATCTTCTCACCCTCCCGCACCTCTGGCCTGTACTCCAGATCTTGTATACATGAATAAATAAATCTTAAAATATTTATTTATTTACTTATTTATTTATTCATTTATGCAGACAAGAACTGGGGTACAGGCCAGAGGATCAGGGTGGTGAGAGGATTCACCAGAGACAGAGTGGGTAACAGAACAGGCAGATAGACTAAAATACACTGCTGAGGGGAGCAGCTGGCGAGCCGGGAGAGGTCTGCTGCACCTTGTGTGTAGCTCCCCGGCAGGGAATTGAACTCTTGCTGCAGTGGCTGCAGACAACTTCATAAGCTGTGTCTCAACCCCTTACGCCACCAGGGAGGCCCCATAAATAAATAAATCTTTAAAAAAAAATAAAGTTTGCAATATTTTGGGAATCGTTACTTTTACTTAGACATATGTTTTGATTATTAAATGCCATCTTCTACCATACTTTTTATTAAAAATGATGTATAGTGAATTGACTAAATCCAGTGTGATCTTTGAAAATGTCTGTTTTTTTATATTGACGAATATTAATATTATAACATCTGAAATAATAGTAAGATGAAAAAAATATTTTTAAAAATCTTTGAAAATATGTTAGCACTGAAGAGATTTGTCATGAATAGGATGAACAACATATTTCTTAAATTTCCATTTTCCACTATAATATTGAAGCCTAAGAAGATGGCACACGGTCCTCCGAGGTGGCACAAGGAGTTATGACGCAACACATGAAGCTGTCCGAAGGCTCTGCAGCACAAACTCAATCCCTGGCCAGGGAGCTACCCACATAGCACAGCAGACCTCTCCTGTCTCGCCTGCTGCTCCTCTTATCAGTGTACTTCAGTCAGTCTGCCTGTTCTATTCCTCACTCTGTCTCTAGTGAATCCTCTCACCCCCCACACCTCTGGTCTGTACCCCAATTCTGGTATGCATAAATAAATAAATCAAAAAAAAAAAAAGATACAGGCCTCCCTGGTGGCGCAGCACAGCGGGTTGAGCACCATGCTGTGAAGCTGTCTGCAGCCTCTGCAGCACAGGCTTGATTCCCCAGAAGCCAGGGAGAAGCCCACAAGGCTTGGCAGAACTCTCCTGGCTCGCCTGCTGCTCCCCTCAGCGGTGTCTGATCCCTCTGCCTGTTCTGTATCCCGCTCTGTCTCTGGTGAATTCTCTCACCCTCCCATGCCGCTGACCTGTACCCCAGTTCTTGTATAAATAAATAAATAAACAAACAAACAAATAAATAAATAAATAAAACAGTTTAAAAAATGACACAGAAAATATAGGAGTAAACAAACACTCAGTGTGACTCTGCTAGCTTCTCTTTCCAACACATTTCTTCTGAACAGTTGTAAGATGGCACTGCTACACATTTTTCTAAGATTTTTAAAAGGAATCATTATTGAAAAATATACCTAGTTCTACAGGATTAAGTGACTTTGTTGACGTTTTAACACATAATGACCAGGGTCATGTGCCAGGAAGATCTCTTTATAAAGTCCTGTGAGACACTTGCCTTTTTAAAAATGACACTAGCAAACTAAGTCTCAGGAGACACAACAAAGTAATAAACAAAAGCAGCAATCCTTTTATTTATGTGTTTATAAGGAAGTTGATATGCAATTATTTAGCATTCTTTTAACAAAAACTTTCATACATTTTGCCCAAAGAAAGGTATTAAAATGTCAATATCTTAGTATGCACACATAATACTCCTTAGAAAATATTAAGAAAATCAATAAGGAAATCAATATCAGTCTGAGTCTGCAAGAGCTGCAAAATGCATTGATGTCTTCCCCTTTATGTGTTTGAAAAATTGATTTTAATCGCCTGATTACTGATTCTTAGAATTTCATTTAGAACTTTACTTTCTTTCTGACTCAGCAGGGACATGATATCATGAATTAAAATCCAAAAGGTGTTTTTCAGGGGAAAAAAAATCAGTGTCTGTCCTTAATAAGTTTATTTTCACTACCTTATGAGTAAGTTCATCATTAAAAGAGGAAAGTATCACAGGGATAGGTGGGTATTCTGAAGACTAGGGAGACAGGATGCTATAAACACATAGTAATATCCTCCACTAAGAGTCAGCACCTTCTTCAGTAAAAATTATATTTCTGTTCTCATTTATAACAACTTTCTGTCATTCTATGAACTTTTGTAGAGGCTTAACTTTGCAATTCATAAGCCTACTTTTGACCTAATTTGTTTCCACTTGTTCCATTTTTTCTCCTTTACAACACAATTTATGAGACGTGTTTTCTATACTTAAAATTTCTGGTTTCCTCTATTTTCTCTGACATCCATATCAAACAGAATTCTTCCTTATCATTCTATGAAAACATCTCTTGACAAGGTCCTTATGCACCTTTATTTTGATTTAAACCAATGATTAATTTTAGGTCTTTATCTTATAACTTTCCAGCAGTGAACCATTGACCTGAATAGGTTAATACCTCCTCTTTGATAGACTTCTAACGTGTCTCCTTACTTCCCAAGATGCTCATATCTGACCTGTCCCTGTTGTGCCCCCTTTGAGTTATCAACACATCAGTAAAACTGGTCCTTTTAAAACAAAAATCAGTTCATAGCTGTGCTTTGTTCAAAAAGCCCAGGACAGTTATTCATAACAGTTCAAGAAAAAACTACATCTTTCTGTGATCTACAAGGACCTTTATAATTAACTCTTTGATCTTCTCTCAATCTATTTCTCCTTACTCAATTCATCCAGCTTCTTTAGTCTTTTGTTTTGTTTCTCAAAAGCTCCCAAAATGTTCTCATCCAATACTTTGGCTGTACTTTTCCATCAGTCTCTGTCTCTCAGATATTCCTTTTGACCAACTCCTAAATCTCTTTCAAGTTTTTGCTTAAATTCCTTTTCCTGAAAGATATTTATGATATTAGTCTTTTCATATTAGAACTATCCGTGTTCCTTTCCATTACTTGCAGAAACACTTAATACTTTTAAATTATATTTTTCCCCTATGGCACTGCCTAAAGTAATAATTTTCTTGCTTTTAATTTTTTTGGTTTACATTCTAATCTCTCTCTACTAAAAGACAAACTGCATAAAGGAAAAGACTGTTTTCTGTTTATTCATGGTTGCATCTCAAACATAATACAATGACTATCACATTGATGGAGTAACTAAATGAAAAGTTCAGAATATCTTTCCAAAATTTCAATTTAGTGAAAAATGCAATAATGATGAAAATCATAAATTAAGGAAAACATGATTTTTTTTACTTTTTTTCTGTTATTTGTTGCTGTCTATTAGAGTTTATTATTTAATATGCACATATTCCATATCTTGACAGATTTTTTTAAACATTACCTTCACTAGGTCTTTGAAATCCTTGAAGCCAAATGCTCACACATCTGAGAAATTAGAATATTTTATTCATCTTTGTAAATAGTGCTTGACAACCAGGCTGCAATACTGAATGCACAGAAGAATAGGGAAATCTGTCTTGGTGGTGGGTTTGCTTTGTGTGCTTTGGTGACAGACATCTGAGGAGACCTGATCCTATGTCTCTGTTTATCTCTCCTACCTTAATAAAATAAATAAATAAATAAATAAATAAATCACAGTGTGATACCACCTAAAACTAGTTAGAATAGTCTACAAAAAGAACAGAAACAAGTGTTGGTCAACATGAGTAGAAAAAGAACCATTTGTAGTGTTGGTAGTATTATAGCCTGGTTCAGCCCTTGTGGAAAAATATGTGGAGGTTTCTAAAAATATTAAAAATGGATCTACCACATAAGCTAGCAATTTTACTTTTAGTATCCAATGTACTTGAAAAATGCAAAAACTCTAAGTTAATGTGATATATGTAGATTATTTTCATTGTAGCACTATTTACAAAAGTCACATCTAAATGCCAATAACAAATGACAGACATAGAAGACATGAAATATATACACAATGCAATGCTAGCCAACTATAAAAAAAGATAAAATCTTGCCATTTGTGACAACATGGATGTAACTGGAGGTGATTACTGCTAAGTGAAATGAGTCAGAAAATGAAGACAATTACACAACTTTTTTTCCGCATTTGTGGAATATGAGTCAAAAAGAAAACAAAAACAAGTCAGTCTTTGAAGAAAATTAATAGTTATCACAGTGAAATGATTGGGTAGAGATGATTAGGTAGATGGGCCATTTTGATACTGTAATGAGAATAATCACAGAGAATGGCAATAATCAAAAATGGAAAGGTTGGGGTGAAAAATGGTACAATGATTCTGCAGTCCATCATCTTGGCAGTTCCTGAAGATGTCAAACAGAATTATCATATGAGACCCAGAAATTACATTTTTGCAAACCAAAGAAAATGGAAAACACATGTCCACATACAACTTGTACTATAATGTTCATGGATGAATTATTTATACTAATAAAAAAGTGAAAACATCCCAAATGGCCATTGACTGATGGGAGTATAAATAAAATCTATATTATTTTGTAACATAAAGGAATAAAGTTCTGATACAGATTACAATGCAGATGAAACTTGAAAACCATATACTAAATGAAAGTAACCAGGTCAGCTCAAGAAGAGAACTGGGCCTCCCTGGTGGCGCAGCGATTGAGCGCTGGGTTGCGAAGCTGCCCGCAGCCTCTGCTGCGCTGGTTCGATCCCCGGCCACCGTTGAGGGTCCCACATGGTGGCGCAGACCTCTCCTGCCGCCCACTGCTCCCCTCAGCAGTGTACTTTGGTCTTCTCCCTGCTCTGCTCCCCCCTCTGGCTCTGGTGAATTCTCTTACTCTCCCGCACTTCTGACTGTACCCAGTGCTTGTCTAAATAAATAAATAAATAAATCTTAAAAAAAAAAAGAGAGAACTTATCATGCACATCCATCTATATGACATGTTCAGGGTAAACAAATCTATAGAAACAGAAAGAAAATGTAGGGGTAGCGAGAATAACTGGGTTATGAGTTTCTTTTGCGGATAGCAAAAACATTATAAAAAGATTTGTCAATGATTGTACAACTGTGTACACACTAAAAACACATTTAAGTGTATAACATCAAAGGGTTTATTTTTTAGTGTATGAATTATCATTAATTATAATTTACCATAATTATAAAATTAATAGATTGGCAGTCATAACAATCTTGCAAAAAATCAAACTGATTTCCTTTAAGTTCTGCAATTTTTTTTTATTTTGTTACTGTATTATTATTATTATTATTATTATTTGTGAGGTAACATTGATGTACAGCATTGTATATTATTTAGTGTATAGTTTCACACCTCGTTACCACATACATTGCCAAAGCACCCAATTATCCTCCACCATGGTCTACTGTGCCTCTTCTCCACTTTGCTGTCACTCTCCATCATCCTTTCTAATAGACTCAGCTATATGATCAAATTTTCAGGGTTTGTAACCCAACTTAAAGTGAAGATGAAAGTTGACAACTTACTTGTAAATTTGGACAAGGCACAATCAACCTTAAGTCTTTGGACACCAATGTCTCTGTGTATTGCTGTAATAATTTGTGTAGGGACACAGAGAAATTAAATGCCTGCATGTTTTTTCCTTATATTATTAGGTCATATGACTTCACATGACTAGCACTGTTTATGTTTTTACCAAAACAGATTCTAGACAGTATTATAAACATATTTTGTTTGTTTAGCTTTTAATTGTCATTGTTGAAAAGGAGAGAGCAAGTACAAAGGGACCGTTGGGCAAACGAGACGGATCTACTTGCCAAAGGATAAAAAGACTCCTTTTAAAAAAAAAGAGTCATCTTTTAGTTTGAGACTAGGTATCTTAAAGTAAAGACAAAGGCAATGCTGATTTCTTAATTACTTAGATTTAGTCTGAAAATATTTCCTTTTTCTTCCTTCAGTAGACAGACTTTCAGTGTATTTACTTTGGACTGTCTGCTTTTTTAGAACTTGTTCTTTCTCACAACCCAATCCAAAACCATATTATGTATCCTCTCCAGGCAAATCTCCCACTGATTTTCACCCTTCCTGTGAACTTCAGTAGAGGGCAAATGCTGTAGCCACAGCAGCCTGGAATTCATCTGGGAAGGAGAGGCTTTGATGACTCAGCAGTTCTTAAAGTCATTCACCCATGATTTCTGCTTCATAGCACACTCCTATTCTTCCATCTCCAACCTCCAGACATGTATTCCTTTCATCCTTGCTTTTGATGGGTACTGTTAAACGTGTTACTCTTCATTTCTGCTCTATATGTTATTATTGAGTGGTTTTGGTTGATTGTCTCTGCTCTGGTATATTGATATTATTCCATCTACTTTGGGAATTTCAGAAATCCATTAAAATAGTCTTTTTTTTTTTTTTTCTATGAGCCTCTTTTCCTCTCATCTTCTTTTTCTCCCTTCCTTTTTGTTTTATCTCTCCCTTAACTATGGTAATTTTTTACTTATAAAATGTGATTTTTGTGGCCTCCCTGGTGGTGCAGGTGTTTGAGTGCAGCCCTGTGAAGCTGTCCACAGCCTCTGCAGTGCTGGTTCGATCCCCGCTGGCCTCAGAGCATCCCACATAGCATGGCAGACCTCTCCTGTCCCACCTGCTTCTCCCCTCAGCAGTGTATTTCATCAGTCTGTCTGTTCTGTTCCTCTCTCTGTCTCTGGTGAATCCTCTCACCCTCTCGTGCATCTGGCCTGTACCCTGGTTCTTGTATAAATAAATAAATAAATAAATAAATAAATAAATAATCTTAGAAAAAAAGAATAGTGCCTCAAATCATTATATCCTATTCTTATGTTTTAATTGCTGTAGCAACGATTTACCACATAAATTTCAGGGATGCAACTTCACACCTCTATAAATGTACATACCATAACAACACACAGTCCATCAAGGATCTAGTACAACTCTCCACTACCTGATTGATCCCTTCTACCTTTTCTTCTGACCTCATTTCACAGTCCCCTCTGGCAATCACCAACCTCTACAGAAAATAGTAAGGAGTTTCCTCAAAAAGTTAACAACTGAACTACCATATTTCCAGTAAATGCAATTCTAAGTCTCTGTTTCACGAATATGAAAACACTAATTTGAAAAGATATATACATTCCTGTATCTATCACAGCACTGCTCACAATAGCCAAATAGGAAACAATGCACTGCACATTGACAGATAATAGTGCTGCAGGTGTCCCAGGGCTCCTTGTTCAGAGAAGCAGCAGAGCTCCCCTACCCCTTCTAGTGTGTCTCTGGTGCAAGATGGTCAACATGGCACAGGACAGATTTTTGACCCACCAGCTGGGTTTGGGGTATGCATCCCATATTGGTTTGAATCTGACTTGTGTCAATTGGCTAGTGTAAACAAATACATCAGATTTAAACTCATACCAGTGCCATTTTGGTTTTGAGACCACAGCATTCTGTAAACAGACCAATCAGGTTTAATCTTGCACCAGTGTAATTCAGGTCTTAGAAATGGTGCCAGATTTGAAAATGGGCCAATAGGATACTGCCTGATTTTTCACATCACCACCTGCATACTGTGAGTTGTGTTCTGCTCCTATGGGTGTGCCACCAGCTCCAGCTCTCATTGAAGGGACAGTGTCCACTCGTATGAGCAGTTTTTGGTTTGGACTGCTGGACACAGTGGACACTAACTAGAGTAGGAAAGCTGATCATTTGTGGTGTTAGAAAATCTTTCCTTTCCCCCAATTCCCCCTTTGTTAATAACTTTGTTGCTTGTTGTACACTGAACCTAAATTATGCTATGCGACTGTGAATGCATGGGTAAAATCCCATGAACTGTGGCAACCCCAAATATGTGGTATAGGTACGCAATGGAAAACTGTTCAGCAAATTGGGTGGAATTTGAGGGATTATGCTAAGCTAAATAAATCACAAGGAGAAAGACAAATACAGGGTGATTTATGCCATCATATATGAAATATATATAACTAAGCAAAAGAACAAACAAAACAAATAATGACTCTGACAAAGAACCTAAATTTTAAGTGCACACTATCTTTCATATAAAACCATATATATGTGTGTGTTGTATAAACATTTATTATTAACCACTATTATTCTCCATTAGCCCCTACCATTTCTTTACAAGTGAAAAAAAAAATCTAATTGCAATAACCATGGATGATTCCATGCAGAACTCCAAACACTAGGACGGATTGAATGTTCATATATTCTTTATTAACTCAAAAAACATTGTTGTAGTATACTTATGTTATGCTTATTTTTTGTCCACTACTTTCTGAACCTGAAACTGTTACATTCACATATCATATCAAAAAAAAAAGAATATAGTAGAATATTCTCCTCATTCTCATTCACCAAATGATTACTTTATCAATGATCATGTGTATACAGTAGAAAAGGGATAAATCACAAAATCTGTCTTGTCTCCTTAATTTCCCACTTTCTGATTTCCAACACAGTGGTTATCTCCATGAGCAATAAATAAATCAAACGTTTGTGGCAAATTCATATTTATAATTGATAAGTGGACCAAGTTAGAGATATCAAAAAAACAACCTATTTCATTATTTTAAAAAAATATGCACATGCTTCATGTGAATATTCTGCAAATTATGATCTTTGCTCATTTTATTTAAACAAGTATCTGTGGTAGAGATATAAGTGGTTAGTTTAAATAAAATGTGACTTTATTAAATTCAACAGAAATAGTAAAAAAAAAGACTATTTGATTTCAAAAGTTATCTACATTGAATGGAGTAGCAAGGGGAGATCATTAAATTTTGATGTGTGATCCTTACATATTTTTATTTTATTTGCATACTTACAAAGAGGATTTATTTGGTATTTTGTGAGATTTTTACATGACTCAAAACATGTAAATTATGAGAAGATACCAAAATATTCATAGATTTTATCCTAGCTACTCTTCTTCTAAACACCTGAAAGCATAAAGATTCTGTGTTAGTTGCTATTCCATTAAAAATATGACATCTTTCTAGTTGAAGTCAGTGAGTTCTTGTAAAAATGTTAGTTACAGTACCTCACAATGTGACCTTTTATAATTGTTATGCATGGTGATTTTTTTGAAAAATCATGTTCTTGAAAGACAGACAATAAAAGTAAACTTGAACAACAGTGCAAATTATTATTTTGAAACATATAAACCAAGGATCAGATCAGTATTGACTTTTATTAAATATTTGTGCTAACCCTTCATAAATACACTAAGTAAATTTAAAATTAAAATGTATTTTCTCTTTATAAACATTCTTAGAGTATGCCAGTCTATAACTACAACACATAGATGAAGAGAGTGAAAAGTAAATAACAGGGCCTTCCTGGTGACCGAGGACTTAAGTCTCAATTCTACCACCAGGAAGGACCACCGCAAAGAGCTGAGATCAAACCCCAGCCAGGGAGTTAACCCACATGGTGCAGCAGACCTCTCCTTTCTAGTCCACTGATCCCCTCAGCAGTGCATTTCAGTAGATCCGCCTATTCTATTCCCCACTCTGTCTCTAGTGACTCCTCTCACCCCCACCTCTGTCCTATACCCAATTTCTTCTACACAAAAATAAATACAATATTTAAATACATAAGTAAAACACTTTATTTTAAATATTTATTATTTATTTTTAATTAAATAACACTTTAACTATTTAAATACTAAGTATTTTAACTATTAAATATTATCAGCACAATTTTCAAAATTTGCTTTTATTACCGTAATAATTATAAAGCAATTTAGAATTTTTAGGAAGATATAAAGAATAAATTTCACATGTTTTAAAGTATAAAGTATTGCTTCTCTATTTTAGAAATAACATGGATACACAGGAAACTTGTTTTGTTTTTTATTAGTACTAACAATTATATTGTAAAACTTTTATAATCTCATTTTAAAGTGTAAAATTCAGGGGCCTCCCTGGTGGTGCAGCGGGTTGAGCGCAGCCCTGTGAAGCTGCCTTCAGCCTCAACAGCACGGGTTTGATTCCCGGCCTGCCAGTGAGAGTCCCACATGGTAAAGCAGACCTCTCCTGTTGTGCACGCTGCTCCCCTCAGCAGTGCTTTCAGTCCATCTGCCTGTTCTTTTCCCTGCTCTGTCTCTGGTGAATCCTCTCACCCTCCCGTGCCACTGGCCTGTACCCCAGCTATTGCATAAATAAAAAATAAATAAATCTTAAAAAAAAAAATAAAGTGTAAAATTCAGAAAAAATATATCATTACCATAGTCAATACCTATACTTAACATTTTTTTTTAAGATTTATTTTATTTTATTTATTTATACAAGCACTGGGTACAGTCAGAAGCACGGGAGGGTGAGAGAATTCACCAGAACCAGAGAGGGGAACAGAACAAGCAGAGTGACGAAATACATTGCTGAGGGGAGCAGCGGGCACGGCAGGAGAGATCGTCGTGCCATGTGGGACCCTCTTCGGTGGCCAGGGATCGAACCGGTGCTGCAGAGGCTGCAGGCAGCTTCGCAGCCCAGCACTTAACCACTGTGCCACCAGGGGAGACCCTACTTAACATATTTTTGGTCCTTTGATTTGCTTTGGTGAAGAGGTGTTAACAACGATTATTCAAGTTGAGATTTAATACGTTCTACTAATTTTGTGATTGTTTTCTTGAAACATTTGCCACCACCATGTTAAAAACTTGAGCTATTCTTCAGAAGAGATCATCTGGAAAGGAAATGACATACCCTGACCCACAGTCCCAGGTGACTTGTAACCATGTGGCCTCACCTTTTTGGATTCCTTAGCTCTATGAGAATGACTAGATAGCAAAGTGACCTCATATTAAATTAGTAAATAAACTGTCAATTTAAGCTCAGCCCAGACTGTAAAACATCCGCTAAATATATGGTTATTATTTTAAGCATAAGTCATTGACGTAGAAATTGGAATTTAAGTCCGGGATACAAGATTTCAGAAACATTAAACATTTGGCACTGAGTTTGAGACTGAGGATAGAGGAATGATAAATGAATTGTTAGTGAAAGTTTAAAAGACAATGAAAAAACTACCATTAGAATGCAGAAAGATGGTAAGATTTTCTGCAGTGGTAAAGCACAGGATATTATGTAGAGTCAATTGTTTCCTTTTTTTTCTGCATAGGAAGAGAAAGCTAGAGGTATAGGAAAAGTAAAGTAAAAAAACTGTTCCATTTTCTTTTCTTTTTTTTTAGAGTTTTAGTGCCTTTATCTTTTTAATTTTTTAAACAGTCTTGTTTATTTTTCAACATTATAAGATTTCCCCTCTCATCTGTGGTCAGCATAGTTTTTCGACCACATTTTCTTGATCTACTTATATGTTCCGAAGCATTTAGGCTTTTTCCATATCTTGACCATTGTATATAGTGCTGCTATAAATGTGTGAGTGCAAGTTTCCAAGCAAACTAGTGTTTTTATGTTTTTTTTTAAGATTTATTTATTTATGTATAGAAGAGCTGGGGTACAGGCCAGAGGTGCAGGGGGTAAGAGGATTCATCAGACACAAAGAGGGGAGGAGAACAGGAGAACTGACTGAAATACACTTCTGAAAGGAGCAGCGGATGATACTGGGGAGGTCTACTACATCATGTGGGTAGCCTCCCTGGCCAGGGATCGAATCTGGGCTGTAGTAGTTGCAGATTGATTTATAGTGCTGATGCTTAACCTCTTGTGTCACCAGGGAGGCCCTGTTCTTATTCTTTTTTGGATAGCTACCTAATTCAAATGGATTTTGGTGAAAATATTGAGAAGCTAAGAATTGTTGGGTCTAAATGTAAGAGATTTTCTCATATCTATTCCACTTGACAAAATTAAAGGCTTGTCAAAGAAATATTTTAGAGTAAGAATTATTCAACACTGTTGTATAAGATATTTTTTAAGAGCCTCAAAAACTTCAAATTCATATGTGAATACATGAACTTTAATGAAGAAAGTAACTTCTAAGAATTTTGTAGATATTATTTCACAGAAGTCTGTCAAGTCCAAAATGAATTATGGATATGGCTTTTGGGGAATAGGCCATGATTAGATTAACAGGAAACAGAATACTTAAAAAGAGTTTTATAGGGTCTCCCCGGTGGTGGAGCAGGTTGAGCACAGCTCTGTGAAGCTGTCTGCAGCCTCTGCAATGCATGTTCAATCCTGGTCAGCCACGGAGATACCCACATGGCAATGGCAGTCCTCTCCTGTCTCACCATTTACTCCCTTCAGCAGTGTTTTCAGTCTGTCTCCCTGTTCTGCTCCCGGCTCTGTCTCTGGTGAATCCTCTCACTCTCCTGTGCCTCTGGCCTGTACCAGTTCTTATATAAACAAATAACTCTTAAAAAAAAAAAAAAAGTTTTATGAGCTTGGGCAATTGAATCAAAAACAAGTCAGTGAAAAGAAGCTTCTAGAGGGCCTCCCGGGTGGTGCAGTGGTTGAGCGCTGGGTTGCGAGGCTGCCGGCAGCCTCTGCAGGGCCGGTTCGATCCCTGGCCACCGGGTGAGGGTCCCACATGGCGCATAGACCTCTCCTTCCGCCTGCTGTTCCTCTCAGCAGTGTATTTTTGTCAGTCTGCCTGCTCTGTTCCCCACTCTGGCTCTGGTGAATTCTCTCACCCTCCCCTGCTTCTGACTGTAATCAGTGCTTGTATAAATAAATAAATAGATAAATAAATAAATAAATAATTTTTTTTTTTTTTAAAGAATCTTCTGGAACTCAAATCTTTACAGGGATCAGTGGTAAAATTAATGGGGTATATACACATGTTTCCATTATACACACTTGAAACTTACAGGTTATAGTGCAGTATCACTTTAATAAAAATACAAAAAAAGAAGTTTAAAAATAGTACTAACTATACCAATTTTTTGAGGAAAAATAAATATATCTCAGAGCATGAAGTCCAACTTTCAGAGGGTAGAATCAATTACAAAAGAGAATAATGGATTAGGAACTACTCACAGGAATACAACTTGATACTAACAAGTATCTAGTACACTGCCCTTGGAATATGAAGCCCTGGCAGTTTATGTTTGGTTAGATTTCAAAATCCCTGTCAACAAGTGTTTACGAAGATTTCCCACTCTTTATTTTAAATAAATACAAGCAACTATGGTGGTAATCCTCCCTTTGGCTACATATTATAGAGTGGGCCACTGCTCATTTGCTTGTTTTTCATTTTGAAATTTTGAGATCAACAGTAATGCACTGGAGAAAGTTTCCATTTATCATGTGGAATTGATGAAAAAGAGCAGATGCAGGGTTTCAGTCATGGCACTGCCATTGTTCTCTCAGCCAAAGACCACTAAGACTTACCTTTTGTGAAACACATGGGTTTTATTGATTCATTACATTAAGGGAGAATGCATAGATCAGGGTACCATGAGACATGTTACTAAGAGGCTGTAAGAAAGCACTACTGTAGGTTTTGTGATTGTGTGTTTTGTGATTTGGGGGAATATTCTAGAAAATGGAGTTTTCTTCTGAATATGATTATCTCAGGGGGTAGGAACAATTCTAAGACTGGGTATATGTGTATTACCCAAGAAGAGAACACTAAAGTAAGGCTAAAACTATAATTGGTGATTTAGTAGACAACAATTTTAACTCGGAGTGGGAATAGTTACTATTTACTTTTTGTAGTTTGCATAATGACCTTGGTTTTGTCTTTGCTAAAACAAAATTGTATAACAGGGTTTATTTTCAGTTGCACTTCATTATGGTTTCAAATGGCCTTGTGTTTTTGTTCTAAGTCACTACCTTCAACAAAAGAATGCTGTAACTTAGCAGAGAATACCAGGCCATTTCCTAACACAGTGGCCTAGATGTTAGTATCAGGTCAGTCCTGGATATCAAGGACTGATTTTGCTTTCTTCTCTAGTCTTCTCTCTTTTTTATTAAATTAGTCTTTCATTCCTCTTGATTATATCAAGATTCTCAATCTTAAAGTTAGTCATACTTCTTGACAACACCAAGTTAGAGCAAACCCTCATTTCCTTGAACATAATGATGAAATGATATAATTTAAGAGGGCTTGATAAAGTGATTATATATTGCCTACAGACTGGTCTTTGAACATTGAATCCACATAGACCCTAGACATAAATGGCAGGGGAGGGGGAAGGAGTAGACTTAAAATAGGAGAGGGAAGAGCACAAGATAATCTTGGTTGCTTTGGTGGTGGATGACAACAAGGACCACACTGGAGGGTAGAAATCAAATACTATCTAAAAATTAACAAAGATGTAAGAAAATAAATAAATAAAACATAAAATCTAAAATAATGACTCCAATCATTAAAAAAAGTCAAACGTTAAAATAAATAAATAAATAAATAAATAAATAAATGAATAAATATACAGTGGATCCATTAACATTGTTTATGATTATTACATCATAAAAATAATCAGTTCCCTATTGGGCATGAAATCTACTCCTACATTGGTGCTCAGATCAATCATATGAGTTCAATTAAATTCATTAGATAAATAACCAACTTACTAACAGATGCCACTCAACGATACAAAGTAGTTAAGTTAATTTTACCATTCAGCACTAGTTGACATTTTTATTTGCTACCTTTTGAACATGCTGATCCATAAATGAAGGTGACATTAATTTAGTATACACATGTTTGTTCTGAAAAAAATCCTTTTCACCCATTTGTTTTTATTTATGTCACCCTTGGAATTGTAACTCTTGCTCATTTTGCAATTATTTCTGTATTTAGTCCTCCTATCTCTAAAATGATTAGAAAATTCCAGGTTCTAAAATATTGGCTGCCTTTTCCACATACGGTTTGTGGCTGTGTGCCATTTTAATAGGGCAAGATTGTAAATGAATTTTCCAATGGTATCTCTTAGTTTTCGCTTAGTTAGAAATATTCTGACCTTGGTTATTGCTCCCAAAGACATATCAACTAACAACAACAAAAAAATTACTTTCTAAGGTTATGTAAGAATACATTTTTGAATCCAAGTGAAGTACTTTAAGTTAAAAGTATGTAGATCCATTACTTTGTATTCCATTGCAAAATTCTCAGTAATAATACTCAAGTATTTTATTGTAAGGTTAAATAATATAACACATGTAAAATTTGAAATGTTTCACACATGCTGTACTTTATCTTTGAAGATAAATTCTGCAAAGAATGGGCAGGATTTGAAAAGGCAGGGTGTTAGACAGGGTGAGCACATAACAAAAATTAGTAAAGTGCACAGCACATGGATGGGTAAGGTTGTATGAAGTAGAATTTTCAGGGTGAGCAGTACTAGTAAGCAACATTAAAATTATTAAGTTTATCTGGAGTTTGTAAATTAAACAATGTAAATTAAATATTTTTTTGAATTTTTTAAACAATTAAACAATCCAAATCTTTCTTTTCTAGAAAATGTCATTTAAACTAGTTGAAAGATGTGCAGAATTCAGTCTGGAGACAGTAATACATGGGACACAAGTTTTATTTTTAATATGAAAGGGTCCATTAGGTCAGAGAAATTTGTTCTCTGTCGTTCAAGACAGCAAATATAGAGCTGCCAATTTATTTTACATGCAGACATATTTACCTTCAGAGTAATAAATTATTTACTACAAATGTCTGTCAAGACAAGAAGCTGCTATATATAATAATGATATGTGGTTCAATGGAATTAGAATAGTGAAGGACAAACTACAGATGCTGTAGAAGGTATTAATATAGAATAGAGATTAAGAGTTAATGTGCATGGGCCTCCCTGGTGGTGCAAGGGGTAAAGCACCACAGTATGAAGCAATCCGCAGCCTCTACAGCATGAGTTTAATCCCAGCCGGCCAGGGAGCAACCCACATGGCGCAGCAGACCTTTCCTGACTCACCCGCTGCTCCCCTCAGCAGTGTACTTTGGTCGATCTCCCTGTTTTGTCCCCCACTCTGTCTCTGGTAAACCTTCTCACCCCCTCCCCTGCCCACATCTCTGGCCTGTACCCCAGCTCTTGTATGCATAAATAAATCTTTAAAAAAAGAGAGTTAATGTGCATGCTTGTCAACTTTGTTCATATTTCAGAAAAGGTGGTATGTGATTAAATCAAATACTGGGAAGGATCCATTGTCAAGAGAAGGTTAAGATCTATAGAAACAAAGTATTGGACTTGCAGGCCTCAATGGGACTTCTAAGGTCCCTATGGCTAACCACTGTTCTAGAGAAACACTTAAATGTTGCATCCTTGGCATAGCAATTGATGTTGTCATGGCATAACCTGATTTTCCTTAATTCTTCCCTCTATGGGTCTGTTTTGTTTTTATGTTTGTAGCTTTTGCTTTGATTGCATCATCCGTTTTCACATTTTAATTTCCATTCCGGTCAATTCAGCTATCCTTTATCTTTTTTTTATTTTTTGAGACTTAATATTTACCTGCTGGTTTTTCATTCTCAAAATAATCTTTAGACTAGAATAGACAATGTCTCTTCTGCACCTTATTCCCAACTTCCTCCACACCACACGTGAACACTACCCCTCCTCCACCCCCCACATCTTTTCATTGCTTTCAGTAACAGGTTTTACTTTAGTTGTTCTTTTGTGAAGGATATTTTTCAGGTCTGGCAATTTCTAAGTCATGAAACTTACATGTAAATCAAAGTCTATTCAGTATCAAAAAAAATAATTCTGAAACAAAGATGAGTTATGGGAACAAAATGTAACTTTTTCATTTTAAACTTCTGTGATTTTGTAGGCAAGGTCTTTAATTTTATTAAGTTAATCTAAAGGGTTAAAAAAAAGCTATAAATCCACATCAATGTGTGGTTTACTGCATCAGGTAGGCCCAGTGATTGAATTTATTTCAAAGACTATTACATTAGGATTCTTTTAAGATGTTAGCATGTCTATGATACTGTAAGTGACTCCTTAAACAATCAAGTTTTAGAGTCAATGGTTATTGCTTCATAGTACATAATAAATTTATAATTTTATGAATCCTTTTAGTGATCTGAAATATTCAGGTTCCCATACACTTATGTTTCCCTTGACATTTTAAATCACCAATCCTTAGCTCATTATTTTCAATTCAAAACAGTTCAGACACAAGACTGTTTTCTATGAGTCACAGTGAACAATATCGTATCAAGGTTTAATTAGATATTTTTACTCTTTACAACCAATGACTCAATATCTCTTTCATAAAACAATGCTGAAAGAATTCACCCACGCAGACTCCAGGGGGAAAGGAGTAGGTAATATAAGCTATTCATTGGCATTGTGGAGTCAAAGAAAAACAGCTTAAAGATAGAGCTGAGAAACAGATTTTACATGGAGTAGATAGTGTTTCATTTACAACACAATATTTGAAACACAGATTCATGGTATTATACTTTTATCTTGCAATACTGACACTGCTGGCAGCTCAACCTGCTATTCCATTAGAACATCTCATAGGAATGCTGGAATTTATCTGCTGCACATATAAAACCAGATAGAGCAAAGAGAAAAATATTAAAGCCTATATTTAACACTATAACAGGGTTGTACCTTCAGAATCAAAGCTTTTAAACCTCTATTATGGGAAGTCTAATAGAGAACTCATGTGTAATAGGACCAAGAAGAAGGACAATGGAAAAGAAATGTATATGAACAGTGTATTTTTTATGTCAACATATGTCAACATATTCTATTTAGTTTAGTATTTCCCTTCAAAAATTACAGAATCAGAAATTGTCTTACTTTGCCTCCCCCTTCTGAATCCATAACAACAACAATCTTCTGCCTAGAAAGTGGTATGTGCAAGGTAGGGGGGAGAAAACTAGAGTCAGACCTTGAGTTGCTTGAGAGAAAAGAGTCAAGATGATATAAAAAGACAGAAACACACTTTTAGAGGAAATTAATCTGACATTCAGACTGTGGCCAGGTGTTATTTGGGAAAGAATCTTCCTAAGACATTGTAAGAAAAAAGGAAGTGGGCCTCCACAGTGGCGCAGTGGTTGAGCGCTGGGTTGCGAAGCTGCCCGCGGCCTCTGCGACGCCGGTTCGATCCCTGGCTACTCCCCGGCCACCGGAGGAGGGTCCCACATGGCGCGCAGAACTCTCCTGCCGCCCGCTGCTCCCCTCAGCAATGTACTTCGGTCCTTCTGCCTGCTCTGCTCCCCGCTCTGGCTCTGGTGAATTCTCTCACCCTCCCGCACTTCTGACTGTACCCAGTGCATGTATAACCAACCAAAGAAACAAATAAATAAAACATGCCTCTATAAAAAATAAATAAATAAATAAATAAAAATTAAAAAATAAAAAAAAGAAAAAAGGAAGTTTATATAGTTACACACTAAGTTCTACAATAATACTGCCTAATAAAAAAAAATATGAAATGATTGAATGTTCTCTAACTGAACTATCCATAAGAGAAGTCCCCAAACCAGTGTAACAACTCAGTATTTGAAATAGAACTGGTTGGACTAAAGGGATAAATTTATTTTTTTTGTTTATTACTAATTAATTTAAATTTAAAGCATCACATTTATATCGTGCATGTGTTATTATATAGAAATAGACCTAGAATATAACTAAGCATATCTGATTTGCTAAAGATAAAAGAGTTTTAGCAGTATAGGCAATATAAGGAGCTTGATGAAATCACTTTTCATTGCATTCATATCCAAATCACTTTTGTTGAAAGTTTTGTGCCTTAAACAAAACCGGCTTAGAAAATTTTTGAAAGAATTTAAAAAAAAATATTTTGATGATGTCAAATGATTAATAGAGATTGCTAATGAAATTGATCACATATCTTCTAGGATCTCCAAAAAAATACATCATTCATCCAACTTCATGTTAGAAGTCACAGGAGGATTAATGACTCTTCAAAACCAACTGTTGAACTTTCAGTGTTTTAAGCTGATTTTTTTTATTGATATACTGAAACAATGCATTGATCAAGAAGGAGAAAGGAAAAGTGCAGGTGCAAGAAAACCAAAAAGAGTGATGTTTTAATTTAAAGTAGTAAAATGAATTGAAGAGATGCAGATATGCAATACCTTTATTCCCACAGTTCAAATACTATAAATTCTGTGGAATCCCTAAGTGGAAGGCAACATTATTATTAGTAATTGTCATATTTTAGTAAGAACCTTATTTTTTGTTTCTTTACTTTATCGCCTTTTAGATGTGTGTGACTATGACTGTTTCAAAGAACAATTTTAAGTTCCTTTCTTGTTTTCCATTTTCTCACTCCATCTTAAATTATTTCCCAAAATCTGTGTTTAATAGGTATTTTTTATGTGCCCAATTGAAAGTGATCTGTGTCTATCAGAGAGTTCTGCACTTTTGATTATTCAAAAGAGTGGGGTTCCTTTGGTTCTATTAAAAAATATTTCCATTTTTAGACACAATATATATTGAAATGATAATATAAAACACAATTTGTAAATATTCTAAGCATTTTAAAAATAGTTATTTGTTTAATGTTTTAGATCAATTATTTCAATAATGTCAAAAAGCACACATGTTTAAGAAATATCATGCATGGGGCATAAGGGGTTAAGACACAACCTATGAAGCTCACCGCAGCCACTGCAACACAAGTTCCATCCCCCGGCTGGCCAGGGAGCTACCCACATGGCACACGAGACCTTTCCTGACTCGCCCACTGCTCTCCTCAGCAGTGTGTTTTCTGTGGATCTGGCTGTTCTAATCCCCGCTCTGTCTCTGGTGAATCCTCTCACCTCCCACAACTCTGGCCTGTACACCAGTTATTGTATGTATAAATAAATAAATAGAAAATAATAGAAAATAAAACATAGCATGCAAACAAATTGCACTATCTAGGTGAAATGGAAAGAAAATCCTAAAAAGATGTTACTTAAGGGCCTCCTTAGTAGTGTAGCAGGTTGATCACAGCACTTTGAAGCTCTCCACAGCCTTTGCAGCCAAGGTTTGATTCCCGGCCTGCCAGAGAGATGGCGCGGCAGACCTCTTGTGCCTCGCCTGCTGTTCCGTTCAGCAGTGCTTTAGGTCAGTCTGTCTGTTCTGGTCCCCACTCTGTCTCTGATAAATTATCTCACCCTCCCACGCCTCTACCCTGTGCCCCAGTTCTTGTATAAATAAATAAATCTTTAAAAAAGAAAGAAAGAAAGCTATTACTTAGCATGACTGAATCATGAAAAACAGAAAATCTGAGTAGATAATCAGAAACATTCAACAAAGAAAAGTCCAGGGTCAAGAAATTTAATTTTGAATTCTACCAAAACAAATGATTAAAGGGCCTCCCCTGCTGGTTCAGCGGTGGAACTCTGGGCTGTGAAGCTGTCCACAGCCTCTGCAGTGTGAGTTTGATCCCCGGCCGCCGGCATGGGTCCTACATGGCATAGAGACCTCTCCTGCCGCATCTACTGCTCCCCTCAGCAGTGTATTTCATCAGTCTGCCTGTTCTGTTCCCTGGTCTGGCTCTGGTGAATTCTCTCACCCTCCCACACTTCTGACTGTACCCAGTGCTTGTATAAATAAATAAATAAATAAATTATAAACCAAATGATTAAAGAAAAATGAACATCAAACTTATTCAAAATCTTCCAAAAATTTTAATCAGGAGGAAAGATTTCTAAACTCATTCTATGAGGCCAAAATTACATTGATAACAAAGACAACAAAGACACTACGAGAAAAACTATAAGCCAGTATTTCTAATAAATATTGAGGAAAACTAAATAAAATACAAGGAAACAGACTCAATGTTTACAAATAAATTCATAAAAGAAGGACTATTACTAGAATGCAAGGATGGTTCAATATATACTAATCAACAATTCTGACACCCTGCATTATTGGAATGAAGGATACAAACTGTGTAATCATCTCAACAGAAGTAAAAGCATTTGATAATATTCAACATCCTTTCATGATAAAACTCTCAAATACTGGGTACAGAAGAAATGCACTTTAACGCAGTGAAAGCCATATGTAACAGGCCCAAAGTTAACATCATATCCAATTACAAAAAGTTGAAAGATTTACCTCTATGATAAAGAAGACAAGGAGGAGTACTCTTCTGATTTTACTCAATACAGACTGGCACTTTGCAAAATAACCAAGGTCAACAACAAAAGAATGTGAGAAGTTTGTCACAGAAAAGGGGAGTCTAAAGAAACATGAAGGTTCAATGTAACTTGGCATCCTGTATAGACACCTGGAGTAGAAAAGTGACTAAGTTAAAAGGAAACCTTCATAATAATGTACTAATGTCAGTTAATTAATTGTGATGAATATGCCATAATTATGTAGGATATAAATAATAGGAGAGAGTGGATGAGGAATATTTGGAAATCATCTATACTGTATTTGCAACTTTTTTTTTTTTTTTTTTTTTTTGTTTTGTTTTGTTTAAGATTTATTTATTCATACAAGCACTGGGTACAGTCAGAAGCGCGGGAGGGTGAGAGAATTCACCAGAGCCAGAGCAGGGAGCAGAACAGGCAGACTGACGAAATACACTGCTAAGGGGAGCAGCGGGCGGCAGGAGAGGTCTGCGCGCCATGTGGGACCCTCGCCCCGTGGCTGGGGATCGAACCGGCGCTGCTGAGGCTGCGCGCAGCTTCGCAGCCCAGTGCTCAACCGCTGCGCCACCAGAGGAGGCCCTGTATTTGCAACTTTTCATGAATGTAAATCTATTCTAAATTGAAATATGTATTATTTCTAAAGATTATCAAATTATATAATTTTGTTTTATTATTATTATTTATTTTTGCATTCATTGTTTATTTTTAAACAATATTTGCTTTCCCCCACTCCCTCAGATGTAGTCCCCATAGAATTTCCTTCACCAGTGAACCCATGCTCCATCACCACTGTCCCCTGTACTCTTCACTCTCTCCCTCTGATCCTTCTCCCTCCTTCTCCCTTTGCAGGATGTCTCTGATTTATAATTGTCTGTTTTTGTTTTGATGAGTTTTGTATTGTTATTATTTTTTTGCACTAATGTCTTATTTGATTTCCCTATATTCCTCCTATAAATGAAACCATCTGATATTTTTCTTGTTCCTTCTGGCTTATTTCACTGAACACAATTCCTTCTAGCTTGATCCACATTGCTGCAAATGGCATGAGTTTCTCTCTTTTGATTGCTGAGTAATATTCCATTGTGTATATATACCACATCTTCTTAATCCAGCCATCTGTTTTTGGACAATGGGTTGTTTCAGGTTTTAGCTATTATAAATAGTGCTGCAATAAACATAGGGGTACAGGTGTTCTTTTGAATCAATGTTTTTGTGTCCTTTGGGTAGATCCCTAGGAGTTGAATTGCTGGGTCATATGGTAGCTCCATTTTTAGAAAACTGAGGAATCTCTAGACAGCTTTCCATAGTGGTGGGCCTGTTTGCACTCCCACCAACAATGTAAAAGAGTTCCTTTTTTTCACCACATCCTTGCCAACATTTGTTGCTTGTTTTTTTGATATGTGCCATTCTTTCTGGTGTATGGCGGTATTTCAATTTGGCCTTAATTTGCATTTCCCTGATTATAAGGGATGTTGGACATTTTTTCATATGCCTGTTGGTCATTTTCATTTCCTCTTTGGAGAAATGTCTTTTAAGTTTTTCTGCCCATTTCTTGACTGGATTGTTTATTTTGTTTTTGTAGAGTCCTGTGAGTTCTTTGTATATCTTTGTGATCAGTCCCTTATCAGTTGACTGGAATGCAAAGATTTTTTACCAATCAGTGGGGTGTCTCTTAGTTTCGGTTAAAGTCTCTTTTGCTGTACAGAAGTTTTTCAGTTTGATGTAATCCCAGGTGGTTATCTTTTCCTTGACTTTCTTTGCTTTGGGTGATGGGTCTTTAAAGATGTTACTGAGATGTATGTCTTATAGTGTTTTACCTATATTTTCTTCTATATATCAAATTATATAATTTTAGCACAAGCAATTAATTGTAGTTCACTTATATTAAAATAGAGCTGATGAAAAAAATTATCCAACAAAAGAGTTAAGAAAAAACAATGGATTTAAAGACAATATAAAGAAGAAATAATAAAAAAATATGAGCAGATATTTTTTTAAAAACATACAGAAAGTTAAAATAGAATAAACAAATCCAAATGCTGATTATTTGAGGGTTTTTTTTTTTGGTTAAAGATTTATTTTTTTTTCTGCATACAAGAACTGGGGTATGGGGCTTCCCTGGTGGCACAGGTGGTTGAGCGCAGTGCTGGGAAGCTGTCCACAGCCTCTGCAGTGCTGGTTCTATCCTCGCTGGCCTCGGGGCAATCCACATGGTGAGCAGACCTCTCCTATCTTGCCCACCACTCCCTTCAGCAGTGCATTTCATCAGTCTGCCTGTTCTTTTTCCTGCTCTGTCTCTGGTGAATCTCTCACCCTCCTGTGCATCTATCCTATACCCTGGTTCTTGTATAAATAAAATAAATCTTCAAAAAAAAAAAAAAAAAGAACTGGGGTGTAGGCCAAAGGTGTGGGGGGTGAAAGGATTCACCAGAGACAGAGTGGGGAGCAGAACAGGCAGATCCACTGAAACACACTGCTGAGGAGATCAGGGGGTGAGAGAGGAGAGGTAGGCACAATCAGAATTGTGCCCAAATGCTGATTATTTGAAAACATTAATGAAATAGGTAGGTTGAAGAACAAGGGATTATTAAAAAAAAGGAAGAATACAAAAAAATATAAAATAAGGAAAATTTTTAGTAATTTGAAAGTTTAGATAATATAGCAACCACCCAAAACTGTTGTTTACTTTTACAAAGATGTAATGAAAATGAGTAGAATATTCAGCATTAAAATCTATTGAATTCATATTTTATGTATGTCTACTAGATTTTAAATTAATTCAACCACTTTGAAAAATTGGCAGTCTTGATTCAGCAATTTCTGCCCCCAGGTATCCAATAAAAACATATGTGCAGGGCATCCCCTGGTGGCGCAGGCAGTTGAGTGCTGTACTGTGAAACTTTCCCAGCCTCTGCAGTATCAGTTCGATCCCGGCCGTCCAGCAAGGGTCCCACATGATGCGGTAGACCTTTCCTGTCTTGCCCGCTGCTCCCCTCAGCAGTGTATTTCATCGGTCTGCCTGTTCTGTTCCCCACTCTGTCTCTGGTGAATCCTTTCACCCTCCCGCACATCTGGCCTGTACCCGGTTCTTATATAGATAAATAAATCTTAAAATATCTATCTATCTATCTATCTATCTATCTATCTATCTATCTATCTATATGTGCAAAGAAAAGGCACGTGTTAATATTATTTATACCAGCATTGTTCCTATGGACCAATGAAAAAGATGAAACAATACAAGTGCCTATCTACAGTATAAGAGAGAAATGGTGACATATTCCTATAATACATTTTTATTAAATTATGAAAATATGCTACTGTTACTCCCTAAAAGGATGAATATGCAAACATATTGTCAATTTAAAAACACCAGCTACTAAAGAATTAATTCATACAAAACAAAATAGAATAACAACCACAACTCCTCTATACTAGTTTAAATCACACTAATAGTTATCATTTAGAAAAAAAAAAAAAAAAGGACCTTAAGGCCTAGGAATGAGGAATGATGGAATTCTAGATAATAGTAATATTCTATTTCTTTGTAGGTGGAAATTTGGACCTTTTCAAATGGGGAAAATTCAAATAATCATATACTTTTAAAAGCATTTAATTGGGTCCTCCCTGGTGGCCCAGGGGTTAAAGTCTCAGCAGTATCAAACTATGGCCAGCCACTGCAGTATGAGTTTGATCCTTGACAGTGAAGCTAACCCGCCTGGCACAGCATACCTCTCCTGGAGCCTGCTGCTCCCTTCAGCAGTGTATTTCAGTCAGTGTGCCTGTTCTGTTCCCCTCTCTGTCTCTGGTGAATCCTCTCAACCCCCACACCTCTGGCCTAGACCTCAGTTCTTGTATGTATAAATAAATAAAATAAATATTTTTAAATAAATAAAATAAATATTTTAAATAAATAAAAGCATTTAAGCACATATTCAAGAAACATGTCACTCCAATCTTACAAGATTTCCCATCCTTGACAACAAAGCCATATATTGACAGCATGATGGACATTTATTAATACAATCCAATCTCATTTTTCACATAGATGTGAACCCAAAACAAAGCATAGGTAATAAATTAGCACACATTCTCCAATCATTTATAATAACATAAAGCTTTATTTTATTTTTGAGATAGTGCTTAACTCACTGGAATGGAAAGATAGAAGTAATACAGTTAAAAATGGGTTAAAGAAGGTTTTTATTTTCACTAGGATGAGTGATAGCATTTTGGAAAATATTAAAGATAAACATTTGATGAAATGCATAAGCAATTTAAGAAATTAGACAGAATACAAGAGAATAAAAGGAAAGAACTCAATAGAAATGGAGGATAAAAAGAAGATGTTGAATATTCATCTCATCAAAGAGAAAATAGAGAATGGAAGACCCATTATTTAAATAATTTATTAGCATAGCAATTTTTATAGCAATATCTTATGAGCCTCTTTAGTTCAACAAAAAATAAGTTGGCTTATCTGTGCAAGTGACAACAAGTCACAGGGAAACATTGATCCAGTTGTTGGACTAATGTTGAACATTAAGTCATGCCTGTGGGATCTGAGACACCCTGAGGTGACACTAATGCCACCGTACTTCTTCAAACTAAAGCATCATGTTCCTTTATTTGTGCTTGGGACATATATTCTGGGAAATCATACAAATAATTAGATAAAACAAAGGAAGCTAATGCTTCCAAACAGTTTTTTGTACTAAATAGAGCATATATATATATATTTTTTTCCACCAGATAGCTTTTCGTTCTTTTAAATTTCTCTCACATTAGATATCATTTTAATCAATAAAATATTAATAGGTAGTTAAATATAATATTAAGAATTTCTGTTTCTTATTTACTTTGTTCTAACAGTTTCTCTGAATTATATTAAAAGCATTTATTTATTTATTTAATTTCCATATTGTATTCAACATTCTCAAAATCAGGAAAAAAACAAAAACAGCAACTCTCTACTTGGAATCAATTTTTATTGAATTTTACCAGAGAAAGCAAAATAAATTTTGTCAACATCCAGATATCATGTCTGAAATAAGTATGTCTTGTTTGGTTTTATTTCATGAAGGAAGTTGTTTCCTATATTAGGATAGAAAGACAAATCTAGCGGAATTAATGTAAAATGAAGAGGATTAATAAAGGGATTTTAATTGTTAAGTGTTAGAAATGAATCAATAACATTTTTTTTTAGTGACCTAGGTATGTCTTGACTAATTGGAAGAGAGGTAATCAACTATCTATATAGAGTCAAATTAGTCTTATTGAAGAATCATAAATGTTTCAGTTAAGAAGAGATTTGCTCAGTTGATGCAGACTATTGTTCTCTGGAGAAAGGCACAACCACAGTCCATGAGAAAGTCAAAGGAAAGATTATCTTCACTTGATGTTGAACACACCAACAATCTGGAATAATATCAAATAGTCAGTCACCCATTGAAGTCAGCTACAACAATCCGTTTAGTCAGTCCCAAACTTGTCTTTTTCTTTGGAACAAAGGCTTTCAAAAACTATGCTCCTAAATCAAGTTATTTATTTGTAACTCAGAAAATTTGTTCTTGTGCATATACATGGTTTGTTAAATACATCTATGTGTGTATGTGAGTGTGTAGTGTGTGTTTGTGTGTGTGTGTGTGTGTGTGTGTGTGAGAGAGAGAGAGAGAGAGAGAGAGAGAGAGAGAGAGAGAGAAACTATTGATACCAAAGATTTAATGATTTTCAGGTAAAACCACATTGGAAGGGCATCATATTATTTGTTAATTTCACATTTTACTTTAACAGTAACTTTTACTAGTAGAAACAAGACAAATTGAAAATGAGCATTTTCAATTATTTTGAATCTTGTTTTCTCTTAGAATTTAATAAGTTTTCAAGAGCACGCAAACTATACTATCACACTTTTCTTTCCTGTTGAGTTCTCATTTGTGATTTTCTAAAGGTGAGATAGAGGAAGAATTGCACTTCAGTTGAAAACCCAGATATCAGGAAAAAACATACATTTCATTCTTAAGAGTTCTTTTTTTCTTAGCAATTAGTAATGCTTTCATTTATTTTAAGCTTTTCAAGCTCAATAACATTTTGATTTCATTAAATGTAAGGCTGATTTCTATTTTAGATGACTGAATTTGAATTACTAACAGGTCAGTAAAAGCTGGCAGAATAAACAACTTTGGATATATACATTAAAACTGCTATTTAATTAAAATGACACTTAATTGTGATACACATTAGAGCATGAAGTGAAACAGCAGAAAACCTATGAGTTTTCCCAATTAAATTACAAAGTTTCATAAAGATTTGTTATTAAATGTTTTTCATATTTTGACATTTCAGGTAAATAAATTATACAAATAATTTTCATTAATTCAACAAAACAACAAATAAATAAGTAAAATAATCTCTGAGATTAGTATGTGCTATGTGGAAAGTTGGAAGCAGTATAGAACAGAAGGAAGTAGGACCATTTTCAAATCAGGTAGTTAAAGAAGGAACTCACTATAACGAAGGGAAAACAATGTTAACTTCAAGAAGAACATTATAGCAGAGAGAATATAATATACAAGTCCCTGACATCGAGGGGATTCAAAGTGCATTTTTAGAGTAAGAAAGGAAGCCAGGTTACCTAATGGAGACTAAGAAAAGATGGTAAATATATGTGTTTGGATGTGTAGTCCATGGTTAGATTTAGCTGCATTTTACATGAATAAGTAAATAATTTAGACTCTATTTTAAATGTGATTGTAAGTGTGATTAGTTCTAAAGAATGGTTGCAAATAGGTTTAGAGAAACCATGTTTAATTCCTTAACCCTTAGCTAGGGAAGATAGAATCGGCTGCTAAATTAAAAAGTCAGAAAATCAGAACTGAAAATTTTTATACCTAAGAATTATAATGTCCACTAGCAAACACATTTTCTATCCTTAAGATTGAAGTTATGAAACTGGCCCAGTTGAACGAACAGAGATAATTATCTTACCATATTATATTCTGGACTATTCCAAATTCGTGTAGTTATAGGTCTGATAAAAGATTGTTAAACTTCCAGGAGGTGTGTCATAACTCTAATACCTTCACTCATTTTTTTTTATTTCAACTTAATAAAGATTTTTATGACCTTAAAGCTCACATTTAGATGTCTTGCACTTCTGATAGCTCTACTGTGAATCCTGATTCTATTGATTTCTTAGTGAATCATTTAGATCGGCAAACCTTATTTAAATTGATTAAATTATGTCTTCATCTGTTCTTTCCAATCATGTGCACTCACTACTCACTCACCAGCAAAAATATGGAAGATATTAATCTGGAAAGAAACATGACCTGAAGCATGTTTTAAAAGAATACACAACAAATAGGAAAAGAGCTAAGAACTGAAAATTGGACGAATCAAAAACTATGTTGTAAAATAAAAGTTACAGATGAAGGAGTCTGGATAATAGTGATAATTAAAGGAGTGGGAATGAGAAGTGGTGAGATTCACAATGTGTTTTGAAGATAGTGAATTTTTTCAAATTGAGCTAAAATGGCATTATATATATTTCAGATATGAATCATTGAGAATCAACATGTCTATATGCTACATTAAAGTATTTGCTTATGATCAATAATGGAGCATGAATATAATGAAGAGGTAAAGGAAATGCCAAGAAGTTTGGTTTGCACAAAGGGTGAATGGTTATAGTATTTACTGAAATGCAGTACAGCACATGAAGGCTGGGTTTGGTTAATTAAATGCTTAGTTTGGGACACTTGTGTTTGAGGGTCCTCGTAACAACCAAGTAAAATCATCAGTAAGTCAACTGGATACAAAGCCTGTATTTCAAGGGAAAATTTGAGATTGAAATCACAAAGTTGTGTGGCATCATTTTATCTTTGATAATTAAAATCATGCAATATCATTATGACTATAGAAGGATAAGAGAAAATATTCAACTGCAATTTGGGGCATTCAAGTTTTAGAGATGGGAAAAATAATGTCCAGTAAAAGTAACTTAGAAGGAATGTCCACTGAGGGACATACATGCAGATGTGTATAGCAGGTGATGAGTGAACAAAGTATCTCAAGGGAGAATGAACAATTTATACATTGCTCCTGTAGACATAAAATGTCAGGTATGATAAGATAAAGTTAAACAAGTTAGTGAGCCTTGCCCATTTAACACTTCACAGTGGAGTTCATTGGTGACATTGATGAGGGTATTTTTATAGAATCAGATTCAGTGGTTTTCAAGAGAGGAATGACATTAACAAAATCTACTGTATTTTTTTTTTTCTGTAATCTGAAACTCAATGCAACTGTGAGTGCTGCTAATAACAATTGGTGTTGCGGATGGGAGGAGGAGAGTGGTTAGCAGAGAAGACAGGGAAATACTCTCTAGGGAAATATAGTCTGTGCTTTGAAAACTCTGTTGAGCTTAGCAGTAATATTTACAATGAGATTGGTCAGATTGAGCCTGTGTTTTTCCTAGCACTGTCCAGCTATTCTGGAGCAAGGTGATAGTAAACAGTAGAATTTTGTTTATATTACAATTTTACTAGCCTAGTCAAAGAGAAGAGAGGTAAGGAAATTGAAGATGGATGCAAAGAAATGATTTTGATACCAGCCAAAAGAAACTGTTCTTTGTAATAAGGGGAGTAACTACCACTACAGGATAAGAATGAATTGTTTCAGTGAATGGCATAGTACAATAATTTGGGGAGTTTATATTTTAATATGAAAATAAGAGTCAGACACAGGAATGTTTATAATTTAAAATTTGGAGGTTTTCCAGTTACTGGTCAGGATAATGTCTGGGGGGAATGATGATAGAAGTGAGTGACTGAGGTGAAGTGTAGGACAAAATTACTGTAGGTAAAAAATTACAACAGTAGAATTATAATGTGTTGCCTAGATAGCCCATATATATATTGACATCACTTATAATAATTTTATGAATAGTGATGGAAGAAAAGTAATAAGCAAGGTGATAAAGCAAGCAATGATACTTTTGGTAAGTATTCATGCTATCAGTAAAAAAGATTCACATATCCTACTGATAGCATTTTAAACAGAATATTGTTAAATTGCTTGTTACTGAGGAGGAATAAAATCCTATCTTTAACTCCAAGGCCTTTGATACCTGAGGCATATGAGAAAGACACCTTGACGTCTGGCTGTTTTCTAGTTTTCAGTTAGAACAAGTGGAAGAAACACTGAGATGTGTCTAGTTTCTAGGGGATGTCCTCCCTTTATGGTCATTCTGGAAGTTTACAACAGTGAGAGAAGTCATGTCAGTGCATGTACAGAGACTTGAGTCTTTTAAAATCCAGATACTTGAGGAAGAACTGAAGGGCTTAAATTTAGCACACTGCCATTGATGGAGAGACAGAATGTTTGGACTAATTTGAGGTTTCTTCTGGAGATGAAATGTGACAAAATGTTCTAAAAAGATCTAAAGTGCAATCTTTTTAGAAAATTAGTAGTTCTGATAATGAGGATTGTGAGATAAGAAGTAGAGGTTTCACTATATGCTTGGGGAATTCTTAGTTTTCCCCACATTCATCTTGGTATTATTAATGACAGACAGAAAGAGATAATTTCACTAGAAGCATGGATACACTGTAAGATTTTTGTAATCTTAAACAGGACTACATTTCTCAACAAAGTGTATCTTTTATTGAAAAAAAATTGCTTTCCATTGTTTTGTATGCCTAAAGAAAGTGATTTACTTTATTTCATGAGACACAAATATGGGAAATGGAGGAAGCACTTTTGATGATTTAGCTTTTTTGGTAGAGTATCTAAAAAGTCCTCATATTTGTTTTCCCCTGTGACTGGAGAAATATAAGGAATATTAATGAGAAGGAAAGCACAATGTCCTAGAAGCCAATATTGAAGAGATAAAAAATGATAAATATTAATGAGAGCTTAAATAAGATGTGATTTCAAAGTAGAAGTTACAGACAACTAAAAATATTTATATTATTTCTTTAAAAGTTCTCATGAGTAATATTTCAATGATATTTCATGAAAAAATGTTTTAAATGACAAATTTATTTCAGCATATTTCGATTCAGACTATATAAATTATTGTAGTAATAGTGTCTACTGGGAAGAGGCTCAATTACTTTTGTTTATCTAAGAATTTCCAAATTAATTTGACCTCAACATTGAATGCATATGTCTTTGTGAGTAAGTACCTGTTGAAACCCTGCAATGATATTGCCCTAGAGTTTAAATTTTGGGAAATATTGATGACCTAGGAGACATGCAAACTAAGTTTAAATATATGGTAGGTGTTGCACTTAGTTTTGACCCACCCAGGCTAAATGTTTGTACAGAGAGCTTTTCAGTATAAGCATTTATGAGATAATCTAAGTGAACAAAGTTCAAAATATATGTTCAGTTAAACCTGAATATTCTGAGTAGACCATTGATGGACATCTAACAACTTAATCATCTGACTAAAATTATGGAAAATAACACATAAATACAAAAAAATCAACTTCACTCTTAGAAAAAAAAAAAAGGTGTGTTAGCATTACATATTTTTAAATTTAAATTTCATTTTTATATTCCCCATACAATTACAACCCCCTTATTTTGACACCAATCCCTCCGTCCCAGCCCCCCACACCCCAATAGAGTGTCTCTGGTTCATAGTTGTTTGTTGATTTTGATTATCACTTTCTTATAGTTATTCATTTTCCTGGTCCCTTATTTAAGTTTTCTAGATTCCTGCTATGAGTGAGACCATCCGGTATTTTTCTTTTTCTTTCTGGCTTATTTCGCTGAGCATGATCCCTTCCAGCACCATCCATGTTGCTGCAAATTGCATGTGTTTCTCTTTCTTGAATGCTGAGTAATATTCCATGGTTTATATGTACCACATCTTCTTGATCCAGTCATCTATTTTTGGGCATTTGGGTTGTTTTCAAAGCTTAGCTATTGTAAACAGTGCTAACAGTGCTGCTATAAACATAGGGGTGCAGGTGCTCTTTGGAATTGATGTTTCTATGTCCTTTGGGTAAATACCTAGGAGTGGAATTACTGGATCCTATGGAAGCTCTATGTTTAGTAGGTCAAGAAATCTCCACACAGCTCTCCATAGTGGTTGGACCAGTTTGCACTCCCACCAACAGTGCAGAAGAGTTCCTTTTTCTCCACACCCCCGCCAACATTTGTTGTTGCTAGTTTTTTTTAATATGTGCCATTCTCACTGGTGTAAGATGGTATCTCCTTGTAGTTTTGATTTGCATTTCCCTGATTTCAAGTGATGTTGAACATTTTTTCATATGCCTGTTGGCCATTTGCATTCCCTCTTCAGAGAAGTTTCTTTTTAGCTCTTCTGCCCATTTTTTGACTGGATTATTTTCTTTGTTGTTGTTGAGTCTCATCAGCTCTTTGCAGATTTTTGTGATCAGTCCTTTATCATTAGTGTTGGGTGCAAAAATGTTCTCCCAGTTGGTGGGGTTTCTCTTTGTTTTAGTTATTGTCTCTATTGCTGTGCAGAAGCTCTTTAATTTGATGTAGTCCCAGCTGTTTATCTTTGCCTTCACTATCACTGCTTTGGGTGATGTGTCTGTAAAAATGTCTTTGATGTGTAGTATTTCGCCTATATTTCCTTCTATGTATTTTATGGTTTCAGGTCTTAAGTCTAGTTCTTTAATCCATTTTTAGTTGGTTTTCGTGTATGGTGTGAGGTACTAGTCTAGCTTCATTCTTTTGCATGTAGTGACCCAGTTTTCCCAGCACCATTTATTGAACAAACTTTCTTTGCTCCAATGCATATTCTTTGCTCCTTTGTCAAAGATTAGTTGACCATAAATCTTTGGGTTTATTTCTGGATTTTCTATTTGATTGCATTGGTCTGTGTGTCTGTTCTTGTTCCAATACCATGCAGTTTTGTAGATTATGGGTTTGTAGTAGAGTTTGAAGTCTGGGAGTGTGATGCCTCCATTCCCTTCTTTTTTTTTTTTTTTTTTTCAGGAAAGCTTTGGCTATTTGGGGATTTTGGTGATTCCATATGAATTTCATCAATAATTGTTCTATTTCTTTGAAGAATGACATTGAATTTTTTTTTTAAAGATTTATATTTTATTTATTTATACAAGCACTGGGTACAGTCAGAAGCACGGGAGGGTGAGAGAATTCACCAGAGCCAGAGCGGGGAGCAGAGCAGGCAGAAGGACCTAATTACACGGCTGAGGGGAGCAGCGGGTGGCAGGAGAGGTCTGCGTGCCATGTGGGACCCTCCTCCGGTGACCGGGGAGCAGCCGGGGATCAAACCGGCGCCGCAGAGGCTGCGGGCAGCTTTGCAACCCAGCGCTCAACCGCTGCGCCACCAGGGAGGCCCAACATTGAAATTTTTATTGGAATAACATTGAATCTGTATATTGCTTTTGGTAGGATGGTCATTTGAATAAAGTTTATTCTTCCAATCCATGAGCTGGGGATGTCTTTCCATTTCTTTTTGTCGTCTTCTATTTCTTTTAACAGTATTTTATACTTTTCTTTGTATAGGTCATTTATCTCTTTTGTTAGATTCATTCCCAAGTATTTGATTTTTTTTTTTGTTTCAATAATAAAAGGGATTTTTTTTTTTTTTGGATTTCTTCTTCAGATTTATTGATTGTGTATAGGAAGGCTACTGACTTTTGCATGTTGATTTTGTATCCTGCCACTTTACTGAACTGATTGATGAGTTGAATTAGTTTTTCTGTGGATTTTTTGAGGTTCTCTATGTATGTTATCATATCATCTGCAAATAGTGATAGTTTGACTTCTTCTTTTTCTATTTGGATTCCTTGTATGTCTTTCTCTTGTCTTATTGCTCTGGCTAGGACTTCCAGTATTATATTGAAAAGCAGTTGTGAGAGTGGACATCCTTGTCTTGTTCCAGATCTTAATGGAATTGCTTTCAGCTTTTCACCATTGAGAATGATCTTGGCTGTTGGCTTGTCATATATGGCCTTTATGATGTTGAAGTATGTTCTTTGTATCCCAAGAATTTCAAGGGCTTTTTATCATGAATGGGTGTTGCACTTTGTCGAAAGCTTTCTCAGCATCTATTGATATTATCATATGGTTTTTATATTTCTTTTTGTTGATGTGTTGGATAACGTTGATTGATTTCGGATGTTGAACCATCCGTGTGTCCCTTGCATGAATCCTACTTGGCCGTGGTGAATTATCCTATGGATACATTGTTGGATCCTGATAGCTAAAATTTTATTGAGGATTTTTGTATCAGTGTTCATTAACGAGATTGGCCTGTAGTTTTCTTCTTTTGTGTTGTCCTTGTTCAGTTTTGGTATTAGTGTAATGTTGGCTTCATAGAACGTGTTTGGTATTGTCCCTTCCTTCTCAATTTTTTGGAAGAGTTTTTGAAGGATAGGCACTAATTCCTTTCTGAATGTTTGGTAGAATTCATTTGTAAATCCATCTGGTCCTGGGCTTTTGTTTTTGGGAAGGTTTTTGATTACCATTTCAATTTCGCTGCTTGTAATTGGTCTGTTTAGGTGTTCTATTTCTTCTTTATCTAGCTTTAGATGATTACAGAGTTGTAGGAATTTTTCCATCTCCTCTAGATTGTTGAACTTGTTTCCATATAACTGTTCATAGTAGTTTCTGATTATTCTTTTGATTTCTGCTGTGTCCATTGTGATTTCTCCTCTTTCATTTGTGATCCTGTTTATTTGTGCTTTCTCCCTTTTTTCCTTTGTGAGCCTGGCTAGGGGCTTGTCTGTTTTATTTATGTTTTTCAAGAACCAGCTCTTGGTTTCATTGATCTTTTGGATTGTATTTTTAGTTTTGATTTCATTTATTTCTGCTTTGGTTTTTATTATTTCTTTTTTCCTACTGGTTTTGGGTTTTTTGTTGTTGTTCTTTTTTTAGATCTTTGAGCTTCGAGATTAGGTTGTTTCTTTGATTTTTTTCTTGTTTCTCCATATGAGCCTCTATTGCTATATGTTTTCCTCTTATTACTGCTTTTGCTGCATCCTATACATTTAGGAATTTGTTGTCCTCCTTGTCATTCAATTCAAAGAATATTTTTAATTTCTTCTTTGATCTTCTCTTTAGTCCAGTGGTCTTCCAATAGTGTGGTTTTCAATCTCCATGAGGTAGGAGAGTTCCTTGCCTTCTTTTTATGGTTTATTTCTAGTTTGATGACTTCATGGTCAGAAAAGATGCTTGGTATGATTTCAATCTTGGTGTATCTGTTGATGTTTTTCTTGGTTCCCAGTATGTGATTGATCTTGGAGAATGATCTGTGTGCACTTGAGAAAAATGTGTACTCAGATTTATTTGGGTTTAGTGTTCTATAGATGTCTGTTAAGCCCAAGCACTCTGGATCCTTATTTAGTGTCTTTACTTATTTTTTGTCTTGTTGATCTATCCATTGTTGATAGTGGTGTGTAGAATTCCCCCACTACATATGTGTTTTCTCTGATGTCTGTTTTCAAAGATGATAATAGTTGTCTGACATATTTTGGTGCTCCTTTGTTTGGTGAATATATGTTGATGAGTGTTATTTCTTCTTGAAGTATTGTCCCCTTGATCATAATGTAGTGACCGTTGGGGTCTCTTTTTACCTTTTTGAATTTGAAAATCTCTTTTATCTGATATAAGCATATCTGTTCCTGCTTTCTTTTTTGGTCCATTTGCTTGTAGGATTGTTTTCCATCCTTTAACTTTGAACCTATTTTTATCTTTTGTAGCTAAATGTGTTTCCTGGAGACAGCAAAAGGTTGGGTTTTGTTTCTTAATCCAGCCTGTGACTCTGTATCCTTTTATTGAAGAGTTTAGTCCATTTACATTTAGAGTTAATATTGATATGTTAGCATCTGTATTTGCCATTGTTTTTGTCTTTCCTTTGATTTTATTTATTCTTTTAATAACTTTTTTTTTTTGGCCTTCTTTCGTTGTTATTCATCCCTCTGAGGTTCTGGCTTTAGGACTCCTTGTAGTATTTTTTGGAGTGGGGGTTTAGTCGTAATGAAATTCCAGAGTTTCTGTTTTCTGGAAGGTCCTTATACTTTCTTCATAGAGGAAAGAGAGCTTTGTGGGATAGAGCATTCTTGGTTGGCATCTGTTTTCTTGGAGTCTGTTGACTATGTCCCTCCACTCTCTCCTTGCCCGAAGTGTTTCTTCGGAGAAGTCTGATGTCAGTCTGATTGGTTTTCCTTTGAATGTTATCTGTTTCTTCCCTCTTGTCAGCTTCATTATTTTTAACTTGTCTTGGATTCTTGGGAGCTTTACTATTATGTGTCTTGCTGTGTTTTTCCTTTCATCATGGAAGTTTGGTGTTCTTCTTGCTTCTTGTACATCAATTTTCAGCTCCTTCTTCACGTTTGGGACATTCTCTTCAATTATTTCCTTGAATATTTTCTCTGTTCCTACATCTCTCTCCTCTCCTTCTGGGATTCCTATAACTCTTATATTTCCTTTCCTCATGGAGTCAGATAGTTCCCGAAGTCTTTCTTCGGTCTTTTTCCTTTGTAATTCTGTTTCCTTTTCTGCTTTAGTTCTTTTTCTGTGTCTTCAAGAGTTCTTATTCATTCTTCCATTCCATCTATTTTACTTTCATTGCTTTTCCCAGAGTTCTATTAGTGTCTCCATTAATTCTTTGATCTCCTGCATTTCTTTTACTTCCCTCTTTAGGGACTCAATTTCATTCTTCAGAGCGTTGTTTTCCTTAATGACTTCCATCAGTTTTTTCATCACGGCAATTATAAATTCTTTTTCTGCAAGGCTTGGAAGTTCTTCCAAGTCACCATAGTTGCAAGCTGGTGTTTTGCTTTTTTTTTTGTTTTTGTTTTTGTTTTTTTGTGGTGTGTCTTTTTTCTGAGGTGTTGCTACTTTGCTTGTAGTTTTTCTTTTCCCCGCTGCCTGTATTTTAATTTGCCTTATGCATTGGGACACTGTGCCGCTGGTTCTGGCTGGAATATTTTTGGTGTGTTCTTTCGGGAGTTTCAGAAGCTGGCAATCCAAACGAGTTAAAAACTGTTATGTCAGAAGTCTAGTGAGGCAGTGGTACTTTGAGTATGTTAATGGTCACTGTCACAGAATCTCCTCCTTCTGTGTTTAGTTACAAAGGTGTGCCTTGAAGTCCCACACACTTCCCTGGAGGTGGGGAAGCCGGATTGCACTCTGGGTTCCAAATCTCTGGATCCTCCTCTGGGCTCCGACTTCCTGCCAGGTGGGATCGGGCTTGTGGGGACCTTCAGCTCACCTCTGACTGTGCAGGGAACCTTCTCCCTCTGGCTCCACATGGAGCCTTCTGCCAAATTCAAGCAGACTTTATTGAAGAAAGGTCCCTTTTCTAAAATGGCGCTCTGGAGATAGGCACACTCTTCGGCACGCCCGGTCTGCCCTGGCCTGGCTGCCTGCTCCCCCTCTGGGTTCGGACTGTTGGCCAGAAGGGGCCTGGCCTGGGCAAACTTCCCAGCTCACCTCTGCTCCTCTGAAAACCTCCCGCCAGTTTCAAGCAGTCTTTATTGAAGAAAGGTCCCTATTCTAAAATGGCGATTTGGAGACAGACGTACTCTCCCACGCAGCCAGTCTGCCCTGGCCGTGGGTGCCCACTCCCTCTCTGGGCTTGGACTGCTGGCCAGAAGGGGCCGGGTGTGGGAGATGTTCCCAGCTCACCTTTAGCTCCTCCGGGAGCCTTCTGCCGGTTTCAAGCAGTCTTTATTGAAGAAGGTCCCTATTCTAAAATGGCGATATGAAGACAGGCACACTCTCCAGCACGCTGGATCTGCACTGGCCGTGGGTGCCTGCTTCCCCTCTGGGCTCAGACTGCTGGTCAGAAGGGGCCTGGCATGGGTGAACTTCCCAGTTCACCTTTGACTCCTCCGGGAGCCTTCTGCCATTTTCAAGCAGTCTTTACTGAAGAAAGGTCCCTATTCTAAAATGGCGATTCGGATACAGGCAACTCTTCTGCACACCTGGTCTGCCCTGGCCGTGGGTGCTCACTCCCCTTCTGGGCTCGGCCTGCTGGTCAGAAGGGGCCTGGCTTGGGCGAACTTCCCAGCTCACCTCTGACTCCTCAGAGAGCCTTCTGCTGGTTTCAAGCAGTCTTTCCTGAAGAAAGGTCCCTATTCTATGAGTTGTTGGTGATTTTTTTTCTGGTCGCTAGGTGGCGCCAGAGATCTCTCCTAGTGTCCTTGGGGAGCTGTTTTTTTTTATCCCGTGGGACAGGGGAACAGAGTGGGAGTGGTGGGGAAAGCCTCAATGGCGTGGGGGTGCTGTGTCTGCCTTGTGCCCCCCAGTCATGGGGATCCCATGACCTGAATTTCATGCACGGGTCTCAGTTCCAAAGCCCTCAGGTACAGGATGTGGGTTGTAGCCCAGTTCAGTGTCCACAGAAATGGTGCCTTTGCAGCCAGCTCCCGTGTCCAGGCGCCTGGTTTCTGATTACTCAGTTAGGGACATTCACCTCAGTGAGGGCCCCCGCGCGTCTCCCTGCCAATCTAGGTCGCAGGCGCGGGGACCTGGGCAGCCTCAATCCTTGTATCCTTTTAAAGCAAGCTGATTTTCTGCACAAGCTTACCTGCTGGCCTGGGGCTGTTTGTAGGTCTCCTATGTTTTCCTCTAATGGCGCCTGGAGCTGTTTGCTCACCTCTGTGGAAAATCCTGCAAGGTTCTCCACAGCTCCAGTTCATGGGGTGTGGTGGCTGAAATAGTTCCTTTCCACTCACAGTCCTGCTTGATGCATACTTTGTCCTTGTTGGTTGTTTTAGTTTGTTTGTTTTTTCCTCCTTTTTGTTGGTTGGAGAGTGCTGACTTTGTGGGTGGGGGAGGGTAGCAGGGTTCTGAGCTTTCCTCCCTTCTAGAACTCTTTTATGGCAACTTTCTTCTTCGGGTAGTTTGCTGGAGTCGCCCGTTTATCTTCTGTGTCCCAGTTCTCACTGGGACCTGCTGCTTTTCCTCCCTATTAACTTTTTTTTTTAATAGGAGATCTTACTCGCAGCATTTCCTTGCCGCCATGTTGATCCGCCCTTAGCATTACTTTTGAACCAATGACAAGTGCATAATGTTTTGATAATATGTGTAGAATCATATTAGATTCAGTTTTCCAAGGTCAGGCCCTTCAATGCAAGGTTATTGAAAAAATCAGCATATACTTTGTTGACTTATTTATCTCTGGGCATTGTGAAATAATGTCATTGGTTTATGAATGGTCTACCAATCACAACACCATTCTATTAATGTAGATATATATATATATATATACACACACACACACAGACACAAGTTACTTTTGAAAATTGCTTTTCTTTTGAGAAAAAATTAGATCACAAGTATAACAAAAGCAAGACATAATTTTATACATCAGTGATATCCATCACTTGGGAACACAAATCCCTTTGCATTCTCTTCAAACAAAAATAATCAAACTTTTTCTTTAAATCATCCTTTGGAAAATTGTAATAATTATATCCTATATTCAGAGGTGGAATTGATGGGAGAGTATTCAGTATTGTAATAACGACTGTCAAAACATAACATTCAGGCCTCCCTGGTGGTGCAAGGGGTTAAGTACCACACTATGAAACAATCTGCAGCCACTGCAGCACAAGTTCAAACCCCTAGCTTCCCAGGGAGCAACCCACATGTTCCAGCAGATCTCTCCTGACTCGCCTGCTGCTCCCCTCAGCAGTGTAATTTGGTCAATCTGACTGTTTGTTCCCCACTCTGTTTCTGGTGAATCCTCTTATCCCCCACATCTCTGGCCTGTACCCCAGATCTTTTATGCATAAATAAATAAATAAATCTTAAAAAAAGGAAAGTAGGCCCCCCCCTGTTGGTGCAGTGGTTGAGTGCTAGGCTGTGAGCTGCCTGCAGCCTCTACAACACCGGTTCGATCCCTGGCAACTGGCGAGGGTCCCACATGGCCCACAGACCTCTCCTGCCACGCCTGCTGCTCCCCTCAGCAGTTTACTTCGGTCCTTCTGCCTCTTCTGCTCCCTGCTCTGGCTCTGGTGAATTCTCTCACCCTCCTGCACTTCTGACTGTACCCAGTGCTTGTATAAATAAATAAATAAATCTTAAAAAATATATATATATTAAAAAATAGAAAGTAAAACATTCACAAAACTTAACAGTTCAAACAAACATTGCATGTGTGCATTTGAGCAAGCAACTCCATGGCTTTTGAAGAAAAAGTACATGCAAATTACTCAATATAATTATTCCATGTTCAGAGCAGAACAAATGCAAGAGTTAGGCCTTCACTACCTATAAAACACATTCAATAGCACCATAGAGTGAAAATAAATAAAAGGATATAGAAACAAACATCATAAATGATAATAGAGTTTGTAACTGTTCAGACATTTTAAAAGACTTATTATGCATACATGGGTATATATCTATATTACATGTATAAATACACATATATGTATAAATATTATATTATATGCATATTCACATAGATTATATACATATTGTACTACTAAATTTTTAAGCAAATGACAAAAACTACCACATTTTAAATAACTTAAAATATGCGTAGGAAATCTTCAATGGTTGGTAGATTAACATACAGGTGGATAGTCTTTGACTTCGTATTATAGATTTATCAAACTTAAATGATTATTTCAATTTCTCAGTTTTTAGAATGTGACTAATCATGCTATATACTTGGTTACACAGGGGGATATAATTTGCATCACAATTGAGTTAAATGTATAATAATCAATTAAAGACAGCATTTAGTAACATTTCAATTCATTTAGTATTTACTATCTTGTGATGCTGTTCAAGTTAAATAGCTATAAGAGCACACTGTGCCACATTTTATACTGTAAAATTATCAATGATGATCTAATTCATTATAAAATTAAACTATTTTTCACTATACACAAAATTCATAGCTTTGGCTATCAGTTTGAAAGAAGACAGAGATCAGAAAATAGAGATACTTTGTGCTCCAACTTTCATTTTGCTTTATGTTTCTCAAGGACGCATTCATTGGGAGTTAAATTTGTATTGTAACCAATAACTTATATGCCCCCCTTATCTTTATCCATCATTCAGAATTGTTGCTATAATTAAACAAAATAGAGTAAAAATATTAATATGAATTAATGTTGGGAATATGCTATCTAAGCAATTTAATATTAAGCTCTCTTTGACAGCTTTCTAAACAGAAAAATGAATGCTCATTGAGAAAATCAACAGAATAAAATTGTTGTATTTCTAATCTGACATGAGTCCAAATATGGCATTCTTGGTTTGAAGAGGTGTAAAATAGAATAACCCATTCCTTGCTAATAAAATCTATATCAACAGATAGAATTTACATAATTATGTATTGTAAAACTGATAAGCATTCTAAGCTACCTATTTCTTATGCATATCTTTTACAAAATATAGTTTGATAAAATTGAGATAGTCTTCTTGTAAATTGTCTCCCCACATATTCTGCAAATCTGAAGTAAAGGTATGTGTTTTTTAAAAGTTTAAAAACACAGGTGCTCAAAATCCTCAAATACTTTTGTGTTGTCAACACCTGGAAGGAGGAGAGAATGTTGTTTGGACAAACACTCCACTTGAAATATTTATATCTAAAAATACAAAGAGACGGACTAATACATAATACATAGGCTTACTGATAAAACTTTTCAGTGGTGCATTTGAGGAACTTGATTATTGCCTCCAGTAATGAGTAAATGATCAAGCAGAACTGCTTTTATTTCCAGGGTTCATGAAGTCTCACAGTGTCTTGCTCCAGTCAAAAGGGCTCATCCCAGTACCTTCTACTTATTCCTATAAAGGATCCGATTTAATTATTTTTGAACAAATTATTTTTAAGGTCCTAATCATTAAGGGCCTTCCTTGTGGCACAGGAGTTAAGTCTCAGAGCTATCAAGATATCACCAGACATTAAGGCATGAGTAAAATCCCTGGCTAGGGAGCTAACCCATATGGCACAGCAGACCTCTCCTGTCCTGCCCAACAGATCCCCTAAGCAGTATATTTCAGTATATTTCAGTAGATCTGCCTGTTCTGTTTCCACTTTGTCTCTGGTGAATCCTCTCTCCCCCTTCACCTCTGGCCTACACCCCAGTTCTTGTATGAATAAATAAACATTTTTTTTTTCAAAAAGTCCTAACCACTAAGGTTTATTGGGAAAGCAACTAAGAAAACTGTCCTTTTGAAATCTCCATCGTTTAACCAGTTCTGAGCTCATGGTAATTTAGCAAGTAAATATATTATCTCAAGGCCAGAATTGACTTTGAGAAGTCATCAGTTTCATCTGCCTATTACACATTTAAACTATGGCAAATGGACAAGGCACTTAATGATCCCTTTTAAAATAAATTGGGGTCACAATAGGAAAGAAATATTATGAAAGAAAAAAATTAGTTACCTCAGGAGAAGGAGTAAAAAACACAATTTCTGAGCATAATAAGGCACTGTCTTTGTGCTCAACTTTTTCTCATCAAAATACAGAAACTATTTTATATTTCAAATTCAGTGTGACACACTGTTTATATTCCCTTTCCATGTATTTAAAGTTGGAAGTCTCATCTAAAGGATTTAAAAATAAGTCTACACATTATACCATGGTGTTTATGAGTCAAAAATATGAGAGCAGTTTTCATCAATATTACTTTTATGTTATTTAATGTATTCCTTTAATAACATCATGCAACTTTACCACTTAGCTGAAAGAGAGAAAAAAAAAAAGTGCAGTCTGAAGCATGTTAACACCCTTCCCATTTTCAAGTGTAACGCTACCTTTTGTATGGAATATTCTTGCCTGTTTTATTTTGCTTCAGTTTTTGCATTTATATACAAATAAGACATGCACATATTTTAGAAGGAAGAATGTATCTTAGTGTGCAGATTTCCATCTGTATTCAGTTTAGTTGAAACTTATGCCCAATAAATTTATATGGTCAAACTGAGGATTGCATATTCATATTAATTTATTTCTTTACTTTTAAGGTTGAGATTGAATGGAATGTCTTTTCCTTTGTGTGTCCTGAGCTTGTTCCACATTCCTACAATGGAAGAATCTCATCTCGCCCTTTATTTCAACCTAGAGAGTAGTAAGTCACTCCCTTAGGTGTAATAACCAAGGCACTAACTATGATTCAGTTAGCAAGATGGTGATAATGATAACAATATCTCAGCGTCTTTTTCCCCAGAGATTCTCAAAGACACCACCAGTACTCACACTCCTGCATTATGATTTTCATGAACTGTACCTGAAGGTTTAAATGTAGCCCTAAGCTGAAAGGTGTTTTCTTTTAAGTGGCACCTTGCTATTATTATAGTATACATCTGTTACCTGTGTGTCTTTGGAGTTGTCTCTGCTTATGATAACAGCAAGTTTTTACAACTGTCAGCAAGTGCCAGCACAAGTGGGAGAGGCAAGTGAGAATGTCTTGTACTTCATGTATTCACAATGTTACTACCCATACTCCTTTGCTTTGGATAATTTCGGACTAACTGTATCATCAATAGAGTCAAGTGATTCCAGTAAAAATTGCCAGGGTCATGAAAACAAGGGGAGAGAGTTGGATACTGCTGGACTGTTTCATTTTATAGGAACAATCTGGTATGTCACTTTTGTTCAAAGCAATATGTCTCTTCAGTGTCTAAACAATGTTTTTGGAATTTTATTTACTGGATATACTTGTGCACTAGTCAGCAGTGAATAACATTTCCTTACTGTTTCCACTCTCATTTATTTGCTTCATGGGATGAAGAGGCATGATAAAAACTGAAGGAAGAAAATAATGAGTTTTGAAACAAGTCCCCTTGATCAAAAGTTGTTTTCTAGAATGAATGCATATGTGATAGACAAAGACACAAGCAGCATTTTAGATGATGTATTGTTGATCTGTGTGACATTTTTCATATCAGAAATCTTTTCTGATTTTGGGAATAATGATTAATGCCATATTTGGAGGTATTTAAGTTGCAAGAGGAGCATAACAAATTGAACAATTCAGAAAGAACTCTTATTATTAGTCTCATTTGGCTACTGTTTAATTGTAGACTTTTTTTAAAAAGTCCAACAATGAAAACCCTTTTATAAATATAGCTTTCCCTTAGCAAAGTCATTGAATTGGATAACTTCCACATGCAGATGTGTAGGCAGGCGCCTGCAAGCAACATGCAAGCCAAATGATTACATGCATGGACATAAGATAATGCTCTTGAAGACAGAAGAGGGTGGATGATGAGAACTACTAAATTTTAATTTTCTCTGAAATAGTCCTAGACATCACAGCCTAAATATTTGATTATATTAAGGAAGGAAAGTAGTAGATGTCCAGTGTTGACAAGGTCAGTACCTTCATTTCTAATAATAACGGAATTGTGGTTGCAAGACAGCATTCTATATAACTATCCAGCTCTCCTTCACAGGACAGGAGCACACTAATGGATGCATCAATGTTTTCATTATTTCAGATCATCTCAGATATTCATGACCAATTATCCCCCCCATGAACTTTATCTTCCACTCTCTTCACAAAATGCGATGTCAAGCTTTTTCAACAGATTGACTGAAATTCTTCCTAGATTGGTTGTACAAATAAGGGAGGTAGCTATAACAGAGACTAATTTTAAATATATGTGTATATATATGTAAATTCAGAAAATATTTCTGTGATATTTAAAAAAATATTAAATTATCTGAATGCAAGACTTTATCTCATTTTTTTTTAATTTTAAGCTCCAATGATTGCTATTATAAAACAAGATACATGGGCAACATACTAATTTCCATAAACTTACTTAAAATCTCCCTGTGGTATACAGTTGCACTCTACATACAGACAAAGAAACTACTGCCTGAGGATGTCAAGTAACTTGACAAAATCACATCAGAACTTTTGAACTAGTTCTTCATATTGATAAAAGTATGTCCATAGAAATTGCAGACTTGGCTCAAGAGAGGAAATCTATGAAATTAAAGATTTATGCAAGGTACAGTACATTTGCTTCAATATATGTTTCTGTGAATATAGTCTCAAATTAACTGGCAGCATGTTTCTGCACTTGAACTTCCTTTCATTTGCCTTGACTAACCATATGTAGGCTAATACTTTAACCAAGATTTTAACCTACTTGACTGTAACAGCTTCAAATGAATCATACGAACTTCTGTGGAGGTCCTCCTTAGTTCACAGATTATTGGCCTGCAATACTAGAAGTACTTGAGCCTTTTCTATACATTGATGAACTATTACTCAGATTACACTTTTCACAGGACTGAAGCCTATTTGTAATTTTCAGTAAGTATTCAATGATTATACCCTATGGAGTATTCATGAATAAAATACTTTCCCAGACTTTTTTTTTGAAGGGCTGCTGCACTTACGAATAACTTAGCATATTCACATTTGTAAGAATGTGTACTTAGGTATTTCATTCTGGAAAGATAAGATGACAAATCTCTGAAATAAATAATCTCTTGTTTTCTCTGCTTCTTTTATAAATAAAAGAAAATATATCCCTCATAGCTTACTCAGGTGGTCATGGGTTTTGAATTTATTTAGTCATTTTGTAAAAATTGGTAGGTATGTTTAAAAATGTTTTAACATTTTAGTATCCTGGCAATACTCAGAATCTTTCCTCTGAATGTTTCCAAGTGAATATTACTATTTTCTCAATAACATATATTGAGATGCAGTCTGTGTATTTGAAACCTTCTAAGGAGGTTGGAGGCAGATATGACTAGTGATTGCATTACTTGGAAATTCAACACCTACTCCTTTGCATATTGCCCTCTACAGACCATGAGTACAGAGGAGGACTGACGCCTGGTAGATGGAGCTTGGCTCTTCTGTTCCTTGTTTCCAGAGAACAGTTAAGCCACTGATTTTTTTTTTTTTTAATACAGTGAATTTGCATGTAAGATCTCACTACAAACCATTTGTGCGATTAAAATTATGAAAAACTTGTTTTAAAACATAAATTGTATATAGTCATTCAAAAGTTTCTTATATTTATGAATATCTACAAAAATCTGGGAAAAATGTTCTATGTTACCATTCACCAATGAAATGACTTTAGATTTAGCACTGCACCTTTATTTATTTTTTTATTTTATTTTTTAAAAAATTCTATTGTTCCTCCCCTGGTGGCTCAGCGGTTGAGCGCTGGGCTGCGAAGCTGCGTGCAGCCTCTGCAGCACTGGATGGATCCTTGGCTGCCAGGGAGGGTCCCACATGGCTTGCATACCTCCCCTGCTGCACACGCTGATCCCCCCAGCAGTGTATTTCGTCAGTCTGCCTGTTCTGTTCCCCGCTCTGGCTGTGGTGAATTCTCTCACCCTCCCACACTTCTGACTGTACCCAGTGCTTGCATAAATAAATAAATCTTAAAAAAAAAAAAAAGATTCTATTCATTTATTTTTGTGTAGAAGAGCTGAAGTAGAGGCCAGAGGTGCAGGGGGTGCAAGGACTCACTAGAGACAGAGTGGGGAGCAGAGCAGGTGGATTTTCGGAAATACACTGTTAAAGGGAGCAGCAGGCCAGACAGAAGTCTGCTGAACCATGTGATTTAGCTCCCTGGCCAGGTATTGAATTCAACCTGTCGAGGTGGGCCTTCACGGTGATAACACTGAGACAACATCTAGGCCACCAGGGAGGCTGTAACACTGTAACTTTGAAGGATATTATACAAAAATAGGTAATGATAGTTGCAATGGACTACATTATTTTCCCAAATTTAATCATATCATGATTTTTTTCTTTATCTAATGCTACTTAGCATATTGTCAGTTGTCTCTTAACAATTCTGTTAATAAACAAATACTTTTGGAAAAGACACCATTGTCAAGCACACTGTTTAAGATATCTAAAGGATTTTAAGTGTCTTTCTTTGATGTACTTTGCAACCCTACAATTAGTAAATATTCAAGATTGCAAAGCAGATTACTGAGTCAAGTGTGGAGGCCCTTCCAAACTTCACAGTTCTGACCCAAGATGTCAACCCTAAAAAAGTCATGGATTTTAATATTTAATAAGTATCTCTGGAAGTTCTTATGTAGAATAAATTTTAATAATCACAACAGCTAGAGATTTCAGAGTTCTACATAAATTTGGTAATTGTTCTATTTCCTTAAATAAAAGTAATTGGTATTTTAATGCATATTGCATTAAATCTGTAAATTGATCTTGAAATACTTTTTAAGTAATTCATTTTTTAAAACTTTAGTAAATTTAATTATTATATTGTAAACAAGTTTGAAAACCAGATAAGAGACCAAACATTTTTCAACATGAAATTTTAAAAGTTGCTTTCATTGCATACTTAATAATTGCTGGTAAGAAGTAATGTTGCACTTTCAAAAAATACAAATCTTTATGATTTTTCATGTAAGTTGAGATCATCAATAACAATTCTCTTTCACCATGGATAAAAAATAAAATAAAATAAAGACATAATTTGATTGCCTATGAATATAAGTTTTTCACCTGCTTCTTTTTTTAAGAACTTAATCACCAAAAGCTTGAAAAATCATGTATCTTTTAATAACAATAGAGAGCAAAAAAAAGTGGTGATAGAAATGTAAAATGTGTTTATTAATAATGATATATAGCTCTCTTTTTGAGTGCAAATATTTAATATTATGAATTCCTATTATTATCACAAAAAAAAGGAAATTTGCCTTAGTGCTGAAAATATTCTTTTGGAGATTGAACTGAAAACATCTGGAAGAGAGCCAGGTATTTTGTTTGAAAATACATGGAAGCAGATTTTCACTTATACAGTGTAAAGCACTAGCTAAGAAGTAGACAGATTACTTCATAGAAAAGTAGATTCACCTTAATGGAAAACATGTAAGCCAAAACTACATGTTCTTTCCATCTTCATTTGGAGGAATTTTGGACTCACGTCTCTGGACACTTTTGCATCCCTTTGACTACATTCAGGTAATGTCTTCCTTTTTAGTTTTCACATTTTATCTACTAAGAATCAAACTGAAAAGAAAGTTCTTTTTTAATTGTTATAAATTTTTATATATTTTATTTTATATATTTTTACACTTTTCATTTTTGCACAGTGTATGCATTTTCATCTTGGTTATATTCCCCATACAATTCCCACTCCCCTTATTTTGACCCTAACCCCTCCCCCACGCCCGGAAGGTAGTGTGTCTCTGGTTTATAGTTGCTTGTTGATTTTGATTTTTACTTTATTATAATAAGTCTTTTCCCTGGCGCCTTATTTAGGTTTTCTAAATTCCTGCTATGAGTGAGACCATTCAGTATTTTTCTTTTTCTTTCTGGCTTATTTAACTGAGCGTGATCCTTTCCAGCTCCATCCATGTTGCTGCAAATTGCATGAGTTTTTATTGATGGTCTTGACCTTTTTGATTGCTGAGTAATATTCCATTGTGTATATAGTATCCTTCCCTCTTCTTTGGAGTAGATATTCTTATATCATACCAGGAACATATTTTCCCTTTATTTCTATTCTCTCGTGAGTTGAAACATGCTGTTACCCCAGCGGGGAGTATTTATTAAGTTTCTTTTACAAGAAATATTAAAAATATTAAAGAGTAATATCCCAGGGCCTCCCTGGTGGCACAAGGGGTTAAGACGCAACCTATGAAGCTATCCACAGCCTCTGCAGCACAAGTTTGATCCCCAGCCAGGGTACAACCAACCCACCTGACGCAGCAGACCTCTCCTGACTCGCCTGCTGCTCCCTCAGCAGTGTACTTCAATCAATCCGCCTGTTCTGTTCCCCAATCTATTTCTGGTGAATCCTCTCACCAGCCCCCCACACCTCTGGCCTATACCTCAGTTCTTATATGCATAAATAAACAAATCTTTAAAAAAAATAAAGTGTAATATTCCAGAAGGCATTACTTATATGACTCATTTCGAATGAACCTACACCTTACAGAACTCTGTAATTAACAAAAATGTCTGGATTTTTTCCCTCTCATTAGTCCCTATAAACATATACCAGTCTAAATGTATTTGATAAACTCTTGGTTTTGAATACAATTGTGGTAGAAATCCCTCACTTAAACTCTGTATTATTATTTCTATTTCCTAAAACCAAAATGTATTCTCAACCAGAGGCTTCTTTTTATTGTTTGGCTAAAACTCACCACCATTTACCCCCTGCTTGAAAGCTAGATTGGCAATAGACATATTTATAGAAACAAATAATTTTGATATATTTAGGTTTCTGAAACTCTGTTTAGTGAGTTTAGAATATTAAATCTTATTCTCTCTTCAACTTATTATTTATCAGAAGATTTCCTAAACTCTGAGCAAGTCTGGATGAGATAGGTATTAAGAAAACAAGGGAAAACATAGCACTAATATAAGTGCAGTGTAGAGTTCCCTTGCTGTAGACAGAGATACTGCTTTCTTATCCATTTCTGTATCTTTGTCCATACCCACGGACAAATAACCTACTCACTATAGACTCCAATTTACTAACTATAAAACAAAGGGGTTGGACTATTTCACCTGTATGCTACCCTTTTGCCCTAAAATACCATGGTTTTATAGTTTTCAATTGATGGACTGTACAGAGAGGGACACTTTAGGAATAATCCTTAGAGCCTACAGGCCAATGATGACACAGATGCTGATGTTTTTAAGAAGGTGATAGAAGATATTTGATCCCAATGGTTTGGAGTCTACCAACTGAGATAAAGGAGAAGAGCTGAGAAGCCTTATAACATTAGTGTTCTTTGTCTCTTTGTGGGTGACCCTCTCACATTAATATCGACATCAGAAACTCTGAATTCAAGAAGAGAAAGGGAATGTCACACATTCTTTCAATAATCCTTTGTCAGTGAACATTTGAGAACCACAGGAAGCCAAATCAGACACCACTTAAAATAGTTTTTGGGTCAAGATTACAAAAAAAAAGAAGACAGGAAAGAACAGGTGAATCAGCAGGAGTGTGTCCCCTAAAGTCTCTTAAACTAAGTTGGAACACAAGCCAGAGCAAGTTAGCTAGAGCACGTCTCAGTGGGATTTTACCCATAGAAAGGCATTAACCACAAATTGTTCTCTTAACGTGTTTCCCCTCAATACCAAAAGTCAGTGGGAAAGGAAGTTAATTGCTAAGAAATCTTGCAATAATAAATGTATACAAAACCTTACTGCCTATAAAATCCATAATCAACCTGGAAAATTGTGGAATTGTCTGGAATTGTGAAATATCAGTCTGACTGTGACATTTGTCTCTCAATCTCAGACCAGGATCACATATATGACAATTATAAAACCACTGTGTAACTGTTGCCTATTATTCACAGTTTTACCAATGAGTGGAGGGGAAAAGGCATAATAATAAGTAGTATTTTTCTGTGCCTGGTTAGAGATCAGTATTTTCTAGTTGTACACAGAGTTAATGTTTGAAGTCACAAAGTGGCCATAGCTTTCAAAAACAAACTACAGAGCTATTTATATGCAGAGAGCAATTCCCTTCATACAATGAAAAGAAAAATGAAATTTCAGCACCACATGAATCTTTGACACATCTCTGGTAAACTGTTCAAATATAATTCACATATTCAGTAGACCACAATATTTTCTATTTCCTTTCAGATGCTTTCCTATTCACTTCCCTTCTGTGTATTTCAAATATCTCAGACTTTTTACTTTCAAAATATCCATTCAAACTGAGGCATACTATGAAAAAATATATAAAGGTTGTGTGTCCAAAATATTCTCCACCAATTAATTAAAATTCTGGATTTAATTTCTCCCAAAGCCAATATAAAGTTTTATCATTTAAGGCATATTAAAATAAATACTAATTGCTCAAAATGACATATTAATATTTCATATTGTTTGTGCAAATTCTCATAAAAATAATTTGTAACACAAAAAAGAATGTTAAGATATTACTCATTTTGTTTTATTATTAAATTGTGTGGTCTTAATGGGCTACCTATAAAAAAGACATTTTAAAAATTAACATTTTGGAACCATTCGTTAAAATAATTTTTTCATTGCTAAATTTTATAAGAACTGGAGGGATAATTATAGTTTAAAATCATAAATAAGATTTCATTATCAAGACTTCATAATGAATAAAAATAATATATACCTATTAATTCTAAATGAATTTTATTACAATTTTCTTTCATTGAACATTTCATAAAAATAAAGGTCCTTAAATATTTTAATTGTAATACTTCAAAAGCTATGAAATACCTTTTAAATTTAAATTATCTCAGAATAATTCTATTCAAGTGATTGACCAAGCAAACAGTATTTCAAGCCGACATTCTTATGTGGCTAGAATCTACATATATATATATATATACGTATATATATATATATTTCACATATTCAAAAACTCATTCTAAGTTCAATGTTTTGCTATCTTATCACCACCCCCAGATCCAATTCAATATAAATCACCTCTGAATTTGCCTTGTCATTGTGTTCTTTTCATGGCACTTAGTATACAGGCTTTATTTAAATTATCAACTCCCTCTTGGTTTTATTAGTGTTTAGTATTTTCAAAATGATTTGATATATTAACTAATAAAAATTATCTCAACAAAGTAGTTTTCATTGTGCTTTCTTAACATTTTTAAAACAATTCCATCTAATAAGTACATTTTAAGAAAGGTCAAATATACTTCAGCAGTAAAAGAAATCTGTAGTGTTAATATAGTGCATCAACTGCATAGAAACATGAAGATCCATTTGTCTGAGTGTGATAGACATAGTTGTGGACTATGATCAAGCAAATTCAAACAAATAGGTTAAAAGAGATAAGGGATCAAAGACTAATAGCAAATTTCATCAGTGTAAGCAGTATTTAACCAATTATTTTTTTTAATTAATCAATTTATTTATACAAGCACTGGGTACAGTCAGAAGCACGGGAGGGTGAGAGAATTCACCAGAGCCAGAGCAGGGAGCAGAGCAGGCAGAAGGACCGAAATACACTGCTGAGGGGAGCAGCGGGTGGCAGGAGAGGTCTGCGCGCCATGTGGGACCCTCCTCTGGTGGCCATGGAGCAGCCGGGGATGGAACTGGCGCCGCAGAGGTCGCGGGCAGCTTCGCAACCCAGTGCTCAACCTCTGCGCCACCAGGGAGGCCCTAACCAATTATGTTTTAAAAAAGGTAACTTAGGGGCCTTCCTGGTAGCACAAGGTGTTATGATGCAACCTATTAAGCTAGCCCCAGCCACTGCAGCATGTGTTTGATTCCCAGCCAGCCAGGGAGCAACCCACGTGCTGCAGCAGACCTCTCCTGACTCACCCTCTGCTACCTTCAGCAGTGTATTTCAGTGGATCTGCCTGTTCTGTTCCCCACTCTGTCCCTGGTAAATCCTCTCACCTCCCCCCACACCTCTGGCCCATACCCCAGTTCTTGTCTACATAAATAAATAAATCTTTAAAAAAAAAGGGAGGTAACTTAACTGGAAGTATTTGAAAATGTACTGAGATAATTTTAAAGCCCCCAATCTAGATAATGAAAAATAAATGGCAAAAGTATACAGACTAGGGCCTCCCCGGTGATACAGGAATTAAAGTCTCAGTGCTATCAAGCTATTGCCAGCCACTGTGGCATGAAATCGCTCCCTGGTGATGGAGCAAACAAACATGGTGCAGCAGACCTCTCCTGTCTTGCCTGCTGCTCCCCTCAGCAGTGTATTTCAGTAGACCCACTGGTTCTGATCCCCACGCTGTCTCTGGTGAATCCTCTCACCCCCTCTCCTCTGGCCTTTACAACAGTTCTTATATGTATAAATAAATAAAATAAATCTTTAAAAAAATCCATATAGACTATCCAACTAACATTATTCGAAGAAGCATCATAAATCTATGTCAATACATTGCAATCTCTAAAATAGACTTGACATTGTTATCAATAAAATGCCTTAATAATAAGTTGACTTAAATTAACAAATTGTTCATTTTAATATTTTGTATACAAAATTATATTTCTAGAATTAGCATGTTTTAAAATATGAAGTTGGTTTGGTTGTTTTGTTCAAGCTAGCTCAATTCAGCAAACAGAACAGAAAAATAACATGTATTCAAAAAAGTAGCAACTAACAAATGGACAGGAGATTTAAATAAAGACTTCTCCAAAAAAACACACAGATGACCAAAAGACACATGAGGAAAATGCCCATTATCACTTATGAACTGGGAAATGCAAAGCAAAACCACAATGTGATACTCCTGTACCCTATGAGAATGAACCATATCAAAAAGACCATAAACAACAAATGTTGGTAAGGATATGGAGAATAAAGGAACTCTCTTACACTGTTGCTAAGAATATTTTTGGCCCAGTCTCTATGGAAAACAGCATGGGAATTCTTCAAAACATTACAAATAGATCTACCATGTGATCCAGCTATTCCACTCCTTTATATCAACCATGAGAATGTAAAATAAAAATTTATAAAACCACTGATTTGAAGAATACATTCACTCTTATGGCCATTGCAGCCTTAAATGGCCAATTATGGCCATTACTGAAATGGCCAAGTTAGGGAAATTAACTAAGTGCCAATAACAGAAAAAAAAAAAAATGAATTAAGGAGAAGTGGTATAAATATACATGGAGTACTGTTCAGTTATAAAAGTTGTTAAAAAGTTGAAATATTGTCATTTGTAACAACATGGAATTATGCTAAGCAAATTAAGTCAGAAAGATATTTACTCTCATATGTGGAATACAATTAATAATTAAAAAATAATAATACAACAGACAAGGCCTCCCCTGGTGGCACAGGCGGTTGAGTGCAGCACTATGTAGCTGTCCACAGCCTCTGCAGCACTCGTTTGATCCCGGCCAGGCAGATGCCCACATGGCGCAGTAGACCTCTCCTGTCTTGCCCGCTGCTCCCCTCAGCAGTGTATTTCACTCAGTTTGCCTGTTCTGTTCCCCGCACTATCTCTGGTGAATCCTCTCATCCTCCCGTGTGTCTGACCTGTATCCCAGTTCTTGTATGTATGAATTAATAAATCTTTTTAAAAAATAATAGAAAAGACAAAACTAAACTAAAACAAACCCTAGAAATCTGATGGCAAAATTGAATTTACCAGAGGGGGAGAGATGGGCATGGTTACCAAAGTTGGAGGGAACTGAAATGGACAATGATAGAGGACTATGTGTGCTTTTGTGGTGGGTATGATAACATACATCTGAAGTGGTGTCAACCTGAACCAGCAAATCATGAATTATTTTAAAGCAAAGTTGTCTACATAAAAATAAGGAAAATTTAAAATAATCATAAAATAAAAACAAAATAGAACCAATGACAGAGGCAGACCTCTGGAATGGCATAGTGAGGAGCTTCACAGTCCCTCCTTTCCCAATAAAATCATTTTGGAACATTTAAGCATACAAGAAATGAATATTGTCAATTAAATATAATCTACTAAATCTTTGTATGAACAGTGAGAATCGCAGGCATTTGAGTCAGTAGTTTCTCCCTTCACTTCTCCCCCACCTCAGTGTTATGGAGATCCTAGTCTGGATACATCTCCCAGGCAGTTGTGACCAAAGAGATGAAATTTATTTTCCCTATATGTGGGTATGTGGGTCTAAGCTACAATTTTACCCTGAGAGTGTGTGGGTGTGTTGGCAGGGGGAGTTGTAGTGGTGGTGGAGACTGTTGGTGTTTTTCATTCCACACTCTGCTGCAGAATTTCTATTTCTGGTGAACATAGTAAGAGAAATGTGTTCCCCTCTCCCCACTCTTCTCCTATCCATAGTGTGAAAATTTTACTCCCAACTTGGGCAAGCTGAGCACCCTGGCATCTAGTCACCCTCATCCCAGTTTGCTCATAGAGTGAAGGTTCCACGCAGGGAGTTTCTAGCTACAACTATTTCAGGAGCCACTTATGCATCAAGGGTATCATCCTAGGAAAATATCCTCCTCCAGTTACTGCATCATGGCACAGAGTTTCTTCCCAGGGGGGGATATAAGCAAAGTTATCAAAAACTTTTCATCTCTGACAATCTTCATTTGGAATCATACATGAAAAATCTCATCCAAACAAAGAACATTAATTAAAACAATAGCAATATTAATAGAAGTCAATTAAGAGAGTGATTACATTCATTCCATGATATTCACTGCAATAAGTAAAAAGTCAGAGCAACAATATTTTAATAGAAAAGATGGGGAGAAACAGCTAAGCTAAAGTCTTTCTAAGGTCAGTTGTCAATGCTGGAAGTTAGGCAAACGCTGGTATGTGCTAGGCTGCATCCATTCAGGAGCATTCAGAGATGACTATGGGACAAAATCAAAATTATTCCCCAAGGTGCTCTGAGATACATCAACAAATGGCAGAAACAAGCTGATACACAGGGCCTGATCACAATCTTTTACCAAACATTGGCTGAAAAATAAAGTTACTCTGACCTTAGGAAGACTATCTTAAAAATGTTTTCATAGTTGAATACTGAAGACAGCATTGAATACTATGAATATGCAAGGCTGTACCCTTCAAGTAATGATTGCAGGTACAGTATTCAAGACATAGTTCCTTTCTGACCACGAGGAAAAAACACAATTTTCTTTAAATGTAATAATATAATACAAAGTCAAATACATCCAATGGTAAAAGGTAAAACTAACTGGTCAAATGGCTTAAGCATAAACTTGAACTAGTAAATGATCAATACCGATGCAGAAAGCAAACTTAACTTGTCCACAGTAGAAAACAAAATGAAGAAAATAATACTCAAACAGGGATAACAGAGACTATAGAATACTGAGGAAATAGATGCCATAAAGTTATGTCAGTCAAGACACTAAACAAATATACACAGGATGTGTTAAAAACAATATTGACTTCCAAGTGAGATGTGTCATACTAGGTAAAGATGTCGTATTATATATATTTAATTTTCAATAAATAACTACTAAATATATAAGAATATCAGAAAAGTGATTGATGTAGATAATATAAACTGCATTATTATGGCCCCATAGTTTGGACTTGGAAGTTAAGACTTCAAAAGAAAAACAATAAAATTTGTTCAAAGAATCAAAGAAATTTATGTTTAAAGGAATTAATGGAAAGTAGAATGATAATGCCTTGTATAGATAAGCTAGATCTAAGTTATAGCAAAGAGTAAAATGGAAACTTTATAGTTGAAAAAACAATAAAATATATATATATATATATATATATATATATATATACACACACACATACATACATGTTTGTGTGTGTGTATGTATTTTAGAAGAGAATGGTAGTAGATTTGACCTGGCAGGAATAAGAATCAATGAACTTGAAAGTAGAGCAATAAAAATTATACAATCTGAACAAAGAAAAAGCAAAATGATGAAAACTTAAGAGAACCTCAGAGAAATATGGACTCCAATATTAAGAATATCAACATATGCATAACATGAATATTAGAACAAGAAAAGGCAAGGAAACGTGGAAGAATAAAATCAATGAAATAATGGCCAAAACTTTGCAAATTTGATAGAAAATATAAAGTACACATCCAAAAAATGCAACAAATTTTAATATAGTATAGATGATAGAGATCTACATACAGAAAAAATATAGTGAAAAAATATAGTGAAAATCATAAGAGGCATGAAGGATAAAATGTATCAATTGCTGGTGGTGAAAGCAAACCAGATTTTTGGTTGCAGTTATAATGCAGTATATATAGATGTAGAATTATAATGTTGTACACCTGAAAACTATATATATGGAGGTTTATTCAATGCTAAACCAATGTTACTTCAATATTAAAAAAAAAAAGTTGGAAGGATAGTAGTAAACTAAACTCAAAGTGAAAAGAGTAAGGTGGTAATAGAGAATAATGGAATAGATGAAATAGAACAGGAAAACAATAATGAACATCAGTGAAACAAAAAAAAAATGATATGTTGAAAGTATCAACAAAATTAGCAATCATTTAGCTAGGTTTTTCAACAACAAAAAAATAAACAAGACTCAATTACTAAATTTAAGAACAGATAAAAGTTTTACAGAGCTTAAGGGAATAAAAATATATGAAAACACCATGAGCATCTACTATCAAAGAAAATAGATAAACTAAATGAATGGACAAATTCCTAAAAAGCAAAATTACACTAAAATTAACTCAGTTACTAAAAGTATAATATCTGAAGGGTAATACAAAATTAAATGTGTGAAGCATTTATAAATAGCCTGCAAATGAAAAGCTCAGAACCATGGCATTACTGATGAATACCAATTCTTCACAAAATATTTTTTTTTAAATTTAAGAGGAAAGAACACTTTACCATTCATTCTACGAAGTCAAAACTGATACCAAAGCTAGTGTAAGAATCTACAAAAATAAAATTAGAAACCAATATTCCCTGTAACTATGAGGCACAAATCTTCCACAAAATCCTAAAAGCAATTCTAGCAAGATATTAATAGGATTATACAACATGAAGAAATGGCGTTTATCCAAGGACTGAAAGATTGGTTAAATTTGAGAAAATCAATCAAAGTAGCACGTCATATAAATAGAATGAAGGATTAGAAACTATATGATCATCTCTATTGTTGCAGAAAATGCATTTGGGAAAATACATTTTTTTTTAATTATAAAAATACTCAAACTAAGAATAGAAGGGAATTTCCACAACCTGATTATGGATATATATGAAAATCCCTACTAAAATTATGCTTCAGTGTGAAAGTGAAAACTTTTCTCTAATATCAGGAACAAAAAAGACCATGTTTTTCTCAACCTCATCTGTGCAACATTGTAATGGAGGTTTTAGCCAGTGCAATTTGTCAAGGAAAATAAAGAAGATAAAAGATATGAGACAAAGTATTTTGATTTTGAAACCATTATCCATATAGAATTAGATGTCTCCCAGAATGAAAAGAATTAAGAAGGTGTGATCAAATGAATAGGTATCCCTCCTTCGTAGATTGGAAGATAATATTGTTGAGATGGCTATACTCTCCCAAATGATTTACAGAAATGACACAATGGTTATAAATATATGCACTGCTATTTTTTGCAAGAAATATCAAATTGATTCTAAAATTCATACACAACTGCAAAAGATGCATAAGAGCAAATATATACCCATTAATGAAAAACAAAGTGGGAGGAATACAGCAATTCAGACTGGATTGTACTCATGTAAGGACAAATAGATCAGTAGAATAGATTTGAGTATCTATAAAGAAATCCATACATTTATCACTAACTGATTTTCAACAGGGGTGCCAAGAAAATTGAATTGAGAAAAATAAATTTTCAAAAAGGGATGCTGGGGTAACTGAAAATACACATTGGGGCAAAAACCATCTGGGTTTCTAACCTCACACCTTATATATACATTTACTCAAAAATGTATCATAGACCAAAATATAAGAGCTAACATTCTAAAACTAAGAGTTAAACATATAAGTAAATCATGGTGATTTTGATTTAGGCAATATTTGTTTTTGTAGATATCACATCAAAATGACAAACATCAATGGAAAAATAGATAAATTGGCTAACTCAATTCAAAAACTTCTGTGTTCAAAGCAATACTTACAAAAAATTAAAACATAATATACAGAATTCTACTATTTCAAATCATACCTTTGAAGGGAATTGTCTTCATAATATATCAACACATAAAGTTAAATGGTAAAATAACAAATAGCTCAATTAATAATTGGGCAAGTAAACTGAAGAGACATTTCTTCACAAAAGATGTACAAATGTCCGATAAATACAAGATGCTCATGATCATTAGCCATTAGAGAAATGTAAATCAAAATCACAATGAAATACCACTCTAAAAGGATGGCTATAAGCAAAAGGACAGACAATAATGAAAGAATGTAGAGACTAGTATCCTCATTCATTGCTGACAAAATGTAAAATGATGAAGCCACTTTAGAAATCTTTTATTTGGCAGTTCTTGGAAATTTAATAAGAATTATTTGATACAGTAATGTTTTACTCCTAGGTGTATGTCCAATAGGAATGAAGACATATGGCCATATATAATTCCTCCTACATGGGTGGCCATTGAAGCATTCTTCAAAATAACCCCAAGGTAGAAATAGTTTAAATATTCATAAAATGTTTAATGAATTAAAACTGTGATATATCCATACACCAGAATATTATGTGACAATGACAAATGAAATGCTCAAACATTTTAAAATATGGATAAGTCTTGAAAACACTATGTCAGGGCTAAGAATCTACTAACAAATACAACATAAGGTTTGACTACACCTTTGTGAAAGTATGCAGAATAAGCAAATCTTAAAGACAGAAAGTAGATTAATGGTTGCCTGCACTTGATGAGGATGGTGGTTAGCAATGGGCAGTAATAGTTAATATGTTTCAATATTATTGTGGGTGTGATAAAATGTTCTATAATTATGTTGAGCAATGGTTGCCAAACTGATATTATATCAAAAACAATGAAATTGAATACTTTGTGTGAATTTTAAGATGTTATTATATCTCAATATATATGTTAACAATTTATAAATAAAATTTTCATTTTAATATTTCTTAGAAAAGTATTAATGAAAATCATTCTAGAATAGAATAACATTAACTCATTAAAATTATTCAATTGAAATAAACATACAAAATAAATAGTACAGGATTTGGGCACTATTCTAAATGCCAGGAATCTCTCTTTAATTCAGTTTCTGAAGTGTTTTGTTTTTTTTTTTTAATTTGCCTGAAACCAGGATTCTACAAATTCTCTGAACTATAATGTGCACATTATATCCTATTTCAAATACCTTATGTAAGTCCTTCCATTTACTTTTACTCTCCGATAGCAACCTCTTCAATCCTCCAAAAATAAGATAAGATTTCATATTTTAAAGGAAGCTAAAATTTTAAGATTACAAAACAGTTTATCACACTTCCGCTGTATTTTTAACAATGTGAAGACCATACTTCTGCAAGCAACAGGGGCTCAAAAAATCACAATGTGGACCTTAAATCTCTACAACATATCATGTGGCTATTTCTTTTATTAATGTCTTTTAACAGGGAAACTGCCTCTCTTCTCAGTTGTTTAAACTATAGAGGCTGGCACTGTTCTAACTCTTTAAAGGATGTCTTTACCTACTTGTGTTTTTTATTTCTCCATGCTTTCATCGTCTTTTCCAAAAAACTTTGAAGTTTCTGCTGACTCCTCTGCCACTCAGTTTATTTTGGGACTTTAATATCCCTTGCTCCATCTAAAAATGTTTCCGTCTCTTCCATCTTTTCTAGGATTTATGATCTTAGAGATAATTTCAAATCTACAGAGCAGGGAAATGCTGATTTTCATTTGATTTGTATCTATATATATTTTTAAATTCAGCAACTTTTGCCTATTACCAAATCTTATTTTTTCCCAGAAACTGTAACCAGCCACAGGCGTCATGATAGCTAAAGCTGAAATCTCCTGGGCACAGCAATAAATAATTCCTAAAGACTCCACCATCAACTCTTCCATTTATGATGCTGATGCCCCTTTTCTCATCAAAAGAACTTCTCTTTCCTCCCTCCCCTATTTTGACCTAATCTTGATTTATTTTTATCAACAGAATGTAGTGAAATTGACATTGACTATTTTTCATGCTTTCTCCTAAAGAGGGGTGGAAGCTTTAACGTTTGTATCTTGAAGCCCTGAGATACCATTTAAAATCTTCTCACTACTCCATTATGGAAACCAAATAGAGAAAAAAATGTTGTTCCAACCAATACAATACAGTTCCAGGCATAGCAAATGGACATCTTTCCTGTGAGTAACAACATTTTGAATACGTTAGCTCTAGTCAAACTCCAATACAAATGCATACATGAATATTCTAGTCAACACAAGAAACAAAAATAAGCCCTGACAAATTTCAGAAACATGGGCAAATAAATGATTGTTACTTTTGCCACTAAATTTTGGGGTGATTATTTTAATAGCAATAGATAATTGAGATAGACATAAAAATCTCATTAAAGGATAAAATGTAGGGTAATGTTTACCACAAGAAAGAACTACTGAAATTAAAACATTGAAAATGTAGAGAAACAGTTTCTAGTGACATATTTAAAAGATTATATTCATGAAAAGGGGCTTGATACAAAATCAGTAAAGTTGAAGAGTAATGGGCAAAAAATTTCATGTTTATGTTTTTCCCAAAAAGGTTGAGTTTTCATAGTAAATGTCAACATTTAAAATTAGGAAAATCAGTCTTGATAGTATAGTTTATTATTTGTTGATTATATAAGTCATAATAACCATTTTTAATCTAGCAGAGAATAATAATAATAAAGTTGTCAATAGGTTTTAAATTTGATGATTGCTAGTATGTATATGAGATACATAATAGAGATGAATGGGTGGACAGACAGAGATGCAGAGATATCTAAACTGTAGATTACCAGAGAGTAAATGGGTAAAGAGTTCAATTGTATAGTGGTGGATGGAAACTGGACTTTTGGTGGTTATCACAATGTAGTAGTATACAGAGATGGTGAATTACAATGTTGTATACCTAAAACCTATGTAATTTTTAAAATCAATGTTGCTTCAATAAAATAAAAAAATAGAAAATTAAACCCTAAGCAAAATATTAGGGCAGCATTACAGAGTGATATTGGTTAAATAAATGAAATAGAGAATAGAAAATCAACAATTAATATCAATGAATCAAAATATGCTACATTTAAAATGTCAACAAAATTAGTAGATACAAATAACTGTGACTGAGGGCAGAGAGTATGGTGCTATAAAACAGGGAACTCCAGGAAAAGTCTATAGGTGTTACAGACTAGCCAGTAAATAAAATTAGTGTAGTGAGTGGCTAATTCTAAGGCTTTCTTGTTAATTCAACTTGGGACCTGAAAATTAAAAGGCAAGTGTGAGATCTGAGGTATTCCTTATTTATATGTTTATGGAGCTCCTATTAAATTTAACTATGTTTGAAAAGGAGGCATAACTATTAATAGTAGGCATATTAATCATCAATTGTCTTCTAGCAAATATTAACAGTGATGATATTTAAGACATGTAATAAATGGTCAATAATGAGAAAGACAGGCATTAGGACAGAGATTTATGAAATAGGTAAATAATTAATGGACAGTTTTAAACCAAAATCATGGGGCAAAAAGTTACATATATAGTATAAATATAGACATATTTGACACAAATATAACTTTTATTTATATTTATATATTTATTTATTTGTTACATGCATACATATTACTTATATTCATTAAATACTATATATAATAAAATAGCATTTTCTTAGAATACAATGCACATATAATACAATTATATGTAAATATGTATGTGTGTATATGTACATATATATAAAAATTAAGAATCAGTGAAGTGCTCAAGGACAGTACTAAGAAATTAAAATGAATATGTGAGGTATATGGATAAAAATTCAGTATGTACAACAAGGAAAGATTACTAAATACCATAAATGTCACAAAGCAAATCAAATGGAATATCTATATGGGTGAACTTAGTAGTGTATAAGGAAGAAAATTAATTTAAAAGTTGGAAACTAACCTCCTAAGTACCAGGTAGGGAGGTGGCTTAGATGAGAATATATCTGCTTAAAAATTGTGATGCAAATGCAAATCAAAACTACCAGGAGATACCATCTTACACCAGTGAGAATGGCACATATTAAAAAAACTAGCAACAACAAACGTTGGTGAAGGTGTGGAGAAAAAGGAACTCTTCTGCACTGTTGGTGGGAGTGCAAACTGGTCCATCCACTATGGAGAGCTGTGTGGAGATTTCTGGACCCACTAAACATAGAGCTTCCATAGGATCCAGTAATTCCACTCCTAGGTATTTACCCAAAGGACACAGAAACATCAATTCCAAAGAGCACCTGCACCCCTATATTTATAGCAGCACTGTTTACAATAGCTAAGCTTTGGAAACAACCCAAATGCCCAAAAAATAGATGACTGGATCAAGAAGATGTGGTACCTATATACCATGGAATATTACTCAGCATTCAAAAAAGATAAACACATGCAATTGCAGCAACATGGATGGCGCTGGAAGGGATCATGCTCAGCGAAATAAGCCAGAAAGAAAAAGAAAAATACCGGATGGTCTCACTCATAGCAGGAATCTAGAAAACTTAAATAAGGGACCAGGAAAATGAATAACTATAAGAAAGTGAAAATCAAAATCAACAAAAAACTATGAACCAGAGACACTCTATGGGGGGTAGGGGGTGGGAGGGGAGGGATTGGGGTCAAAATAAGGGGGTTGCAATTGTATGGGGAATATAAAAATAAAATTTATTATAAAAAAAGGGAAAAATAAAAATTAAAAAAAAAATACAATTAAAAAAAAAATTGTGATGCAGGGCCTCCCTGGTGGCGCAGTGGTTGAGCACTGGGTTGCAAGGTTGCCCCGCAGCCTTTGCAGCACTGGTTCGATCCCCAGCTGCCAGAGAAGGGTTCCACAAGGCATGCAGTCCTCTCCTGCAACACCCGCTGCTCCCCTCAGCAGTGTACTTCGGTCCTTCTGCCTCTTCTGCTCCCTACTCTGGCTCTGCTGAATTCTCTCACCCTCCCGCACTTCTGACTGTACCCAGTGTTTATATAAATAAATAAATAAATCTTAAAAAAAATTGTGATGCAAAATAGGAAACCAATTAAGCTGAGAAATAGCAGTAAAAGTGAGCATTATGTTGATATTGTTATTAATCTGATTAACTATAACCCAAAGTTCATTTCATATCTATATACATAAGATTAGGCTGTGTGGAAGGGACTGGCCCACTAGAGTTTATTCTCTTCCTCCCAGTACAATTTTATTATCATACTTCTATTTTTAGCACTTGGTCAAGGAGTCAGGTTTATAACAGATTTAGAACAAATTATTTTATACATACGTACATACATATGTGAACTATGCACATCTGAGTTACAGGAAAAGTTGTTTAAAATCACAGCAAATTTATTTTCATACCGCTGTCCAAATGTCACATGGTATCTCAGTTTGAGTATGTAAAAAATAATTCAATAAGTACTTATTAAAATATGCACATTGACAAGCACTTTTGAGTTTTCATCATATTTTCATAACAGAAGGAGTTAAATGTTTGTTCAGTGGGAAAAAGATAGCAGACTTCCCACCCAAGAAAAGTCTCCAGTAGTGATAACATTTTAACAATTTTTTTTTAATTTTTTAAAGATTTATTTATACAAGCACAGGTACAGTCAGAAGCACGGAGGGTAAGAGAATTCACCAGAGCCAGAGCAGGGAGCAGAACAGGCAGACTGACAAAATACACTGCTGAGGGGAGCAGCGGGCGGCAGGAGAGGTCTGCGCACCATGTGAGACCCTCGCCAGAAGCCAGGGATAGAACCTGCGCTGCAGAGACTGCGGGCAGCTTCACAGCCCAGCGCTCAACCGCTGTGCCACCAGGGAGGCCCTTAACAATATTTTGTTTTGTTTTGTTTTGTTTTCCTTTTAAATTGTAATACTAGATGTAAGTACTAAGCTAAATGAAATATAAAACTATTCTTTACAAACAGTGTAACCAACGTGGTATGCAGAGAGTATAATCAAAAATATTTTTCAAGAGCTTTCTCAATAACCAACTGCTTAGTTTTTATTTACTAACATCCTTCATATCAATCTTGCCCCACTTTTGTGCCCATTGATGCTAAAACACAGCACGGTCTCTGGCTGACCAACAATTAAAGGGGTACTCTCAAAATTCATGGAATTTATAGTTTAATTTGCAAGATAATATTTTGAATAAGTAGAATCATTTGATCATGAAATATTTACATGGTTAATCAATGATATGCAAGAGTTATAAATTACTGTGTGTGTTAAAGAGTAGAATATTAATTAAGATAACAGAGGAAAAATATATGGAGAAGATGACACTGGGATTGGATTGGGGAAATTACCTAACAAAGAGCTAATGGAGTTTTTCGAACCAGACGTAAGGAGAACAACTTTTAGCCTGTGGAAATAAAATTAATATGAGAAACGGTGCAAAGTTGGGAAAGTTCAGGGCCTATAATAAAGTAACAGTTATCTGATATAATTGGGAACAGAAGATGTATGTATATCAATTGGAGAAGAATGGAGATATTTGAAAATCAAATCTAGAAAAATGGACTCAGCAGACTATGGTGGATTTTTACTTGCCCTAGTAAGAAACAATGAGAAATAGGATGCCAGCCAAGATATTTTACTAAAATATTAATATGCATGTGGCTGTGTTTTAAAAATACTATAAAGAAACTATGATGTGGAGCCACCCCAGTAGCGCAGCAGTTGAGCGCCACGCTACGGAGCTGTCTTCAACCTCTGCAGCAGCGGTTAGATTCCCCGCTGGCCAGGGAGAACCCCACATGGCTTGGCAGACCTCTCCTGCCTCACCCGCTGCTCTCCTCAGCAGTGTCTTCGGTCCGTCTGCCTGTTCTGCTCCCCGCTCTGACTCTGGTGAATTATCTCACCCTCCTGTGCTTCTGACCTGTACCCAGTTCTTGTCTAAAATAAATAAATAAATCTTAAAAAAAAAAAAAAGAAACTATGATGTGTGCTGTGTGTAGTGACACCATTCATTATTAAGGTGTATGCAACCATGATGTGATGAGTTCATGGTTCTTCATAAAAAATTCACATGAATATAGTGGCAGCTTTAAGATCACATGTGTATTTCATATGATGCTACATAGACACATCTACTTCTTGTAATTGCAGAGGAAAATAATATTTAGTCAAAATATGTTTAATTTTATCATAATCTAATGAACCACATTGCATTGTATTTCTTGTCAAAAGAGAGCATTTCAATTTTGTTTCATACTCAGACATTGGGGAACTTAAATAGTGTAATCCTAACCTGGGTCATATTAAAACTACTGGCTTAGAAATGAACATTGGCCAAAAGTCATTAGAAATGGATAGCTGTTTAGTGGTGTGTGGGAAATGAGTTGATGGTTACAGTCCAGTTCCTACTTAACAGGTGTCTACCTCATAAAAAGCACCATCATAATCAGCACTTATTGGCATCCTTATCAGTGTGCACAGAGAAGCCAAAATTTAAAACTGCTTTCTCTTCTCTGCATGGGGAACTTCCCTTCAACTTACATATTGGTCCTATGTTTTCCTTCTAACAGTATTAATTTATAAAATGAATTTAGTGCTTAAGAAGTAAGTACTGCCATTGACACTTTATATAGACAGTAAATTCATTTTTGAAAATAATATTATTAGAAGGAAAACATGGCATCATTATAAAATATTGCTTATAATGAGAACATTTGAAGAGGTACACTTCCAAATCAGCAGTTTTAAAGATAGACATATGTTCCCACCACAGGGACCTGTCCTATCGCTTGAACACCAGAAGAAAATTCATTATTTAACACCATTAAAAGAATCGCACTCTAACTTAATCATGATTTACAGGGTGAAATCCACATCTTTACTGGGTGTTGTTTGATTGTGCTTTTGGATACTAGTCAGTGGAAGAAGAATTTTCTTTTCCATGCTTGCTATCCTGATGTTTTCCATATTTTATATTTTAAGCATGAATTGTTGCTACATAGAAATAAGAAATATTAAAACAAATCCATTTGCATTAGAATTATTTAAAACCTTCAGTTACTGAATAAAATAGTTCTGAAATGAATTTTTTGCATGAAGCTATATTTATAAATAAAATATTTTGTAAGCATTCCATTGCGCAAAATTTATACTTAGGAAAGATGTGTACAGTTGTAGTGATAGGAAACAATTAACTCTGCTTAAATGACTTAATATGATGTTTCAATGGCGGTGTTACATTGAACTTTTGAGAACCAAGGGGCATTAAACTCAGATGAATGCCAATTTTTTTTTTAAGATTTATATTTATTCATTTACACAAGAACCGGGGTATAGACCAGATGTGCGGGAGGGTGAGAAGATTCACCAGACACAGGTGGGGAACAGAACAGGCAGACTGACTGAAATACACTGCTAAAGGGAGCAGCGGGCAAGACAGGAGAGGTCTGCCATGCCATGTGGGACCCTTGCCGGCTGGCTGGGAGGAAACTGATGTTGCAGAGGCTGCGGACAGCTTTACAGCGCTGCACTCAACCGCCTGCACCACCAGAGGAGGCCCTGAATGCCAATTTTTATTATATTATACTTTTGCTGACCTTTCAATTTATAGACAGAAGAATAAAATTGCCTCCATAACAATAAAATGTGTATATATTTATTAGATAGAAAATTAAAAAAAAAAATCAGGGGGCCTCCCTGGGTGGCACAATGAAGCTATCCACAGGCACTGCAGCTTGAGTTCCATCCTTGGCCAAGAATCTGACAAACATGGCACAATAGACCTCTCCTGTCTTGCCCACTCTTCCCCTCAGCAGTATATTTCAGTAGATCTGTCCATTCTGCTCCCTACTCTGTCTCTGGTGAATCCTCTTACTCCCTGTCATCTCTGGCCTACACCCCAGCTTTTGTATGCATAAATAAATAAAATAAACCTTAAGAAAATTAAAAATCAAAGAATAATTCAAAAACACCTATATTTACAAGAGATCATATTTCATATAGAAAAAAAAAACTTATATAAAAAGCATAAACATAACAATTCCCAGATAGGATTAATATAAAATCATATTTTTGTTAATAACTTCTTTTTTTAAAGATATTTATTTATGCATACAAGAACTTGGGTGTAAGCCAGAGGTGTGGGGGTTTATGTGAGAAGATTCACCAGAGAGAGTGATCAGGCAGATCCACTGAACAGGCAGATCCACTGAAACACACTGCTGAGGGGAGCAGCGGGCAAGGCAGTGACTTCTTAATTTATGTAGTTGATCTTTATTGAAAATTTTCAAGAGAAAGTACTTAAAATATTCAATAATACAAAGAAAAAGTAAATCATTTTGAATATAAAATATCAAATGTGTAAATGCTTATCAAACAATAGTTTTAAAATACAGGAACACATAATTCCTTTCTGCAATCCCTTCATTTTATACTGTTGTATATTCTCTCATCATTTTGTATACAAACATAATTTTTTTAGGACATGAGATTGAGTGTCCCATGCAAATTGATATTTTAAAGTACAGTTCTAAATATTGCCTTAATTTTTGACATTATTGCTGTTGGATTAAGCAAATAATACACATTTATATAATTCGAGAAATAATTTCAAATAATCTCACTTGTGAATGAGAAAACACATTCCAAGATCACAACGCTACTTAAGGCAAAATTACTATCCATATTTATGGTGTCCACCATATAATGAACATGAGAGGCAAAATTACTATCCGTATTTATGGTGTCCACCATATAATGAACATGAGGACCTTTCAAAAAATATTGCAATAAATACTTTCGGATGATTTTACACACACACACACACATACACACACACACGGAATAATACTCAGCTGTAGGAAAGGATGGACTAACATTTGTGACAACATGTATGGAACTGGAGAAGATAATACTAAGCAAAAGAGGTCAGAAAAATAAAGTGAAATTCAGGATGATCTCACTTATAAGTGCAATATAGAGAAACATAACAAATGGTCAGTCAAAACCAACTAAAAAACTTTTAACACCTGACTGCAAAATTGAGGCAACCAAAAGGGGAGGGTAGTAGGCTGGGTGTGGAAGAAGAAAGTGACCAAAAGGAACATGGTGAATTGTTGGGCACAGTGAAGGTCAGGGTGCGAGACTATACATTTAGAGAGGTTTGAATCTATAACTCCTGAAGGAGAATCAAAGATGTAAACCTACTGTACCTCATTAAAAATGATTTGTAAAGAAAAAAATTCTTTTTCACAATTTCAGTTGTTTCCTTAGTCTGTGACTAGATTTCCTACCTTTTCTAAAGACCAAGATCTCCCTTATCCCTTAGACAACTTATCAGGATATTTAGATATCTAGAATAAATATCCCAAGGACCCTGTTACTGGATCGTGACTTCTGTGGGGAAAACTTACATTGAGTTCTGACTTAGTAAAAAATTCAACAAATGTATATAATTTTATATTGAATTGAAAAATAAAAAGATAAGAGTTTCCCCCCACAGTTATGGGTAGTAGTCTACATGGAAACAGATAACTATAACTTGTTTGACTTTAATATTATTCCTAAGAGCAAGGATAGAAACACATTTGTCAATTTACTCTTAAATAATATAAAAATATAACTTAAAATATTTCTTTACTCTAAAAAAAAATAGGAGAGGGCCTCTCTGGTGGCTCAGCAAGTTGAGTGCAACGCTGTGAAGCAGTCCGCAGCCTCTGCAGCACGAGTTCGATACCCGGCCAGCCAAGGAGATACCCACATGGGGCAGCAGACCTCTCCTGCCTCACCCGTTGCTCCCCTCAGTCAGTCTGCCTGTTCTGTTCCCCTCTCTGTCTCTGGTGAATCCTCTCACCCCCCACACATCTGGCCTGTACACTGGGTCTTGTATAAATAAATAAATCTTTAAAAAAATGTTTAAAAAAGTAAATAAATAAAAAATAGGAGAATGAAACTTGTATAACATCCTATTTTGTTATTGATACTATTATCTCTTTTTTTTTTTTTTTCTGGCTCTGTCGCATTCTCTCACTTGGAGGGAATACACTGGAAATGCTATTTCTGTCTCTTTTTTGTCTATGCCTTCATAAACAATTTTAGGAATATGATCTTTCTAATTTTTAAGCTCAATTTAGGAAAGATATCCTGGACCCTTATATGTTCCTATGTTTAGTCCCATTGCACCAAATGCTTCCTAAGAAACCTTTTCTCATTATCACAATTCTATCCATTGCACAGTTAATGTAACACTAAAAATGACACTACTTATTTGAATTCATGTGCAAAACAAAAATAAACAGCATAAAAAAGCCCTTTGATAATGAGTTTACACAGATGGAGCTTCACAATGCATAAAGAGACAAGCAAAAAATCTATAATTAGTAGGAATTATAAAGCTGAAGTATTACAATATTGCCACAAAGCTAGCGAGGTCACAGATCAAAAAATAGAAAGAAAGAAAGAAAGAAAGAAAGAAAAAAAGAAAGAAAGAAAGAAAGAGAGAGAGAGAGAGAAAGAAAGAAAGAAAGACATCTTCATTTAGTGATGTACAGTTTTTTTTTCTCTTCAAACTTTAATTTTATATAATTAATATCCATATTTCTATCAAAATGCCATTTTATGCATTGACAATCTTGATAATTTCAAAACTCAAAATTATGTCAAGGGAGCTTAAAGGTAACTCAGCAAAATGGTACATTATGAAATGCTTTAACTTCTTCAGGTTTGTTATGGTCTCTATCCTGCACACCTCAAATGCGACACTATTCATTGTTATCACAGCAGTATATCCTATGACTCCTCAAACATTATCACCACCTGTCAAACCTGGCATGAAATAGCCTGCAAGAGTTTTATGTTGATTTTAAGGAATTAGAAGCATCAAGCATGTTATTTATTCTGGGTTTATCTTCAGTGATGTGCACTGTTACCAGCAGTCCTGGATTATATTCTGAACAATCTTTTCAACATTGGCTGCTGAAGTATTATATTGTTGTCTGGATTAAAGTCGTCTACATTCAGCACCAAAATTTACTACTTTAGAGGGACTTCAGAATGTTAATTATTCAGTTGATAAGAAAATACCATTTGCATAAAGGAGGAGATTTGTTTTGAACATTTGTTCTTTAAATGAATATTTATGATCTCTAGTATTTAGTCTTTTTTTTTTTTTTTTTTGCTTTTCTAAGTAATCTTTGTGAGCCATATTTATATTGGCATCTAATACTTACCAATGTGAATAAAATTACCAGGAGGTAAAATGAAAAATCTAGCTTCTCACACTTAAACTTAACAAGGCCATCACCCCCATCTTTGCATTTTATAAATTTAAAGTATCTTTTATAAATTTAAAGCACCTTTGCATTTTATAAAGTTAAAGCAATACAGTCTCATCTCTATTTCTCTTCCAGTTTAAAAAAATAGTATTATATGTTTGCATTTTTTGTTAATGAGGAATAAGAGTTTATTCCTGCAAGTGTGCAAAACTATTAGAGTAGAAAGTTTGCATACTAAATTTTGGCAGTGTATATTTGACAGAAGCAGTTTCAAAAGTTTCAAAATCTTGAATATCAAAAGGTAAAATAAATTTCTGGAGTGAGGGCTGGATAGTATGATCAGATAAGTAAAAAGAGAACAAAGCAGACTCCTGGAAGCAAGAATGAGTCTGAGCTAGAATGGCTCTTCACACAGACTCTGCTCACTTTTCTCCTCTCTGAGGGCTGTTTTCTCCAGGCAGCACTGAAGTCTCCTCCAGCAGAGGCCACCTCCAGCCAAGGTCACACATAGTTGGACGACTGATGGATTAGCAGTAAATCTAAGTCTCATTATTCTCAGGGAAAATTAGTAATTGCGGGGAGATCAGTTATTATACATTTCAAAAAAAATATTTATTTTTGCATAGAAGAGATGGGGTATAAGCCAAAGAAGCAGTTGGGGGGTGAGGATTGGGGGCAGTGATAGGATTCATCAAAGACAGAGTGGGAAACAGAACAAGCAGGTCTACTGAAACACACTGCTGAGGGGAACAGTGGGCAAGACAGGAGAGGTCTGCTGTACCATGTGGGTTAGCTCCCTGGCTGGGGATCAAACTTAGGCCACAGCAGCTAGAGTGCTGAAACTTAACCCCTAGGCCCCCAGCAAGGCCCCAATTATACATGTTTGTTTAGGTTTACCTTTACACTTTAGAGGAGTGATTTGTAAACTCTCTCCGCAAAAGAAAGCACACAAACACAGCATATTTGGGATTTTAAGACTATCTATGGCCTCCCTTTAAGAGCAGGTAATAGAACAAGGTATTGTATATGATTTCATAGCATTCAGGACTAGTGGGTTATAGACCATATTAATAATTTATTTGGGTTTTGCAGTAATCATAAACTATCAACTACCTAAATGTGCATTTTAAGAGTGCTGGTTCAGAAACTAGACCAGTGTTAAAGTAGTTAGTTGAAGAGGAAACCATTAAGCAAGGGTGGCTGTGACTCCTTGCTGACCTATGTAAGCAAATGAAACCAAGCTGGATTCAGTGTTAGCATGAGAACAACCAATCTCAAACAGCCAAGTAGCCTTTCTTAAAAAGACAACCATTTTAAGCTATAACCAATCAAATAATTTCCTTGCTTTGCTTTTGCATCTTATGTATAAGTATTTTCTTAACTCCTATCAGCTCAGTGTACATATTTTTGACTTGATGCTGTCCAATTCAAATCAATGTGTTTTTTTTTTTTTATTTTTCAAAAAACTAGAAATTAGAATATGCTTCTGTAGGGGCTGGATGGTAACAGGGCAGGTTTCTAGGATCCGAGCAAACAGGCAGGTAAAGGAGACGTCTTCGAGCCCTCAATGGCTTTCTCAGGCTTTTACTGAGCTGTTACATACAAAGCAGCGACCAGGAACACAGCAAGCAGGGGTGCCGGGGGCCAGGAGGCCATAAGGCCTCCAAGCCCCCAGCAAGTCTTCACTCTGGGCTTCTCTCTCTCCTAGCTTTCTTTCTCCCCTTCTCTTGCCTGCTACTCCACTCTTGTTCTTCTGCTTCTTCTCTTGGTGACTATCTCTCGATACCCCTCCCAGGGTCCACAGAGGTAAGTAAGATATCTTGCCACAATGTAATAACTGCAGGTACCCCAATCAGGCAGGGCAATCCTAATGGTGGAAGGGCAGAAAAGCCTGAAAAACCATTTACCCTAGAGCTTCAGTTTATTTTTTAACAGTAGTAATCTCTGTTACCCCACAAACTTCTTGTATAATATTTGGAAAATGACTAACTCTTGCTTCCATTTTTACTGGCCTTTGTAAGTATTAAATTAGTGATGGGTATGTGGATGTGTGTGATCTGGGGCTGGAATTTATATATATTTTACTTAGAACAGAGTCTAACACACCAGTGCTCAATTAATCTTGTGTAATTTTCAAAAATCCATACATATTCACAAACATAAAATAATATGTTAACTTTATTTTTTCATTTAGGTGGTATTTTGTTCTAAAATGTCAAAGATTGCTTTTCATCCACAAAAATAAAGTATATTATCCATTTGCAGTGTGACATTTTATGCATTATCTACACCCTTATGTTTATGGTTCCTAAATGAATACAAAAAGAAAGCATATTTTTATAACACAGTAGGAAAATAATAATTAGTTGTCTCCCAATTGAAAAAACCCAGGAAAGAATATAATCAATAATGCTTAATGTCTATGTAGTTACTTCATTTGCACTCAGTTTCCTTCATTGCATACTGTGTCTTGGGATCATACTCTTCTTCCCCCATTTCTTTTCAAAAATATGTATCAGGTTTCTCTCCTTGTGGAGACGGCATGCAATTACTGATATTTCTGCATATATTAAATGCTTAATTGATCTTTCATAAAAAGTCTTTTATTTTGAAGCAATTTGTCCCCATTCTTAAAATAAATCTCAGATAGGCTTTTCTGAACAGAATATACAAAATTAATATCAACAGATTTCTGATGTATTTCTTTCCCTATCTATACTTTTTATAGCTGAAAATCAGATAAATCTTAGATAAGTTTTGGTTCAAAATTGTCATACCAGATGCAATTTACCTTTTAACCTTAAGTCTTTCAATATCTCCCTTTCATTACCTCATTCCTCTACTGGTGAAGTGTGGCAGATAAAAATGTCATTTCACTTAAACAAGAGAACATTTACAGTTAAAAATACTTTTCTTCCCCACTGTTACACTTACAATGAAACTAGTAAAATATACAAACATAGTTGGAGGGGAGTCATATATAGCTTCTGATATGTGAAAGAGCCCTTTTCCCCTCCTTTTTTCAAAGCACTGTTTTCTTGCATATAGTTTATTCTTTCTTCCAAAAGCAGCTCCGGTATTCTTTGCGCACTTCACCTTTTTACTATGGCCAACTGCTTTTTACGTACTGTAATAATTTTGCCCTCATTTTCTCATCCAAACATGAGCACCCTCTCCCCCAGACACACTCTATTTTAGTGCCATGCCATGTCAATAGCATCAATCACCATTTGCACCATCGATCATGCAGTTACGCAGCAGTTGGATGACATCTGCCATAACACCCTTCTGTACTGTAATAATGCACTTGAATTTTGATGCAAGAAGATATTGGTTTGTAGACTCATAATCAATCACAGAATCTTTTCAAGTGGGATATCTTGGAAATATAACAAGAGTTAATCACATATTCTAGGGTATGTCTGGACATGAATATAACAGTTTCATCTTGTAGACTACTATTAAATAATTAAAATATAATTCATAATGATCCTAACAGCCAATACCACATTAGTTATTCCAAACAATGTATTGCTTTTTCAACTTTAGTTCTTTTTGCCATAAATACCAGTTTCTATGCTTTCTTTATATTATTAAGTTTTAGCAAGACTTACAGTATTCTGATATCCAAAGCATAAAGGTAAAGTAACCTCACATGTGCAATTTAATGTAAGCATATTTTATATAGTCATATTATCTTGCATTGTTGATTGTGACTTCTGGCATATAGAAAAATCATAATATACCATAGTAAATATGCATAAAATATAAGGGGGCATTTGTAAAAATTAAAATAATACTATATTTGATGGGGTTGTTTTATATATATATATATATATTTAATATTTATTTATTTATGCATGCAAGAACTTGGGTGTAGGCCAGAGGTATGGGGAGGCACGAGAGGATTCACCAGAGGTTGTGGAAGAACAGGTAGATCCACTGAAATACACTGCTGAGGGGAGCAGCAGGTGAGACAGAAGAGGTCCGCTGAGCCATGTGGGTTGGTTCTCTGGCTGAATAGGGATCAAACTTCTGCTGCAGTGGCTGGCGATAGCTTGATAGTGCTGTGTCTTTAACCCCTGGGCCATCAGGGAGGCCTGGATGGGATTGTTTTAGCTCTCATTTGGAGTTATATACTAACCTGAAACTTTTAATACCCATGCTAATTCTTTTTACCTCTTAATATTTTGACATCTTAGCATTCGTAAAATCTATTATTGCTACATCAATGTATTTATTTCAAAATATGTGTGCTGCAAGACTAGAAACACATAGAAAAATACTATTTGATTTGAGTTCCTAAAAAAAATCTAGAAGTTTTGTGAGAAGATACACTGTTTCTTGAGGCAGTACTCTCTTACTCTTACTGATGGCAGACATTTTTGGAGAAAATATAGGTAGATGTTGCCAGGAATGGCTGTTTTATTACCTTTCATTTCACAGAGAAAAACATAGAATATAGAGAGTCATGGAAGGAACAAAGAGAGGCTATCTGTTCAGATCTCAGGGCCAGCCTTCCTTTCCTAGGAATAGAAGGGTGTGGAGATAAAGGAAATCTCATACACTGTTAGTGGGTATGTAGACTGGTCTTTTTTGCCTATGGAAAAAAGTATTGTTTTTTTCCCAAAATGCTAAAAATAGATCTATTACCTGATTTAGCAATTCTACTCCAAGGTACCTACCCCCAAAATGCAAAAACATTATTTGAGAGTGATATATGCACTCCTGTGTTCTTTGCAGAAAAATTTACAATAGTCAAGTTATGGAAACAACCTAAAATCCCAATGACAGAGACATGGGTGAAGAAGATATGTTACATACACACAATGGAATGATATTCATCTATTAAAAGGAAAGGATGAACTTTTGCAATTTACAACAACATGGATGAAAATGGAGGGAATTAGGCTGAGAAATAAGTCACAATGAGAAAGACAAAACTACATGATTTCACTAATATGTGCAATGTAGAGAAATAAAATTAAGGAACTGACAAAGACAAGTGCTCATCAACTCTGCATGACCTGGCCACTAAGCAATAGGGTGCATAAAATACACTTTATCAAAACACATTTTGTATCTATTAATATGCTAAGGAATTTCAGGATCATTAATAACTTGGACTAAACATTATGTATTTTAGAAATGACTCCCATTGTGAGGTTTATCTTCCCAAATCTAGTTCAGTCTTATTCACATATTCATTCCTTCACTACAACATCACGTGTCTATAATTGTATAAGTAAAGATTTTTCAAGAAACTGACAAGGTAAAACAACCTAAATTAAGAAAGCATATTCTTATCAATTTAGGAAAATAAAGACAATGATACTCTTTGAATAACGATATGTCAACTTGGAGTATATAAAATTCAAGAATAGTTCAGGCTTGATCAAACTTGTAGGGTTTAGTGCTAAACAGACTGACCTTTAGACCAGAGAAAATATGTTAAATTTGAACCCTGTATCTGTATAAGTAACATAACTCTTATTATTTTATACTGCAATTATTTCACCATATGTTTATATCCTACTTTGGATCTTCAGCTGTGTGTGAATACTCTTCATTTACATGACCCCACCATCAAACTCAAGTATAAGACTCTAGTAGATAATCATTTCACTTTGCACTGAATGAATTTATAGCTGAATTAGCATATGAATCAAAGCAGACACTGAGTGATGGTTGGCAAAAGTGTCCTTCTTGACAATATCCTAACACAAATCAGGTGAGTTCTAAATTCTGCTCACTTTACAGTTTAAAAAGAAAAAAAGCAAAGAATATGCATCCTAAAATTTCCATTAAGAAATATATTCAAGAGCATATTATGGACTACTGCATGGCATATATAAGAAAGATATTTATTTAGAATGGTAATTCTTAACTTGGAAATACATTGTCTTCCCCAGGAGATCTTTGTTAAGTCTGGAGACATTTTCTAATGCCACAATTGGGCTATAGTTCTTTTAGACATAAACCAGGAATGCTATTCAAAACCTTAAAATGCACAGGGATGGCCCCTAAAACAAAGAATTGTCTGTCCCAATAATCAAAAATTCAGAGAAACTCTGATTTAGAAGCCTTATGAAGGAATATGAAAAACACTATACTTAATTGGTTGTAAACAGTACAAGGATTAAGTCATTATCTTTACTTTGGGTGGTCATAGAAGGCTGACAGGAGAGAGCCACAAAGATTGAGGCCTTGGCTCTGTTTGCCAAGCATGTAAGATAATGGAAGAATGTGGTATTTTCCAGAGAAAAAAACATATGTAGTTATCGCCCACTTTTTGAAATTTCTGGATCCACCACTTTGCTTTTAGGAAGAACTACTACATCAGTACCTGTTTTTGCCAACTGAAATAAATCTAAAGATGTTTATTGCTTTTGCAAACAAACAAACAACAACAATAACAAAACACAACAACGGTGTCAGAATTTGTTTTGCAGCAAGCACGTAAAGAGGCAGAATGCATACTTCCTTCTGGGAACTTCAAAAAGGCTCTGTATTTATCATATTGTTCCTGCCTTTACTAAAAGTGTTAGGTTAAGCTTTAGGTATTATTAGTATGAATCCGTGGGTAATTTTTTGGGTTTGGAAAAACTCAGGAATGTTTCCATTTAAATGAATGGTAACTGGCTGCTTTGTTTTATATCACTTGAAGTTAAGAAAGTTTTCATAGGAACATTCTGCTATTGGATAGTAGAGGAAACCTGAATGTATAAAAACAGACACAAAATGTAATATAGTTGTAGTTTATGATAGTTAGCATTGTGCAAAATGACCCTGCAGAGTGACACAGAGATCGCCCTATATGAAGTGAGAAATGTGGACATTAGTATGACATTGATGTCATATATTACCCAAAGAAGAGATTGAATTCTAGAGACAATTGGTATGCCATTGGATCATTTTAACAAGGGATATAATCATCACTTTTTCATGAGTTTTAATAGAGATAAATTTTCAACATGTCTTTGCACTTTTTGGAGCAATCAGGTAGTAGGTATAAAAGATGATGGGGCTGGCCAATTGGCAGCAAAAGATGACCTCCAGGACCTCCCCTGGTGGCGACAGGTGGTTGAGCGCAGCGCTGTGAGGCAGTCCGCAGCCTCTACAGTGCCGGTTCGATCATGGCCCACGCGAGGGTCCCACATAGCGTGGCAGACCTCTCCTGTCTCGCCTGCTGCTCCCCTCAGCAGTGTATTTCATCAGTCTGCCTGTTCTGTTCCCCACTCTATCTCTGGTGAATCCTCGCACCCTCCCGCAAATCTGACCTGTACCCCAGTTCTTGTGTAAATAAATAAATAAAAATCTTAAAAAAAAAAAAAAGATCACCTCCAGTAGACTCAGGAATTTTAACTTCCATTTTGATGGAGGATAAGAATAGGAAAAAAAAAACAAAAACTGAAAAGGAGGTGTGCCACAAGACCAGAAACCTGGTTCACACAAGGAGGTGGGGATAGAAGAAATAGCATAGCCATTGACACAGCTATGGAAACCAAGACCCTTAAGTGCAGATATCACAGTTGTAGAAACTAGTATCCTTAGGCCCAGAGGCCTAGATTACAAAAGGTAACATCCAAGCAGGTATCTGAGGGTGCATACAAAGGTAAAGATATGGAGATTGAGCCCATTGTAGAATCTCTGGTCCCTTTCAAATTCTACATAGTTATCCAAAGTCAGCAACTAACCAAGGAGTGAGCCCCTCCCAAACAAAAGAAGACTATATCAGTGCAGTCTCTGCACAGGCTCAGGGCAGCACTCCCATTGCCCATTGGTGACTCTGCAGGTTCCTCTTTTCAACTCTCTCCCTCTTCAGGGCGGCAGCTTCCTGCCTGCCTGTGACCTGTCAAGGCTGCCTGCCTGCAACCACACAGGCCTCTCTCAGCAAACCTGTCCCTTTCGGGCAGCTCTTCCTGCTCACTTGTGTCTATGCAAGTGTCCTTTATTCTTCTGTCCCTTTCACTAATAAACCTGTTCTTTAAATATAACTAACATCTCTGGCTTGTTGAGAAACTCTCCTGGGAAATTCACTGAGTGCAGATGAAATGGGAGCTCTGGTGACACCTTTCCGAAGGACCCCGCACTCCAAACCCACTAACTCCAAAAACCACATTACATTTGTCCTATGGGTGTCAGCTGTGAGGTGGGAATTCACAGTGAGCCCCTCCTCCAGGTCAACTCCTCCTCTCGTGTCTCTTAAGATACAGAGCTGGTCACAGATTTCAGTTGATATGGGGTCATGGGCCCAGAGGTGTTCTTTTTCCCTTCCCAGCACAGAGTCTTACCCTGGGATGCCTGTTCCCATTGGCAGGTGTTTGAGCTCTATGTTTGTTCAAGCATTTCTTTGGGTGTGGGAGAAGAATGTGGGAGAAGGTGGCAGCTATTTTGGCTACATCCACCTGTGCTTCCAATAATATCTGCTTCTATAGGCAAGTACAGCTGCTATGAGCCAAGTCAGGCTAAAACTATTCCATGTTAAGAACCTCAGACTCAATCCAATCATCTTGTTCTGTGCTCCCACCTCTGTGACTCTCCAGCAATGCACCCTCCATCCTGGGCAACTCCTCATGCATCTTCTTATTCTCTGCAGTGGCTACGGACAGCTTCATTGTGCTATGTCTTAACTCTTTGTGCCACCATAGAGGTCCCCGTACCCCTCTCAAGGAACTAATGCTCCTATTATATGTTGTGGTCATCAGATATTCCCTCAGGTTTTTTGGCATTGTTTTATAGCTGTTTTGTTGTGAATATCAGGAGGAGGTGAGTCTACTCTCTTCACTCTGTCACCATCTTGCTGAACTCCACTCATTTCAATTTTATTTCTAACATCAAAATTTGGTAGCTATTGATAACTAAACATCTGTCTCTGGCTTTCATTGATTTATTTGCAAAAGCATTTATACAAGTAGAATTAACACAAAGCTGAATAAATTATAAGTTAAGGATTATTATTCATTGATAAATATATATATACACATATATTATTTATAAGTATGTATTAATGTTATTTTAATCTCTATATATTTAGTGCTAAATATAGAGCAAAGAAATTAGCATATTGGGCCTCCCCGGTGGCGCAGTGGTTGAGCGCTGGATTGCGAAGCTGCCTGCAGCCTCTGCAGCATCTGTTCGATCCCCAGCCACCGGGCAAGGGTCCCAGATGGTACACAGACCTCTCCTGCTGCCCACTGCTCCCCTCAGCAGTGTACTTCATCAGTCTGCCTGCTCTGCTCTCCCCTCTGGCTCTGGTGAATTCTCTCACTCTCCTGTGCTTCAGATTGTACCCAGTGCTTGTATAAATAAATAAATCTTAAAAAAAATAAAATAAATTAGTATATTTGAGGTAATCATTCATGGTCAATATTCTCAATAAATAGTTCGGAGGGCTTCCCTAGTGGCACAAGGGGTTAAGATACAACCTATGAAGGTGTCCACAGCCTCTGCAGCACAAGTTCAATCCCCCAGCCAGCCAGGGAGCAACTCCCGTGGCCCAGCAGTCCTCTCCCCTGTCTTGCCTGCTGCTCCCTTCAGCAGTGTATTTCAGTCAATCTGCCTGTTCTGTTCCCTACTCTGTCTCTGGTGAATCTTCTCACCCCCCACACTTCTGGTCAGTACCCCAGCTTTTATATGCATAAATAAATCTTTAAAAAAAATAAACAAATAAATAGTTTTGAACAGTATAAAAAAAAAAACAAAACATTTGACTCAAGTAAAATATATACCAAGAATTTATGATCACAGAATTAACACAATTTGTGTACATTTTATGTCAATTTTATTAAATGTAAATACATTTGTGCTTTTCTTTAGATTTAGCCAATTTTGTAAGCTTTGTAGCTAATAAGAAATGACCCACTTTGTGTTTAGTCTTAAAAAGTAAATCTAATTGACTTTCAGCTAAATTAGTGCAATCCATTGTTTATTTGACTTTGAAAAACTATTCCGCTGAAATATAGTCAGCTGATATATGGGAGTATACTTTAGTTATAATAGTCAATTATATAATTGGCATTGAGGAAACAAACAAGAATGTGCTAATATGAAAACATTATTCCTTACCTTGTTTAAATATAAAATTTATATTCTGTTGGCAAGAATGTTATTATGCAAAATATCAATAAAATAAGCATATTGGAAACAGACTGAAAATTCACATTCAAATTTGAGATTCTCGGTGTTCTGATTTATTTAGATAATAACCAACCAGCTGCCTAAGGATTGTATACAGGTTATGAGTTAATAGTTCCATAAATGGAAATACCTAATTTTAACCTCTACTACACCATGATGCATTCGATGTTTTAAATATATATAATAAATTATTATATTGTGAAAAACAATCTCATTGATGGTGAATTGCTTTTTCTTTTTTTTTTTTTTTTTTTTTTTACTGGCAACCTTGAAACCCAGATGCTAAGCACTGGAAGATATGTCTTCCAATAGCAGCATCTGGCGTGCTGGCAGACTCCATAAGCAATTTTGTTTTACAGCTTTAAAGCAGCTTCTGGGTCTATTACATGGTTAATCTGATGGGCTGTCTGGGCTGCGTTGTCCTCCTGGATGCCATATGCCAACAGCTAGAGATGCAGTGAACTGTCTGCCCATTAGAGCTGCTATAAAGAACACACCTGAAAAAATCAGCTGCAAAGAGCATACTCTACTTCTGTTCAACCATTGCAGTATCAATAATGAGTGGTCTGGCTATACTGGTGTTAAAAACATGCCCAAAATAGTCAATGTCCTCTGAGCACTAGAGAAGACTAGAAAAGAATAAATAATAAAATATTCAGGAAATCATTGTATCATATAATACTGAAACAAATATCTGCAATTTTCCCCCATGCAAGAGAAGGAACATAAAATGAGGTGTAGAATTGTGAGGGTGAAAGACTCCAATTTGATTACCACTCTGTGGCAAATGGCTCATGAAAGGATGAATTCCCTGAGTGGTAGGGATTGTGTCTAAGTCATTTTTACATTTACAGCATCTACCAGAATATATAAACATAGTAGAAATGGAGTAAGTGGCTTTAAATAAATAAAACTACACAGCAAAGCTTCACTTTTTTGTGCTTCACAGATACTGTGAAATGCATAGATTTTTTTTTAATAATAAGTTTTATTTTTATATTCCCCATACAATTGCAGCCCCCCCATTCTGACCCCAATCCCTCCCCTCCCACCCCCGCCCCCTAAAAGTGTTTCTGGTTCGTAGTTTTTTGTTGATTTTGATTTTCACTTTCTTATAGTTATTCGTTTTCCTGGTCCCTTATTTAAGTTTTCTAGATTCCTGCTATGAGTGAGACCATCCGGTATTTTTCTTTTTCTTTTTGGCTTATTTCGCTGAGCATGATCCCTTCCAGTGCCATCCATGTTGCTGCAAATTGCATGTGTTTATCTGAAATGCATAGATTTTTAACAAGTGAGTTTTGTAGCAACCCTATGCTGAGCAAATCTATTGGCCTATGTCCTCATTTTGTGTCTCTATGTCACATTTTGATGGGTCTAGCAACATTTCAGATTTTTCTCATTATTACCTACTGTGGTGATCTATGTTCAGTGATCATTGTGATATTACTATTGTTTTGTTTTGGGGAAACATGGACTGCACTTATATTAGCTAGCAACACGAGTGGCTTAAAGAAAATTAGTTTATTATTTTACAGATCTGATAGACATTTGACCTGAGTCTCATCAGGCTAAAATCAAGAGCTATGATTCTAGAGACGCTTAAGTGAAAATCCATTTGCATTTCTTTTTGGTTATTTGTATAGCACAATTCCTTGCTGATGTATGACTGAAGTACTTATATCCTTGATGGCTATTAACTGAGGACCATTCCCACATTTTGGAGGCAATGCACATAATTTGTTTTATGGTCCTCTTTATCCTCTTTCCAAGCCAGCAATAGCAGGTTTGTGCCTCTCCCTTTTTAGAAACTATCCCATTTTAAAGACTCATCTTTCTGACACAGTCTTGTTTAGCAATTTTCTTTTAAGAGTCCCTGTAATTATGAGATTTTCCTGATAATCCAGGATAATTTCACTATATTATTGGTAAACTGATTAGCAATTTTAATTCCAATTGCAAACTTCATTCCATTTTTTTCTTGTAACAGAAAATTCACAGGTTTTAAAATTAGAACATAGACATTCTATTCTGCATACCACACCACCTAATTACCAGAAGAAGAGATCAGACAGAGAATAGAACTGATAAAGTTTCCCAGCTGAGCTCCAAGAAAGAGATCTAGAAACAAGAGAAAGCTCATTGATTCAGAGGATCTTAATGCTGGGAGAAAAATAAAGTATTTTTTTGGCCTCCCTGGTGGCACAGGGGTTAAGACACAACTATTCCTAGCTATTCCTAGCCACTGCAGCACGAGTTCAATCCCCAGCCAGGGAGCTGCCCACATGGCACAGCAGACCTCTCCTGACTCACCTGCTGCTCCCCTCAGCAGTGTATTTCAGTAGATCTGCTTTTGCTGTTTCCTACTCTGTCTCTGGTGAATCCTCTCACCTCCCACACCTCTGGACTATACCCCAGTTCCTGTACACATAAATAAATAAATATTAAAAATAAATAAATTATTTTAGGTAATGCACTGTTTAATATAATGGACAGTCAAAACCCCAAGATGCAACAAAAAAGAAACCTCCAAAACCCAAGGGCTATCTACTGAAAAAGTTAGGGCTAATATTCAGTTTTCCAGCTTGTAATATATTGTATTTACATTATGTTATCCTCCCTTATCATCTGCTTCTGGTACAACTACAAGTGCACAAAATCTATTTTACAGGTGATAGGAAACTTAATGATTCATATATAATAAAAATAGATATAAGATTATAATGGCATATGTAAAATTATTAAAAATGTTAAAATGTAATGGGTAAAGGCTATAATTTCATTTAAATAAAACAAAACAATGTAAACATGTACTCCACCAGCAAGATATTTAGAACTTTGTTCAGGTAAATCCAGGAGAAAACAGTTGGAAGTTGATAAATCAATTCCAGGGAAACACTACTCCAGGGTCATGCCTTCTTCCTGTATAAGGAGAATGTTTCCATGTCTCCCACCAAATTCATGATAAACTACTTTTACATGTTTTTATTTTTTTTATTTTTTTAAGATTTATTTATTTGTATACAAGAACTGGGGTACAGGCCAGAGATGCAGGGGGTGAGAGGATTCACCAGAGACAGAGCGGGGAATAGAACAGGCAGACGGACCGAAGTACAATGCTGAGGGGCGCAGCGGGCGAAACAGGAGAGGTCTGCTGTGCCATGTGGGTTTCTCCCTGGCTGGCAGGGAATCAAACTTGTGCTGCTCAGATTGCTTCAAAGGTTGTGTATTAACTCCTGCACCACCAGGGAGGCCCTTTTACGTGTTTTTATATTTATACTTAACTCACAATCAAATAAAAAATAATTTTGTTGGGCCTCCCCGATGGCGCAAAGGTTGAGCGCTGGGTTGCGAAGCTGCCCGCGACCTCTGAGGCGCCGATTCAATCCCCGGCTGCTCCCCGGCCACCGGAGGAGGGTCCCACGTGGCGCGCAGACCTCACCTGCCGCCCGCTGCTCCCCTCAGCATTGTACTTCTGTCCTTCTGCCTGTTCTGCTCCCCGCTCTGGCTCTGGTGAATTGTCTCACCCTCCTGTGCTTCTGACTGTACCCAGTGCATGTATAAACAAAACAAACAAACAAATTAATAAAAATAATAATAATTTTGTTGAAGGAGCCAAGCAATTTCTGGGCCTTTCATGTAGCATAATGCCCTCCTAGTGTATTAATGATGTCACAAATGGCTGGGTTTCCTTATTTTTATTTTTATTTTTTAAAAGATTCATTTATACAAGAACTGAGATACAGCACAGAGGCGTGGGAGGGTGAGAGAATTCACCAGAGATGGAGTGGGGAGCAGAACAGTCAGACAGACTGAGAACACTGCTGAGGGGAGCAGCTGGAGAGACAGAGAGGTCTGCTGGGCCATGTGGGCCTCTCCCTGGCGGACCAGGAATCAAACTCACATGCTATGGAAAGCTTCACAGTACTGGGCTCAACCTGCTATGCCACAGGGGAGGCCCAACCAATTTCCTTATTTTAGAAGTTGAGCAATATCATCATCCTGTGGGCATGTGTGTGTGGACACATATCACATTTTCTTTATTCATTCATTCGACAGGTTTTTTCCCCTATCTTTATTGCTACAAATAATGTTGTAGTGCACAGTGGTAGGAATACAAATATCTCTTTGAGATGGTCATTTTGTTCTCTTTCTATACATATCCAGAAGTGAAATGCTGGCTCATATAGTAATTCTATTTTTATTTTTTTACTCCATACTATTTTCTCTAGTAGACCACATTATGTACTAATGTACAAATATACAACTTTATATTTCCACCAATAATATCTAAATGTACCCTTTTCTCCACATCCTCACTAATACTTTATCTATAATGATCCTAGCAGATGTGAGGTGATATTACTTTGTTATTTTGATTTGCACTTCCAATACGATTAATAATAGTGAACATGTACCTGTTGACCATTTGAACATGTACCTGTTGACCATTTGTCTGAATTCCTTAAAGAAATGTCTGTTCATGTCCCTTTCCCACCTCTTATTTGGGCTATTTTCTTGCTATTGAGTTCATTAAGTTTATGCTATATTTTGGATATTAACATTTTATCAGTATTTGGCTTACAGATATGTTTCACCTGTTCTATAGTTGTTTTTTTTTTTTTTTTTTTTTTTTTCACCCAGCCAATTGTTTCTCTTGCTATTCGGAAACTTTTCTAAGTTTGACCTATTGATAGTTCCACTTATTTTTTTTTGCTGCCTGTGCTTTGATATCAAATAAAAAAAAAAAATTGACAAGACCAAATGTTAAGGAAATATTCACTTATATTTTTTCCTGAGTTTTTTTTTTTTTTTTTTTTTATGATTTATTTATACAAGCACTGGGTATAGTCAGAAGCACTGGAGGTTGAGAAAATTCACCAGAGCCAGAGCAGGGAGCAGAACAGACGGACTGGCGAAATACACTGCTGAGGGGAGCAGCGGGCTGGCAGGAGAGGTCTTTCGCGCCTTGTGGGACACTCGCCGGCAGCCGGGGATCAAACCAGTGCTGCAGAGGCGGAGGGCAGCTTCACAGCCTAGCGCTCAACCACTGCGCCACCACAGAGGCCCTTTTTCCTAAGAGTTTTACAGTTTTAGGTCTTAGACTGAAGTCTTTCACTCACTTTGAGTTAAAAGGGTTCAATGACATTCTTTGGCATGTGCATACTCAATTTTTCTACCATAATTTATTGAAGATTGTTGTGGAAGATAACTTATGCAAAGGTTTGTTTCTGTGTTCTCTATGATGTCCCATTGTTTCAGGCAAACAATATATTTAAAGAAATTTTCAGATATTGCCCATTGCCAAAGATAAAGCATAAAATATAGAAATTAGTTTTGTTCTTCAGAAGATAATAAAGCTGCTAGATGAAAATTTATTTGGCCTTAACATATCTCCTCAATCTCCTTCACTACTGCAGTGTTTCTATATTTAGTTCTAATCAGAGTCAATTTTCAGATTGTTACCAAAGAATTGCAAAAAAGTGTTTAGAATTCTGATGTTTATTAAAGTTTTGTATATTTACCTCTTGAGGTAAGAAGCAAACAAATGCCTACAAAAATTCCCAGAAAACAAAAAGCAAGCAGCACAACCATCTTGTTCCTTTAATTTCTATTAAAGGACATGCTATTGTAATATAATATATCCAGAAAGAAAACCTACAGAGAATACACCTTTGTTTTATTAATCAATTAGTCAGTAACAGCTCAGGCAGTTTAAGAGAGACTGCTAGAAAATGTGTTATGGAAAATTTCCATTTAAAATTTGTGGAGTTTTAAAACATGAAAATATTATTTGAAGTCAATTTTTATGGAAAATTACTAAAATACATAGAAAAATCACGTCTTTGTGGATCATAGGTAGAGTTCACAATCTTGTAATACAATCCACCTGCTGTGCTTTGCCTATGATTGGTAGCCCAAAGGCATCATTTTGAGTGGAATCATATTGTTTAGGAGTAGTAGTTCATGCTGTTCTACTACAAAGCAATCAGTAGCACAGAGATCAATTGGACTGGATGGGAGAAAAAGGAAAGAGGTAGTTGAAATGCTATTATTTCTGATATTAAAGATTTTAAGAGGAAAAATGTTGACAGCAGTTTGAATAGAAATTCCTTTGAATTTTATAAAGTATTTTAACAATTATTATATTCATGACTTAATAAATTTGAAGTAAAATAAATACCTCAAAGCATATATTTGGATAGGTAAAATGTGTCATAAAATAACATGTGCATAAGATATGTAAATGTAAACTTAATCTGATTCAAATTTGTTAACACTGATAAACTGAGTCAGCAAATCTTAATTATAAGGTCTTAGAACATCTACTGTTTTCATAAGCTTTCCTCAATAAAGTAAATGTCATATATATGTTTAAGACTATTTTATATTTATATCACAAGGAATTTTAGTGATGTGATTTTATTTGACATCTCTCATGGCTTTTCAAATATTTTATATAAGCATGAGAAAGAATGCTAGGCAATTGTACCTTAATAAAAATTAGCATTATCCAATATTCAGAGATTAAGAATTTATTCAAAATTAACTAGTTTTGATTAAAGAAATTTGATTTACAGAGCTTAAAGAATAGTGTCAAATAGAGTATAAATGAAAAGAAATGTGGAACTGATTGTGCCAGTTTTAAATCCTAACTGTGGCATATATATATATTCTTTGCCTTTGTATACATTCCCCACACCATATTTTCTCCTTCCATAAAATAAGAATATATAGCCAAGTGATGTCTAAGTTACTTCCTGCAGCAACATTTTCTATATGTAGTATCCACTTTCTAACATCTGTAATCTGAATTTCATGTGCATTATGTGTTCATTAAAAATCAACTGTCAATACATTTTTATCACAGTAGAGAAATATAAAGAAAAGGGCTATGCTTACCATGAAAATTCAATAGACCAAAGAAGCAAGCACACACACACACACACACACACACACACAAATACACACACATATATTTGTACTTTATTGATTTTATATTTATGTTGAAACATAGTTCATAAAACAACCATTTTGATGTAAAATTAATTTAATTCATGGTAATATTTTTGTTTGCTTTTATGTGTGTGTGCTAATATTGTCTTGCTCCAGTTTCAAAATATTAGTCTAATCAGTACCCTTTAGCACTTAATACTTCACTCAACCTACATCTGGCTCTAATATGCATTGGAACCAATATGCACATACCCCAATCACCTTGGAACATAATCCCAGTTCCAGACAACTAGGGTCAGCCCCTGTACTATAGAGATGAAATGAAATTAAAAAAAAAAAAATAGCCAATCTTTTAGGACATGAGAAACCTAGCTAAAACACCCCAAAATCTCTTTATATATAAGCTGTCTCCTTCCTACATACAGCTTGCCATTACCCTATCCCTGGACACACCCCACTGTGTGACCTTGCCTGGCAGCAGTTTCTAGTTTGGGGCTATAAGAAACAAAAAGTTTTGTTTTATCTTTCATCTACATGAATACCATTATAGTATATCCTGCCATAAAAAAGAATTTTTTTTAGCTTATAAAATGTTGATATGCAACCTGCGTGACTCATTTTAGAACATAAGTGGAATTAAGTAAGGTTAGTATATTCAGGAAACACAAAAAAAAAGGGGGAAAATGCCTAATCTCTAATAAAATAATAGATGCTATGCTTTGGAGAACACCAAATAAAAGATATACATGGCATTTCTCAACCCAGGCATAATCACTATTTCTACAAACAAAAAAGTCTTACATTTAAACTTTACATTTGGTTTTCAAGCTGTGCAGATCACCTTCCAAGTTTTCACCCAACATCTCTTTCTAATGTAACTCTGAGAAGAGGAACAAGTAGATTTCTAACTTCTGAGTATCTATGATGAGTTAAAGGTATCTTCAAAAATTCTCTTTTTGTAATTTTTTTAAGATTTATTTATTTATGCATACAAGAACTGGGGTACAGACCAGAGGTGCAAGGGGTGAGAGAAATCATCAGAGACAGAATGGGGAACAGAACAGGCAGATTGACTGAAATATACTTCTGAAGGGAGCAGCTGGCAAGACAGGAGAGGTCTGCTGTGCCATGTGAGTTAGCTGGCCAGGGATAGAACTCATGGTCCACTGGCTGTGGATAGCTTCATAGTGCTGAGACTTAACCTCTTGTGCCACCAGGGAGGCCCCAATATCTGGAAATATTCCATGAAAAATGAAAAACAATAAAGGCATTGCTTTGATTTGCTATGTAATATACCAATATCTATAATTGGAATTAAGACACAGATGATGTATTTTATAAGATACTTTATATATATATAAAGTATATATATATTTATATATATAAATATAATATATATATAAATATATATATAATTATATATTATATATTATATATTATATTTATATTTATAAATATAATTATAAATATAATTTATATATATTATATATATATATATATATATATTTTATAAGATACTTTATATCTTATAAATTATAATTATACTTATAAAATATAATTTTAATCTTAATTATTAAGAATGTTTATATTTTGGGAAATTGATAAAAGATTGACATAAAAGAGATTGAAATTACCTATATTGTATAATTAGGGTTCATGATATTGGACAAGTCAAGTAATAAGATTCTTATACATAAGAGCTGCATCATGGGTTACAGTATTAAATGCTAATATAAACATTTAGTGATGTTCATAACAGGCAGTTATGAACTTAATAAATAATAGTTCTGAGTCATGATATTAATATTTTAATTATGAACTCATATAAAGGAATATGTGGGCACAAAACATTTTATAAATTAAATAGAACTTGCCTCAGCCTTACATTGGATAAGTGTTTGATGAAACTTCAGTGACCAAAATGACATACTTTATGAATTTGGATAAAATATGACCAGAGTTATAAGAATTATATGACATCCCCACCTCCTCCTTTAAAGCAAGACACCTATTACAAATTACAGCAAAGTTGTCAGAGTCCTAAAATGTTTGCCATGTATTCCAAACATTCCCCTCTTTATCTGATACTATCTATATCATAAATTTTCTTAAACACAAATCTCTTTTTTGTGTAGAAAAAAAAATATTCTTTGCAGGCACTTTTCAGGTCTTCATGCTATTTGAAGGACATTGTTGCCTTTGAATTTAAATGAACAATTTTATTTCCTTTTACAGTTTAGCAATTCATTATATTTCTAAACTCTATTTCTAAACCACATCTTTCCTTGTATTTTTATATTATTCTTACAAGCTTTAATCATTAAGAAATGATTATTTTTGCTATAGATCAAAATCAGACCATCTGAACCAATGTATTCATAGAACTGAAGTCTAGTAGAACAAGTTATTAATAGTCCATGAATAAATACATTTATGAGAACATGATTTGAAGTCATCATTCTTCTTTAAAAAATAGACAAATAAACTGATGTTAGTCATTTTGGTTTCTATGTAAGAGATATCTGATATACACAAGGAAACATTATGTATAAAAATGCTAAAATGATATAAACTCAATTATGTAGAAAGTATCTTTCTGTCAAATCAATAGGTTTTCAAGCCAATATGTTAAAATATCACAAAAAGATACATCTTATATGCAATCTCAGCTATTCACATTTTCAACACTTCACTTGTAAGATATAGGATATATTTTTTTAATTCTATATTCTATCATTGTGCAATTTGATGATAGAAGAAAACAGATTCTGAATGTACTTAAGAATTAAAGAAAATAAGGAAATATATCATTTTAAAGGTACAATGTTTATACAATATTCATATAACTTTGCTAACTAAAGTCATTTTAACAAACTGAATATTAGAATCAAAAATATATTGTCACTTTACATATTATCTTTGAGTTTGTCATTTTTTTATTTTAATGCACAATTCTCTACGTAAGATCAACTGTTTACCTAAATTCCTTGATGCACATAATATCTTATTAAATTTAATTTAAAAATCTTGTTATTAAGAGTTCTTGTTATTAACTGAGATTTTACATTGGTAGACAGATTATGGCTATTATAGATAGATAGATGATAGATATTGTATTTTAAGGAGTTATGACTCATGTTGTTATTGTGAGTTGGTGAGTCCAAAATCTGTTGGGGAATTATTGGCAATTACCAAAAGGGAAGGGATTTGGGGTGGGCAAAAGGAGTAAAGGTGGCCAACTATATGGTGATGGATGAAAATTTGATATTTGGTGATGATCAGGATGTTGTGTTTACAAATATTGACTTAGGATGCTGTGTATAATCTCATAGGCTAATGTTAACCCAAGGGGAAAAATGTATTAAATGAATTAAAAAGCAAACAAACAAAATAAATACCTGATGACAGATGTTGGCAGACTAGAAATTAAAAAAAAAAAATGTATTGCAATCAAGGTAGGAGTTCAGGTTTCTTTTCAAATTAGTGGTTTTGTATCTTTTGGGTAGATTCCTAGGAGCAGAATTGCTAGATCATGTGAAATGCCACACAACTTACCATAGTGGCTGGACCAGTTTACATTCCCACTAGCAGTGTAAGAGGATTCTTTTAACTCCACTTCCTTTCCAGCATTTTTTTTTTTCTGTTTTTGTTTTTTGGTGCTTTCTTTTCTTTTCTTTTTTTTTTTTTTAATTTGGGTCATTCTTGCTGGGGTGAGGTGTTATCTCATTGTAGTACTGATTTACAATTCCCTGATGACTAGAGATGTTGAACATTCTGTCACATGCCTATTGGCCATTTGAATGTCTATGGTGATAGTTCATGTGTGATGGCAGGAGAACTATGGGGACTACAACAATGTGAGGGGAAAAATATAAGCAAACATAAATAATTATTGCAGTTAGAATTCAAAGTTTTTCTGCTAGAGATACAGGAAGTAGATTGTTGTAGATGAAGTTCAAAGGCAGTTAGAGAATTTTATCTTGCTTGAAAGTGGTCAGCCTTTTGCTGTATTGAAGCCTTCAGTTGACTGTATAATGGAGTGCAATGCAATCTACTATGTTTACAACTTACCTATTGAAATATAAAATCTCAACTAAAATACACTCAGACATTAAGAAAGTTTCACTGGATGCCAAGGTCTGTATATATAGTAATACAAACATTATATTTAACAATATCATAACTACACAGAATGACTTGAAATAACGATTTGATGTATTTGGACTGATAATAATACACTAAGATTTTACTGTAGTTGATTATTGTTGATAAGTTTACATTGATAATATCAGCAATGAAGCATCTATCACCTCATTCTATAGGTAAAATATCTTAAAGTTTCTTTTATTATAGAAATTGAACATGATAAAGTATGAGGTAATTCTCCCTAAAATAAGAGCCCTCAATTTGTCCAGAATTAAATAATAAGATTACATGCTATTTTTCAGGTTTAATGACTTGAAATAATTGTTTTCTTCCACCAATATATTACATTGTAGAATTTAAAAAAAAAAATATTTATTTATTTAGTTATACAAACACTGGGTACAGTCAGAAGCACGGGAGAGTGAGAGAATTCACCAGAGCCAGAGGGGAAAGCAGAGCAGGCAGACTGACAAAGTACACTGCTGAGGGGTGCGGTGGGTGGCAGGAGAGGTCTGCGGCCATGTGGTAGCCTCCGCCCAGTGGCCAAGGGTCAAACTGGCGCTGCTGAGGCTGCTGGCAGCTTCAAAACCCAGCGCTCAACAGCTGCGCCATCTTGGGAGACCCCCATTGTATAGAATTCTTAAAATTGGTATAATCTGGTTCATTTTCTAATTTTCACATTAAAATAGTCTAAGCTTGTATTCTTCATGTTTGTTTGTCTTGTTCTTCTCACTGGATTCTTTTATTTTCTATCATCTTTTCCCATATTGTAATATAAAGAAAATATTCCTCAAGCATCAGTTTTTGAACATTTAAAGCTTTATCAAAAAGATGAAGTCATACAGCAGAACACAAGTCTTAAATAACCCTTTAGAAAATAACTTGCATGTGCATATTGAAAAACTTTTTTTTTTTAATATTTAGATGCAGTTTATTTTAATAATCAGGCAGTCAAGGTATCATGGTGACCTTATGGGATTTCAGAACCTCGGTTCTCAGCAAGGCCCAGATTTTTGAATGAGGACAGGAATCTGGCGCTTCTCATTTTCACGGCATAACATGCATTCATTGGAGTAAGTAGTGTCATCAGTCCCACAAACAGGGTTATAGATCCTGGGACATCCATTAAGTCCACGTTACATTTAGCCTCTCTTTTCAGGGAGTCAGCTCTTGTGTTACCAGATAAAGTCAACAGAGCCAAGGCAATGAGAAGGAAAATGCCTGTTATCTTCATGGCTGAAGTTCTGAGTGCAGAGCTCACTTGAAAACTGTAGTGAACTCACCACTTCTCTTCAAAACACTGGGGCTACAGGAGTCATATCGACAGGGTGGCAACCCAGGCTCCACCTGCTGCCCTGTGTCACCGATCACCTTGGTTACTGATTGTCTTGGCACCATCTGGCCTTGGGTTGGGGTAATGTCACCTCCGTATACCACAGCCTGGGATTTTCAGCGCGTGGGGCCTTCACAGCTCAGATGCGCGCACCGGAAGTCCCGGCCGGTAACCCCGGCCCGCATAGCCCTCTCATATTGAAAAACTTAATGATAGATCTGTCTCTCTTGTAGAGCCACACTTAACAGTCACATTCTTTGTTGAAAAATCTCAACTGTTCTTCACGAAAATGGGACACTGTTAAGGCATGTCTCCTTTCCTTTAAATATCAAATTATCAGATTAAAATGAGGCTACTAGAGTTGTTTTAGTTACAATATTTAAATATTCTTAAATCTCAGAAAATTTCTTTTTTAAAAAAGATTTATTTTATTTATTTATGCATACAAGAACTGGGCTGTAGACCAGAGGTGCCAGGGGTGAGAGGATTCACCAGAGACAGAGTGAGGAGCATAACAGGAGGATCTACTAAAATACACTGCTGGGGGGACCAGCAGGTGAGACAGGAGAGGTCTCCTGTGCCATGTGGATCATCTCTCTGGCGGGGGATTGAACTCATAGTGCAGTGGCTGGTGATAGCTTGATAGATCTGAGACAATCCCTGTGCCACCCGGGTGGCTCTCATAAAATTTCTTGAAGTTCTAAAATCAGAATTCAAGACTCTGCTCATGTATCCCTTTCTTTATCTATTAAACTGTAGCTTTTTTTTTGTTTGTTTATGCAACATTGTGTTTATCTACATTGTTACAAATTATGTCAAAATAAAGGAAAGTTTCTTTCATTGTAGAAATTAAACATGATAAAGTATGAGGTAATTCTTCCTAAAATAACACCCCTCAATTTGTCCAGAATTAAATAATATGATTATGTTCTATTTTTCCAGCTTCATTGACTTGAAATAACTGTTTTCTTCCACCAATATATTACATTGTATAGAATTCTTAAAATTGGTATAATCTGGTTCATTTTTCTAATTTTCACATTAAAATAGTTTATATACTTAATTATGAACAAGTTTACTACTTTGTTTCCTATAAATTTTTAGATAATGTCTTCTTTAAAATATCAACTTTCTTACTATTATTTGTTTGATACTTTCATCTTTAAATCTTTGAAACAGATGAAAATGAATCATACATTAAGGAGATACATTTATATCTTTTTAGACAACTCTTACAGAAAAGCAAAAACTAAAGAAAAATATTTTATATTAATGTTATCACAAATTTGTGAAATCATTAAAAGACTAAATTGTATAATGTTCACATATGATATTTGAGATGGTAACATTATTTTTTGACATTTTCATGTTCAGGAATCCATTTTCTGTCCTCACTAAATTCACAAATTACATCTTTCTTTTATTTTTTTCTGTTAGGATCTAGCAACCTAAAGCTAAAGTGATATAGTTTTGTTTTGTTGTATTTGCTAACATAACAGCAAACTCCCCAGTCAAACATTGCCCTCTTGCATATTAACAGGAGCTGTTAAATTCCATCACACACACAAAAATGTTTTTGTGAAAAAATACACTCAATACAAGTGGCCTGCAAATTGTATCCCAAAAAGACTGCAGGGGGTAATTGCAATTTCCCTAAAAGTAAACAAATTCTTCTCTCACACCATAGTTTCCAGGGATTTACTGTCAGTGGGTTTCACAGCATCAACTTAGAAATACATAATGAAAGGGAGGAAATAAAGAACTATTTAAGTTAGACTGATCAAGAAGTAGAACCATATTTTTCTACAGAACTGCTATTTCTCAGCAGGTTACATGTGTACAGGCTGATATACATTCCAGATCCCACAGGCTCTTAAAACTCAAAGACCTCAGTGTCCTTGGCCTGCTTATGACTTACAAGAGACATAAATATAGTTTGGGGATTAAATAGAGGCATTGCATGTCGCAAATTTTAAATTGTCAATTAAACAGCATCATTGAATCCTAAGTAGAACTGCCAAGGGCATGTTTGTCTGAAAAAGAATGGATTAACATAGACAGTCCCCAATGACATTTAAGATACATATCTGTGATTCAGGACACTTGAGGATCCCTATCTAAACAATGCTATAACATTTCAAGTGCTAGAAGCAATTTTTGTCTTAGTAAACTGAAAAACCCTAAATCAAACAAAGAAAAACTCTCAAAACATACTTAACTGTGTAAACGATTTGTCAGCAGCATTTGCATTCATTATACATACATGTGATATTAAGCAGATTAAACGGATACAAAAATACAGGCCCTTTGGATATAGTTCTATTGAATATAAAATAAAAGATGGACTGACATTTCTACATTTTGCAACATTTCATATTTGTGAAGATAGTTTATTTGCTTTTACATCAATAGAGATTAAATAGAGGACTATAAACACTTGAGCTGACAAAAATTTTAAAGTATTTTATGTTTTGACTTGCCCATACTATTTTTCCTTTCACAGAGATAAAAAAATTAAAAAAAAAAATACAGAAATAACAAGAAATAACAGTTCTGTGAGTCCTTGAAAAATATTAATTTTTTTTTTGAGGTAACATTGGTTTCCAGTCCTGTATATTATTTAGAAGTATAAGATCATGCCCATAAGGGCCTCCCTGGTGGTGCAGGGGTTAAAGACAGTGCTGTCAAGCTATCACCAGCCATGGCAGCACAAGTTCGATCCCAGGCCTGCCAAGGACCGAACCCACATATGGCTCAACAGACCTCTCCTGTCTTGCCCACTGCTCTCCTCAGCAATGTGTTTTAGCAGATCTGCCTGTTCTGCTCCCCACTCTCTTGAATCCTCTCAACTCCCACACCTCTGACTTACACCCCAGTTCTTGTACACATAAATAAAAGAAAAAAAAGTTTTAAAAAAATCACACCCTTAAATAGAGGCATTGCATATTGAATTCAGGAGTATGTTATTACACCACACACACCACTAAGACACCTATAGACCCTCCACCATAATACACTGTGCCCCCTCCCCACTTTTCCTTTTTCCCTCTTTCTGCCCCTCTGATAGCGTCGATTCTACAGTCAGATTTCTAGAGCTTGTTATTGGTTTGGTTCTATCTGATCTTTTAGTTTATTTCTTTATTTTCCTCATATGAAACTTGCCAGTATTTGTCCTTTTCCTTCTCACTTACTTTGTTTAGCACGTTCCCCTCCAGTTCAAACCATGTTGATAACAATAGCAAGATTTTTTTTTAATTGATGAATAATATTTCATAGTGTACATATCACATCTTCCTAATCCAATCATCTGTCACTGGTCAATTAGGTTGTTTCTGTAACTTGGCTACTATATATAGTGAAGCAATGAATTAGCGTTTTTGCATTCGTTGGGTAGATACTTAGGAAGGGAATTGCTTTATCATATGGTAGATTTATTTTTAATATTTTCAGAAATTTCCTTATTATTTTCCATAGGCATTGGAAACTGTTTACTTCAAATGTTCTTAGATTTTTTATTTTATTTAAAAATTCAATTCAATTCAAATTCGATTTTATTTATAAATTCAATTAATTTTATTTATAAATTCAATTCAATTTTATTTATAAATTCAACATCACAATATGATGAATAGTTCCTTTCTACAATAAGACACATATAAGCAAATGATTTGTAATAGTTTTCATATTATTTAGTGAAAAAGGACCTCAATTTTATTTTTAAAGGATTTGTACATAAGTCATGTACAAAATGTTAATTACTTTAGATTTAGAATTTGTTAGATTTATCAATACAATGTTCTGGAAAATAGGTATTTCTAGGAATGATTTCTAGGAATGGATATTTCTAGAAAATTAAACTTAGTCAACTTATGATAGTGATATTGATGATAAAACAAGTATAAGCTTCCAGATTAATAAAAGTAGAAAACAGAAATTAAAAAATTGGGTGTGGTAACTTTTTTTTTTAAGATTTATTTTTATTTATACAAGAGCTGAGGTACAGACCAGAGTCACGGGAGGGTGAGATGATTCAGCAGAGACAGCAGGGAGCAGAACCGGCAGACGGGCTGAAAGCACTGCTGAGGGGAGCAGTGGGCACGACAGAAGAGGTCTGCCTCGCCATGTGGGATTCTCCCTGGCCAGCCGGGAATAGAACCTGTGCTGTGGAGGCTGCAAACAGCTTCACAGTGCTGTGCTCAACCCTCTGCTCCACAGGGGAGGCTGGCTGTGGTAACTTTTGATAAAATGTTATTGTACTAGAAGGCATCATTTTTTTTTTTCACCAGTGAACTATATATCCTTTTATTCACAGACTATGCAAATCCTTCCCCTTTATATTATGCTTCTCCTGTGATACATTTTTACCACTAAAATGCAGCAACACTGATGTTCCTTGAGTTGTAGACCTAAAATTTAAAAAGGTCTGACAGTTTCTGCTCTCAAAATATTGAAAGTCAACTACCATACAAGATATTAAATTACCCTGAGACCATCATGTTGGGAGGAAGCCCAAGAAATTACACAGAGATACATAAATGGATGTAACCAACACCCGTTGCTGTCAACACCAACTTAAATATCAGACAGTAGCCAGAATCAACTATTAGCCATGAAAATCACATTTTAGAATTCACAACCATTCCAAAATACCAGCAGAAACAAAGCAACAAAGCAGAACTGACTAGTCAGTCCAAAGAATTGTCATAAATAATATATTGCTAATGACATCATCTTGTCACTACATTTTTAGTTAAGACAACTTAGTAATTGTAAATTTATTGACTTAATGCTGATAAATAATGATATGACCACCACATTAGATAAAATTTTGCTTCAATTCATTTTAGTTGAAATATTTCAGTTCCAAACCCACAGAGACTTTATTTTAATGGCAGCTGAAGTACTGACAGTTGCTAAAGCATTTGGGAAAAATGGAGACTAAGCGAATCATCAGAAACATTCAGGAGGCCTACCAAACTAGTCTTGAGATTTTGAGCTTTACAAGAGCCAGATAAACCAGGGACACCTGAGAGAAACCATTGTGTCCTGGGATAAGCCAATAAATTGCTATTATGCTTCATGTACAGAGGAGAAAAAAGAAATATATATTAAAGTTTAATTTTAATCAGTTGGAATAGTAAAATCAACTGTTGTCCTTTAAATATTACAAATATGGGCCTCCCTGCTGGTGCAAGGGCTTAACCACAGCACTGTGAAGCTATCCGCAGCCTCTGCAATATGAGTTCGATCCCCAGCCAGCCAGGGAACTACACACTTGGTGCAGCAGACCTCTCCTGTGTTGCCCACTGCTCCCTTCAGCAGTGTGTTTCAGTACATCCGCCTGTTCTGTTCCCCACTCTGACTCTGGTGAATCTTCTCACCCCCTACACCTCTGACCTGTAGCCCAGTTCTTACATCCATAACTAAATAAATCTTTAAAAAATAAATATTACAAATATATATATACATATTGCAATATATACATATAGGAACAATATATTGTTTTTTTTTTATAGAGTATTTTTTTTTATAGAGGCATGTTTTTATTTATTTATTTATTTGTTTGTTTGTTTGTTTGTTTTTTGTTTATACATGCACTGGGTACAGTCAGAAGCACGGGAGGGTGAGAGAATTCACCAGAGCCAGAGCAGGGAGCAGAGCAGGCAGAAGAACCGAAGTACACTGCTGAGGGGAGCAGCAGGCAGCAGGAAAAGTCTGCGCGCCATGTGGGACCCTCCTCTGGTGGCCGGGGAGCAGCCGGGGATCGAACCGGCGCCACAGAGGCTGCGGGCAGCTTCGCAACCCAGCGCTCAACCACTGTGCCACCGGGGAGGCCCTATATTGTTATTTATATAATCTTAAGTCACTATTTCCAGGTACATACATATATATGTATATATATTTGGTTATGGAATTCTGCTAGATATCTCATTCATAAAAACATTATATGTGGATAAATCCAATCTTGGTTTAAGTATATGATTGCTGTGCCTCCCTGGTGGCCTAGAGGTTAAGTCTCAGTGTGACTACTGTGAGGGCCCACCTACACATGAGTTTGATGCCCAGCCAGGGAGCTAACCTACATGGCTCAGCAGACCTTGCCTGTCTCGCTTGTTGCCCCTCTTAGAAGTGTATTTAGTAGATCTGCCTGCCTATTCTGCTCCCCACTCTGTCTCTGGTGAATCCTCTAGTGCCCCCCACACCTCTGGCCTGCACCCCCATTCTTCTATGCAAAAACAAATAAATAAAATCTTTAAAATAAATACATGATTGTTATTTTAAAGTTTAACGCAGTCATTTCATTATGCCATATGCATGAATGAGGAAGTTAGTAAATGGGCATAGTCAGTCAGTTAAGAACAGGATCAAGTCCCAAGTCCTTTTATCAACCTGATTGAGAAATACTCAATTGGAACAAGGAGATGTCCCCACCACAACTCAATTAAAAATGGAGTGTTCCAAACACCAACACAATAACACAATGCTAAAGCAATGGACAAAAGCTAGTTTGGGGAAGGTAGGCCAGATAATGTGGGCAAATTCAGTGGGCCTGGGTAGCTTAGGAGACCCCACAAACTAGTGGATGTTATAGCCTAGGAGACCTTGCAGACCCAGCCAATCAGCAAAAGATGCTACATGGAGACACCCAACAGCCAAACCCCCACTCCTTGCCCTCTATAATCAGATAAGCACCTGCTTCTCCCCCTCAGTGGCTACTAACTCAGGACCCCTTTCCACTTGGAGAGCTCTCCTGTCCTTCTTGTCTATCAATGCATCTCTTGCTTTTCTGTAACTCTGCTCTCAACATTGAATTCTTAAATGGCCAAATACAAGAACCAAGAAAGAGCCTACCTGGTGTCCTCAGACTCTAGGCCAGCTCCCAAAAACCCTATTTCATCCATACACTTAGATCCTCAGTGCCTTATTCCTATATAATCGCAATAGCTACCTCCCTACATTTCTTCTCAGCTCATCATTCATTTTGTATATTGTTGCCAAATTAATCTTCATGCAATTGATATCTTATATACCTATTTTGTTTGCTCAAAGATCTATGCTAGCACCCATTTTATCACATATTGAAATCTAAATCCTCTATAAATGGTTATATATATTCATATATATTTATGTGGTATATATCTGTGTGTGAGTGTGTGTGTGTACTTTTTTATTACCTCCTACAATAAGTGATTTCATTAGGACATCAGGACTTTTCTTATCCCCAAACATATGAGGAAATTTTTCGTTTTTTGGCCTGTGTTCATATCTCACTAGCTGCCAAAAATACCCTCTTAAAGGCATCTTCTTGCTAATTATTAAAAGTATTTTTGATATATAGTGGTCTTCATTTTTTTTTTTTTGGCTCAAGGACCCTTAACACAATGATGAAGATTAATACAATCCTAGCACATTTAAAGATATGTCTTATAAAGTCACCATGAACATAAATATACACAAATAATGCAGGTTCTAATATCTTATGTCACATAAAATGGTTATGTAAGACTTAAAAGCATCTGCACTTACTACAATCTATGCTCAGGAATTTTAAATCCACCCTCATATATTTAAAATGTCTTCTTAATAGTCAGAATCATATATAACATTCATTATTATCCATGAATCCATATATTTTCCCAAAAATATTTTTCTATATGTTATATAACATAGTTTTTTTAAAGATTTTATTTATTTATTTATACAAGCACTGTGTACAGTCAAAAGCCTAGGAGGGTGAGAGTGTTCACCAGAGCCAGAGCAGGGAACAGAACAGGCAGACTGACGAAATACACTGCTGAGGGGAGCAGTGGGTGCAGCAGGAGAGGTCTGTCGCACCATGTGGGACCCTCGCCAGTGGTTGGGGATTGAACTGGCACTGCAGAAGCTGTGGGCAGCTTTGCAGCCAAGGGCTCAACCGCTTTGCCACCAGGGGAGGCCCATATAATATAATTTTACTTGAAAGTTTTTTGTTGACAACTATACCAAAATTATTTTACACAAAAATATATACACATTGAAGTTGTTTCCTGAGTCTAGAAAGGAAATTCTTTTGCATTTCCAGGGGAGGCCCTTTTTTTTAATTTTTGAAAAGTTACTTTAAAATTAAAATATAAGGGCTGCCAAGTGGCACATGGGTTAAACTCTCAGTGCTATCAGGCTATATTGTCAGCCACTGCAGCATAAGTTCAATCCCTGTCCAGAGAGTTAACACACATAGAGTGCAACAGACCTCTCCTGTCTCACCCACTGCCCCCACTCAGCGTATATTTCAGTAGATTTACCTGTTCTGCTCCCCACTCTGTCTCCGGTGAATCCCCTCACACCGCCACACCTGTGGCATACACACCAGTTCTTGTATGCATAAATACAAATAAAACTTAAAAAAATAAAATTAAAATGCAATAATTCAACTTTGCCCTCCTAAAGTTAATGACAAGGAAGCTATCATCTCATCATAAGAAAGGAAAAAAAAAAAAAGTCCTCCTTGATGGCACAAGGGGATAAGATGCAACCTATGAAGCAATCTGCAGCAATTGCAGCATGAGTCTGATCCCCAGCCAGGCAGTTACCAACATGGCGCAGCAGACATCTCCTGACTCACCCACTACTCCCCTCAGCAGTGTATTTCAGTGTATCTGCCTGTTGTACTCCCCACTCTCTCTGGTGAATCCTCTAACCCTCCTCCCATCTGGCCTACACCCCAGTTCTTGTAAAATAACATAAAATAAAATAAAATAAAAAGATAGGTTATATTAAAAGATTACATGAAAATAGACATAGGGCCTCCCCTGGTGGTGCAGCAGTTGAGCGCTGGGCTGTGAAGCTGCCTGTGGCCTCTGCAGAGCGGGTTCTATCCCCTGCCATCGGCAAGGGACCCACATGGTGCGACAGATCTCTTCTGCCTCCCGCTGCTCCCCTCAGCAGTGCATTTCATCAGTCTGCCTGTTCTGTTCCCTGCTCTGCCTCTGGTGAATTCTCTCACCCTCCCGCGCTTCTGACTGTACCCAGTGCTTGCATAAATAAATAAATAAATCTTTAAAAAAAAAAAGAAAATAGACTTATAAACACAGTTTATAACATTACATTGAGCAATGCAGTACTGTGGTATCCAGGAGAAGGGAAACAAAGGGGATTCTTATATTTTTTTCTTTTTTTAAATATATTTTACTTTACTTTTTAAACTACCTTGGTATTTTTCTTGGGTCCTACATCTAGTATTAATTTTTATTTAATAAATTGTAGTCATTAATTTTCTTAATCAATGTAACATTAGGATATCCCCATTTGGTATCACCACCATAGTGGACCCAACACCTAATATCCATGGCCCCTCCCTCACCATAGTCTATTTTATAATTTTCCTCTTTGTTTTTACCCGTTCCTCACCCCCTGCTCCCTCTGGATGCTTTAGTCCTACAGTCATCTTTCAAGGGCTAGTTTTTTTTTTTTTTAATTTTGTCTTTACCTTCCTCTTAATTTGGCTTCTCTAATATCCATTTACTGGTGACACATAGCAGTATTTACCTTTCTTCTTCCGACTTATTCACTTAGCATTATCCCTTCTAGTTTCATCCACAGTGTCACAAACAGCATGAGTTAATATTTTTTGATTGCTGAATAATATTCCATTGTATGTAAACACAATTTCTTGATCCACTCATCTATTTTGGGGCACTTAGGCTTTGTCCATAATTTGGCTATTATATAGGCATTTGAGTACATATCTCCTTCCAAATTAGTATTTTATTTTTATTTTTTCGGGGAGGTGCATAAGGATGGAATAACTGGGTAATATAGCAGATCTAGTTTTAATCTTTTGAAATACCCCCATACTGCTTTACGTAAAGATTAGGCCAATATGCAATCCCACCAGGAGTGTAGGAGGATTCCCTTTTCTCCAAGTCCTCACCAGCATTTGTTGTTTCTGGGCTTTTAGATGGGCCATTCTCACAGGTGTAAAGTTTTATCTTATAATGATCTTAATTTGCATTTCCCTGATGATAAGTAATGAACATATTCATTTTCTTATTTTTCCTGCTGGTCTTCCTCATTAGGTCTTCCTTGACCATAAGTCTTTTTAACTCTTCTGCCTATTTTTTATTAGATTATTTGTTTTCTTTTAGTTAGATGAGTTCTTTGTAGATCTTTGATACTGGTGTCTTTTAAGAGGTATGGTGCAAAAATATTTTCTTCCTTAGAGTGTCTCTTCATTTTAAGTATGGGTTCATTTGCTGTGCTTTAAGTTTAACATAGTCCAAGTTATTTATGTTCTTGCTATTGGGGATGAATCCCTAAATATAGCACTGAAGGTTAAGTTGTGAAGTGTTTTGCCTGTTTTCTTCTATGTACTTTATGGTCTCAGGTCTTACATCCAAGTCTTTTGATTATTTTTCAATTGATTTGTGTGTGTGTGTGTGTGTGTGTATACTAGAGGTAGTGATCTAGTTTCATTCTATTGTAAGATATTGCCCAGTTTTCCCAACACCATTTACATGTTTCAGTGTGTGTTCTTGGCCCCTTTGTTTTAAACTGTCCAAATAGTGTGGGTTTATTTCTGGCCTTTCAATCCAATTTGATAGGTGAATGTGTCTGTTTTTGTTTCAGTGCCAGGCTGTTTTAATTATCACGGGTTAATAAGGAGATCATTGAGGAGAAAAAATAATCTCAAGACAAATGATAATTAGAACACAACTTTCTAAATTTATGGGACACAAGAAGTGTAGTACTAAGAGAGAAACATATAGCAATAGAATTCCATATCAAGAATTAAGAAAGAACAAAAATAGGGGCCTCCCCTGGTGGCACAGAAGTTGAGTGCTGGGCTGTGAAGCTGCCCACAGCCTCTGCAGCGCCAGTTAGATCCCCTGCCGACTGCGAGGGTCCCACATGTCATGACAGACCTCTCCTGCTGCGCCCGCTGCTCCCCTCAGCAGTGTATTTCTGTCAGTCTATCTATTCTGTTCCCCGCTCTGGCTCTAGTGAATTCTCTCACCCTCCCGTGCTTCTGACTGTACCAAGTGCTTGTATAAATAAATAAATAAATAAATCTTAAAAAAAAGAACAAAAGTAAATGACCTTATTAACCCAGCAGTCTTTCAGTTATGTGTGGTTCATCCCCCATGTATTAAATGATTCTTTTTTTTTTTTATTTTTTGATAGTGATATCTAGTTTGATAACTTTATGCTCCAAGAGGGTACTAGGTATAATTTCAAACTTTGTGACATGGTTGATATTTGTTCACTGACACAATGTGATTTATTCTGGAAAATATCCCATGTGCACCTGAGAAAAATGTTTATTCTGCTTTTGGGGGGTGCAATGCCCTGTAAATATCCATTAGATCCATGTGGTCTAATTCCTTAAGTCTATTGCATTCCTGTTTATTTTCCATCTAATTATCTGTCCATTTGTGAAAATGTGGAGTTGAGTGTCCTATTGCAAATGTGTTTTGTTCTAATATCTGTTTTTATTGATAGCATTTGCATCCGTTGCTCCTTCATTTTGTGAGAATATATTGATGAATGTTATGTTGTCCTGATGTAGCCATTCTTTAATCACTATATAGTGCCCCTCCCTGTCTCTTGTTACTTTCTTTAACTGGAAATCTATTTTTTTCTGATATAAGTATAGCTGCCCCTGCAAACTTTTTTTTTTTTTTTTAATATATATCTTTTTCAAATGCTTTACCTAGAGCTTATGCCTGCCTTTGGAGTTTAGGTGTATCTCCTCGAGAGAGAGGCGTGGATTACACTTCCTGATGAAATGTAATGTAGTTGGTCAGTTCAATACATTTACATTTAGAGTGATTATTGATAAATGAAAATCTGTTGCTGCCATTTTATTTTTAATTGTTGTGATTCAATCTATTTCCTCATTTTTTTGTGTGTGTTTGTTCTTTATGTCTAAGCTCCTTTCAATATTTGTTGGTGTGGTGGTCTATAGTTTGCAAACACCTTGAGTTTCTCTTTGTCTGAGAAAGCCTTTATTTCTCCCTCATATCCAAAGGAGAGCTTTGCTAGATAGAGTATTCTTGGATGGCCATTTTTATCTTTAAGTATTTAGAATATGTGATTCCATTCATTCTTGCCCGTAGTATACCTTCAAAGAAGTATGATGTTAGACTGGCCAGTATATATTTATAGCTTATCTGCTTCTTTCTCCTTGCCAACTTCAATATTCTTTGTCTTAAACTCTTGGAAGCCTCACTATTATATGCCTTGGTTCAGGCCACATTTTATTTAGGTAACTTGGGGCTCTTTTAGCTTCCTGGATTTGTAGATATAGCCCCTTCTCTAGGTTCAGGAAGTTTTCCTTCACTTTTTTTTTTTTAAAGATTTATCTATTTATGCATACAAGAACTGGGGCAGAGGCCAGAAGTTGGGGGGGGGGTGAGAGGATTCAGCAGAGACAGAGATTGGGGAACAGAAAAGGCAGATTGACTGAAATACACTGCTGATGGGAGTAGCAGATGAGCCAGGAGAGGTCGGCTGTGACATGTGGGCATTTCCCTGGCCGGGGACAGAACCAGTGCTGCAGTGGCTGCGATTAGCTTCCTAGGCTGCAACTTAACCACTTGCGCCACCAGGGAGGCCCTCCTTCATTATTTTTTAAATGCATTTTCTGTTCCTTTTTCCCTCTCTTCCCTGTTTGGTATTGCCATTATTCTTATATTTCCTTTCCTCATGGAGTTAAGTAATTATCAATGTGTTTCTTCATTTTTATTTTTACTTTTTTTTTTATTCTCTCCTTTACTTTGTACATTTACATCTTCAAACACATAGATTCATTATTCCATATTAACTATCAGACTTCCTAAATTCTCACCTGACCTTTTCATCTCCTACAATTAACTTTTCATTTTGTAAAACTCCATTTTAGCTTTTTGAGAGTTTAATTTTCTATATTTAGTTCACTGGTTTTATTTATTAGGGCATTAGTTTGTTTTTCTGAGTTTACTTACATTTCTTTGAAATTATTTTTCATAGTAATTTAAAATTCTGAATCATATCTCCTATGTCTTTAAAGTTGAGTCATGGAGATTTGTTCTCTTTCTGTGTTTAGTCCTCCCTTGAGGGCTCATGTGACAATTTATTGGATTTTTCCTTACCCTCAATATTTACTCTGGGGCCCAACTGCTACAGAAGGGGTTTCTTTGGGCATAGTTCCATCCCCCTCACTGATCAGGAGAGTCTCCAGTCTGGGCAGGCAGCTTTTGGGGTCTCCAGGAATGTCTTGGTATATTTGGCTGCTCTGAACCTGGCATGATTTCTGGCTGTCACATTTCAGTGCAGGTGCTGGCAAGGTCTTGTAGAAAGTTGAAAGGCCTGGGACTGACTTTCATAATTTTCTCAAATGGTAAAAAAATCAACTTTGTCTGTAAAAATGCACTTCTATATTTAAAATGGAAAAGTAGATTCTCTGCACACCTGAATCTTGAGAAATCCAAATAAAACAAAAGAACATATCAATTAAGGCATAATAGAAGTTAAGGAATACTTTTAGGATAAAGAAAACTAGTAATTGATAATAAAAATACTAATTTATTAAAAACATATAATGTATTGAATATCTATACACCACATAATGGAACTACAAAATGTGTAAAGAAAAATTGAGAAAATTGACAAATTGACAAATTTACTACCACGCTTATAAATCTCAAGCCTCTCATCAGTTGATAAAATTAACTATTAAGCAGTAAGTATATAGTCAACCTAATCTATCATCATTTTGATTCACTTAACATTAAAGAACACTACGTGCAGAAATAGTAAGATCATGTTCTATTCAAGTATATAAGTCAAATTACCAAGGTATATGAAATGCTGTTTCAGATTACTATTTTAAAATTTTGAAATAATAGAGCATGTTCTGTAATCAAAATCAATGCAAGTTAGAAGATGCAAAAATATATCTAGATTGTCAAGAAATATTTAAATATACTAAATATATTACACAGAGGAAATTATAAGAGATATTACAAAACATTTTTCACTAAATGAAATAACAGAATATCATATTTATGCAACACAAAATTTTATCTAGAGGCTAATTACAGTTTTAAATGTTTATGTTTGAAAAGAAGAAAGGTTTAAAATCAATAGCCTAAGCTTTCACCATGAGACTCTAGAATAAGAGGATTAAATGATTTCCTTTTTTCTACTTGCCAAGAGCAAAAATTAACAAAATGGAAAACAGAGAAGCAATGGAGGAAAAAGATATGAAACCTAAAACTTTTTCTCAGTAAAAGGCAAAAAAAAAAAAAAATATATAGTATTCTAGCTAGATTAATAAAATAAACTAAAATGGTCATTATCAAATAGCTAATAGATACAATAGCTATACATCCTACAAATATTATAGTGTGAATATCTTAATAAAATATATACAACTACTTAGATGAAAACTACAAATTTATGAAAAAGAAAAATTGTCAAAATTGTTGCAAGAAGAAACAAAAAGCTGAATTTCCCTTTATGTCTGATAAAATATTGTCTAAAGTTTAGAATACTCTTATAAAGCATATCTGCAGTCTAACTGGCTTTTCTGTTGAAATCTGTCAATGTGAAAAAGGAAATAATGCCAGGACTTCCCTGGTGTAGCAAGAAGTTGATATGCAGAACATGGCGGCGAGGAGACGCTGCGAGTAAGATCTCCCATTAAAAAAAGTTAATAGGGAGGAAAAGCGGCAGGTCCCAGTGAGAACTGGGACACGGAAGATAAACGGACGACTCCAGCAAACTGCCCGAAGAAGAAAGTTGCCATAAAAGAGGACGAGAAGGGAGGGAAGCGCAGAACCCTGCTCCCCTCCCCCGCCCACAGAGGCGGCACTCTCCGACCGGCAGAGAGGAGGAAACAACAAACCAAAACGGCCCACAAGAACAAACGACACAGCAAGCGGGACTGTGAGTGGAAAGGAACTATTGCAGCCACCACACCCCGTGAACGGGAGCTGAGGCGAACCCTGCAGGATCCGCCGCGGAGGTGAGCTCCAGGCGCCATTAAAGAGAGCCCCGCCCCCCAGGAGGAGACCAGCACCAGCACACAGCCCCAGCCGCCCGCCCGGTAAGCCTGCGCGGAAAGTGGCCCGGATCCAGACCGGATCGCAGCTGCCCAGGTCCCCGCGCCTGCAACCTAGGCTTGCGGGGAGACGCGCGCGCGGAGGCCCTCCCTGAGTGAGCAGGAACAAGGCGCCCAGGCAGGGGAGCGGGTTTCAAAAGGCGCCATTCCCGCGCCACTGATCTGGGCTACAGCCCGCGTCCTGGAACTGAGGGCTTTGGAACTGAGACCCGGGGCACGAAATTAGGGGCGTGGGTTCCCCACGACGGTGGGGCACAAGGCAGACACAGCACCCCAAAGCCGTTGAGGTGTACCCTACCATCCCCGCTCTGCTCCCTGTCCCACGGGGTGGAAAAACAGCTCCCCAAGGGCTCTAGGAGAGATCTCTGGCGCCACCTAGCGACTTGACCCCAGCACAGGCTACTGAAGGAGCTAGTGGCCAGCTGGGGAGTTAGCCCACACCTGGCTCCTTCCGAACAAGTAGTCTGAGCCCACAGGGAGAGCGAGCACCCACAGCCGGGGCAGACCAGGCGCGCAGAAGAGTGTGCCTGAGACCAGACGCGCAGGGAGTGTGTCCCACATCACCATTTAGAACAGGGACATTTCTTCAGTAAAGACTACCTGCAGAAGGCTTCCTCAGGAGCCAGAGGTGAGCAGGGGAAGTTCGCCCACGCCAGACCCCCTCTGGCCTGCAGTCCAAGCCCAGAGGGGAGCAGGAACCCACCGCCGGGGCAGACCAGGCGCACAGGGGAGTGTGTCCCCACATCGGCATTTTAGAACAGGGACCTTTCTCCATTAAAGGCTGCTTGAAACTGACAGATGACTCCTGGTAGAACCAGAGGGGAACAGAGAAGCCCACCCAAGATGCCGGCCAGTCCCAACAACACAGTGTCCCAACGCATACGGCAAATTAGAAAACAGACAGTAGGGAGGAGAAGAACCACACGCAACCTAGCAACTCTCCAGAGAAAAAGCACACCACAAAAAGAAAGCCAGCCCCCAGATTGCAAAGACAATAACTTGGAAGAATTTCTGAGCCTTCCAGAAAGAGAATTTAAAATTGCCGTGATTAAAAAACTGACAGAAGTCATAAAGGAAAACAATGATAAGGGAAAAATAATCAACGATCAGAAGAATGCAATTGAGTCCCTAGAGAGGGAAAACAATGGTCAGAAGAAAGAAATTGAGTCCCTAAAGAGGGAAGTAAAAGAAATGCAGGAGATCAAAGAATTAATGGAAGAACTAAAGAATTCTGGGAAAAGCAATGAAAGCAGAATAGATGAAATGGAAGAACGAATAAGTAATCTTGAAGACACAGAAATAAAAAGAACCAAAACAGAAAAGGAAAGAGAAGTACGAAGGAAAAAGAACGAAGAAAGACTTCGGGAACTATCTGACTCCATGAGGAAAGGAAATATAAGAGTTATAGGAATACCAGAAGGAGAGGAGAGAGATGTAGGAACAGAGAAAATATTCAAAGAGATAATTGAAGAGAACTTCCCAAATGTGAAGAAGGAGCTGAAAATTGATATACAAGAAGCAAGAAGAACACCAAACTTCCACGACGAAAGGAAAAATACAGCAAGACACATAATAGTAAAGCTCCCAAGAATCCAGGACAAGGAAAAAATAATGAAGCTGGCAAGAGGGAAGAAACAGATAACATTCAAAGGAAAGCCAATCAGGCTGACATCAGACTTCTCCGAAGAAACACTACGGGCAAGGAGAGAGTGGAGGGACATAGCCAACAGACTCCAAGAAAACAGATGCCAACCAAGAATACTCTATCCCGCAAAGCTCTCCTTCCTCTTTGAAGAAAGAATATGGACCTTCCCAGACAAACAGAAACTCCGGAATTTCATTGCAACTAAACCCCCACTCCAAAAAATACTACAAGGAGTCCTAAAGCCAGAACCTCAGAGGGACGAATAACAATGAAAGAAGGCCAAAAAAAAAAAAAAGTTATTAAAAGAATAAATAAATAAAATCAAAGGAAAGACAAACACAATGGCAAATACAGATGTTAACATATCAATATTAACTCTAAATGTAAATGGACTAAACTCTTCAATAAAAAGACACAGAGTGGCAGCCTGGATTAAGAAACAAAACCCAACCTTTTGCTGTCTCCAGGAAACACATTTAGCTACAAAAGATAAAAGTAGGCTCAAAGTTAAAGGATGGAAAACAATCCTACAAGCAAATGGACCAAAAAAGAAAGCAGGAACAGCTATACTTATATCAGATAAAACAGATTTCAAACTCAAAAAGATAAAAAGAGACCCCAATGGTCACTACATTATGATCAAGGGGACAATATTGACAATATTTGAAATTGAAATATTGACAATATTTGAAATTGACAATATTGACAATATTTCAAGAAGAAATAACACTCATTAACATATACTCACCAAACGAAGGAGCACCAAAATATATCAGACAACTGTTGTCCTCTCTGAAAACAGACATCAGAGAAAACACATACGTAGTGGGAGACTTCAACACACCACTATCAACAATGGATAGATCAACAAGACAAAAAATAAGTAAAGAAACCAAAGCTCTAAATAAGGACCTAGAGCAATTAGGCTTAACAGACATTTATAGAACACTAAACCCCAAAAAAACGGAGTACACATTTTTCTCAAGCGCACACGGATCATTCTCCAGGATCGATCACATACTGGGGCACAAGACAAACATCAACAGATACACCAAGATTGAAATCATATCAACCATCTTTTCTGACCATGAAGGCATCAAACTAGAAATAAACCATAAAAAGAAGGCAAGGAACTTTCCTACCTCATGGAGATTAAAAACCACACTACTGGAAGACCATTGGACTAATGAGGCGATCAAAGAAGAAATTAAAAAATTTTTTGAATTGAACGACAAGGAGGACACTAATATCCTAAATGTATGGGATGCAGCAAAAGCAGTAATAAGAGGAAAATATATAGCAATAGAAGCTCACATCAAGAAACAAGAAAGAATGCAAAGAAACAACCTCATCTCGAAGCTCAAAGATCTAGAAAAAGAACAACAAAAAAACCCCAAAACCAGTAGAAGAAAAGAAATAATAAAAACCAAAGCAGAAATAAATGAAATTGAAACTAAAAAAACAATCCAAAAGATCAATGAAACCAAGAGCTGGTTTTTTGAAAAAATCAATAAAATAGACAAACCCCTAGCCAGGCTCACAAAGGAAAAAAGGGAGAAAGCACAAATAAACAGGATCATCAATGAAAGAGGAGAAATCACAACGGACACAGCAGAAATCAAAAGAATAATCAGTAACTACTATGAACAGTTATATGGAAACAAGTTTAACAATCTAGAGGAGATGGACAAATTCCTACAACTCTACAATCACCCAAAGCTAGATAAAGAAGAAATAGAACACCTAAACAGACCAATTACAATTAGCGAAATTGAAATGGTAATAAAAAACCTCCCCAAAAACAAAAGCCCAGGACCTGATGGATTTACAAATGAATTCTACCAAACATTCAGAGACGAATTAGTGCCTATCCTTCACAAACTCTTCCAAAAAATTGAGAAAGAAGGGACAATACCAAACACGTTTTATGAAGCCAACATTACACTAATACCAAAACCGAACAAGGACAACACAAAAAGATAAACTACAGGCCAATCTCCCTAATGAACACTGATGCAAAAATCCTCAATAAAATTTTAGCTATCAGAATCCAACAATGTATCCATAAGATAATTCACCACGACCAAGTTGGATTCATTCCAGGGGCACAAGGATGGTTTAACATCCGAAAATCAATCAACGTTATCCAACACATCAACAAAAAGAAATATAAAAACCATATGATAATATCAATAGATGCTGAGAAAGCTTTCGACAAAGTGCAACACCCATTCATGATAAAAGCCCTTGAAATTCTGGGGATACAAGGAACATACCTCAACATCATAAAGGCCATCTATGACAAGCCAACAGCCAGTATCATCCTCAATGGTGAAAAGCTGAAAGCAATTCCATTAAGATCTGGAACAAGACAAGGATGTCCACTCTCACCATTGCTTTTCAATATAATACTGGAAGTCCTAGCCAGGGCAATAAGACAAGAGAAAGACATCCAAGGAATCCAAATAGGAAAAGAAGAAGTCAAACTATCACTATTTGCAGACGATATGATATTATACATAGAGAACCCCAAAAACTCCACAGAAAAGCTAATTCAACTCATCAATCAGTTCAGTAAAGTGGCAGGATACAAAATCAACACGCAAAAGTCAGTAGCCTTCCTATACACAAACAATAAATCTGAAGAAGAAGAAATCAAAAAGACCATCCCTTTTGTTATTGAAACAAAAAAAATCAAATATTTGGGAATAAATCTAACAAAAGAGGTAAAGGACCTATACAAAGAAAACTATAAAACACTGTTAAAAAAAATAGAAGAAGATACAAAGAAATGGAGAGACATCCCCTGCTCATGGATTGGAAGAATAAACATTATTAAAATGGCCATCCTACCAAAAGCAATATACAGATTCAATGCTATTCCAATCAAAATTTCAATGTCATTCTTCAAAGAAATAGAACAATTATTGATGAAATTCATATGGAATCACCAAAAACCCCGAATAGCCAAAGCTCTCCTGAAAAAAAAAGAAGGGAATGGAGGCATCACACTCCCAGACTTCAAACTATACTACAAAGCCATAATCATCAAAACTGCATGGTATTGGAACAAGAACAGACATACAGACCAATGGAATCGAATAGAAAATCCAGAAATAAACCCACAGATTTATGGTCAACTAATCTTTGACAAAGGAGCAAAGACTATGCATTGGAGCAAAGAAAGTTTGTTCAATAAATGGTGCTGGGAAAACTGGGTCGCTACATGCAAAAGAATGAAGCTTGACCACTACCTCACACCATACACAAAAATCAACTCAAAATGGATTAAAGAACTAGACATAAGACCTGAAACCATAAAATACATAGAAGGAAATATAGGCGAAACACTACGTGATTTGCACATCAAAGACATCTTTACAGACACATCACCCAAAGCAGTGATAGTGAAGGCAAAGATAAACAGCTGGGACTACATCAAATTAAAGAGCTTCTGCACAGCAAAAGAGACAATAACAAAAACAAAGAGAAACCCCACCAACTGGGAGAACATTTTTGCACCCAACACTAATGATAAAGGACTGATCACAAAAATCTGCAAAGAGCTGATGAGACTCAACAACAACAAAGAAAATAATCCAGTCAAAAAATGGGCAGAAGAGCTTAAAAGAAACTTCTCTGAAGAGGAAATGCAAATGGCCAACAGGCATATGAAAAAAAGTTCAACATCACTTGCAATCAGGGAAATGCAAATCAAAACTACCATGAGATACCATCTTACACCAGTGAGAATGGCACATATTAAAAAAACTAGCAACAACAAATGTTGGCGAGGGTGTGGAGAAAAAGGAACTCTTCTGCACTGTTGGTGGGAGTGCAAACTGGTCCAACCACTGTGGAAAGCTGTATGGAGATTTCTGGACCTACTAAACATAGAACTTCCATATGATCCAGCAATTCCACTCCTAGGTATTTACCCAAAGGACACAGAAACATCAATTCCAAAGAACACCTGCACCCCTATGTTTATAGCAGCACTGTTTACAATAGCTAAGCTTTGGAAACAACCCAAATGCCCAAAAATAGATGACTGGATCAAGAAGATGTGGTACATATATACCATGGAATATTACTCAGCATTCAAAAAAGATAAACACATGCAATTTGCAGCAACATGGATGGCGCTGGAAGGGATCATGCTCAGCGAAATAAGCCAAAAAGAAAAAGAAAAATACCGGATGGTCTCACTCATAGCAGGAATCTAGAAAACTTAAATAAGGGACCAGGAAAATGAATAACTATAAGAAAGTGAAAATCAAAATCAACAAAAAACTATGAACCAGAGACACTTTTAGGGGGGCGGGGGTGGGAGGGGAGGGATTGGGGTCAGAATGGGGGGGCTGCAATTGTATGGGGAATATAACAATAAATTTATTTAAAAAAAAAAAAAAAAAAAGAAGTTGATATGCAGCACTACGAAGCTATCCGCAGCCACTGCAGGAAGAGTTCAATCCCAGGCCAGGGAGGTGACCCACATGGCACAGCAGACCTCTCCTGACTCACCTGCTGCTCCCCTCAGCAGTGTATTTCAGTCAGTCTGCCTGTTCTGTTTCCCACTCTGTCTCTGGTGAATCTTCTCACCACTCCTCTACCCCTGAACCTCTGGCCTGTACCCCAGTTCTTGTATGCATAAATAAATAAATCTTAAAAAAAGGAAATAATGCCAAATATCTACTACTTCCAGAAATTAAGGCACCATTAACTTGACATGTAAAGTAGACATGCACATTGTAAGAGAACTATAAGTCAATAATTCTCATAAACATAGACACAAACATTTTTGCTAAAATATGACAAATCTAATCCAACAACACAGAAAAAATATAATCTATCATAAGCTAAAACATTATTACAACAAATGTAGAAAAAAACTTTCACAAAATTTAATAGCCTATTTTGATAAGTAACAAATTTAACAAACTAGCAAGAAAAGCTATTCAAATCATATTGACATATTTGTAAATAAGCAGATGTGATGTTTACTTTAATTAGTAAATCAATTTACAAAGACATTATTGTAGCTGAACTGGAAGCATTATTTTCAAACTTGAATTTATCCTTTTAGCGAATCCTATATCAATCATTGCCAGTGCCTATGTAACATCTGAATTATCAAATGTATTTCATTAATAATTATGCTTTAAAATACACTACAAATTATGAATTGTTCATTATTATTTTGCAACCATTATAGAATGCAACAGTAAATATTATAACCAAACACAATTATGAACATATGTTTCCTTCAAACTAAAATGAAAATTAAGCTTTTTTTTATGATATGTCATCAAAAATTACATGTTAAAAAAAACTTTCTTATGGTGTCATAGTTCAAATAATTTCCAGAAATACTAAAGAAGTGTCACAGCAGCTCATCTCTCTAAGGGTTCACATGTTTAAGTGAATACTTTCACTAGAATGTAAGCTCCTTGAAGACCAAGATTGTGTTTTATATTTTTTTAATTTTAGCACAATAGCAACAATGTACAGAAATATTTTAGATATGGGTATCAGTGAAAAACCCAAAACTCCATATTATTATTTGTTTTGTATACTTTTGCTTTGGTTTGATTTTATATATATTTTTTAATATTCCATAGGATATGTATTACTTTTCAGAAATCTGACTCCATTCTTTTATCTGAGAGACTGTGGCATACACTTGGTTAATCTGTAGTTCCTGGGTTTTGCTTCTATACAATAGGCACCTGAATGCTCAGTATTTTTTGAATAGGATGTTGCTTTTCAGTACACTGGTCCCATACTTATTTAAAGTTTTAGTAAGAACTTGAGACATTCCACTTTGATATTATCATTATTTCTAAGTAATAGATCAACAGCATAAATGTTCAATGAAACTGTACAGCAGCTACACTGTGACAAAACAAATGGCTCCTGGGGAATTTGTAGTCAAACTGCTAAGACATCTCTGGTATAAAACAAAACAAAAACATGACTTTTCTAGTCTCTTTGCTGTTTTACCTATGAAATGTAATTAATGTTGTCATTCAAACACTTTTCACATGATTTAGCACAGCCTGATTCATGATTTCATATTCATCGATACATGACACAATTATTGTAACCTGATTTACCCAATCTAAGTCACAATGTAACTACAACAACACTCTAAGTTCTGCCTTCTTGTTCCTGAGACATTTGTTTTTCCATTTCCTATGTTACTGATTTGATTACAAGTAGAAAGAATATATTCTGTAGATAATTAAAATTTAGAAACTGACAGAAAAATTAGTTTACAACTTAAAAGACAAGAAAGGAATTCTGAAAGGAGAATCTATTACATATGTTTGGAAAAATAGCCCTATCCTTCATTTCTACCTTATTTTGTTTTGTTTTGTTTTGTTTTTTTGTTTTTTATTCTTTTCTGCCCAGGAAACAAAATCCTCCAAGGGGGTTTGCCTATGAAATTGAGCCATGCATCATGACGTACTGTTTTAGCCAGAGCAGTCACTGCCCAGGCACCAAAGAACAGATTCCCAGTGCACCTTCAAACTGCATGACAAATAAAGAATGCCCTGTCAGAATCCTACCCTAGCTCACCCAAATTGACAAAAATTTTCTGAATTACACTGTTCCAGGGCCCCTGCATTGACAGGACGCAGTCAAGCCTGACAGCCCTTTCTCTCTTGTCTGTTATCTTGAATTCAATTGCACAGCCTGATGCACAGAATAATGGCTGTGGACTCTTCAGCAGGACTTGGCCCATCTGGTCACTGAGGAAGACAGCATTGCCGGCTTCCTATCGATCTGGGAGGAGCATGCTGCTACACAGAGGTCACCTCTATCTTTCCACCTGGCCCTGCTATTGAAGAAATCAGCTGCACAAGTGTGCTCATTCAGAAATAAAAACAACTTTGCACCAAAGCATATCCATCTTTGTCTTTAATTAAGAGCAATTGCTTCTTTGATTTTAAATACAGAGGTGCAGGCAAATGAAAGAGCACAGATTCTCTGTGTAAGCATCATATTTTGTATAAGCCATTACTTAAAGTCTTGAAACAGATCAAACATTTCAATAGAGGGGAAATTATTTTGCCAATTTTATGAAATTCCACATATATAAGCTTTGAAAAAAATCATACTTGTGATAGAATATTTTTTATTAGCAAAACTGACAAACGTTATTGTGAAGATTACTATTTTTCAAGTTGGTTGTCACATGTAAATGAATGATCAACTTATACATAATTCTTTGAAGTTGATTCCACAGCTTACTTGTTTTACATGATAAAATAATTTTATTATTAGTGAATTATAATAAATTACTGAATCTATAAAGTCTGTGAGTTTTTCCTGATTTCTTTATTAACAAAATCATATGTGGAAGTCAGTCAAATTTTTAAATGCTTTTATTTGTTTTTATTTTTATACTGTTTTATGTTTTGTTTAAAAATAATTTGGCAGGTTTCTATGGATTTTTTTCCTCTCAGTTCCTCTCTGTTAATTGTCATGTAACAATGACCATTCACTATTATAAGAATCCACTCCTTGCATTTCTTGCCTGGACATTCTATTCTCCTACAGCAACCCCCTCCCTATCAGCTGCCTGAATATAATGATCTTTTAAAAACATAAATCAAGTCATGTACCTTCCCTTCCCTACTTAAATGATTCTAGTGTTTTCTATGTCACTTAGAATAATAAACTATGTACTTGGCCATGGCCTGTGGGATCTGTCCCTGCCTTTCTCTGTTGTCCAACAGTCTCCAGTCCTCGCACAACACTCTCAATGGAGTACTGTTCTTCCCTGTATGTTCATAACAAAAGCCATGAAGTCAAGAACTTTGTCCTGTTCACTATTGTATTTCTAGTGCAATAGAGTACATATTTAATTACCATGTTTTGTTCATTTGTTGACGTCACACAATCTCTATGAGGACAAGGTACAAATGCCATAAAAAGTGTTTTGTTTTGTTGATCACCATAGGCACACTACCTAGAGTAGTTCTTGATATAAAAGTCACTTAATAACCATATATTGAATACATTGGCCTAATAAAATAAATCTATTAAATAAGTACAAGGAGAACTTGGGGCAACATTCAGAATTGTCAGAAAATTTCCAACAATATCATGACTTTAGAGATATATGAGAATAATGATATTAATATATTTTGACAGTTTGGAGCTGATTTTATTTTATTTTTTTTTTGTATTTTTATTTTTTATTTATTTATTTATTTTTTTTAATTAATAAATTTTATTTTTATATTCCCCATACAATTGCAATTCCCCCATTCTGACCCCAATCCCTCCCCTCCCGCCCCCCCCCCCAAAAGTGTCTCTGGTTCATGTTTTTGTTGATTTTGATTTTCACTTTCTTATAGTTATTCATTTCCTGGTCCCTTATTTAAGTTTTCTAGATCCCTGCTATGAGTGAGACCATCCGGTATTTTTCTTTTTCTTTTTGGCTTATTTCGCTGAGCATGATCCCTTCCAGCGTCATCCATGTTGCTGCAAATTGCATGTGTTTATCTTTTTTGAATGCTGAGTAATATTCCATGGTATATATGTACCACATCTTCTTGATCCAGTCATCTATTTTGGGCATTTGGGCTGTTTCCAAAGCTTAGCTATTGTAAACAGTGCTGCTATAAACATAGGGGTGCAGGTGTTCTTTGGAATTGATGTTTCTGTGTTCTTTGGGTAAATACCTAGGAGTGGAATTGCTGGATCCTGTGGAAGCTCTATGTTTAGTAGGTCCAGAAATCTCCACACAGCTCTCCATAGTGGTTGGACCAGTTTGCACTCCCACCAACAGTGCAGAAGAGTTCCTTTTTCTCCACACCCTCGCCAACATTTGTTGTTGCTAGTTTTTTTAATATGTGCCATTCTCACTGGTGTAAGATGGTATCTCATGGTAGTTTTGATTTGCATTTCCCTGATTGCAAGTGATGTTGAACATTTTTTCATATGCCTGTTGGCCATTCGCATTTCCTCTTCAGAGAAGTTTCTTTTTAGTTCCTCTGTCCATTTTTTGACTGGATTATTTTCTTTGTTGTTGTTGAGTCTCATCAGCTCTTTGCAGATTTTTGTGATCAGTCCTTTATCATTAGTGTTGGGTGCAAAAATTTTCTCCCAGTTGGTGGGGTTTCTCTTTGTTTTTGTTATTGTCTCTTTTGCTGTGCAGAAGCTCTTTAATTTGATGTAGTCCCAGCTGTTTATCTTTGCCTTCACTATCACTGCTTTGGGTGATGCGTCTGCAAAGATGTCTTTGATGTGCAAATCCCGTAGTGTTTCGCCTATATTTCCTTCTATATATTTTATGGTTTCAGGTCTTATGTCTAGTTCTTTAATCCATTTTGAGTTGATTTTTGTATATGGTGTGAGGTAGTTGTCAAGCTTCATTCTTTTGCATGTAGCGACCCAGTTTTCCCAGCACCATTTATTGAACAAACTTTCTTTGCTCCAATGCATAGTCTTTGCTCCTTTGTCAAAGATTAGTTGACCATAAATCTGTGGGTTTATTTCTGGATTTTCTATTCGATTCCATTGGTCTGTATGTCTGTTCTTGTTCCAATACCATGCAGTTTTGATGATTATGGCTTTGTAGTAGAGTTTGAAGTCTGGGAGTGTGATGCCTCCATTCCCTTCTTTTTTTTTCAGGAGAGCTTTGGCTATTCGGGGTTTTTGGTGATTCCATATGAATTTCATCAATAATTGTTCTATTTCTTTGAAGAATGACATTGAAATTTTGATTGGAATAGCATTGAATCTGTATATTGCTTTTGGTAGGATGGCCATTTTAATAATGTTTATTCTTCCAATCCATGAGCAGGGGATGTCTTTCCATTTCTTTGTGTCTTCTTCTATTTCTTTTAACAGTGTTTTATAGTTTTCTTTGTATAGGTCCTTTACCTCTTTTGTTAGATTTATTCCCAAATATTTGATTTTTTTTGTTTCAATAATAAAAGGGATGGTTTTTTTGATTTCTTCTTCTTCAGATTTATTGTTTGTATATAGGAAGGCTACTGACTTTTGCGTGTTGATTTTGTATCCTGCCACTTTACTGAACTGATTGATGAGTTGAATTAGTTTTTCTGTGGAGTTTTTGGGGTTCTCTATGTATATTATCATATCATCTGCAAAGAGTGATAGTTTGACTTCTTCTTTTCCTATTTGGATTCCTTGGATGTCTTTCTCTTGTCTTATTGCTCTGGCTAGGACTTCCAGTATTATATTGAAAAGCAGTGGTGAAAGTGGACATCCTTGTCTTGTTCCAGATCTTAATGGAATTGCTTTCAGCTTTTCACCATTGAGAATGATACTGGCTGTTGGCTTGTCATATACGGCCTTTATGATGTTGAGGTACGTTCCTTGTATCCCAAGAATTTCAAGGGCTTTTATCATGAATGGGTGTTGCACTTTGTCGAAAGCTTTCTCAGCATCTATTGATATTATCATATGGTTTTTATATTTCTTTTTGTTGATGTGTTGGATAACGTTGATTGATTTTCGGATGTTAAACCATCCTTGTGTCCCTGGAATGAATCCTTGGAGCTGATTTTAAAACAAAACAATCTAAATGCTAAACTATGGATTGCTGCAGATAAACCAATATAATTCAAAACACAAAGTCTTAAATTACTTATATCATGATATTTATTATGCCTCTATCATTTATTTTCTATTTGTGATTTGGGCACATTTATGTAATTAACTCATTGCCTTCCTCTTGCACTGATGATGATGAATACCATCTCCTATTAGGTTAGTGTGGCAACACTGGTAAAGCACTTTTTGAAATGACAGCACATTGTGAGAAGTAGAAAAATAATCATGTATATATCATTGCTCGAAGTATTATATAATATATGTTTATGGCTGAATGACAGAAGTTGTACACTTCAGTGATTTAGAAAGTGTTTTTGAAGTCCTGTTTTCCCCATCTATTTGCAGTTATAGAACACAATATCTTCTTCTAAGAATGGTAGAATACTGAAAAATGGACCACAGTAAGAAATAAAAATTAATTTCTGGTATTTATACTTGTTCCTAGGTTCTTTCCTTTATTATGCCATAGACAGTGTATCAAAATAAGTATTAAATTTCCAGTTTTGTTTACAAAAGAGGTGGGTTCTTTTCTGATTTGCATAAACTTCAGAAATAACCTCAAACAGGTAGCTTGAACTAACTTAAATAATGTTGACACTGATGAAGTCTTCAGAAAATGGTCTAGAGTGTGAGACTAATTACCTTTTGAACTAGAAATTTAGTAAGTAAAACTCTTGGCTATAAGCTCAACAGAATGCAAGAAATATAGGTTTGAGAAGTCTTATGGATAGGTTTGATATTACAAAATGTGCTAAGATTATTTTTAGTAGGACTGCACTTGCTGTTCCAAGAAAGTAAATCATGCACCAAAGAAATCGACCTTTGATAAAATCAACTATTTTACTAATCAGAACTAATTTAGAAATTGCCAAATTCGTTTATGACATGTAGCTTCAGATGGTTGTTTACACATCAGAGTGAAGACCAAATGCTTCATATTCGTATGGTCCAATGCAAAACTCTTCAGAATTGGGCCTCTCTGGTGGGCTAGGGGTTAAGTCTCAGTGCTGCCACAGCTACAGCCTGAGCTGGATCCCCGTCCAGGGAGCTAATCCACATATGATGCTGCAGATCTTTCCTGCCTCGCCTGATGGTCCTCTTAGTAGTGTATTTCAGTAAATCCAATGCTCAGCTCCCCACTCTGTCTCTGGTGAATGCTTTTACCTCCAACACCTCTGGTCTACACCCCAGTTCTTCTACACACACAAAAAAAAAGCATTTCAGAATAATACATCATTTAAAAATCATAAATCACCAGACTGAAATTGAAATGCCAACTACCATTGTGAATTACAAGTTAGAAAGAAAATAACAACCAATACTTGCTTTTAGAGATGAAAATAGTTCTGAGAGTCTGTCTACCAAGAGATCTTTGAGAAATGATTTAATAATTACTACATATGTAAGTCATATAAGTCCAAAACACATTGTCAATTTGTTTTATTTAATCTCTTCTTTATTCTGGAAATTGCTGTCCTCTCCATCAATAGTGAACAAGGGAATGCCTCATTTTATATATATATTTGACTCTGCTCCACTGGTTACAGTTAAGTGGTTCAAAACTGTTGGCTGACCCAAGCTGAACTAATAAAAGTACCTTCGGGAAATTTTGAAATGGAATGTAGAAAACAGAATTAGGTATTTCAGTTAACAAACTTAGATGTCATAAATCAGCATTGCCAGCAGTCATGTTTCGCACAATATGCATTGGAAATCTTGAAAAGAAAATATGAAGTTTATACATCTAGAGAGACAGAGACAAGAGACGGAAAGATTAGTTGATTCTTGAGTGTTTATATCCATTTAGTCATTCTTATATTTATAAATCATCCTATGTTTTTAACATATCCATCAAATATTGATGGAAATATAACTTGTGATAGAAACTACTAGTTAACCTCTCAAAAGCTGTTGTTCCTTCTTCAGGATTAAGAAAGGTATATAGACCTGTCACCAGACAAAAAGGTCAGTTTCTCAGGTTTCCCTAAAGTTGGGTGACCATGTGATCAGATTCTAATTAATAGGCTATAAGCCAATCTGAACTATGCAACTTTAGAAACATTGCTGTGTAAGGGAATAATCTAATAGTCCTTTATTCCTCCCTTTTGACGACTGTAATGTGGACTTAACTCTGGAACCACTACACCAACTCAGGTCCAATTTGTTTCTATCAAGACAAATATGTTGCATTTTAGGGCCTCCCTGCTGGCACAGCGGCTGAGCGCTGGGTTGCGAAGCTGCCAGCAGCTTCTGCAGCCCTGGTTCGATCCCCGGATACTCCCCGGCCACCGGAGGAGGGTCCCACATGGCGCGCAGACCTCTCTTGCCGCCCGCTGCTCCCCTCAGCAGTGTACTTCGGTCCCTCTGCCTGCTCTGCTCCCCGCTCTGGCTCTGGTGAATTCTCTCACCCTCCCGCGCTTCTGACTGTACCCAGTACTTGTATAAATAAATAAATAAATCTTTAAAAAAAAAAAGTTGCATTTTATTAGGCAGATTTTATTTTACATTTTCCTTATCTCACAATTTTATTTTATTTATTTATTTTATTTATTTATTTTTAACGATTTATTTGTTTGTTTGTTTATTTATACAAGCACTGGGTACAGTCTGAAGCACGGGAGGGAGAGAGAATTCACCAGAGCCAGAGCGGGGAACAGAGCAGGCAGACTGGCGAGGTACACTGCTGAGGGGAAGAGCAGGCAGCAGGAGAGGTCTGTCGCGCCATGTGGGACCCTCCTCCGGCATCTTGGGATCAAACCAGCGCTGCAGAGGCTGGGGCAGCTTCTCAACCCAACGCTCAACCGCTGTGCCACCAAGGAGCCTCACAATTTTAATCCTAATTAATAATACATTTGTATTTTCTCACTTGGAAATAAAGTTATTAATATATCTTCTTTTTTATGAACACAACAACATGCAAAATAAATGCCTAATTTCTCTACCATTTGATCGTTAATATTTTTCATGTTAGTTAAGTCAAAGTTCATCACTTCATTCCAAACTCATACATTTGAAAATTAATGAATTGTGTCAGTATTAATGCAATGTGGCCTGTCAAATATAAACTGCATCGAATACAGCATTTTCCGTCTCTGCATAGTGATTCCTAATAATATCTACTAACGCTTTCCACATTAACACTATAAGATTGTATGCCAGTAGAATAGGAATTAGTCATTCAAAAATTCTTTCATATGAGTTTAGTCTATTTTAACACAAGATCTGCACAATAGATAAAATAACAAGTTAATATGGAAACAGAATATATTGTATTTATTGAAGTAAAATGGAAGTACTCATTATAATTTTTGTTTATCTTTATAACATTTTCACTTTGTATGTTCAAATTACTTAAAATGTTAGTCTCTAAGAAGAAAACATTTGTTGAAGCCTATACATAAACTTTCAACGTTTTACTTAACATTATATCTAATCAGATGTGTTTGCTTTTATTTATTTAAAATAGTTTTACAAACAGGGGAGGGAAGAGCACTAAGGACTATGGTGACAGTTCATAGGTGATGTGGTTGTGGGAGATTTATAGGACTCTACCTAGGAGGAAAAATCAAATATTGTACAAAAATGATCAATGATGTAAGAAAATTTTAAAAAGTTTAATCAATAATAAAAAATAAATAAAATGGTTTTGTGTTATTCTCACTCTCTATATAGTCAAAAAGTTAAGATAATATTTTCCACCTTTTTCCAAAAACGAAAACACCATCAAGCACAATATTTTCATAAATCAGGGGCCTCCCTCTTGGTGCAGGCTTTAAAGTCTCAGCTGTATCAAGCTATCGCCAGCCAACACATCATGAGTTTGATGTGTTGTTAGCTCCCAGCCAGGGAGCTAACGCACATGGAACAGCAGACCTCTCCTGTCCTGCCTGGTGCTCCTTTCAGCAGCGTATTTCAGTAAATCCACCTGTTCTGCTCCCCACTCTGCCTCTGGTGAACCTGCTCACCCTCACACCTCTGACCTATAACTCAGTTCTTGTATGCATAAACAAATTAAAAATATTTAAAGAAATATTTTCATAAATCAGGAATGTGTAGACTAAAGGTCATATTGTTCTTCTAAATTGTCACTGATTATAACTTTTTATTTCCCTGGAATTGCTATAGAAATCCAAAGATGATAATCACCTGCATGCTAAAGAAAGTCACCTATAATTAGGACCAATAATCTTATTAAAGTCATATAAAAAAGGGTCTTCCTGGTGGCACAGGGGTTGTCATAACCTATGAAACTATCCACAGCTACTGCACCGCAAGTTCCATCCCTGGCCAGGAAGCAACCCACATGATGCAGCAGACCTCTCCAGGCTCGCCCGCTGCTCCCCACAGCAGTGTATTTCAGTGGATCTGCCTGTTCTGTTCCTCACTCTGTGTCTGGTGAATTCTCTCACCCCCATACCTCTGGCTTGTACCCCAGTTCTTGTATGCATAAATGAATCCTTAAAAAATAAAGTCATATAAAAAGAAAGAAGGATGGGTATTTCCATTATTATAAATAATTAACCTTCTCCTACTCATAATCTTGGCTAAAATACTGAAAACAGAGGATGAAACGTAGGAGTAGAAGATGAGAGGAGGTTATCTTCAGCGTTAGTATAGATACAAATGTCTTTATAAATGAAAATGGTTTTCCTTATCATTGGGAAATTTAGAAGGGTGCTTTACTTGATGAAGCCAAACGAGGAGAGTCTTATTATAATCACTCCTAGATATTAAATGTCACAATGAGTAGATAATGTATTCTACTCTTCGGTTTAGTTGGTGTGTGTATTTGTTTGTTGTGGGAGAGACTATTCAAAAGTTTAGAGAGAAGGTAGGTGAGAAATTAGAGGAGAGGAGAGGGGAAGAGAAGGGAAAGGAAAGGTCAGGATAAGAGAAGAAAGGAGAAGGATATGGATGTAAATTGATGTATTTCACAATTTGGTATACAAAGGTGTTTCTGAGAGTAGCTATGGACCATCTTTGGCATCCCTCCTGAGAGACTGCCTGTCATATAATAAGATTTTATAAAAAGCAAGATTCTAAGTACCATGATGTTGGTGGAAGATGATTAATAGTAGAACATGTTTAGATAGTGAGATCTTACCAAATCAGCAAACTATATAGAGAAGAGGTCAAGCAAGGTGCATTAAAAGAATAAACTCTTACACCAGGAGAGATACAGAAGAGATATATGTGTGAATGTATAGTTTAAAAATGCATCCTCCATTGCCTTTTTAAACTCAATGAAACATTCCTCCTGGGCCTCCCCTGGTGGCACAGGTGGTTGAGTGCAGCACTGTGAAACTGTCCGGAGCCTCTGCAGTGCCAGTTCGATCCCGCCTGGCTGGCGAAGGTTACCCACATGGTACAGTAGACCTCTCCTGTATTTTGTCAGTCTGCCTGTTCTGTTCCCCACTCTGTCTCTGGTGAATCCTCTCACCCTCCCGCGCATCTGGCCTATACCCTGGTTCTTGTATAAATAAATATTTTTTTTTTTAAAAAGGAAACATTCCTCCTGTTTTTCATGATCTATATATTTCCTTCCCTCATTGAATCTACGTTACTACTCTGTAACAAACAGAATAGAGCAGAAATGATGTTGCCTTGGTCTCTTGGACTTGTTCTAGGGCTATCCCACATCAATTATCATGGGGCATCTATGTTGTAAGGAAAATTAAGCTAGAAACATTGTAGAGGACATGTCATATGACAAAGATTCTTTGTCACAACAGTTTCAGTCATCTTCTACAAGGTGTCAGGTAAATGAAAACAAGGTCATCTTGAATTTCCCATCCCCAGTTGATGTCATATGGAGAAGTAAACAAGGTACTCAACAAAGATCAGAGTTAGGCTCCCAGATATATGGCATTGACTGAGTCATCCTAGCAATTTTCTGTGATTTAAGCCAATCTAGCATAGACTAGGATCCAAGGATTAGACATGATACATACTAGTATACTCCCACCAAATCCTTAGTCAAAATAAAATATAGGGGGACCAAATAAGGGATAAGAAAAATAATAATAATAATATCAACAACAACAACAAAATTAGCAGGCAACCTTAAATCAGAGAATTTTGTGAGAGAGGGGAAGGAAAATGTATCACAAAAGGGGAGAGAAGAGCACAAGAGACTATGGTGATGGCTCTTGGGTGAATTGGTGGTGGGAATTTTTTTAAAAGGTTTATGTATTTATGCATACAACAGCTGGGGTACAGGCCAGAGATGTGGGGGGTGAGAGTATTCACCAGAGACAGAGTAGGGAACAGAACAGACAGACTGACTGAAACACACTGCTAAGGGGAGTAGCGGGCGAGGCAAGAGAGGTCTGCCTCACCATGTGGGTTGCTCCCTGGCTGGCCAGGCAGGTATCCATCTCGTGTTGCAGAGGCTACAGATTGCTTCGTAGTGTGGTGCTTAACTCCCTGTGCCACCAGGGAGGTCCCGGTGGTGGAAATTTTACTGGGAGTACACAGTGATGTAAAATATATAAATTAAAATATAACTTAAAAATATTGTAAATATAATAGTTTCAAGACAGTGATTTTAAGAATATATATGTGTATATATATATATATATATATATACATATTTCTTTTACTCAGCAATATATAATGGGAACTTATGACAAGTAGTGACAAGACAATGAGCAAAGAATGACTGTGATCATGCCCAAATATTATTTCATTCATTCACTTGATTCTTCCTGGAAGAATCAGGAAGACAGTCCTCAATGTTCTGTTTTATTACAAATAGTATATAATGCTTTGTTTGCTATTGTGAAATGAAATTCCACTTAATTTCAAAAGAAACAACATATTCAAGCAAATTAAATTTTCAATGTGAAATAATTTCATTATGACCTTGAAAATAATAAATCATGTTCATATGTTGCTACTATAGTTACTAAATTTTTGAAACTATGTTTGTTTTACAACTGAATATTATCAGCAAAACTTCAAGGGGTCTGTGGAATGTCTATGATGTATAACCAATAATGCTGAACAATATGAAACAAAGATGAAATTAATGTCCAATATCTCAGTATATGCAACAACAGATTGAAGAGGGAGAACAAAATAATTTATTTAATAATTTAAATATCTGAAAATTTGTCTGATTTCTCTATACTACATAAAGAGGTGATAGCATTTAGTATTTATCTTTCTCCTTCTGGCTTATTATGCTTAGCATAACCCCTTTCCGCTCTATCCATCCATGTTACCATGGACAAATGGCGTGAGTTTATCCCTTTTGGTCACTGAGCAGTATTCTATTGTGTATATATATCACATCTTCTTGGTTCACTTTTGTTTATTTTTGCATTTAGGTTATTTACGTATCTTGGTTATTGCCAACAATGCCACAATAAATATAGCAGTGCAGGTTTCCTTTCAAATTGGTGGTTTTTCTTTTTTTTTTTTTTTTTTTTGTTTGTTTGTTTTTGGTAGACACCTAACAGTAGAATTGCTAGGTCATATGGCATAATCATTTTCAGTCTTTTGAGGAATGACTACAATTCTTTTCATAGAGGTTGGACCTGTCTACATTCCCACCAACAGTGTAAGAGGGATCCATTTACCCCATACCCCACCAGAACATTTCTGGTTTTTGTTTTTTTGGAGGGTAGGACATTCTTACAACCCTTGAAAGATGATCACAGATCTAAGGCATCCAGACAGGGACATGGAGTAGGAGGTGGAAGGGAAGGAATGAGAATAGGTGGAGGGGGAGAGAACTGTGACTGCATATTTATGTCTAATTGCTAGAGCATTATTTGCTGTAAAGACTGCTATTTGCTCACTGAATGATTTTTTGCTGGTGTGGCAAAGTTAAGATAAATTTGTGTGGGCCAATTTTGAGGCTATTTTTTAAATTGATCTATTTGTCCATTTTCACCAATGTTACATTGACTTTTTAACTATACAATTTATAGTTGTTCAAGCCACCTGGTCTTTGGCATTTTCTTATAACAACTCTAGAAAAGTAATATAAAAGTCAAAGGTCCAATACAGCAAATATAATAAAAGAGAAGAAATGTAGATGGACTGACCCAATCCAACCTCAAAGATTATCTTAAATGGAGTTGAAATGGGAAGTCCTTTTATTAATTTTTATTCTATGAATTAGCTTAAAATTTTTACTGTATTATTTAGATTTTTTTTTCTTTTTCAATTATGTGGATTTTATGAGATTACACGTTGGAAAGCATACAACTATGAAAATGATACTATTTTGGAGATTTAAGAAATCATAGTTTTCTTTTTATTTTTTTGCGAAAACCTCTTTTTAAAGAACTATTTGGAGTTCAGCTGTAGATTCTTTCTCTCTTTTTCTCTCTCTTCCTCTTTTTCCTACAATAGGGTGCCACTTCAGGCTCATAAAAGAATGACTATACTAATCATTCTGTCTTATTTATGTATTTTTATCTGGCATACAAGTGTTTCTTTCTAAATCTTGGTTTATAGTTTTGTCAAAATTGTAGACATTCATAGGCCTACTGTCATTAATGCAATGTGTTTAGTCCTGTTTACATGTAGCATGTTACAGTAGAACACAAGCAGTATTAAAAGAAGCTAGTGTAGCAAACCTTAAAATACTTAAGGATAGAAATGGCAAATCCTTAGAGATAGCACAATCCTCTATGAGGAGACTGTATTCTAGAAAGAATAAATGACTCATCATTCAAATCATTATATTAAAAACATTTCTTGATTTTTAACTTAGCATTCATCTTTTTCCTGTAAATTTGCATCTATTCAAAAAATGTATAGTTCATTTTTCAGTGAGAAACAATAGGTTTTCTACATCCAGAATAAGAAACATATTTTTGAACATCTTTAAAAGTGTTCTGCTTGAAGAATGGCTTGAAAAAAATGTGGCAGGTACGTTTGCTTGCTGAGATTTAAGTATAAAATTGTTGTCAAATAAGATAGCCTATATTACACTTAATAAAATAATAATAATGGATAAAATATGTGATCTATTATTTTCATTTTATCCATTATTATTATTTTATTTACTTCCCTTATCTTTTTTTTTTCCTGCTGAAAGAAAAGAATCTGATAAAAGCATATGTGCATTGAACTTTCTTTAAGTGAAATACAAGATATACAGTTAGTTTAATTATAAAATATATAATTAATGTAGAAACAACTTCTATTTTTATTTAATAATTTTAAATGGTATTTTATCCATAAAATGAAATGAAATGAAATTAGATTTTGATCATTCCATTGTGTTTAGTTAGGTCAAGTCATAATATTTCTGTTGTTTTTGATTCTGCTTATATAGGGTTGTAAAAAAGTGTGGGTCTATTTGGATCTATGAAGATATTTAGATATCATTTTGTTTTCTTTCTGTTTTTCCAGTTAGAGATGATCATCCACTTAAGAATAAAATGCACTCATGTGTATAATTATACGCATGTTCTTTTGTCCATTAGGCTGTATGCCACAATGACAGAGCCTCCCTTTATTCTTTTGTCTTGTAAATGTGTTAAACAACTGAAAAATAGAATAATGATAAACACAAATTACTCAGATGACTGCATTTTGTGGCTAACTTTTGAGACAATTAACAAAGCTTCAGAAGTTATTTTCTTAAAAGGGCAGAATCTGTGTCTTGTTCATCTCTGTTGTTCAAAGGTCCTAACATAGTCCATTGATTACAGACATCAAGAAATAATTCCAAAGCACAAGGACAACATTCAATTGTCCTTCAAACTCAAACTAGATTGAAATGGACTTCTCACTAGTTATTCACTGTAAATCTCCAACTTCTATGTTAGCAAATGTTAAGAAAATTAGAAGCAATATAGGAAAAGCTAATTACTTCTATTATTTGCTTTTTATTTTCTCTCTGGGAAATTTTTGTCATTTAACTTCCAAGGCAAATATTCATACTTTCATAAAAAATAAAGGGATTTGACTACTGAATGACCTTCGTGTTTCTTTCCAGTTTTAAAACTTTGTAATTCTTAAGTCCAGTGATTATCCATGCTGTGTGTTCTGACTACTCTAATCACCTAATTAAAACATACTTTATGTAATTAATTATTTTACTTAACAAAATACAGTTTGAAGTAAAAACTATGTAATCTACTTTTTTTACCCTTGAGAAACAAATTGAAGCGCTGAGATTATTTTAAAGAAAATAAGAGGATATTATATTCAAATTATTATCACAATTTTGAACTTAGAGATACAAGCGCTGTATTAAGTAAAAATTTGCAAATTGTGGGGAAACTGTGTGTCTGTTGTCCTAAGATTTTTGAAAAGATCATAACAAAAATATTTCATTGTCCTGACCTTTCATTACCAAAATCTAGGTGTATTTCCTCTTGAGTCTCAGTATTTGGGAAATAAATCACTCTTCTTGGCATTTTACATGGTCTGCCATGCAGGCAGCCAACTTTTACAGATGCCCTTCCTGGCTTCAAAAAAGCAGAAGCCTGCAGGTAGCAGAAAATGCCAGGTTTCTTCTCACGCCTGAGAAGTTTCTGTTTCCCGTGGAAGAAACCTATGTGCTGTGATAAATGCAACTGTGCCGAGTCAGCATGGTGGACAGTTTAACTTCATGACCTTCTGCAGGTCGACAGCTTCCCCTGTAGATTGTCTTTGACACAACCTATAACATAGAATGTCAACACCAGTCTAGCAAGTGGGATCTGTATTCATATTGCTGTCAAACAATTGCTTCTGGACGAGGAGCTCAGGTGTCTCCATTCTCTAATAATATTTCTTATACATATTATGCTTTTCTGTTGTTGATTATATATGCATGAAAGCTTCAGCTGTGAGTCTTCACTGACTGAACTTTATTCTGTAATTTTATAAGGCATAAGACCCAGTTCTCTAGAATAAGTTTATGAAAAAAGATAACAGTGTTATTATATTACCTACCCTCATATCCAATGAAATAGCATCTAATTCCATTTTTGGAATATTTTGTTGTTCATGTTGATTAGCTAGATCCTGTTTATTTCATTAAAGTATCACAACTGGAAGATGAAAAGAAAGACAAGGAATTATGAGGGAAGCTGGTGAGTAAAAACAGTGAGCCTTTTAAGAATGTATCCGAGTGTCTCTCTATTGGCCGAGGGAGTAAGTCTCAGTGCTGTCACAGCTACAACCTGAGTTGATTCCCCAGCCAGGGAGCTAACCTATGTAAGATGCACCAGACTTTTCCTGCCGCAACTGCTGGTCCCCTCAGCAGTGTATTTCAGTAAATCTGCCTATTCTAAGCCACACACACTCTCTCTGGTGAATCCTCTCACTGCCAGACCCGCTGCCCATCACCCCTGCACCTCTGGCCTAAACCCCAGTTTTTCCATACAAACCAAAAGAAAGACTGTATCTGAGATTTGCCCTTCTTTCTTCCTTTTTTTTTATCATTACTTTCTCATTTTTGAAAAGATCTTTGAAATGCTTTGGAATAACAGTTTTCTTTTAAAGTCACAGGAGGGAGGTTGTTTTTATTAATTCCAGGGAAGTTTCAGTAAGAAAGGTAATAAATCACAAAGAACACTGATACCTTTTCATAATTGACATATACAAAAGTGTATTTATATATGAAACTTTAGTCTGCAAAAGAACATTTTCAAAACTCATTTTGAAAATTCACTTTATTTGTATATAGTTATTGTATAATGACCAACCAAGAAACCATTTTCTTGTTTTATTTTTATCTTTTCTTGCCTACCAGTCACTATATTGCCATCCCTATTTACTGTCATGTGTAAAACATTCTATTGTCTGTCTAATAGAATGTTGCCTCTCAGTCTTATGTTGTATAGCCATGTTTAACATATTCCATAGTCCAAATCCAATGTACCACTTAGTTTTGTAAAGAAAGTATTATTGAAATAGAGCCAGTTTCATCCTTTTACACATTTTCTAGGACTGCTATCATCTGCCGATTCCTTATATTTTGCTAGGTATATACCTGCAACAGGGACTATATGACTCTTAACCTCTAAAATAATTACTTCCTTCACAATGACAATGGTGGTGGACTATGGGTGATTTGGTAAGGGGATGCATGGTGGAGGCAACACCTGATGGGGGGATCCTAATGTCACCTCAATTAAAAAGATAAAGAAATTTCAAAAATAATAAATAAATGAATGAATAAATAAAATATATAGCCCTGTCCTTTGTAGAAAATATTTTCCAAGCTCAGATCTAAGGTTCTGCTCTCTATCACAAAGTAGCTGGAAGTCCTCAGTGAATTCTAGTTTTTCTTGTTCTTTAAAAAAATCATAATTTTGGGCCTCCCCGGTGGCGAAGCGGTTGAGCGCTGGGTTACAAAGCTGCCCGCAGCCTCTGCAGCGACGGTTCAATATCCGGTTGCTCCCTGGCCAAGGGAGGAGGGTCCCGCATGGCACACAGACCTCTCCTGCCGCCCACTGCTCCCCTCAGCAGTGTACTTCGGTCCCCCTGCCTGCTCTGCTCCCCGCTCTGGCTCTGGTGAATTCTCTCACCCTCCCGCGCTTCTGACTATACCCAGTGCTTGTATAAATAAATAAATAAATAAATAAATAAATAGATCTTTTTTAAAAAGTATATATAATTTTCACTAGCCAGCTTCTCTAAGCTGACAGGTCTCATTCAAGCTTATGGCAAGTCTTACAGTAGAAACAGAACCCATCTTGCCTACTTGGTGCTCCTGTGTTCTCCCCAGCACATCCCACATCAATCAATGTGTTATTATTTACTTCACATCTCAGCTCTACTCATTTATGATCTAGGCATTTCATACATTTGGGAGAAATAGAAAAAGGCTGAAAATTGAAGGATAATTTATTGGATAGAAAGGAGAATGAGGAGAAAAGGGACATAATCAGGGTATTTTGTTTCTTTTTTTGATAGAAATAACATTTCCATAAATTTTGGAGTGCCATAGGTTTTAATATACCCTGTTATTTTATGAAATACTAAGATAAAATGCTACAATTCACTGGCAATAAGCTCTTATTGGAAAATATGCTGATTTCATTTTTTTTTTATTTTAAAATGGTGTCTGAAAAAAAATATCATTACTGATGATATATAACATTGTGGTATATTTGGAGAAGACCAGAATGGTTACAGAATAAGAATCAAAAGAATCCCCAATGTGGGGAGAGATGGAAGGAGCTCACTGCTTGAAAAATTTGCAAGAGTTGGGAGATTCTAATAGAGCGGTTTATAAGAATATGAACAGAAGAAGTGATTTTAGTTAGGAAGAAACATTCTTCCTTTATTCCAACAGGATAATTAGAAGGGAGGATTGGTAAGAGGATAAATGTGGATGTTGGTGTAAGTAGGTATCAGAGCCTGGAAAAGAAAAGATAGTGTTACCTCATTATTGCTTTATAGCACCTCGTTCACCTGGTTTCTCTGATGTTTTGTGGTCTAGTAATATAATCAAACATTTTAGGAAAGTGAAGAAATTTTAAAAGCCTGGGACAAAACACATATGTTAAGACAGTTATTTTATTAGCATGCCTGAGAAATATTGTGGTGCTTGGGTGAATTTGGTGAGATGTGAATCTCTTATGATTTAGATCTGGATTTATTATGTTGAGGATATGATACATAAAAAATGTAACACAACTACAATGTAAATATCTAAGTAAGCTAAAAGTGACACTTTCTATTGTCTTAAGAGTGGAGGAATAATTCATTACCAAGTCTCCTAAACTGTGAAGATTAGCCATGAAGATGTTGGAAAGAGTGATAACTTTATCTTGGAAATAGTGTTACATCAAACACTACTAACATATCTAAACTGAACTTATAAAGACAAAATGAAAGAACAAAATGTTAAGAAAGGGCATCCCCTGGTGGTGCAGGTGGTTGAGTGCCCTGCTATGAAGCTGTCTGCAACCTCTGCAGCGCCGGTTCGATACCAGCTGGCCAGCGAGGGTTCCACATGGTGTGGCAGACCGCTCCTGTTGTGCCCGCTGCTCCTCTCAGCAGTGTATTTTGCCAGTCTGCCTGTTCTGTTCCCCGCTCTGTCTCTGGTGAATCCTCTCACCCTCCCGCGCATCTGGCCTGTACCTGGGTTTTTGTTTAAATAAATAAATAAATAAATAAATAAATAAATAAATAAATAAATAAATAAATAAATCTTTAAAAAAAAAAAGTTAAGAAGAAAGGAAAATGAAAGTTGGATGAAAGTTTCACTTATAGGGCCTCCCTGGTGGCTCAAGGGGTTAAGACACAACCTATGAAGCTATTTGCAGCCACTGTAGCACGAGTTCGATCCCTGGCCAGAGACATACCCACATGGTGCAGCAGACCTCTCCTTACTTGCCCACTGCTCCCCTCAACAGTGTATTTCAGTCAATCTGCCTGTTCTGTTCCCTTCTCTGTCTCTGTTGAATTCTTTCATGCCCCTCACCTCTGGCCTGAACCCCAGTTCTTGTATGTATAAATAAATAAATATTTAAAAAAGAAAGTTTCATATACAGCAAGAATATAGGGGAACCAAATAAGACATCAGTGTAAAAAAAATAATAACAATACAAACCACAACAAAACAAAAACAATTATAAATCAGAGATATCCCGCAAGGGAATAGGAGGGAGAGGGATCAGAGGGAGGGAGGGAGGAGCACAGGGGACTGAGGTGATGGTGCATGGATGCATTGGTGAAGGAAACTCTATGGGGACTACACCTGAAGGGGTGGGGGGGAAGCAAATAATTGTTTGAAAATGAACAATGATGTAAAAAATTAGAAAAAAATAAAAATTAAAAAAAGGTTGGATGACAGGAAGGTGGGATGGAAGGGAGGAATTAGAGAGGGAGGAAAAAAGGAAGGAAGGTATATTTAAATGGTACATAAGGAGATTGAAGAGAATAGACTCCTCTATCTTCTGTGTGCCCCTTGAGAGGAGAGGTGAGTTTGATTTTTGGGAGCTTTATATGTTGTTCTGTGTTTAAGATAAGCCAGCTCTTTGGGGAAAAAAAAAAATCTGGATTTGTAATGTTTGATGTATCAGTGATTTGAGACCAAACTTTTAATAACTGACTCATGAAAATCTTAACTGTTTCACAAACTACCTTAGAGTCAGTATGAGCTGACTCTAGCATACCACTGTAAGAACCTACAATAGTTTGAAAAATAGGGAACTGTAATGTTTGGTGGCTTGTGTAATGCCTGACAATAATTGGGAAATCCTAGGATTGACTGAGATGTTGAAACCAATGTTGATGGTTAAATTTGTCTCAGACCTTAAGGTACATGAAAGTAAAAAAGTCTAATTTTTTTTTGGTGAGACTTGCTTTTACAAACACAGTGAAGGCTGTAGGATTAATGACCTTGAATTGTGCTTCAAGGCCTGCTAGGATCAGAGAACTCAGAGGAAGAAGGGCTACTCAGAAAAGGGGGAGATTTATCTAAAGAGAAGTCACTTCATGCTTGACATATAAAATGCCCTTTGACTAGCCAATGAACTACATCCTAGTCCACATTTCCTCCCTCCTATCCTGATTTTCAGTCAAAAAATTTCATTGCTCTGTTCTCAACTCTGGTCATTAAACCCTATATAACCTGACTTATTTCCTTAATAGGGTAAATAGATTTGACTTTATCCCCTACCTTCTTACCAATCAATTCACAAATAAAACTGATTTCTAATTTCAATTATACAACGTCACTATTTGATCTATATGCACATGGTAAAGGGCCACACTGGTCAGTAACAATATTATCTGCGGAGTCTAAAAGAACGTATCAAAAGAATAAATCTGCTAACAAGCGAGTCTAACTCATTGACTAAAGCAGTCACATTTATTTTATAGATTCAGATTAAACCTGCCTTACACTGGACTCATCACAATATTAAAAAATATACATTTCTGTCATGCTAGTTATACTGCCTAAGTGAAGGTTTAACTGGGGTGGCTTTAGAGGTAAGTTAAACAAAGAACAGGAACTGAGACCATCATGAAAAGGATATGAGTTCTGAATAAAATATATATTATTACAAAACATTAACATATAAAAGGGGCACTGCAGAACCTATAGTTTTTCCATTTGCTATATAGTTCATGAGACCTTGCTAGCTCAGTGTCACTACATAGTTGATCTCCAAATAAAATATACCCTGAAACATAAGGTGGAGAATACAGGTCTTATGAATTGGTATATTGACTTAGCATTGAAGCTTGTTGGTTCTATTGCATTCTTTGTATATCTTTGCCACTAGAGAGGGTCAAAAATGATTAATATGGGTAAGGAGAATTTTCTATCATATTAGATCTTCAATAGTTCTCCTGATTTTAACCCCATTATTAATGTTATTATCTAAGGATACATCTCTTCATTTTTCAGAAAAACAGAGGAAATGAAGAAAAATAGTAGGCTTTCTCTTAAAGATACACTTTCAAGGTAATACAATGAAGACATTAATATCATTATGTCTTAAAAGTCAAGAGTCTAGGATTTGGGCATTTTGGAATACATGTCTGGTTCAGAATACCTCTTGAATTGATAGCCTTATTAACTTAGTGGTTCTTTTTATTTCTTTTTTTTTTTTTTAAATAGAGGTATGTTTTATTTATTTATTTGTTTGTTTGTTTGTTTTTTTTGTTTATACATGCACTGGGTACAGTCAGAAGCGCGGGAGGGTGAGAGAATTCACCAGAGCCAGAGCGGGGAGCAGAGAGGGCAGAAGGACCGAAGTACACTGCTGAGGGGAGCAGCGGGCGGCAGGAGAGGTCTGCGCACCATGTGGGACCCTCCTCTGGTGGCCAGGGAGCAGCCAGGGATTGAACCGGCGCCACAGAGGCCGCGGGCAGCTTCGCAACCCAGCGCTCAACCGCTGCGCCACCGGGGAGGCCCGGTTCTTTTTATTTCTAACAATAATCAATTAAGTCCTAGTGAACTAGCATTTTTTTTTCCTCTGAAGTTTGTAGTTGCCAGACCATTGACTAGTTTCTTGGTGGTGCTGAATATATAATATATGAAATGAGAAAAAGTGGCTGCCCAACTTCTATTCATCCATATGGGCTGAGTGGCAGAGAAACCTAATACAATAAAAAGAAAACCTATGAAATCTAATAGGGAAAAAAGAGACATAATTTGGGAGATAAAATTCCAGGTTCTCATTTTCTGTGAAGCTGGCTTTCAGTTCTCTTAGATTTTGTCATCTAGCTCTTGAGCCATATATAAATATTAAAAAGACATCTGCTGAAATATTTTATGTTTAATATTCTAAAGCACCTCTACTTCATGATAAAAAAGTCAAAATTTTACATGAATATGAAAATATTCCAGGCTTATCTTAAATCAATATTTATTCAAAATTCATGAGCCTGTTTAATTCATTACTTAAGTTTCAAAGATATGGACCTAATGCTTACACAGAAATGGCTATGAAGACCTCTCTTGTCCAATAAATTATTAATAACTACATAAAAATTACAACTCTGTTATCATAACTAATGATGCAGGTATAACTCCTCTGGCATGGGCACCCCAAAATAAAAGTAATTCTCAAATTTTGAACAACATAAAAATGCACAAAATATTAACAAATTCCCCAATATGTTGAAAAAGACTTTACTAAATTCCTTTTCTTGTTTAAGCATAAAATCAAGGGGACACTTTCAGGCAGGCATTAATGAAAACATACAGTTTTGGGGGCCTCCCTGGTGGCTCAAGGGGTTAAGACACAACCTATGAAGCTGTCTGCAGCCTCTGCAGCACAAGTTTGATCCCCAGCCAACCAGGGAACAACCCACATGGTTCAGCAGACCTCTTCTGACTCACCCACTGCTCCCCTCAGCAGTGTATTTCAGTCAGTCTGCCTGTTCTGCTTCCCACTCTCTGTCTGGTGAATCCTCTCACCCCTGCACCTCTGGCCTGTACCCCAGCTCTTGTTTGTATAAATAAATAAAACTTTTAAAAAACATACAGTTTTTGATTAAAAAACAAGGCTATTACAGGAAATTTAAGATATAAAAAGAAAAGTAAACTTTCAGGAAAGCAAAGGGGGTAAAGATATTTTGTCATGAAATTTTCTCTTGTATTTATATAGGCTATGAATGAGGGTGGACTTAATGGAAAAGAAGGTGCTGAGCAGTTTAATTTGGACTGAAGTTCATGTCATATAAGAGTGATGTTTCTTAAGAAATGTACAATAGGATTTTGGAGAAGATTTAACCAGAATTTATTGAATACATATTTATGGAGTTTATATTTTAAAGTAGATAGGTGAAAATTATGTTAGAAATGATATGTCATGTATATGTAGAAAGTGGCAATGTGGCAAATGTTTTTTGTTTTTATTTTGTGGGGTTTTGTCTTGTTCTATTTTAGGGACTAGGGCTGCATTTAGTTGTTTGGGAATATCTTCTTGTATTGTGATATTCAAATTAAGACATGAAAGATGTGAAAGAGATTCTCATGTAAGAATTAATGTATTACATAAGGGAGTAGACCACAATAGAGTCAAAAAGAAATACTTAAGAAATTAGCTGTGATATTTAATACATTTTGATGTGAAAAAAAAAAAAATACTGTCTAGCAACCTTGAGAGATTTGATGCAAATTGCACTGTAATACAAACTCAAGGCTTGAGTCTTGTTTTCTTTGACCTTGAAACCACGCAGGAATTGGCCATAAATGGGGCACATTCTACTTAGGAGTACAATTGTTTACTTCAAACCTATTGTTTTGAAACAAATCTTTTGAGCTATCAGATACATGTGCATGTGTCATTATTGAAATTCGCCTGTCTTTTACCTGTATTATTTTTTTAATTTTAGTTGTTTGTTGAAGTTTAGTTTTAAACTTAATTAAACTTTGTAACTTTATCCTATCAAATTTCTTTGATTCTCATTTTATCATCCAAATTTTCATTTAAAATTCCCTTTTTCATATCACCTGTAAATTCAATAAACATCAGGCCTTCCCAGTGGCGCAGCCGTTGAGCGCTGGGTTGCGAAGCTGCTCGCAGCCTCTGCAGCTTCAGTTGATCCCTGGCTGTTCCCCGGCCACTGGAGGAGGGTCCCACATTGCACGCAGACCTCTCCTGCCTCCTGCTGCTCCCCTCAGCAGTGTACTTTGGTCCTTCTGCCTGCTCTGCTCCCCGCTCTGGCTCTGGTGAATTCTCTCGCCCTCCCGTGCTTCTGACTGTACCCAGTGCTTGTATAAATAAATAAATAAATCTTAAAAAAAAATTCAATAAACATCAAACTTGTCTTCCTTCTTCCTATAACTATTGAAAATTTGAAAAGATCAACATATACAGAACCAAGAGGCACAGTTCCCTCAAAATCACCTTTCAGAGTGAAATTAAACTAATTTAGTTCGCTAGTAAATACTTCCAATTATTGTATAATTCAACTTATTTTTCTATCTTACAAGAGAATTATGGAAGACTTTTCCAAGAGATATTGAGTTCTAGATATACTCTTGATAAAGAAAGCCTAAAAACAGCTACTCATATTGAATCCATGATTAGTTCACTTAACAGTGATTCTTTTTGTTTTAAAGGCTCCCAAAATAGAATATCTTTCAGTACTCTCTACAAATAGAGCTATTCTAGTGGTCTATATTTTAATGAAACAATAAGGTACTATTTTTTCCTCTCCCAAATTTATTTTCCTCATTTTCCTAAGACTCAGTAAATTTAATTGAATGATTTGTTAACCATTGTTGTAGGATTGCATCATAAAACTGAGATGAGACTTGTATAATATTTATCGAAGCAGTTAAAAATGTGTTTACTTGATTTAGGAATAATTTCCATATTACCCTCACTAGTTTTGTCTGTTTCAGTCTGAAAAAGTCACCTTTATAGATGACAGAAGGAAATACTAAATGGATATGATTAAAAAGTAAAAGGTTAGGTATTAACAAATTTAAATAGAGCATGTCTTTATTGGTATGAAATATAAATTGATGAAATAGAAATTACAAGTCATTTCTAAGGAATGCCTATATTTTATACTATACTATACTGTACTGTGGGAAGCAAATTGATAATGATCTACCACATTAAGAATAATGATATGTCTGAGTACATGGTAGGTACCTAACAAAATGTCTCATCAGAAAGATTCCCTGTCTTGCTGGAAAAACTGGATTTAGAAGCTATTACTTTTCTTTCTGTAAGATAACAATTATTTAAACAGCTTATTTGCATATATTAATGCTGAAAAAGTTTATGATGATATCTAAGACAATTATTACTATAATCAATGCAGAATAGATCAAATCCTGAATATTCTAGCTAATGATTTCTTACAGTACTCAGGATTTGATGCATCTAGAGAAATCAATTTTATTTTATTTTTTAAAGATTTATTAATTTATTTATACATGCACTGGGTACAGTCAGAAGCGCGGGAGGGTGAGAGAAATCACCAGAGCCAGAGTAGGGAACAGAACAGACAGATGGACGAAATACACTGCTGAGGGGAGCAGCGGGCGGCAGGAGAGGTCTGCGCGCCATGTGGGACCTCACCCAGCGGCTGGGGATCGAACAGGCGCTGCAGAGGCTGCGGGCAGCTTCGCAGTCCGGCGCTCAACCGCTGCGCCACCGGGGAGGCCCGAGAAATCAATTTAAAAATACAAATCTGTGTTTTGAATGTTCTTAGCTTGAGCAGAAACACTTCAAAATATCCATCTTATGTTGAAAAGTCACTAGTATATAAAATAGAACATGTATTTTCTCCAGAGTTGCCCTTGCCCTACGCTTCACACATAATTGCTGTATTCTTCCCAACCACTCTTGTCCACACTGGCAGCTCAACACGTAACACAGGTGGGTGGAAAGTAGAGTGGTGATGAAAAACGAGGCCATTTGAAACTTCAGTCACGTGAAGAACAAAGTTCCAAATTGTCTTGGTATATCTTTGATCTTTAAATAGGCGCATTTAGGTTGTGTCCTCATGCGGCTAGCAGATTGACTGTTTTGACTAAATTGGTGATGTTCTGCACCATTAAAAAAAAAAAAAAATTAGTTGAGTCTGTCAGCCAGATAAGATGAGGTAAAATCACTGGATCACTGGTTGTTGTTGTGTTTTGCTTTTTTTTTTTTTTTTTTTAGGCTTTATAAATGTTGCCAGAAAACATCAATCTAGTCTAACATATTTTGTAATTGGTTTTTACTGTTACCATTTTTTTCTTATGACAGACTTTATTTAAAACTACCATAAAAGTCCTATTTCAATAAATGAAATTTTTATGCAATTGATGTATACTTTTCTTAATGAAGTATACAACTCATCTTGAAAAATTCATTTTCTGATAAATATGTTAAATGATTAAAAAGAGTTCTACTTACCAAACTATTTTTATGACAAGATTTTTTGTAGGAAAAAGAAATTGCTAGTTAAGGTAATTTTTCTATAAAGTTTTTGAGTGAAAACATTGTTAATTCCCTCCTTTTCCCATCATAGAAAAGATGAAAGGATTTTTGGAGCTAAGAATAATACAACTCACATTTAAGATGACTATTGATCAGAGGTAGTTTGAAATCCATCTCTACAGTCTGGAAAATGTTCTATTGTCCCTGTGTCCAAGAATAGAGATCTGCTTTCATCATATTGCCAGAAAATCACTGAGAAGGGTTAAAGTATGACTATTAAAAAATTAGTCCTACTTTTGGGTCCCCGCTGGTGGTGCAAGGGGTTGAGCACCACACTATGAGGCAATCCACAGGCTCTGCTGCATGAGTTCCATCTCCGGCCTGTCAGGGAGAAACCCACATGGCAAGGCAGACCTCTCCTGTCTCGCCCCCTGCTCCCCTCAGCAGTGTATTTTCAATTAGTCTGCCTGTTCTGTTCCCCACTCTGTCTCTGGTGGATCCTCTCACCCCCAGCATCTCTGGCCTGTGCCCTTGCTCTTGTATGCATAAATAAAAAAAATAAAATAAAATAAATTAGTCCTGGGCCTCTCCGGTGGCACAGGGGGTTGAGAGCAGCGCTGTGGAGCTATCTGCAGCCTCTGCAGCACGGGTTCGATTCTCGGCCAGCCAGGGAGAAACCCACATGGTACAGCAGGCCTCTCCTGTCTCGCCCACTGGTCCCCTCAGCAACGTACTTAGTCTATCTGCCTGTTCTACTCCCCGCTCTGTCTCTGGTGAATTCTCTCACCCTCCTGCACCTCTGACTGTACCCCAGCTCTTGTATAAATAAATAAATCTTAAAAAAAAATAGTCCTACTTTAGACAGTATAAGCATATAAACATATATGTATATATATAAAATCACCTACAAATGTATAAAGACTGATTGAGTAATATGGCAATTTAATCCCCAAAGGGGATAAACACATAATTCACACCCTTTACAAAGAAAAGCTTCTTATGTTCACCAGTAACTTCAATTAATACCCTTTCTTTAAGGAAATTAAATCACTTAACTGCTGTCTTTTAAAACGTAAACATTTAATTATTTTAAACATTTATTTCATATACTCTAGAAGTCACTGATATGTAAGAACTAGTAAAAAATCTCCCATAAACTCCTAACTTCACAATTAAGACACAAACATTGATACAAAAACATTGATACTCAAAAACATTATAGTTTTTGAGCTCTCTCTCAATATTTATACATACAATGCATATTCCTTTTTTCTTAAGGAAATTACTTTGTAAATTTTAATTTTTCTATAAAATAAAATATATCATAAATGACCTTCATTGTTATCAGATATTTTATGACATTATTTCAGTTTCAGGATTTTAATATATGTTATAAAGCAACTTTAACCACTTAACTCTTTCAGTTTTGAATACAACTGTTCTTTGAATTAAATCTGCAAGATGATGCCATGGGAAAATGACAAAAAGTGAAGCAGCTAGATTTTTATGAATGTTATGTTCTAACTTTTTCCTAAACTGATTATGGTTGTTGATTTAATAACCGCTAAATAATCTTCAAACCACCCAAATTTAAACCACATAAACACTTTGGAAATTTACTTTTCATTACTAATATATAATCCTCTTTTAATATTATGTGGTAAAGAGCTTAGAGATAACTCTGTAAATGTAAAAAAGCATGACTGTTTAAAAAAATGATAGGAAATTGAATAAATTCAGCTTGTTTTCATTTACTGAATCCATAGAAACTGAATATGATATCCTTCATAAAGTATACATTGGCTTTAAATAGCTTTCCTTAATTATTACACTGACATCCTGAGAAATACAAACTTTTCCAGTCAAACTCCCTATACCTTTCAAGCAATGATCTCAAAATTCAATAAAAGTTCTCTCTTGGGGCCTCCCTTGTGGGAGGCCACTCAATGGCCTGCACCATGAAACAGTCCACAGCCTCTGCAACACGGGTTAGATCCTGGCCAGCAGGAATCCCACATGTGAAGCTGACCTCTTCTGTCTTGCCCACTGCTCCCCTCAGCAGTGCAGTTCATCAGTTTGCCTGTTCTGTTCCCCACTCTGTCTCTGGTGAATCCTCTCATCCTCCCGCTCATCTGGCCTGTACCCCACTTCTTGTATAAAAATAAATAAATAAATCTTAAAAAAAGTTCTCTCTTATTTTTTCCCATGAGTTCTTCTAATATTGATGCACAGGTTTTCTAGCATTCAGATGTCACAGGTTCACTGGTTTAACTATTCTAGTTGTTCTTACATTGTCTTCCTTTTGTGTTGTTGTTGTTGTTATTGTTGAAATAACATTAGCTTACCACATTGTATAGGACTCAGATGTTTATAGGTTTATACATATTACATCTTCACATGTTAGTTCACACCACACCCAACTTCAAAGCACCCATTGTCCTTGACCACATTCCATTGGTTCCTCTACACTTTGCTAATAAGCCCTCCTCCCCCACTCATAATCTCAACTCTACAGTCAAATTTCTAGTGTGGGGCCTCCCTTGATGGTGCAGGCTGTTGAGTGCAGAATTGTGAAGCTGTCCGCAGCGCAGGTTCGATCTCGGCCAGCTGGTGAGATACCCACATGGCACAGCAGACTTCGCCTGTCTCGCCTGCTGCTCCCCCAGCAGTGTATTTCAATCAGTCTGCCTATTTTGCTCCCTACTGTCTCTCTGGTGAATCCTCTCACCCTCCCGCATATCTGGCCTGTAACCTGGTTCTTGTATAAATAAATAAATCTTTAAAAAAATTTAAAAAAATTCTAGTGTGAATTTTTGTTTATCTAGTCCTGTGCTTAGCTTCTCTATATTTCACGAGTGGATCAAGTGATATTTGTCTTTGTCTTTGTCTTTCTCACTTATTTCAATCGACATAATTCCCTCTACCATCCATGTTTTTACAAATTATGTGTGTGTGTGTGTGTGTGTATCTCACATGTTCTTAAACTATTCATCTGCTCTTAAGCACTTAAGTTGTTTCCACAACTTGACAATTGTAAAAAAGTGCTTCAATGAACCTAGGAGTGAAAATATGTCTTCTAATCATTTGTTTTTGCATTCTTAAGGAGCAATCATAGGAGTGGAATTGCTGGATCAATTATTACATCTATTTTTAACACTTGGAGAAGTGACCATACTGTTTTCCATAGAGGCTGGACCAATCTATATTCCCATCATTCCCATCAAACATGTTAAAAATGTTCCTTTTTCTCTACTCCTCACCAACACTTAACTCTTGTCTTTTGTAATGTCCTCTGCAGTTCCTTAGGAATTTGGCTATATGAACAGACACCAGTTCATTTATTTTGTCTTTCCTTGACTCTTAAGTTTCCTTTTTCTCTGTTTCTGTCTCTCTCTGATCCCTCTCTGCTGTTTATTTGGATCACAAATGAAAATATCTTCTTTAGTTTTTTGGCTCACCTTTGTCTTAATTTCAACTTGTTTTAGATTCAAAACATGCAATCTAGATGTTCTTATTAAAATTTACCTTCAATCTATATCTATTAATAAGTGCACGCATCTTTCATTCTTATTTTTAATGCAGTAGAAAAATGACTATCAGCTTCCTTTTTCAAAAAGAAAGTGTTTTCCCAAGTCTTGTTTTTTTCTACTAACCTTCTACCTTTTGTTATAAACTAAAGACAATAGTGACTGCTTTATATATTCTTAGATTTTATTTGTACCTTGCATGTATATGAATTTTACCTGTGGGCTTTTTTTTTTTATTTTAAATAGATGGAATTCAGAGACAAAGTATTTAGTTTTTCTTACTCAAAACTAATAAATATGTCTAAAATACAGTAAATTTTTTGTTTTCTTGTCATTACTAGTTTATCCTCTATATATACAATTGTGACAAACTAAGAATTAAATTTTCCATGACTCTAAATTACTTCCACTATCATGAATTTCCATAGGAAAATATATTATCACCTTGGAAGGTAAATATATTAAAAAAAATATTTTCTATAATGGTAGAAACAAAGGATATGAATTTTTCCTTTTTTTTTTTTTTAATCACATCTTCATTCATTCAGCCTTCAAGGTTTTGGCACGTGCAGACTTCAAGGAGGGTCTCTGCCCTTTGGTTAGATAGAAGGCAAGATTCTTGCATGAATCACATGGAAAGGGAGAGCCAAATCTTTACTATAGAGAAGGGATTCAGTTCATTTTTCTTCCTTTCAGATCTACGCCCTGACTATTTGACTTTAGTGCACTCATTATATAACATAATGGATGTTGCTGAGGTTGGGAATTTGGGATCTAGACTCACACTGCATTGGGAGGACATACTGACACTTAATAGCTGCATAAACTGTCTACCTCATTGAATCTCTCTCTGCTTCAGTTTCTGTTCTGCAGAACCAGAGTAGAAATAATTTTTATTTCTACTATTTTTTAGCACTGCTCTGAGGACTAAACATGTAAATCAGAAATAAGCTTGTTATTGAAAATACAAAATGAATGTCAGTATTATTTGGCATCTTCAAGCAGAAAACATTTTTCTTAGGCATCTGAACATGTATACCAAGTACTGAAATGCATTTTATTTTTATTGACTTCATGCCCAAGTTTTCTCTTTAGTGATTCAAATATCATCATTTTATTTTATTTTGTGTTTTAATTTTCAAAATTTAAACTGTCAAAATATGCATTTGTATGTCTTTTAAATATGATTCAACAGTATTTTGGTAACAGTTCAGATTTCTCAATTCAAATCTTTGTTTCCAAAAGTCAATAAGTCTTAAGCCTTTTCACTAGTAAATCCTTATTTTTCTGTCAGTGCAGCTATATAAGAACTCATAAATTGAATTTTTTATCTTTTTGTGTTGCAGTTGGACCATGTTTAAAATTGTGGTTATCATCTCTCACTCTCTATCAGGAATACCTGGGGAGATGTAAAAATACCTCTGTCCTGATCTACTCCTATATCAATTAAATTAGAATACTTAGGGGTAGAGTTGGAAATTGCGATATGTTCCTGCAAATGTGTTGCCAGAATTGAGAAGCGCAAGTGAAAAGAGTGCCTCTACTACAAAGTGGAGTTAAAAGTAAATCAGCAACTATTAATTATGTAAAAGTTGAGGCTACCAAAGTAGACTTTGGGTTATTAAAGATTAAGGACAGTTTAGATGACTTCAAAAATAAAAGCAACGAAAGGAAAACTCATTAGGTTGCCATCCAACTACTATACATTTTAAAAGATTAATACAATACAATACATTTGCTTCACTCCTATTGCAACTAAAGTGGAAATGCAAAACAAACTTTCAGTGCAATACAAAAACCTGCTGCTGAGCATCTTCCAACTTGCTTAAACCCCTTCCATGGTTTGCACTGCATTTGGAGCAGGCAGGAAGCAGGCATGTCACAATTGCATTTTGCTTACTTTGTTTCTGGTGTACACCTATACATCATAGATAATGAAAAAAGGGCAAATTGACTTTTAGATAACATAATTACCTCCTTTAGGACAAATTAATACAGTAAAGATGTTAAATTTATCTGATGTTCCCATTAATTTGGTATATGGTCCCAAACAAATAAATGCCACTGTACAAAAGATTCAATTTACCATATGTTCCAATTCTAATGTAGTTGATATTGATCACTAAGTCACATTCTCTTAGTTGGATGATTAATATGTGAAGTAGCACCATTATTATCCAATCACCACTAGTCATGTACAATATAATGTAAGAGACGATGTTTATACATTGCTGGACAAAAACATAATAAACTTTTTCTCTTAAAGGTGAATGAAATGTGCAACTTTAAATTGATCCATTTATTTTTATCTATTAAAAATGTTTAATCTAGGGCCTCCCTGGTGGCACAGCAGGTTGAGTCCAGTGCTGTGAAGCTGGACACAGCCTCTGCAGTGCAGGTTCTATTCCTGGCCGAACAGGGAAATTCCTGCATGGTCTGGCAGACCTCTCCTGTCTCACCCACTACTCCCCTCAGCAGTGTATTTCGGTCCTTTTTCCTGTTCTGCTCCCTGCTTTGCCTGTTCTGCTCCCTGTAAAAAAAAATAAATCTTAAAAAGCAATACTTAAAAAAATAAATATATAAAAATAAAAATGTTTCATCTATCAAGAAGTCTTTGTTGGTCCTCCCCAGTGGTGCAGTGGTTGAGCACTAGGTTGCGAAGCTGCCTGAAGCCTCTGCAGCGCCGGTTTGATCCCCAGCTACCAGGTGAGGGTCCCACATGGCGCGCAGACCTCTCCTGCTGCCTGCTGCTCCCCTCAGCAGTGTATTTTGTCAGTCTGTCTGTTCTGCTCCCTGCTCTGGCTCTGGTGAATTCTCTCACCCTCCTGCACTTCTGACTGTACCCAGTGCTTGCATAAATAAATAAATTAATAAATCTTAAAAAAAAAAGAAGTCTTTGTCCTCTTATATTTACTACTTCTTTCTGATGGAAAATAAAATGCTATTTCTACAAATTTTAGAAAAAAAAAAAAACAATTCTTAGAAAGAGTATGGGGCATCTTCTCAGACAGATAATTCATATCACAGCAATAATTGAACAAATCAGGCATCTCCAACTAAATGGGCATCTACTATATTAAATATACACAGATTGCTAATGCATGACTAAGTCAATTGAAATTACCTGCTGCAAACTTTGAAATGTATGAATCCCTCCAGCCACCATGTTTCTATAAAGCAGTCAGTGTAGGGTCAGTTAGCACATTTTACAAAGCCCAAAACTGATATTCGGGAAGCATAGTACTGCATGCCTCCTTTCTTAGAAATCATTATTACACGTTGTTCCCTCTGTATGACCCAGTTGAAGAAGACTATCTGTTAGCACTGACTGAAGAAGAGGTAATTGGCAACAGGATGTACAAGTGATCAGTGACACCTTTTGAGCAGCTCACTCTTTATGCGCTCAGCTGTGAATTCTGCAGCAATGTTATTAGCAGGTGAAATGGTACAAAGAGGTCTGCATAAGGCCAGCTAGCTTCACTTAGTCATGCTGTGAAGGTAACATCAGTTGAAAAAAGCATCCCTGACTTGACCTGTATTCTATATTATTAAAATCAGTCATTTTGGATCTTAAAAACAATAGAAGAAATCTAGGAGGTTATTTCAAGTAGCATCTAACAGGGCGGGAGGACTTTGTGAGATAATTGACTTCACAGGTTCCTGACTTTAAGGTAATGAAACTCAGTTCACCCAAGGATGTCACAATGTCTTAAAGCCTTGGTTAAATGTGGGTCCTCAATTTCGAATCCCTGTGCCATCATAATCCTGGCCGACAGACCCATAATATTTTAAATTAATGCAACACAATGATCATTGCACAAGTCTCCTTGATTCATGAATGTCACTTTCACAACCATTTTATAACCTATAAACAGGAAAACAAAACTGAATTTGAAATCCGATGATGCCATTTGAGTGATTAAAAACTTATAGCCTCCAAATTGTCTGTAGTCTCGCGGTATTATTATGGATTATAGACTCTCTTGTGCAGATTCTCTTCCCCATTATTTCCTTACCCTGTTGATCTACATATACAAGACCACTTTTAATTCTCCTGTCATACTATTTCCTTGCTTGAGGGCCATCACAAGTATTATTTTCTCTTCCTTATCCTGTTCTGTTCTTATCTGTAGGTCTTTTTAATCTTTCTCATCTTTTCAACTATTACTTCTGGGAAGCTATGTCATCTGTTCTAAGTGGTTCTGTAGGTCTATGTGATTCCTATTCCAATACTCTTTCCCCACTTTAATACAATGATATGATTGCATGTTTATCTCTATCATAAATAAGTTTGGGGATAATTGTGCTTCTCAGTAGCACAGATTTATCACCTGCAATAACTTGTAATACATGGATGGTTAGTAGATGTTTGTTGAAAGCACAAACGAAAGGTTGAGCCTACGTATTTGATAAGAAATATGTTTAAATGACTTAAGTTCTATTTATATAGTCTTTGAAAAATCAATACATTTTGTGAAACTTCAGCCCTGCTTTGTTCTTTAAAGTGTTTGCAGGGGGCCTCCCGGGTAGTGCAAGGGGTTAAGTATCAGCACTATGAAGCAATCCGCAAACACTGCAGCACAAATTCAATCCCCAGCCAAGGAGGTTACTCACATGGCACAGCAGACCTCTCCTGTCTCACCCGCTGCTCCCCTCAGCAGTGTATTTCAGTAGATCTGCCTGTTCTGTTCCCCACTCTGTCTCTGGTGAATCCTCTTAACCACTGCATCTCTGGTCTGTATCCCAGTTATTGTATGCATAAATAAAAAAATCTTAAAAAATATGAAGTGTTTGCATATGCTCTCAGCCCAGATACTTCTGTAATCAACAACAATTAGATATTTTTATTCTAATGAATTGCTTATTGTAATTTTAACAAAAGTTGCCATATTTAATATATTCTCTTAAAATTCTGCCATTTTTACCTAATATGTAATACTAATTTATTTTAGTATTTAGTATAATACTATCTCTTTTAAATAATTATTATTAAAAATTATATAATTAATGGGTAAATAAGGTATTAATAGAGGACAAATAGAAGACTTTAGTTTTTTGTTTTCTCAAATTTTGGATTATTTCTATGTTGAAGCTATAGTGTCAACATTTATTTCTTTATCAGATAGTAATTTCAAGATAATTTAAGTTTTTCTAGATGATGACATATTTAATTTCAATTATGTACTAAAATGTAATATATTATATAATGCATTACACATTTAGGCAATGATGGTTTTGTTATAGAGCAGTCCCGATATTGAACGGGTTGCCTGGCTGTGGGTTCTCACCCGCGCCCTTAAAAGGGACTTATTAATACTCCACTACAGGCACACACAAAAGGTTAATAAAAGGTTTATTTACAAGGGAAAAGGAAATGAAGAAAATGTACAACTCAGGGAGAAAATAGGGAAATAAAGTCTTTAATGCGTCCTACCCGATCCGTGATCTGAAAACCCAAAGTCACTCTCAGAGCTGGCTGGACGCTGCTAGCTGGTGGAGAGCCAAAATGGGGGACCCCTCCAAAGCCCACGTGTCTGCCTTTATACCAACTTGGCTGCTTAACCCCATCCTCAGGTCCCAGCCACCTTCCCTTTGGTGGTGATGGGATTTGGAGTTCCCAGTGTCTTTGGCTTTGGCCTGGGGTGGGGGTGGAGTCCACAAAGCCTGCATGGAATTAGCTTTAGGACATCCTTTTCCCCCTATCAGTTTCACTTTCTAAAATATTCTTACACTCTTTTGGTCAAGAATGTATGCAAGTCTCTGTTATGATTTTTTAATTTTTTCTTTCATTCTATAGATACTGAGTGTCTTATCACCTCACATTTGCCAGTATGTCTGCCTATAATTTCTAATTCATCATTTATAATCTGTTGAAGATATAAAAGCCAGATCAACAGGCTTAATAGAGCCACATATAAACATAAATGTATGATCTGATTGAAATACTGGTATGATGCTTAATCTTTTACTCATTATTTTTTTATATAGACAGACTGATGATAGATAAACATATACACATGTATGTTACAATTACATATTCTCAAGGGTATTAGGACCAAGTTTAAACATTTGTAAGCATTGTATTTAAATTGACTTGATAGGTTTACAGCAATCATTTAAACTTGCATTTACTGTAATGAAGCTATAGATTACTATATTATAACTTCAAGTAGATTTTTTTTTAATTTACATTGGTAAAGTTCTAATTTTTATTGAAAGAGTATGAATTACTTCACAACCACTATTGTCTAAGTGCTGGAAACACATGTTTGATATTACTTTGAGCAGAATATGAAAGTTATAGGGGCCTCCCCGGTGGCGCAGCGGTTGAGCGCTGGGTTGCGAAGCTGCCCGCAGCCTCTGCGGCGCCGGTTCGATCCCCGGCTGCTCCCTGGCCACCGGAGGAGGGTCCCACAAGGCGCACAGACCTCTCCTGCCGCCCGCTGCTCCCCTCAGCAGTGTACCTCGGTCCTTCTGCCTGCTCTGCTCCCCGCTCTGGCTCTGGTGAATTCTCTCACCCTCCCACGCTTCTGACTGTACCCAGTGCATGTATAAACAAAACAAACAAACAAATAAATAAATAAATAAATAAAACATGCCTCTATATAAAAAAACAAAAAAAAAATTAAAAAAAATTAAAAAAAAAGAATATGAAAGTTATATAAAAATCCAATTATATTAGGTTGGATTTAAATAATTTAAGAAGTCAACACAGGAGTAAAGGGAGTATAAAAGGAAATCAACATGTCAGGATGGAACCTCATGGCTCTTAAAAAACAAGCATGGGAACAATGGTATGATAAAGAATAGTAGGTGACTTAGCAATAATTTAATGTGGTTTATGTATTAATGCATATGAATTCTCAGATAAACCCCTAAAACATATATGATATTATGTTACTTAAGTAAAAGTATAAAATTGAAAAAGAAGTCACATATATTTGCATCTTTTCCAAAATATATTGCATCTCCTACACTTTAGAAAATAGCTGCATATTAATTAGGCAGCAACAGTTCACTGTAACAACCACCACCTTATACCTGTTCAACCAAACTTCTGTTACACACAGTTAATACTTTAAAAATAGGAAAATTGTGTATCTTTAATAAATGACAAAAAGGCACCATCCTTCTTAAAAACCTGACTTTGTGTAATGATCTGAAATGAGAGATATCACTACATTGTCCTTAACTTCTATTATCACAAAAATGCTTGCATTTAATTTAATTCAGGAAACAGCAGGTGAATTTAATACTATCAGATGCTTTGTGTGCCTCTGCTGCCCCCTTAAGACAAATAAACATAAATAAAAAGCTAGTAAGAATACTAGTTTGTTGAATCAGTTTCTTCAGTTTTTATATCAGAGTGTGAATGTGTCACACACACACACACACACACACACACACACAGAACTATGCCAATGGAAAAAATGTTTGACTAATGATTATTAAACAAATTAGTATTTTTTCAACTGCCCCATAATCAATGAAAATCTTAGTTATGGATAATGGGCTGAAAACAATGTATATTTTAAGTTCTGTAAAGTCTGATATTGAATACTTATTTTTATATAGTATTTTTTATTAGTTTCCTTGAAGTAAGTCATTGAAGTAAATACTTTTTTCTATTTTCATCTTAATTCATGAATTGAACTTAAGACTTCAATATAGTTTGTATACTTAAGCCATCTAAATAAAAATACATGGCTCATAGTTATTTTATAAATATTAATTTTGGACAAGAAACATTTAAGATGATTGATGAAATGAATTCCAAATTAAAAATTTGATTATATGAATTGCTTATAAATTTTGGAAGTAATACATTATAATATGATATTTTCTATTGATTTTATTTCTAATACAACAGACGTTAGGATAATTCTGGGTACAATTTAGCCTTTAATCTAGATTTCCTCTGTAGCATTTGTACAGTTGTAATGAGAGCAAACTTTTAGTTTTATTTCAAATAAATCAATAAATTTAAATAAATAATGAGCAAAGTATTATATTCATGACTGATTAAGGCATTTTTGTCTTTATGAGAAACATGAAGCAAATTTCAAAATAAGCAAATTACAAATACTAATAACAGATACTGACATTTTCCAAACTTGGCAATATATTATTGTCATGTTGGTAAAAGCAGATATTTCATTAATCTCATTATTTTCTTTAGCTTTAAGAAACTAGTCCATTATTGATCTATATGGGAATATTCAGTTGCTACCAATATCTCTTTATTTGTTTAAATTTTATTTTGATAGATACATATAAAACAAATATTAATACATTTGAAAATCATTATACATTATATTGAAGACTAAACAGGATGTTTTATAAATGCATGCTTTCATTTTTATTTCAACCACAAGATTTAAACATAAAGACTAATGCAATGTATATCTGACAAATTATGTCACTTCTTGCTTTATTATGTAAATATTTCTATCATAAATAAAGCAATATAAATGATTCATACTTGTTGATCAAGCAGAAATGTCTTTAAAATAATTTACAATTCCATGCTTTAAATAAATAAATGAATTAGAAAGGTGTGTGTGTGTGTGTGCGTGTGTGTGTGTGTGTGTGTGTGAGTGAACTGAGGGGTTACTATACCAAGCAGGGATGGACAAAAATTTGTATGGAAGTTCTCAGGGTGGATCATGTCAACCTGAAGGAAGACCCTTTCATTCATCAGAGGGATTGAAAGCGAAAGGTGCTAGAAGGCCAGTACAAGCCTGATTCATATTAGTGATGGAGGCTTATGGTGAAGTAAATCCAACTTGAATTATATTTGTCCTAGGTTTTCTGACTTTTAGTTTCAGTCCCTGTGGTGAGACCACTGCCTTCTTTCTGCTGCCATTGTTTCTTTCTCATCATGGACAGAAGATTAAAAATGCTGTCAGAGCTGAGCATGCCCAATAACCACAGGCAGGCTTTGACTGCAAGCAAAAAGCTCTTTCAATTCCCCTTTACATCTGCATCAACTATCTGAGAGCAATCAGATGTATCAGCAGGAAGCCTCACCTCACTGTAAATGGACTGACCAGTTCAAGCAGGATGATTCCTAAAATGCCTTGCCAGGATATCAAGGCAGTGAGTGGGTGCTTTCAGAACTGCTATTAAACTAATATTCCTCAAAATGATGTGCCAGTTCCTTCAATGGATATTTTGCTTTCTACTAACAAAACCTTACTGATTCAATTGTGAAACTAATGTGTTATCATGTGAGACTACATGTAAAGTAAAACAAATCTTACAAGTATTATTAAATTTCATTTAGGATTATAGAATATAATGAGCATTTTTTAATTTATTTTCTAATTTATCATACAAATCCTAAGTATTATGAAATAAAATTAATATCATTGTTCCAATATTATGAGAAGAAATAGCATGGAAGCTTCTTAAAATAGAAATATAAAACATTGTAAAAGTCTAAGCTTTTTGCATCCAGAGTGGAAAATGCTTCCCTTTGTTCTGACTATTGTATTTGCCATACTAAGATAAATTATGCTGTGGTAACCAAAAATCCTCAAATTTTAAGGGAATTTAATAATAAATGATTTTATTTTTTCCCTCATGTTACCCATTCATCATCAACATGCTGCCAGTTTTTCATTCCACAACAAAGAATTTTATTATAATTTTATCCACATTATTGTTGAAGTACATAATAATGGGAGGAAATGGAGACTCTTAAACCCTGCTCAGAAGTGGCAAATAGCTCTATGCCCTCTGTTTATACTGTACTGACCTAAGCAAATCATGTGGGCGAACCTGATATCACTGGAAGGGGTGAAGCTTTATCCTCACAGTCACAAAGTCACATGGCCAGACCTGACATCAGCACAGTGGGGAGATGGAATTCTTTCACAGTGAGAACAGAAATGATATTGGGAGAGAATATAATTTTCCATAATTATGAAGATGATAAGAAGTAGTACATGTCAGGAACTAAGCTCAGATTTATGTGCTCTAGGAACATAAATTCATAGCATGTTGTTAGCCTAACAGAAATGCTTATTCTATAGAGCAAGTTGAATATAGGCAGCCTCTAAGTATCTGAGGAACAAGTGAGATGTGATAAGTTCCAAAACTTTATTTTGGAAGTCTTCTCATTTTATAGATATGAGTTGTGCCCAATTTCTATTTTTTTCTTTACCAACTGGGAGAATATTTTTGCACACAACACTAATGACAAAGGACTGATCACAAAAATCTACAAAGAGCTGATGAAACTCAACAAAAACAAGGAAAATAATCCAGTCAAAAAATGGGCAGAAGATGGGCCTCCCCTGGTGGCGCAGCGGTTGAGCGCTGGGCTGTGAAGCTGCCCGCAGCCTCTGTAGTGCCAGCTCTATACCCGGCTGCCTGGCGAGGGTCCCACATGGTGCGCAGACCTCTCCTGCCACACCCACTGCTCCCCTCAGCAGTGTATTTCGTCAGTCTGCCTGTTTTGCTCCCTGCTCTGTCTCTGGTGAATCCTCTCACCCTCCCACGCTTCTGACTGTACCCAGTGCTTGTATAAATAAATAAATAAATCTTTAAAAAAAAAAAAATGGGCAGAAGAGCTAAAAAGAAACTTCCCTGAAGAAGAAATACAAATGGCCAACAGGCATATGAAAAAATGTTCAATATCAGATGGCTCTTAATAAACAAAGCAGTTTATGTGAACTACTGGAACAGACGGTTAAAGAGTGAGTTGTGTGTCCCAGGCAGTCTGCTTGATAATAGCAGAAAAAATGAAAAAGCTCAAGGGAAAATGAAATTCAGTGACAGAGGCAAAGCCACTTGTTCTTGCTATTTTATTTCTGGAACTACTCCTTCCAGTATTAAACATCTGAATATGTAGGTTTTTATCTTCTTAATGATGGCAGCATGCCCTTGTGAACACGTGGGGATTTTATTGATGCTATAAGCATGGGGAAATATGATATAATTTTGATCATAGCCTATTATGATGTTAGTATTCTTAGAATAATGATTACAAAAAATTCATAAAATGTACCTATTTGTTGACTTTACAGTGATTTTTAGAAATTAAGTATTCTCATAGCACCTTCAATATCTGTTTTATTTGCATGTAAACAATGACAAGGCACTGAAGAGTATAATTGGCAAAATTTAGAGAAAATTCAAATAGAAAAGCCTATTTTTGTTATTGGCCTTTTTTCCAATTAGATATAAACTCAGCTTTCTCTCAATCAAGGTTCAAGGTCTCCAGGAAATCTGACAATCATTTTTATCAGGGCCAAATATTCTCAGGAGTTAGTCCGCAGAGAGCTCCCTCAGCACAGGTCTGTTCCACTTTCAGTATCTTTCAGGTTTTAATCCTCTTTTGATACATTAGCTGAACAGAGTGGAGCTCATGAAAATGAAACGTAGGAAGGTCTGTGTATAACTCACACTGAGGAGTATAATTGAGCTTAGCTTTTCACACTGTTCTAATTATATGTATTCAGTGTTCTTGCTGCCTAGAAAAGTTGAAACTCTGAATCGAGGCTATTTTGCCAGAAAGATGAATACTTCTCAGACATATATATTATAAACAATTGTGTATATCCTTATAGTAGGCATTTGAAAGGACAGTTTAATGACCTTTAAATCAAATATATTTTACATAGATACTTGACATAGGTATGCATTGATCAAATTTGAGTTTTAATGACAGAAAACACAATTATGTCAAATGCAATAAAAACTGTATAAGCACTAAATAGTATGTTGAATTGTTGCAATTTCATAGCATTATTTTTAATCTATTGTTTATCTATGTGAGAGTTTCTTATTTTATTAAGAAATAAATGTCAAGAAATAATGAAAGTGTTAGAATATGACTTAAAATTTCATACTGATGTTTGTGTCAGTTTCTTAGCATAAAATGCTAATTAATATTTAACAGGAAAACACTATTTTCAAAATGGTTTGGGAAAAACCTGTGCTAAATGAATATTGTTGAAGTACATCTCAGACCCTTTTTTTTTTTTTATTTATTCCGGTAACATTAGTTTATATACTGTAAAGGTTAAAAGATAACATTTTGTCATTATGTCTGCCAGGAAATGTTTCTTCACGATCCACCGCCAACCAATCAGACACTTCATCACATTCTCTGCCCCACCCTGCATTCCCTCTGATAAACACCATTCTGTTAACAGAGTCTAAAGGTGTTTTTGTTTTCTATATATCCTAAAGATAATTGAAATCATACAGTATCTTTTTGCTTTTGACTTCTTATTTAAAGTCTATCAATGGAGTCACAAATGGCATGATTTCATTGTTTTTATATGACTGAATAGTATTCCACTGCATATATATTCCACCTTATCTTTATTCATTCCTTTCTTGTTGGGCACTTAAGCAATTTCCAAACCTTGGCAATTGAAATAACATTACAGTGTATATGCCATAGAATCTTTCATTATTATAAATTATACTTTCAAAATTAATGTATCATATACATTAGTTTCCAAATTCCTCAGACCTTTTCTTCTAAGTACATTTTTTTCCCAACAGAATAATCTTTGAAAGAAAATATTATAGGAAAATACCATGATAACCCACATTTCATATCTACACCAAGGGTGTTACTCCAAAGACAAATCTGGCTGCAGATATAGAGATTGAAGTGATGGTAAATTCATGAAAACCTCTATGCCCAGTGGGACTATGGAGTGCTGGAATTGGGTTAAGAGTACTACAAAGCTATTTAATCAAAACAGTACGTTATTCAAATAAAAATAGAAACACAGAACAATAGAATACTATTGAAAGTCCAGAAGTAAACCCACACTTATATGCACAGCTAATCTACAACAAAGGAGCCTAAATTATACAATGGAGAAAGGAAAATCTCTTCAAAAAATGGTGTCTGAAACACGCTGGTGAATGGGAGAAAATGTTTTCACAACATACATCTTACAAAGCGCTAATATTCAAAATCTATAAATAACTCATACAAACCCATAAGATACATTCAAATGGCCCACTCAAAAATGGGCAGAAGAGCCTACGAGACGCTTTTCCAAAGAAGACAAGAGTCACATGAAAAAAAATGCTCATCATCACTTATCAGGGAAATACAAAACAAAACCACAAGGTATCTATCTCCTTATACCTATAAGAATGACCCATCAAAAAGACCAGAAAAAAGATGGGATGACACTGTTAGTGGAAATAAAGACTGGTCCTATCATTATCGAAAACAATATAGATGTTTTTCCAAATGTTAAAAGCAAATCTACCATATGATTCAGCATATCCAATCCTAAGGAACTATCTAAAGAATGAAAAACACAAGTTAAAGGATATGCATACTCTTATTGCAGTACAGCAATAAAATAACCAAGGAAACAACCCAATTCCAATGACAGATGAATAGATTGATAATATGTGATATGTGTACACACAATGGAATACTACTCACCTGTAAAATAATATATGCTATTTATATAAGAAATGGACTAGTGAGGATTTTGCTAAGCAAATAAGTCAGAAAGAGAAAACAAATATCAGATCATTTCACTCATATATGGGATGTAAAGGGACAAAACAAAGAGACAACACAAAACCAAAATGAACCCCAGAAATCTGATTATGGCAAAGAATAGAAGAGTGGTATGGGGCCTCCCTGATGGCCTAGGGGCTAAGTCTTAGTGTTACCACATGAAGGCCAACCTCAAAAGCCTGAATTTGATTCCCCACCAGGGAACTAAACCACATGGCACAGCAGACCTCTCCTGTTTCACCCACTGCTCCCCATACTTATGCTCCCCCATAGCACTGTATTTCAGTAGGTCCCCCTATTCTCCACATTCTGTCTCTGGTGAATACTCTCACTCTACCTCCCACCCACTAACACCCCATCCCTGCACCTCTGTACAACAGCTCAGTTCTATGAAAAAAACACATGAAATATTAAAAAAAAAAAAATAGAAGAGTAAGATGGAGAGAAGGGAAAAGAGGGAGAGGAGGAGGAAAGAACCAAGATGAAGATTACAGATGTTTTAGAGGTAAGGGTTGTGTGATAACACATCTGAAGTAGTGTGAACTTATATTCCTAAATTATATACAGTTTTGAAAAACAACATTAATAGACAAATAATGCAATATAAAATATTTTAAAAGTTTGGATTTCATTCAGAAGGGACAGAATTGAATCTTGACTCTATTCTAAGATGAAGAAAGTAATTTCAAACTTTGTCTTTCTAACTAATTTCTCTAAATGTAGATTTGAGTCTTCAGATCCAATCTAAAAATGACCTAGCTCTTCAGCATGTCCCAAAAGTGAATGGTTTGTAATAGCTATAAAGGATAGTAATTTCTCCTTTCCTTATCTTTCTGTTATACTCACCTCTGGTCTATCCTATTTACCCATTTGAACTTATCATATATAAACTAGTATTAAAAGTATTTCACTGTAATTAAGAGAAAGTGTTCTCTGGGCTTAGTTTGACTTAGACTCCTCTAGCACCTAGTAGTGCATGTGACAAATTACTCTCTTCAATCTCAATTTTCTCATATATGAAGAGGATGTGATGATTTCCAATAGGAAATATGAGATAGACAAAATAACCACAATAATGTTTTCACAAAGTTTGAGCTAATGAATACCTTCAAAGTTAAATATATAAAAATATATGTTTAAATACTCAGGTATAATTGGATGGAAACAATAAAGCTCTTTATGGAAATTTGGCTAAAAAAAGACTTCTGTTATTTAGATACTTGCAAAGGGAATAAAAACCAAGTTGACTTGGCTTAAGTTTAGAAATTACAATTACTTTTGCATGAAAGTAATTGATTGGCTGATATAAAGTGTTAACTCATGGGATATTGGGCTTCAAGCATGGCTTTATTTAGGTTGCAAACAAATTTTCCCGTCTCCAAGTTTTGCTTTTTCTGTCAGGCAGGATTCTGTGTTTCATGTGGTTTACCCAATCCAGTCCCACTAAATCCATTCTTACCTTGATTTTTTTTTTTAATTTTCATAGTATTAATAAAACAGAAAAATAAATTCTTCCAGAATATATCCAAGCCATGTCCTGGATTCAATCTCCCTTATTGGATCAAATGAATCTTTATTTTTACCAAATGATTACTAATTGCTGTAGGCCTGTGTCACACTGTCATCTCTGTGGTGAGAACTGTACTTAATATTGTATTTATTGCAGCAACTTTGGTTTCTGTCATTGTCTGTGTAGTAGAAGTATAGGATCTCCCTCCTCTGGTACTGTACTGAAAATTTTATATAACAGGGTGTGAGGGGTAGGGAGCTGGTATCCCCTAAGGAGAAGGAGGAATGTAGGTAAAACAGTCAAACAAGTGTCGGGTTTCCATCTGATTCAAGCTACCTTATTGCAGGGGCAGGATGGGTCACAGAGTAGGTTTTCTATGATTCTCTGCAGACATAGGAAAGGAGAGTTCTGGAGCCTTTGGTGTCTTCTAAGGCTTTTATTGAGCTTTTACATTTAGTGCAGCAACCAGGTACATGGCAGGGAGGGGTGTGGTGGGGGCAGGAGGAGCAAGTCTTCACTCTGGGCTCTCTGGCATTCTTTCTCCCCTTTTTTCTCCTGGCTGTCTTTGCTTCTCTTGGCTCTAATCTCAATTCTGCAGTCATGGCCCACTGGAAGTAAACAACACAACTATAACAATGTAACGAAATGCAGGCCGCCCCATCAATCCTAATGGCAGGAGGGCAGAAAAGCCAGAAAACCATTTACTCTACATTTATTAACAGGTAGAATCTAGCAAATGACGACAGTTGGTCAATAATTTATGGTTACTATAGATTTCTCCAACTATTTATTTTTGTAGGATATAGCTAATTCAAATAGTTCAAATTTTCTTCAGAATATTCCCTTTTATTTTATACATCATTAGCTATATTTTTATGTAATTTTTTAAAGATTTATTCATTTATGCATACAAGAGCTGGGACACAGGCCAGAGATGTGGGGGGTGGGGGTGAGATGATTCACCAAAGACAGAGTGGAGAACATAACAGGCAGAATAACTGAAATACACTGCTGAGGGGAGCAGCGGGTGGGACAGGAGAGGTCTGCTTCACCATGTGTGTTGCTCCCTGGCCGGCTGAGGATTGAACTCGTGCTACAAAGGCTGCGGATTGCTTCATTGTGCAGTGCTTAACCCCTTGCATCACCAGGGAGGCCCCTATGTAAATTTTGTTCTATTTGATGTTTTAATTACCTTTCATTTCTAAATTCAATAACTAGTAACTAAGAGGAATATACACATAATTTAGTGGTATTAAATATATTGTATATTAGTATCAAATTATACAAATGAGCCTGAAAATGATGATTAATATTAAATTACTGTTTCCATCATACATGGATAGTTGAATTGTGAAGAACTAGCTTCTTTATCATGGCATACAGTGAAGTTAAATCTTACCTTAGTGTTTCAAATAAACGTGAAATGGATATGGAAAAAAATGGAAATTCAACAGATCCTTCATATATGGGTATATATTAGTTTGAGTAATGCAACACATATAAAAGGTATTTGTGTGTGATGTTTGTGCGAAAGTTCTAACATAATGATTTTTTTATTTATAAATTGATATATCTGATCCAAGGGAAACTTTTCCTTTTGCTGGGCTTGAAGTTGTGGAGAAATACTTGAAAGCAGTGGGGGTGGCCTTGTGATTCAAGGACAGGTTAAAGAATCCAGATTTGACAACAACATTAACTTCTTCTCCAAGTATATGGTATCATGTTTCATAATGATGCTGTTTTCATAAGTATTTATTACAAATATTCCATCCTAAAGTATTTCAATCCTAAAGCTTTAGTTTTTGAGAGTGTCTTGAACAGGTAAACTGGTAAAGCTGCAGCAGAGACCCTGACCAGAATCACTGATGAGAAGAGCAGTGAAAAAATGGCCAGGCCCTCACCTTTGTGTATTGTTTTAGTGTCATATTGAATGGCATGAGACCAGCAGTGGCTGCTCTGTCTGAAGAAACTGTTTCTCACTTAACAAACCCATTCTCACTTTCTGTCATTCTAGGTACCAACATGGGAAGTTGACAGCATTTGACACAAGTCACATGTTCAGTGATCAGTGTTTAGATAAAGAAGAAAACAAGAAAATCTAAGATATTATTTTCAAGTGGCTCGTGACAGGATACATCCACTCAAAACCAGACCAATGCTGAGGATCCAGAGATTTCTGACTACCCAAAGCCGCCTGACACAGATACGATGTCAAAGTGGTTTCGAGTGTGTCTTCAGGACAGCAGTGAAAATCTATGAGAATACCACCCTGTCCAACCTGTCCATTTAACAGCAGGATACCAATTCCCTCCTCAAGGTCAGTAAGACTCATAAAAAGCTAAACATGAGACATGAACCTCTCTAACTCACCCCACCTCAATTTGAGATGCCTGTACCAGCCCTTCAGCCAGTGCTTTTCCCTCCTAGTTTAGTTTCAGAGAGTTATCACCTCTTCCACCAGAGCTGTTTGTCTTAGATAAAACGATTCTCCTCTTAAAATGCCTGATTTGCTTAGGTCACCAATGGATGTACTGAAGGAGCTGGAATTCTATGTCAGGGAGTGTGGCAACATTCTTGGAGCAGCCAATAAACTACCAAATGACCAACAAGATGCCAAGCATATGCCTGAGCACATCTGCCAAGTGGCGCAGTTCAAGAAGCTGAACCAGGACAAGGCATTGATACAAGTGAGGTGGCATTCCACAACAATTCCTGAGGACTAAGCCCTTGGAGTATTTTGTGCCTCTTGATTCTTTCTTTATAAACTATATTTGAATGGTTCCTTAATGCTTTATCAAAATTGCCTATACACTCCTTGCTCTATGATGCTAGGGAGGTCTGTGCACCTTCTGTAATGCCCAGATAGATGCAACATTTCTAACTTACAAAACACTATGTAAGATACATGCCATTTTTTAAATTAAATATGACTTATTTTGTACATTTATAATTAAAAATAGGAAAGGCATACTATGTTCTAGATGCTACAGAAAGCGCCACGGAAAATAAGCCAAATACTAACTAACTCACATTAGGCGATCTTCAAATGCTTGATATAATTGAGCAATAGATTGCAAAGAAAAGCACTGACAGAGGCATGACTGATGGGAGTAAGCAGGAATCAAACCACAAAAATCTTCCCGTCACTCAAAGACTGGAAGCAATGGTAAGTCACTGAGATCTTAAAGTTGAATAGTATTTATATGTGTGTGAAATAACACTATGAAAATGACATGGCAGAGATGAAAACGATGTTTTTATTTTTTTATTGTTTGAAAATTATTTAATGAAGAGATAAATGTTCAGAGTGGGAACTAATCCAATAACTAGGGAAAATAAAGTGAAAAAAAATTCATGAATAAGTGTTAAATTGTTTGGTTTGAAAAATAAGAAGTTAATGGTTCTTCCAGTTTTCTGATATGGTAGAAATAATTCTATTTTCTGAATTGAAATTTAGTAGTATCTAGTATCTATGTGTCTTTCACATAGAAGCAAAGTAGGAATCTATGGGAAATATTTTATTTACATGAGAGAACAAGGTTTACTAGTGACAAATTAGACTTGAAAGTTTTGCTATCTTCTGATATATTATTTTGTTAAAATTATTCATGGCATTTTTTTTCACTTTTTAAATGTGCTGATCAAAGGAATGGCTTTAATGAGTTAAATCTCACAAAATAGTATTAAACAATTTAATATATTTAATCAAATCTAATTGACCTTGTCCAAGGTGTCTTTTCTTTCACTGATCTATTTATTTGTTCTTTCCCTTGAAGTCTATTTTAGATGTGCACACAGTTTTGTTGCTTTTTCCTCTGTGACAATGATAACATTCGTACATGAAAGAATATATTAGACATGAAAGGAAAGAGGTAATTATTTAAAGCCAATTCTATAAGTTCCCATTTGGTAGTCATTATTCCTAACTATTCCTAAAAAAAAAAAAAAAAAAAAAAGGAAAATGCTTAGGTGTGACAACAAGCACCTGTAAAAAAATCAAATGAGGATGAATAAGAGTCTGCAGTTTATAGAATCTATGCACCCTCAAATCTATAGAAGGGTCCTGAGTAGATTATGAATTAATGTTTGCCATACGTAAGTAAAACAGATGTTTTATTTTTTTTTTTATTTTTTAAAGATTTATTTATTTATGCATACAAGAGTTGGGGCTCAGGCCAGAGATACTGGGGATGAGAGGATCCACCAGAGACAGAGCAGGGAGCAGAACAGGAAGATTGACTGAAATACACTGCTGAGGGGAGCAGCGGGCAAGACATGAGAGGTGGGTTTCCCCCTGGCCAGCCAGGGATCGAAGTCATTCTACAGAGGCTGCAGATTGCTTCATAGTGTGGTGCTTAACCCCTTGTGCCACCAGGGACACCCAAAACAGATGTTTTATTTGCAGGACAAATAATGACTATACTACATATTTTGAATATATTACAGATTTTCTTTAATGGCATACAGGAAAGATTGTAAATTCAATAACAGTTCTGGAAAACATTTACTGGGCCAAAAAGCACTGAGCAGTGCAGAACTTTACACTTATACCATTTTCGAAGCTGAGGCTAGCTGACTCAATATATGTTTCTACTTCACAAAGAACTTGAAAATTATTTCTTGCTGCAGAGCACTGTATACATTTACTAGTTAGGTTCAACAAGGAAACAAAATTGAGAGTATAGGGTTATGTGCTTATAACACATTTATTCAGACAGTTGTATAAGGAGGAAGGAAGGGGAAGATATATGAAGGAAATTCAAACTTAAATTAATAGTTGATTACTGCAATATTTCTTGCTTGAGCTAACAATATTTACAGCAAACACACTTAATGGTCAGGGACAATAACAAGTGTGTGTTTGGTGGGGTGAAAGAAATTTGATGAAGTTAATGAATTCTGGATGTGTCCCAAAAACCTTAAGGATCTGTGTTAAACACTACCTCTGCTCAAAGAAAATGTAGTATTCAAAACATTTTTTCACGATCATATTTCTTTTATTAATTAATATTTTATTCTTTATGTATTTTCAGAAAGTTTAAGATACCAAATTCTATGAAGATTAAATTTAGTTCCTGTATCTTCTGTGCATGAAACTATGCAAATCCTTTAGACCAGACTTGAAGTAGCAAATTCAATGTGATTACATCAGTATGAGTTCTAGATAATATTAATTTTCAGCTGTCAATATGGTTAGGCAACCCACAGCTTCACATCCGGAAAATGCTGCCTCTCTTCTTCTGTAATTACTCTGCTTCTTAAGTAGGTGCTCTCAAAGTTCATGATATCAGGATGCTTTCTCAAATTGCATTACCAATTTTAATAATCTTAGAAGAAAGGCATTTAAGATTTTTATGTTTAATTTAATGAATAATTATTTAGTAAATAAGGCTGTATTTACAGACAAATTGAGTTTATAGTATTCAACATCCAGTAAAACTTATTTAATTACAAAGACCTTGAACCAAGCTTTATTTGTAGCTTGTCTTATTTAGTGTAATAAATACAAATGCTTTAAAAAAATAATAAGTGTGCATTGTATACTTTGGCCCCTTCAATTACAAAGCATTAATGTTTTGAATTTAAATTCACTATGAGAAAATGATGACCAGATAATAAGCACTATTTTAATGGAGATATGATAAATATTTTAAAATAATATTTAAACAAGATAGTTGTTCACATTTTGGACAACCTTAATCTCATAAAATTTGTGTTTTTTTAAATAAACAAAATTAAATAAGAATCCTAATGCTTCTCTTTAAAATCCATCTTTGTTAATTTAATTTTATTTTTTTAAAGATTTATTTATTTATGCATACAAGAACTGGGGTGTAGCACAGAGATGTGAGGGTAGGGGTGAGAGGATTCACCAGAGAGACAGAGTAGGAAGCAGATCAGGCAGATCTACTGAAATACACTGCTGAGGGGGGAAGTGGGCGAGAGGTCTGCTGCACTATGTGGGTCAGTTCCCTGGCCAGGGATTAAACTTGTGCCGCAGTGGCTGCTGATAGATTCATCGTGCTGAGACTTAACCTCTTGCACCAACAGGGAGGCCCATCTTTGGTCATTTTAAAATTATCAGTCATCCTCTTTCAAGCCAGGGAATTGATAATTTTGTGATTATACCTGTCCTGCTTTTTAAAACATTTCTCATCATTCATAGGTCTGAACACAAATTTGCACAAAGAATAACCAAGAAAAAAATATGGTTCTGAATAATTAAGTATGGCTCCCTTAAATTGTTAATTTATACTTTCTTCAATAATTTTAGTGCCTTCATTAGGCTAAACAGGTTTCCCCATTTTATTTATTTATTAAGTCTTATTAACTCATTCTGGATTGATAAAATTTATATTGGTAGCTATGCCTAAATATTATCATGTTCTAAGGAGGAAAGTAATCAAATGGTGGTATGTCTGTAGTAAACAGCATTCTGGGAAGAAAAATAATACCTAATCCTGAGGAAGAATTTTTTCTGCCTTGTTATTCTTAAAATAGTTGAACTGGAGAGAGTATTTATTGGGGAGTTATGTGAAGTTTTCTAAACAGCATGCTAAAATAAAGGGGAGGGTAGTAATTTCAACAGGTAAGCACTTGACACAGAAAAGTTGTAATCTGCAGTGGTCAGAGACAGAGCAGATCTTCAAGAGCTTTCAATAAAAACGATGACAAAGGGAAGTTATACTTTAGGAATATGAATAAGAATTTTTTTTTCAAAATTTATTGCATCTCTCCTTGTTTCAAATTGTTCGTTTTTATTAAAAAAATCTTTTTCCAACATTCAGAATAAAAACATTATTTATCATGGTTTTTTTCTCAACAGTAATGAAAATGTTCAGTTTAAAAAATAAAAAAAAAGAACATGGTCAAGCAGTAATACCTCAACTTTTTATTGGAACATGGAAAATTAATAAGTTAACAAATAAAAGGGTTAGATAAACCCTTATGTGATTATATGATGTGATTTCCAATTCTTTATGAAAATATAATTATCAAATTATAACCACAGTAACTGCTACCAAGATACAGTTAACCTATAATTCCGATAATTACAGCATTTTTTATGTGAGGGATTTTAAAAATATGTCTTCCATTTGTTCCAAATAAATGTGATCCAGGAGTGCTTCCTACCACTTTGGTGTGATGCATGTAGGCTTGGTGCATTTTGTGAGATTTCACTTTGTTTGAGAAACCTAACATATTTGAGAAATTATGTAAGAATCCAATTTAAGTGTGACAACGTACAGATTAACCAAGAACTGGAAATAAACTAAGTTCTTATTGACTGAAGAATGCATAAAGATGTGTTGTGTATCACAAAGGAATGGTATTCAGTTATAAGAAAGGAGAAAACCCTGCTATTTGCACAGGTATCTATGGACCTGTAAGGAATTACACTTAGTGAAGAAAGCCAAACAGAAAAAGACAAACAATGCATGCTTTCCCTCATAAGTGTTATATGGCAAAAGCAAATAAACAGACAAACTAAATAAGCAATAATAAAGTCTTTTGGACAGTAAGACCAATTAGTGGTTATCAAATGGGGATGGGTAAATTGTGATAAAGGGACAATGGCATAGTGAAGGATAGATTTAGTCTTTTAGAGATTGATTTAATGTAATATATACAAATGTTGATTAATGATGTACATCTGAAACTTACACAATGTTATAATGCAATGCTACCCCAATTAAAGAAAAAGAAATATGAAAGTCATATTGTCCTAAGCTTTACATTTAAATTATTTTTACATTATCAATATGTTTTCTCAATTGATCTCCCTTACTAAGTATGACTACTTTATTATTTACTTTCTAGAAATAAGGGAAGATAACACGACATATAAGAAAAATGAGTTGAAATTCAGGAACCAGACAATGCTATTTTTCAGTGATATGTCCTTGGAAAAATAAATGAACTCTTTGGGCTGACCGAAGTTTCCTCATATAAGCAATTTCAAAAGTAGCAAAGGTCCTTAAAGCTCATAAAATGCATGATCCTAATTATAGTAAATTGAAATAAGTTACAGAGAAGGTATTTGCACCTTTTTTCACAAAGGCAGATTTCTAGTTTATAAACACAAAGCAGCAGAGTCAGAAAGTATAGCAAAAAATATTAAATATGGTCAGATGCAGCAGATTTGACTTGGACCACTAGTCACCCAGACAGGGATTTAGACACACATGAAATATTTGATCAATTAGTGTGACAGTCCACCTATGATTAACTTAGTTGTGCAGGGTGGAATCTCCAAAATGAGCATTGCGGGAGTATATTTTGGAATATAAATGTTATGACATGTATCACTCACATTTGTGCCCTGATCTACTCTCTTCTCTTCACCACTTTCACCAACATGGATTAATATATAGGTTGAAGGGGAGAAAAAGTGTAGACAGCACAATTATGAAGGAAATATTCCATTAAATATTATGTAAGTCATTAATTTCAAAGTCCCCATGCTTAATATACATGTTTTTTTTTTTTGGTACATACTGTGAACATAATATTGAACAACAAGATAAGAGCTAATCTTTGTAACATTACCTAAACAGTCATATTTTGATACCCATCAGGCAGAATAGAAACACTAATGAAGGAGGAAAATGCTTTATTTTTTCAGTTCCATAGGGACACAAAGTAACTACAGCAGATACTAGCAAAAACAAATCCATTACTAGTATGTTGGTCAAGGTGACTTCTTGGAAATTATGACACCTAATAGAAATATGGGCAATGTCAGGCAATAATTCTTTAAGAACTCTGCAATAAAAAAAGCAGAAGTGCCTAACAAAGGGAATTTCATCTATATGGTATAAGTTTAGTTAAAGTGACTCTGTACTTCATAGGGCAATAGTGTCTACTAACTTACTATTAGAGTAATGCATTTTTTTTTTTTAAGAAATTGAGTACTACTAAGTAACTTATGAATCTTGGAAATACATGAGAAACATCTTATAGGGACTTTTCAAACTATGAAGAAATCTTTTTGGTGTGGCCAACACTATTGGGAACCAGAACACTTTGCCTTGGGTCACCTCTGACTTTGAAACTGTCATAAATAATTTCTATGATTACAGATAGCCTTCCCATTCCAGATGTGCCTACTCTCAGCTTTCTTCTGACTCTGGGTCTGGGAGTCGCCAGGAGACTCACTCTGTCCTTAGAACTCTGAAATGGTAACACCCCAAATGTCTTCTAACAAATGAAAGCTGTGTCAGTAGAAAATATGTCACAACTTCTCATTGCTCAGATGAACCATTTCAAGTTGCAGTCTATATAACACCTACAAATTTCCTTATCATAATAGATCCCTAGTTGCCCAGAAGGGTATCTGATCAATGGTGTATTCTATTTGGTATCTATTCCCTTTTCCCTATATATTTCTCCTTTTTTCTTTCATGTGAACTTCTTAATATATCTTGGAGTAAATGCTATTGACTCTTACATTATCATTATTGTAAGAGAATCAGAAGTTATTATTAGTGGGAAGAGTCAATAAAATACTAGTTGCATATATATGTTATGGGTCCATTAATACTCCAGTTTTAAGCCATAACAATTTAGAAATGCAGATAACAATAAAGTATTTTTCACAAATTTTGAAAGAAGAAAGATTTGAATTATGGGTGAATTAGCAATTATAAAGCAAAGTTGATTATAACATACAGTTAATGAATCATGCATAACGTTTCTCTGTAAGTTTGTTACCTATGATGAACTATTCTACAGATCATGAAACCATATATAAAAGCAGCTCAACTAATAAAAGTGACAAATATTGCCTGAATTTGGAACTGATGGAAAACCACTTGGAATTAACTTAGAACATTGCTAATGAGTATAGTTTAATAATAAGAAGGGAAGTATATAATAGCATGGCCCCTATATGTTTCTCTCCAGTCCATGTTTCTCTCCAGTAGAGAAACATGCCATATTTGCAAAAATGTCCATATATCAAGTTAGCAGTGATATCATAAGAAGGATATAACTAGATAGTCAATGTCAAGGCTGGAAATTTTCATTTTTAATTTTCAAAGAAGGAATGATAGCAAAGGAATAATTTGTCATGAATATTTGCTGCCAGAGAGAATACTGAAATTCAAAGCAGTGTGCATGGTAGGTCATATGAATAAAAGTAGTTAGTGAATGAATCTTCAGGAAATGATGACTCAATCAAATTAATTCAAATAATATAATTGTTTGGCAATGATTAGACAAGTAATTTGGAACAAAATTGTGAAATATTTAAAAGTCATATGCGTTGATTTACTCCGAAAGTAATGCACAACTATTAAATAGATTTTAATAAATAATTTTATTTTTAGATTTGACCTTAGTTAATCTAAGGTGAACAGGAAGAATGGTTTGAAATCTGAAGAAATTTTTACTTATGGGAATCACTAAAGACAGAGTATCAGTTAATGAATAATGTAATCATAGTTTTGGGCAAAAAACTGAAAATAAAGTATATTAATTGCTAAATGAGTACAGGAGAATAGATAGATTGTGGAGCTCTGGTACCCTTGCACATTTCCACATAAGCTAGGTATCAGCAATGCTTAATCATAGTCTAATCTAAGTTTAGATGTAATATTATGTGATCATCCTCGAAGCATGATGAGAGTAAGGTATAATTTACCTTCTTGTAGAGATTATCTGACTTGTAGAAGACAGTCACAAGAAAGGCTTCCATTTCCCTTTGCTTTATGTGCCATCCCACTATTGGGTGTAAAAATACTGGGTTGTAATCTAGAGCTTACTACTCAATGACAAAATGTCATTGTTTGCCTGTCCATCAGTGTAGGACTACGGACTTGGGAGCTGACACTAGCATTGTGTATTTTTTCTACATATGTAATAAACTGTTTAATTACATATTTTAAAAGACAATAAGAAGATAAAGCAATTATCCAAGAAATTTGAAATTAATAATTTAAGAGATGGAATGGAGAAAACTGATGATGGAAATGACACCAGTTTGAGGATTGGGGAGCTAGAACAAATGGTAAAAATTTTTAGTGGGGCTTCAAGAATAATTACTCATGTCTTTCAGAGGATGTGGGCATCCTGGAGTGTATAGCTGTCCAAAGGAGTGAGTGATCAAGAGACAGGAATTAAATTACTAATTTAATTTTGAAGATTAAGGAAAACATAATCACTGAAAAAGATAGACTTGGAAATAAAGGGAAGTTGAGAAAGAAAACATGAGGAAAATCTAATGGTGAGCTACAAGTGCTTATTGAATATCTGTTAGTTTACCCTCCATACATGTTAAGTAGATAATCAATATGTAATTAAGATTCTATGATTATTACATACAACATACCTATCCAAATATTTGCGTATATGTTTTAATTTTATTCTCTTTAACCACACACACAAAACACCTATTGCCTTTGTGTTTAAACACACATGTTTTATGTATTTTTGAAAGATCTAGCAAAAGCTCATTAATGAAATAGAACAGTATGTAATATTAATAACTTGAAACTATACATGATTAATATAAATTCATTTTATAGCAATAACTTGTAATAACTGCTATAGGCAGGGAGCTTTTGTGATTTTTTTCACAATTAATAACATTTTAGTTAGAACTAGAAAATGCTTTAAATCATATTACTGCAACATTTACAAATGATAGTGTGTGTTTAGAGTTCTGTCAAGCATTTGTTAAGCTACTTATCATCACTACTGTTAAAAGAGAACAAGTACTCCTAGCAAGAAAGGATAGCAGAGAACCTAAGTAAAATTAGTGTTATGACTCATTTTTTTTTACTTTTTAAATATTTATTTATTTATTTTATACAAGAACAGGGGTAGAGGCCAGATGTGTGGGAGGGTGAGAGGATTCACCAGAGACAGAGTGGGGAAAGGAACAGGCAGACTGATGAAATACACTGCTGAGGGGAGCAGCGGGTGAGACAGGAGAGGTCTGCCATGCCATGTGGGATCCTTGCCGGCTAGCCGGCCGGCCAGGATCAAACTGGTGCTGCAGAGGCTGTGGACAGCTTCACAGCGCTGTGCTCAACAGCCTGCGCCACCAGGGGAGGCCCTATGACTCATTCTTGTGGTAATTAAAAATAAATGAGTTTTAGATTTTTACTTTTACTCAAATATTTAATGCATGTTGATTATTATCCTTGAATTCTAAACATATTAGCATGTGTTTATGTTGCTGATATTTTTCCAAAGAAGTTTTATATTCAAATGCTAAAGGGAAAAAAAAGTCAGCAGGAAGGCCTGCAATGTAACAATGCAATATGACAAATACATGAGTGGATTTCCAAGAAAAAAAGCCATTCATTTTTGCAATAAGAAAAAAAAAATGTGAAAGTCAGTTTTGCTCACTTGAGAGTAGATCAGCATAATCAAAATAAAGTCTCTTTTGGAGTGCTGTGAACATAATGGAAAAGAAAGTTACATATTTACTATGCTGTAATAGAATATTTTATAATAACACTCATTTTGAAGCAGCACCAAGGCTTTGGTAAGAAGTAATGCAAATGGTGCATTAATATGAATAAAAAATGATTATTCTCTACAGCAATAAAATGAATGATAGAATTCTTTATCACCATTACCAGAAAATTCACGCTGACAAGTGTACCCATACAATTCATGACATGACATAGAACACTGTATTGTCTTATCAAATAAAGGAACATTTTAATTTAAAATAAATTATACTTTATGAGTTGGTACATGCTTCACAGATCATTGATCAAAGTTCTAATCATTAAGATTGATTTTCAAAAGTTAAAAATGAGTTTTCAAATACTCTCATAATGAACAAAAAGTTTTAACTGGAAGTCATATCTTTATAGTGCAGAGAATTCAAAAAATGAGATTCTTTATAAAGAGGTTTCTTTGTAGCAAAGATTAAGGATGTGTCATACATTTCTTAGTTTATGGAAGAAAAGTAATTTTGACATATTCTTTACAGTGAATATTGTATATGGAAATTGTGGAGTTCCTGGAGATACTTGATAACTTCTTTTGCCTGAATCATGTAATGTATGCTATTAATAGAAGTAGTTTGTCAAATGGTCTTTGTCCACTTCAGTAAGTTTGCATGGCCAGGGGATAGATTAAAATAACAATAATATTCAGACATAGGCTAGTTTTTCATATCATTTGTTTATAAGAGCATTGTAATTGGATACAACATATAAAACAGTATATTTCAAATAGCTAGATATTTTGTAATAAGTTTCACTCAACTTCAAAATATTCATTATTAACCAATAAGCAGAAATCAGGAACAAAACATTTAAAGCCCAGGAAATAAATTTGAGAACTGTACTAGGGTCATTAATTTAATAAAAGGGAAATATGTATGTTTTTACCTGTTCAGTTACCTCTTATACTAAAACAATAAGAGTAAAAGCACTTGTAACAAATCAGTGATAGAAAAGGTTTCCTGCTTCACTTCTAAGAGGAACAAGTAGCAGTTAACCAAGAGAATCCTGTGACTTGGAGTGAGACATAAACAGTCTTGCACATCAGAGACCGGCACGGAAAGCACCAAAATAGACAGAAGATGCATAGATCAATGAAAAGTAGATGGGTAGAAAGAAGTGCCTGGAGCTCATGCTCTGATGTGTGGACACAGACTGTAGGGCAACTGGTTCAGTCAGAAACAGTGCGGAGGATACAGCAGAAATGGTCTGGAAACATACACTCAAAAAAGAGGGGAGGGCCTTCCTGGTGGCACGAGGGGTTAAAACACAACCTATGAAGCTATCCGCAGCCACTGCAACATGAGTTCAATCTCCGTCCAGAGAGATAAGCATATGGCACAGCAGACCTCTCCTGACTCACCCACTGCTCCCCTCAGAAGTATATTTCAGTCAATCTGGCTGTTATGCTGCCACACTATCTCTGTGAATCCTCTCCACCGCCACACACACACCTCTGGCCTGTACCCCAGTTCTTGTATGCATAAATAAATAAATCTTTAAAAAAAAAGAGGGGAAACACACTGGAAGAAGCTGGGTTGTCTCCCCAGAATGATGACTCAGCAACTGCAAAAACATATCTCAATGCCAATGATAGACAGCTAAGGCATAAATAAATAAATAAATAAATAAATAAATAAAATGACAGCATCACCTCTGGGAAAAGTGCTAGAGATAATTTAGGGTGATATTTAAAGAAGCAAAATTGGGAGAAAAAATATAATACATGGCAATATGAGACTTTTCCACACATAAAGACAGAAGATTATATCTTTTTTTCTGAGTTCAAAATGGCTATAATAAGACTCAAGGAAAAAGTAGAAGAAATGCAGAAAGCATTCCAAATACTACAATAGAAATCAACAAAGTTAATCAATGAGATATAAAAATATAAAGAAAAACAAGTTGAGGAGCTCAGAAATAAAAGTAACAATCAGGTAGAAGTTAAAAATTTGTGAAAAAATTATAGTGATTCAGGGTATAAATAGCTCAATAAATAAGATCCAAGACTCTACAGAAAGTGATGAAAACAGAAAAGGTCACATGGAGGATAGAAGCAGTGACCTTGAAGATAATAATCTATAAGGGACCCAGGTGAAAAGAGTGGCACAGCTCTTGAGCGCTGGGCTGCAAAGCTGCCCGCAGCCTCTGCAGCACTTGTTCGATCGCTGGCCACCAGAGAAGGTCCCACATGGAGCGACAGACCTCTCCTGCTGAGCCCGCTGCTCCCCTCAGCAGTGTATTTCATCGTTCTGCCTGTTCTGTTTCCTGCTCTGGCTCTGGTGAATTCTCTCACCCTCCCGTGCTTCTGATTTTACCTAATGCTTGTATAAATAAAAAAGAAAAGAAAAGAAAAGAAAAGAAAAGAAAAGAAAAGAAAAGAAAAGAAAAGAAAAGAAAAGAAAAGAAAAGAAAAGAAAAGAAAAGAAAAGAAAAGAAAAGAAACTCTTGGAAAACTAGCCCACTCCATGAGGAAATGCAGGATAAGAATAATGGGTATACCAGAAGAGAAAGAGAGAGCTTATTCAAAGAAAAAATAAAGGAAAAATTCTCAAACCTGGTGGGAGGAACTAAATATACATATTGATTAAGCTAATAGAACGCCTGGATATCTAAATGCAATAAGATCTATGCAAAAGAAATTGGCATGAAATATTAAGAGCTTAAGACCAAATGAGTACTGTAGGTGGCTAGAGGAAAAAAAAAGCAGGTAACTTATAAGGATACTGCCATGAGACTTTCAGGAGACAATTTAGCATAAACTCTACAAACAAGGAAAGACTGGAGACTGGAAGTTCATGTTCATAATGCTCAAAGATTAAAAACTGCCAGCCAAGATTATTTACCCCAAAAGACTCTCAATTATGGGAGAGAAATGAGGTGCTTCCCAAATAAAAGCTGTAGGGTTTTAATACAAAAGACTTCCCCTACAAATGGCTGACAGGAGTTCACCTATACAAATCAAATAGAAAAAAATATATATATATATGATCAAAAAATAAATAGAACCAAAAAACTAATGACAAAATGGCTGTAGCAATCACCTTTAATGTAAATGAACATAACACATCAATCATAACATACAGAGTATCTGATTGGATTGGAAAACGATGTCACAAATAAATATGTTGGATCAAAGCCAAAACACAACTTTCTGTTGTCTCAGGATACCCATTAGATTCCCAAAGATAAATGTACATTTGAGTAAAACACAAAAAAATTAATCTGACAAAATCTCCAAAAAAAGGTATGAAAAGACACATTTAAGATAAAATAGACTTTGAGTTATATTACAAAGCTGTAGTAATCAAAACAGGATGGCACTAATATTAAAACAGACCAATGGAATAGAATTGCAAGGTCATAAATAAATACCATTACATGGACAGTTAACTTATGACAAAGGAGTCAAGAGTATAAAGAGAAAGGAAAATCTCTTTAAAATATGGCGCTGTGAAAACTGGAGAACCATATGCAAAATAAAGAAACTAAGTCACCATCTCACACTATATATACTCAATATGGATTAAAGTCTTGGATATAAGACATGAAACTAGACTACACATGGAAGGAAACACAGGAATAAGTAGTCCACAACATTGACTTCAGTGATATATTTTTTAGTTCATATCCAACAGATACATGAAAAATGTTCATCACCACTTATTACCAAGGAAATGTAAATCAAAACTACAGTGAGATAACACCTCATACCTGTAAGAATAATCCATTTCAAAAAGACCAGAAATACCAAGAGTTATCCTGGAGGTTGCATAGGAAAAAGAACTCTAATACATTGGTGGGACTGTAGATTGATGCAGCCCCTATGATAAAGAGTATGGAGGTTTCTCAAAACATTAAAAATAGATATACCATGTGACCCATCAATTATACTCTAAAATATCTACCCAAAGAATACAAAATCACTAATTCACTAATTTGAAGGGATATATGGAGGCCTAAGTTCACTTCAGTCCTATTTACAATAGTCAAGTTATGGAAACAACTTAATTGCCCAGTGACAAATGAGTAGATTAGGAAGATGTGTTTTACGTGTGTGTGTGTGTTTACTCAGGTATAAAAAAGGGTGATTTTTTTGGTCATTTTTGACAACATACGTGGGACTGGAGGGGATAATATTAAGTAAGTCAGAAGGAGAGACATACCAGATGGTGCAACTGAGTGGAATCTAGCAACACAAAACAAAGGATCAGACCAAACCAAACCAAGAACAAATCCTAGAAATCTAACTACAGAATCAAGGCTATCAGAGGGTGAGGGGGAATAGGAGTGTGTAGAACAAATTATGGGGGGGACCTAATGGACTATCTTGAAGAACTACAAGTGCCTTGGTGTTCGGTGTGATGAAATGACATATATCTTCGAATCATAAAAAGGATTGTAAATCAGTGTTACCTCAGTACATATGCAATAGAGTTTAGCAAAAGGAAGAAGGAAATAGAGTCAAATTGGTATTGTGAAAAAGAAAAAAAAGTGTTTATATAATTTAATTACTTTAAAACAAAAATACAGAAAAAATATTTAATAGCTACTAGACCAGAATTTGATTAATATCTCAGAAGGAAACAGGTAAGCAAGCCTCAGGAGAATTGTAATCATAATACTATGGTAAGTTTGATATTACTTTTACTAGAACTGTATAGTATATTAAACTCTACTGTATACAATTAGTTCAAAATTAATGACTGTAATTCTCTTTTTACATTCAACATCAAATACTGATTAGAAGTACACTTCTGAAAGATCAAGATGACTGAAAGACATTTCATTATATAACAAAGTGCCTGAAAACTCAGATGTAAATACAAAACTGGTGCTGGATAATATTTTATGCTACATAGGGTTATTGTCCCAAGAGAAATTTGATGACTTTAAATATCTGCTGGATTTTAAAAAATACTCCAATGTGTCTCACATGAGACACTCACTGAAAGTTGTGTGGTACCACTGTGAAGAGCATGAGCTACTTGGGACTGAATTTTTGCCACTTCTTACCTGAATGACATTCTGTACACCAATTTCATTGTTTTCTAATTGGGACCAATACAGCACTTTTTTGGTGAAGATGTTTTGGAATGAATAAAAGAATGTGGCTTGTGTATATAATAAATATTTTCTACTATAGCTCTCCTACTAGCACCTGCAATATGTTGACATATAATATATAACAACCCCACTCAAAGTATAATTATACAAATGTGTGCATTTAAAATAATCAAAATTTATCAATTTATGATCCTCCCAAAGCAAAGAGCACCTTACATAATTCATACACACAAATAAAAAGCAAAATAGGTTCTATTTAATATGATTCCAAATAAATTAGCACTTTCCTTGCAACTTAAGACCTACATATACTATAGAAAATGCTATGTGCATAAATCAGCAGATAAAGAATGAAAAACATTCTGAGAAAATAATTTGCTTTGTATGATTCTTATGTTAGAAAATTTGATCTTTGTTGCCCTACCATTTGTTGACCAACATTGAAGACAATATTTTAAATATATATATGCATATTTGAAATTGTGATCTTAATGACATTTTAAATGATTTTTAATTAAGACTTCATTTTTTAGAACAGTTGAAAGTTCACAGGAGAACTGAGAGGTACAGAGAGCTCACAGCACTCCGGGCACTCTTACATGAATAGCTTTCTCCTTAATCAACACCTCCCACCAAATGATAGATTCATTACAATTCATCAGCTCATTTTTGAATCACCTACTGTCCATAGCTTATCTTAGAGTTACTTTAGAGTTTGCACATTTGAGGTTTGGGGCTATGCATGTCATCATACCCATCATATGCTATCTCATAGAATATTTTATAGTTCTAAGAAATCATCTGTGCTCTGCCGACTCATCCCTCCCCCTCCCTTTTCTTCTTGCTGCTCAGCTCCACCCTTCCTTTGGTGGCACAGGGAACCTGGAATCCCCGTCCCCTTTCTATGGTGATTACATGGTTATAATGCAATAATGAGCAATATTTTTGTGCTGCTATAATGTGTGAGATTAGTTACCATAATGGCTGAAATCTATATCTGGTTATTAAAGTTTCCAGGTTTATTTAGCTTTATGGTTGATAGGAGACAGGGAAGGTAAATAAAAATATAAGTTTTCATAGTGTGGTACCATTGACAAATTTATTGAAAGAAAAAAATACAATAGGGCCTCCCTGGTGATTCAAGGGGTGAAGATGCAACCTATGAAGCTATCCACAGCCATTGCAGCACAAATTCAATCCCTGGCAGGGAGCTACACACACAGAACAACAGACCTCTCCTGTCTCACCAGCTTCTTCCCTCAGCAGTGTATTTCAGTCATTCTGACTGTTCTGTTCCCCACTCTGTCTCTAGTGAATCCTCTCACCCCCTCACACTTCTGGTCTGTACCCCAGTTCTTGTATGCATAAATAAATAAATCTTTTAAAAAGGAGAAAAAATACAGTATCAGGAACTGTGTGCCATTATATTTTTGGTTTTAAAAAATCTAAATGTACAGTACAATAGAGAAAAATAACTATAAATTTAAAATCACAGTAACTTTTTATTCCCCACTAGTAAGCATAGGCATTAAAAGCCATTTCTCAGTAATAAGATGCCTTAGCTTAAAGCCTAACTGAAATAAAAATTATCTCTATGTCTTTTAAGTTCCACCACTACTTTTCTTTGGATGTTCAATTATGTTAGTGGATCAATAATTTCCTGTAAATTTTATTTAGAAGTTAATTTTTAAGCCAGGAATTTAAACATTATCATTCAAGATATGAACTCTGACATAAACAAATTAAAATATTCTTGAAGCTATTTTTACCACCTTCCAGGGCTTAAAGCTTGCTTCCTTTCCAAAATCTGCTCTCCAGTCTTTTGCAGGAGTAACTCGCAGGACAATTCAACTTGATGAGAAATGCTTCTTTAGAATCTCATCTGGAGTATTCCGAGTACCTCCTAACCTCTTCTCCCCTCCCTTCCTCTTCCTTCCTCTCCCCTTCCCTCTCCCCTCTTCCTCTGTGCTGTAAATAATTGATGGGTCTAAATGATTCTAGATCTGAGGCATGCAATGTAATAATTACTGATTAAACACCTTAGATAGAGACTACCCCCATAAGGCATCTGGATCCTAGAAATACCCGGGAAAACTGTTGATTTAATCAGTAGTCTTAGAAAGTCTTGTGGAAAGGCATCCCCAGTGGCGCAGCGATTGAGCGCTGCGCTGCGAATCTGCCTGCAGCCTCTGCAGCGCCAGTTCCATCCCTGGCCACAGATGAAGGTCCCACATGGCGCGCAGACCTCTCCTGCCACGCCCGCTGCTCCCCTCAGTGTACATCGGTCCTTCTGCCTGTTCTGCTCCCTGCTCTAGCTCTCGTGAATTCTCTCATTCTCCCGCACATCTGACTGTACCCAGTGCTTGTATGTATGTGTGTATGTATGTATGTATGTATGTATGTATGTATGTATGTATAAATAAATAAATAAATAAATACATCTTAAAAAAGAAAGAAAGAAAGAAAGAAAGCCCTGTGGAAGTTATTGCCACGATAATCTTAAGAAGTAGATTATAATTTTGTTAGAGACATGGCTAAAGCCTCAAGCATTAACCAATTTTATAGGGTTACAAATCAGGGAAGGGATCAGAGCAGGGGATGCAAAGGTGACTATGGTTATGGTGCACAGGTGAATTGGTAATGAGGATTCTATGGGGACTACACCTGAGAGGAGAAAACAAACATTTTACAAAAATGAACGTGATGTAAAATACATATAAATAAATTATATTTTTAAAAAGCCAAAAAGGAATTTGAAAGTTATATATCTTTTGACAATAGTAATGATATAATAGAAAATAAACGTGCATGTGTCACACCTCAGTTTTTATTCTGAAAGAGGTAAAATTATGATACCATAACAATCGGTTTGCAATACATAGATCCCCACAATGAAGGAAAGGGGATAAAGTAGGTGTATGGCCCTAATATAGTGGGAAGGAATAGGATTATAAGCCAGTGATGTAACACTTTATACTACACACTTTATACCATACTCTTCTGGCGTGGAGAATGGGAATTATGTAAAACACCTCTCAATTTTCTAGCCTATGAAAGAAGACTTACAGAGATTGTCATAGAAAAGACTATAAAGATCATGAAGTCTAAATCTAGACTGCAAGTTACTTAGAAATGGATGATGATATAATGAGTTTACTTGAGTGCAAGGATCTCAATTATGTAAAAAAGAATATTAAATGGTAGAGGCAGATGGCAGATTGCCTCATACTATTTTACCAACAGAGAAAAGAACTGAAAATTTTATTCAGAAACATAAAAGCAATGAAATACATAAGTAAATGTTAATATAACTGTTTATATTTAATATACTGAACTGGCATCCATAAAATTTGGCCTATTAATCAGTTCATAGATTTTACTTTTCTACCATTTACATTTACACACAGTTTCATAAAACTAAGTTAATTTATCAACTGAACGTATTCTATTACTGCATTCTATTACTGACATGCTTTAGAAAATCAATTTTATTTGCTATACCTAAATATGAGATATTGAAGAGTGTTATTAAAGATATTTAGCAACTTCAAAAGATTTTCTTCCTGATATATCACAATGCAAATATAACTGGAAATAGAAATGTAATGGATAGAAAATACATTGATAGTTATTTTTCAGGAAAAAAAAAACAGATTTTTATAAATACTTCTTAAAATTTTCTATCCTCAATATGAAAGATAATTTATACCTCAAGTTTTTTTAAAGATTTATTTATTTATTTATACAAGCACTGGGTATAGTCAGAAGTGCGAGAGGGTGAGAGAATTCACCAGAGCCAGAGCAGGGAACAGAACAGGCAGACTGACAAAATACGCTGCTGAGGGAAGCAGTGGGCGTGGCAGGAGAGGTCTGTCGCAAGATGTGGGACCCTAGCCAGGAGGCCGGGTATCGAACTAGTTCTGCAGAGGCTGCAGGCAGCCTCTCAGCCCAGCACTCAACCATTGTGCCAACAGGGGAGGCCTCAATATTAACCTAGATTTGTTTTAGAAAATATATGGTAGGACAGGATTATAGAAGTGAATTAAAATGTATTGATATGGAATTTGAGCAAGTTTCACATTTGGTTTATTCCACTTATCATAAGCATAGTGAGCTACACAAAAATATTTTTATTATATAAGAAATGTTGAGGCATCTCCATAAATTTTATTTCATCAAATCATTTCAACGTGTAAAGCACTTTTGTATATAAGCCAGGCAACTCAAGAAAACTCTCCTCTGAAATAAATTTTCTCCAATTTTAGGGCAGTCTATGAGTAACTCAAAATTATCCAGGCCCTTTGCAAGTTTGTTTGAACTTGCATGGAGAAGCTCATTCTCTGATAACACCAGAGTGTGGAGTGTAGAAAAGAGACTAATAACTTGGAGCCATGCAAATTATGTCATCAGTTTCATGATCCGTTCAAAATCTTAATATGGACTAGATATCGCATCATCAAAGAAATTAGTTTTTTTTTTTTTTTCATTAGGTGTGATATTGCCATTGTAACTGTGAAATGTCAAACTTTAGAGATGTATAATGAAATATTTAAGGGTGAAATGACATGTAATGCCCAGGGTTCACTTTAAAATGCCCTAGCCAAACCAGACACAAAAAAAATAGGCAGAATACTCTACTTGTTGGTGTTGAATGATGCATTCGTGGGGGATTATTACAATAATTTTGTGTATAGTAGAAAATTTTCACAATGAATGCTAATAAAAAGAAAAAAATGACTGATAGACATCTGAGTCATATTTTCTATTCTAATTTGTTTTTTTTTTTTTTTTAATCTCCTAGTGTAGCAGCTCTGAAACTTTGCTAAAATTTATTGAAGTCCTTCAGGAGAAGATATGAAGCAAAGAGTGGGATCAGTCTCTACTTGTCTGTATATTTCCCTTTATTTGTTATTTATATTTTAAGAATATTGAGACAATACTTTCTTTTTAAATGGGGGTGACCATGGTTTACAACACTGTAGTGAAGTCATGTTTTCCACATAGTGACTGTACTTGTGTATTTCTGTTCCTCCTCACCCAACCTCCCAGCTCATGAGCATTTATCTGAAAACAATTGTAAATATATGGCAGACAAGTCTGAATAAATGATTAAAATTGCCATGATTGAAATGATAAATTCATTTTAGGGAGAGGAAAAAGGGTAAACATTTTCTTCAATGGAACTAAAATTTTGACAATTATTATAAACTCACATATAACTAAACATTAAATATGTATAAATAGCACCTAGATTAAGTGCTTTTGCAGGTGAGAATAAATTGAACTTTTTTCTTATCGCCAAGGAAATGATATATTGCACATTATAGGATTTTTACCTGCAAAAATTAATTTCAAAAATTACTCGCTGATTAATGGCATACAAAGAAAAAAATAATGATTTTAAAATGAAAGTAATAGCTTTTATTTTCTTTCAAATTTGGAGCATGAGGCTAATTCACTTGCTTATTGCCAATTTGAAATATAAATAAACTTCTTTCCTGTCTCTTGTGCATATCAGTCCTAGTAATCCGGATGCTTTGGAGAAGCACATTTACACTTTATTCACACAATATTTAAGACACTGTTGTAAAGATTATCTGTGTACATAATTTTTCTATCTATTACAAGTTTATTACAATAAAAACAGAACATATCCTTTTTGTTAAACCCCAATTTAATAAAACCTTGAAATAAAATAGAAGGCCTATCTATTGTTGACTACTATAATAACTGGAATTGTATTATTTACACATTTTTGCTTTTCAAAAGTCCTCAATGATGTGTATATATATATATATATATATATACACACACACACACACATGCATTAAGGATTTATTCCTCCTTATAAATAAATGCATTAAGGATTTATTTCTCCTTATATTTCAATAGAATAATTTCTACTTTGCTTTGGAAAAGTCCAACAAACAGTAAAAAATGTACTTTAAAACTACCTATTTCAATGCTGCAGACAATATACTGACTGGAATGGTTTATATTTGAACAGTCATAACTATGATATTAAAGGAGGCAGACCATGCCAGATCTGTTGTTGATATAACCATAGGCTGGTAACACATTATTCAAGAGCTGCAAACCTTCCATCACTCAAGATTCGTGGAGAACAGATGTTTTCCATCAGAGTGATAGTATTTTTACACTGCTTTCATTAAACTGTAATTTTTTAAACTGCTTCAATTGCAGACTCCTTTTATGGCTTTGTTAGTTTTAATGAATCTCTCCATACCTTGGATGACAGGAAGGTAACACTGACTTTGTGTATACTTGCCAAAGACTGGGTCAGTCATGCTACAGTAGCCCTCTCTGGAATTGGACCTAATAGTGAAGTGGAGGCAATCCTGGGGCAAGCAGCAGCATAAAGATCACTAGTTTTCATGGCATGGAGGCTGAGAAATATTATGTATGTATTAAAATGCCTTGAAGTGAAATATTTACGCAACTCACACTGCAAGAATCGATAAATTTAATATGTTAGTGAAGTTGAAAATATTGTATAATTTTTTTTTTATTTTTTTTTTTTCATTTAAGGTCTTTATTTTTTTTTTTTTTTAAATATTAAATTTTATTTTTATATTCCCCCATACAATTGCAAACACCCCATTCTGACCCCAATCCTTCCCCTCCCGCCCCCCACCCCCAAAAAGTGTCTCTGGTTCATAGTTTTTTGTTGATTTTGATTTTCACTTTCTTATATTCATTTTCCTGGTCCCTTATTTAAGTTTTCTAGATTCCTGCTATGAGTGAGACCATCTGGTATTTTTCTTTTTCTTTTTGGCTTATTTCGCTGAGCATGATCCCTTCCAGTGCCATCCATGTATTTACCCAAAGGACACAGAAACATCAATTCCAAAGAGCACCTGCACTCCTATGTTTATAGCAGCACTGTTTACAATAGCTAAGCTTTGGAAACAACCCAAATGCCCAAAAATAGATGACTGGATCAAGAAGATGTACATATATACCATGGAATATTACTCAGCATTCAAAAAAGATAAACACATGCAATTTGAAAATATTGTATAATTAACACAAAATAGATGTAAGTCAGAAATAAAATGGATACTCAAAACCAACAGCTATCTGGCAATCTCAGAAACCACCTGATACAATTGAACTAAATGACCCATTCTAAAATTCCATTCTTAATGCAGAAGTATGATGTTGCCCATTGTATATATTTTTATATAAAATGATAATATTTACCTAAATTTCCTCCCCTAAATATCTCTCATTTTATTTTATTTATTTATTTTTGTTTGTTTATTTGCAAATCTTGTGAGGTACAACCATTAGGACATTATTTCAAACATGGGCTTAACATTGGGTTTTATTTCTAAACTACAGTTACTTCAGAATGGTTGTTGTATAGGGATTGGGGTCAGAATGGGGGGATTGCAATTGTATGGGGAATATAAAAATAAAATTTATTAATTAAAAAAAAAAATAAAAAATAAATGTGAAAAAAAAAAAGAGTCAATCAGTGAGAGAATGTGTGATGTATCAGCTCATTTTAGTTTTGTCCTGATTTTCTCCACACCTTTGTGAGATATCAGACCTGAAAACTCTTCATAATGATATTTTAGAATTAAATGGAAATATCCTGCATTTTGTTCTGGCTATACATATTTAAGAGAATTATAAAGATAAAAATAAAGACAAGACTATATTTAAATGTTGAAAGCCTGCATTTAGAATTCCTGAAATTAATACAAAGATACTAAATTACAGTCCTAAATTACAGTCTTGGTCACTGTGAAGAGTCATTATCTGGATTTTTTTTTTTTTTTAGTGATGTTCCACTTTTTCTTGCAAATCATTTTTGGAATATTATTCCAATAATGAGTGTAGTTGTAAATGTGTTCTCTGATCTTTCTGTAATAAATTTATATTCCATTAAAAGGAATAGACAGTAAATTAGAGGTCAGTCATCACAAGACAAATAGAACTCTTTGACTGAAAATCATTTCCTGTTATATTTGACTTTAATAAATGTTTCCAAAAGCAAACAAAATTTTTTGATTCTTGAAACTAAATAGAAACTAAACAAAAAATAAATAAGTTATCTATAGGGAAAATAAGATTCATTGTCCTTCATACTTACAAATATACCCCATAATATGAGGTTTAATTAGCCAAACTCAATAATTCACCAAATTAGTAAAAGAGTGACCATGGAAAATCACATTCTAAGTACACGGACATTATGCACAGATATATGTTATTAATGGAATTGATTTAGAGTTTAATTGAAAAGAATACTTACTAGTCTACACTATCATTTCACTAAACCTAGCGTAATGGTTCATGGCAAAGTGTCTATTAAAAAAAAAAAAACTCTCTAATTGTGGAGCACAATGTGCAGTTTCATACATTATATTATGTTAGAAAATACTTGATCCTTCTCTATTAATTTTCTGTTCTTCAGCTGATATTGGTTTACAACATTGCTTGAGAATTAAAGGTAGAGGATCCTCCCTTCAGGTGATGCTAGTGACCCACCCCCACCACCAAAACACCCAGTCATTCACCAGGGTTGGTCCTTTTTAAACCAAGTTTTATGCAAAACAATTAGTAAACTGAACAAAAATGCACCTCAATAGAATAAAAATCATATGTAAAAAACCCACATCAGCTTCTTACTAAAAGTTTCTCACCACTACAGTTCAGAAGTTGTAACAAGAACAATTAGACAAGAAAAATATATACACAGTATCCAAATTAGAAAGGAAGAAATGAAAGTATGGCTATGTATTGATGACATGATAATAAGTATAGAAAATCCCAAAGGAAGATTTGGTATATATGCACAATGAATACTATTTAGCTATAAATAGTAAAGTAAAACATTACTAGAAATAACAAACAAATGGTGTAAACTGGCAGGTAATAACACTAATACAGAAAAGCGGCCCTCCCTGGTGGCAGAAGGGGTTAAGCACAGCACTGTGTAGCTATCTGCAACCTCTGCAGTACAAGTTCAATCCACAGCCCACCAGGGAGCTACCCACATGGTTCCTGTCTTGCCTGCTGCTCCCCTTAGCTTTGTACTTGAGTCAGTCTGTCTGTTGAGTCAGTCAGTCAGCCACTCTGTCTCTGGTGAATCTTCTTACCACCCCCATACCTCTGTCCTGTACCCCAGTTCTTGCATGCATAAACAAATCCTTAAAAAAAAAAGAAAATATATTGTGTTTCTATACAAAAATAATGAGAAAGCATAAATAGAAAGTAGAAACATATTAACATTTACAATTGCATAGAAAATAATTTAAAAACTTGGAATACATTTAAAGAAGTAAAAAACCTGTATTGAAAATTATAAGACATTGTTGAAATAAATGGTGACTAAAAGCATTCTATACTACTACTGGAAGAATTAACAGAACTAAAATGACTACCTTACCTAAAGCAGTATCAGATACAGATAACCTATACAGATTCATTGCAGTTCCTATTAAACACTTTGGTACTGAAATGAACACAGACACACAGATAAGTAGAAAAGTATTTAGAGCCCAGAAATGAAAGAACACACATAGGGAGAACTAATTTACAACAATGGAGACAAAAAGATTACTATGAGAGCAAGGCAAATCTGTTCAATAAACGGTGCCAAGAAAATTGAACGGTCACATGCAAACAAATAAAATTGAACCATTATGTAACACCTTATACAAACATTAATTGAAATAAATTAAGTATTTGTATATCAATGCTGAAACCATAAAATACGTAGAAGAAAATATTGGTGATGCTCTCCTTGATATTCGTCTTGAGATGTATTGGGAACTTAACTCCAATGACAAGCGAAAAACAAAAATAACAAATTAGGCTACATCAAACTAAAAAGTTTATGCACAGTGAAAACATCAAAACAAAAGTCATCCTACTGAATGGGAGGAAATTTTTGTACAGTATAGGTACACTAAGGGTTTAATATCCAAAAATATACAAAGAACTCATAAAGTTCAACAACATTAAAAATTGGATTAAAAAATTGGAATATTATCTGAATAGACAATTATTGAAAGAAGACATACAGATGATCAATGGATATATTAAAAAAAATCATCTCTTTATTAGAGAAATACAAATCAAAACAGCATTGAAATATCATCTCAAATCTGTGAGAATGTCTATTATCAAAAAAAAAAAAATACAAGAAATTTGTGTTGGAAAGGATATGGGAAATAGGGAATCCTAAAACATTGTTGGTGGGATTGTAAATTGGTGCAAACAGCATGAAAGGAGTACACAGCTTTCTCACAAAATTTAGGACAGAGATTCTGTAAATTCCACTTATCTTATTTTTGCATATTTACCTAAAAATATAAAAACACTAATTCAGGGTCTCCCCGGTGGCGCAGCAGGTTGAGCACAGCACTATGAAGTTGTCCACAGCCTCTGTGGTGCGGGTTCCATTCCCGGCCAGCCAGAGAGATTCCGAGGTGGCACGGCAGACCTCTCCTCTCTAGCCTGCTGCTCCCCTCAGCAGTATATTTCAGTTACTCTGCCTGTTCTGCTCCTCCCCACTCTGTCTCTGGTGAATCTTCTCATCCTCCCTGCCTCTGGCCTGTACCCCAGCTCTTGTATAAATAAAACAAATATTTATAAACAAACACTAATTCAAAGAGATATATACAACTCCATGTTAAATGCAACACTATTAATAATAGCCAATAACTAGAAACAATTTAAAGCTTCCATCAACTGATGAATAGACCAGGGAGATGAGGTATACACACATAATGGATAATGTTCAGATACACTATTCAGCCACTAGTAACAACCATTTGTAACAATGTGGATGTCACAACAGGGATTAAGGTAGGTGAAATAAGCCAGACAGAGAAAGACAAACATTGTATGATTTCACTTATCTATGATATATAGAGGAAAAACAAACATATAAATTAAATAAAACAAATTGTGGACTAAAAGCCCAATTAGTGGTTACTAGAAGAAAAAAGGGAAGGCATTGGGTAAACTGGGCAAAGGGGCAAAATGTTATAATGAGTGATATATTTGGACTTTTAGAGGCGAACTTAGTTTAGTATAACTCATTGATTCTCAATGATGCATACCTAAAACGATATGCTATAAAGCAATGTTAGTCTATAAAAAGTTAAATTAAACAAAAATATATTTACACAGTGGAACAAAATCACTGTCTCATAAACTGTTATTTGATTCACCTCCACTGTCACTTGTTTCTAACCATCATTTACATATTTACATTATTATGTATAGATTTTAGCCTACTTGAAAAAAATAAATTGTATATATCTAATAATTTTAATTTCCTCAATAACATTTTAGGGAGGGGACTCCCTGGTGGCAGAGAGGTTAACTCTCAGTGCTATCACACTATCACTATATAGCTGATAAAGCTATCGATGCTGCAGCCTGAGTTCCATCTAGCTAGGGAGCTACCCACATGGTACAACAGATGTCTCCTATCTTTCCCATTGCTCCCCTCAGCAGCGTATTTCAGTCAATCTGCCTGTTCTGTTCCCCACTCTGTCTCTGGTGCAGCCTCTCACCCCCTGAACTCTGGCCTATACCCCAGTTCTTGTATGCATTAATAAATAAAAACAAATCTTTAAAACAAAGAAAATATTTTAGTCAGTATTTTGTAAAAGAAATTCCATTATTTTTTCATCAAAAGTTAAACCTGGGAGTAACATCTCAAACATATCTCCAAAACTTTTATTCAAAGGGGAAGTTGAGTCCTGTTAGGATTCAAGACACAAGTAACATAAATTTTAATTAGTTCATGTAGTTCTCGTTCTTGTAGTTTATCCTATTTCAAACTTTTATATGCTTTAGTAAAGAACTCAAAAATATTATCCATTCACTTGTCCCCAGCATTTAAAAACCAAACATAGGATATATATTTCTGTCTTTTTCTTATACTCATCTCAAAATTATGATGTAATTCTTCTCATCCTAAATGCAAGATTTAGATACATTTCATTATTATCTCCCCATCATACTCTATCTGAAAATTATGCACTTAGAATCTATTTATAAAATATGCTAACCATGATGATTTATTTTTAACTTTAAATTTTATGGTGATTTGCTGCCAAGTGGAAACCTTGCCTATATCTAAATGAAATATTTCCAAAAAAATTTACATGTGGGGTCTCCCCTGGTGGCACAGCGGTTGAGCGCTGGGCTCTGAGGCTGTCTGCAGCCTCTGCAGTGCCAGTTCATTCCCCGGCTGCCGGCGAGGGTCCCACCAAAAAAATATAAAACAATAAAAATTTACATGTGAACCATGAATAAGCTACATTTTTGTATTCTGTGGATGTATGCAGTACACCTATAAGATATGTTGTAATATAAGGCCGTTCACTTACCTGAATATTTTTCTATATTATCGGAAGCACATATTTTACAACAAGCCCTACAATACAAAAAACTTAAATTTTGATCAAAATAAAACTATGTAATAGAGTTTAATGTGTCCTTTTTTCCACCATTTTAAGATAGGACTACAGAAATATGGCAGATTAAGCCCATCAGGAAAATGCCTTCTTAAGAACATGATGAAAACTATTTAATATCTCATATAGCTCATGTCAACTTATCCAAGGATGCCTGATTACACAGCCACGTGCATTACTGAAGGTAGGTGGCCAAAAAGCCTATGGTGTTGGCAGAGTGCATAACAGCCGCTACTGTCACTGCCACCCACTGGGGAGTCAGAAGAGTCTGAAGAATGTGAAACTTTTGGGGCCACACGTCTTAAGAAGTACTGCAGAGATGTGGGAAAAAACCCACATGCTCCCCTCACCCCCATCAAACCTAGAGACAGTGGACAGATTTTGAATACTAGGGATTGTAACTGCTTGGAATGATGGTAAGTGACCCCTTCATCTACCCCAAAAAAAGCAAGGAAACTTGTTCCCAACAGTGAGCCTCAACTCATAGCAGGCTCCAGTTATTGATTCACCTTATGCTTGGTATGTCTAGCAGTCTTTCCTTAACTTGTGTTAAGTAATGCTCATATAAGATAAGAAAAGTGGTTCCTATTTAAAGACTGTTAATATGCTTATAGAGAATTATTAGGTTAAAAATATAAGATGTGTACTTGAATTAAAATTTCTGATAAATGTTTGTTGGAGGTGGCCACCCTGCGTAGTGAGCAAAAGGGCCTTGACCCGAGTCTCTAAGGCATGTGAAAACACATGCGTCTCGGAGGAAAACCTCTGAGTGACAGGACTTGGTGTTGAGAGCCTGGAAAGTGACCTGCGTGGAGTCGGGCTTCTACATCTCCACAGTCTGAGAATAACAAAATGGAAAGATCCTGCGCAGTAAGCAGAAGGGCCTTGACCTGAGTCCCTAAGGCATGTGAAAACACATGTGTCTCGGAGGAAAACCTCTGGGTGACAGGACTTGGTGTTGAGAGCCTGGAAGTGAACTGTGTACATCTCCACAGATTGACAGCAACAAAATAATGAGCGAACTTCCCAGGCTCAGGCTAGGAGGCGATAAGATTACGTGTGTGAGAACTAACCACCTGGTATCCTACTGTCTGAAGTAAATAGATAATAGTAAGAAAATATACTAATCATTCATACATGTTATCATTATGTGGTATGCTTTGATGTTACACCTGCTACAATTAAAATAGTATATAATGAGCACTAAGACAATAAAGATTTACTGCATGCTGGACATGACAGTCCCCATGTCTTATTTCCTTCACCGTCGCGGTTCAGGTTCAGACTCACTAGAAGTCCGCAAATGTTAGATATTTTAGTATATTGCATAGAATCATTCAAATTTAACTAAATTATTTTTATTGGTAAAATATGGTAACCCTACAAATTATCTACTGGATGGCTAGTAAAGGTAGGAATAGCTTAGGAGTAGTTAGTGTGTTTAGGAGATGTCATTTGCCTAGTGTCACATAATCCAGCTACATAATACATGCAACCCAGCCTCTTCTCTGTCATTTAGAATTTGGGTTATGCTTTACTTAATGGAAATAGAAAATATATTACATATTAACCAACATTTAATATGACATATTATCAGAAACCTTTCTAGAGTTGTATAGTAAGTGCTGAAATGCTTTCCTCAAGTTGGGATATCTTACCTCATTTTTCATTCTTGTAGGTGATATATTTTTATATCTTTTTTTATATATCTTATTTCTGAGAATTTAACCAGAAGGATCATTTGCATCTGCCAGCCTCCTCTGTTTTGCCTTCTCCTTTTCATGCCTGCATTCATTGGCTCTCTGATCTGTGCCATAAAAATGTACTCTGGTAGAATAAAACTGGGTGGTAGAACACAAAAGATGCTGTCTGCAAGCTAAGTTGGCATTACATTAAAAAATAGGGAATTTGCATGTGGCAGAACCCTAGATGATATGCCCAAAATGTCATTTTATGATAAAAAAGAATTTAATCCAAATTGAATCATCCTCCCTAGAAAATGAGACTCTGAATAAGGAGGAACAAAGGACAGTCAGAGGGTCTTGGGTATTGCTGCTGCCAAAGAAAATTTCTGCTCCTGGGCATATTCATTTCACTAGTTAAGTGCTACTTGAACTAATAGCAATTTCTTAGGTGAAAAGAATTTTGATCCTTTTCTTATTTTTTCCATTATGGAACTTTGGCAACTCATCAATTGGCATATCTTACCACATTGTGCTGAAATGTTTCAAAGATTTTGAACAGAATATGGAGGGAAGCTTTTGTCTATAAAATAAACCATCAGTTCAGAGTGGTATTTTTTTTTTCCAAAAGAAATGTAGTTGATTACTTGGCACCAGTTCTTCATCATAGATATTACCGAAAAAAAGGAGAGTGAAAAAAAAGCTGAAGGACAAGAAGCCCATGGGGAAATAACGAAGTATAAGTGCTGCAGAGAGCAGCCAGAAATGGAATAATATTTCTTCTGTGAGGACCTCAGTAATAACAACCCATGAGTGATGAGACTTATTGCAAATGGCAAGAATTCTGTGGGAGAAGAATAAAAAAATACCACACTATGAAGGATGCAGTTTCACATGCCCTATCTCCTTCCCTTTCTTCACAGATCATTTGAGCTCTCTTTTTCATTATTCCTCTTTCCAAACAACAATAAATATTCATGGAAGGCCATGTATGTACCAAGTTCTAAAAGGTACAGCTGTGGAAAAGATATGGTATCTGGTCTTAGACACAACTTTGATGTAAGTGAAAAAATAAAAATATAGAAATATCAATAATGTTGATATGCGGGAATCTCCAAAGAAAGAGATAATTGTAATGGAGAACAGATACGACAGGCCAGAAGTGGGGAAAGGAAATCCCAACTAAATGAGTCAGGCAAAACAATATATAAAAAATAATCTGATTGTTGAGAGGACCTGCTCTTAATAAGCATTTGCTTTATTAATGCTAAAACTGGAAAACTATGTTGTGACTGGACTTTGAGTAGCCTTAGCAATCTTCCAGAGGAATATGAATATAAGGATAGGAAGCAAATATGGTTATCTAAAAAAGGAAAGTGATGTATTTCAGTTTTTTTTTTCACTTTGTGGGGGGAATGGGTGATAGGAAAGGAAGTTAAAGTTAATTATATTAATTATTTAATAACTGAAATTATTATAAAGTTAATTATATCAATTATTTAATAACTTATTACAATTATCTAAGTGAAATATTATGAAAAGTCAAATATAAAAGTACAACATAGAGTATGGGAGGCAGTTTCACTTAAGCAATACATTGACAGGGTTTGGGGATGAATAAAGCTAACAGGGAGATGACAACTACTCTAAATTATGCTCTTCTGGGAATGAGTATATTCTGATTCTTTGGCTAGAGATTATGATAGATGGAGGAGGAAAATAAATGCTAGATTCTGAATCCAAAAGTGAAGTATTCTAGGATCACAATTATCCTTTACTCAGTATGTATTTACCATAAATTTATCTCCATACACTCCACAAAGAGAAAATTTATTATGATTTTAGAAATTCAACTAATTGAATATATCATAGATGATTTTCTTAAGTTTTTTAAAACAGGTATACAGCCTAGATAGCTCCGCAAATTTTAAATAGTTTCAGATTTCAGTTATTAGATTTACGTGTTTAATTAATTAGTGCAACAACTTTTTAGTTCTGAATATACTCAATAGAGTGAAACATTTAGGGAACTGAATGGATTCTGTCCTTGAATGACCTATTTAACTTTATTAATGACTGAATAGCATATACAATTTCAAGTCAACCTCAATTAACCCATTGCTAAATATATATTTAATCATGTAGAAAAGAAACTCTAATCTATTTTAATTCTTACCCATTCAGTTTTATATTCAAATGATCATAATAACCCAGACTGAAATTTATAACATAATTTTTTTTCATAAACATTATTGATTTTAAAATTATTTCACATTATTTATCTTAAAATTATAGTGGAGGATAATTAACGTTTTGGTAATAGATGTAGTATGATAATATACAATGAAGAGTAGTTAACTTACACCCCTAAATCATATGTGGTATTATAAACCAATGTTATCTCAATAAAAATAATTTAATTAAACTGTAAAAAATAAAATTATTTTGGTCTCGCATAAGCTAGGCAGCTCTCTTTATAACCTTTGTTTTGTCAATTAAAGAAATTGAAAATTTAAATATTATGGTCAAAAGATGACTTATTTTTATCAAGACTCATACTGCTTTTGGTAATGGGGTGATGGCCCAAACCATTGCCAGACTCCAATCCACTCCATAGATCTCTAATAACTATCCTAGATTTCAGAACTACATATATTTGTTGAATTTCCATGTTATTTCCTTTTATAGACTTCACAAAAGGAAATCCAGTAAGATTTTATTAAAAATCAGACTATTGAAACTATCCCTGGCAGAAGAATATCTAATATAAATAAGAGATAATGAAATATATGGAACAAGAAATACAGTTTGGATTTATTATGTAGATTTCTATTAATTAGAGCCTCCAAATATAACCTTTTATCATATACTCTTTAAAAATGAACAATGATGGGGCCTCCCCTGTAGCGCAGGGGTCAAGCACTGGGTTGCAAAACTTCCTGCAGCCTCTGCAGCTCCGGTTCAATCTCCAGCCGCCAGGTGAGGGTCCCATATGGCGTGCAGACCTCTCCTGCCACCCGCTGGTCCCCTCAGCAGTGTACTTCATCAGTCTGCCTGTTCTGCTTCCTGCTCTGGTTCTGGTGAATTATCTCACCCTCCCGCGCTTCTGACTGTACCCAGTGCTTGTATAAATAAATAAATCTTTAAAAAAAAAATGAATGATATAAAAAAAAGAAATAAGAAAAAATATATAAATGAATAAAAGGGGCCAAAGCAGACTTTTTTATTTTAATGTTTTGCAAAGATAAATACTATTTTCAAACAAAATCTTACAAAATCCTAGAATATAAGCTATACTAAATTTGAGACACCTTAGTGCAAGCTGGAACAAGAAGACAAGCATTGTTTTGTTTTTTTTTTCCTGACTATTGTGAAGATGTGATAATATTAAAATAAGGTCTTTTATGTAACAAAGATCCCTACAAAGTGAAAATGCTTTGTTCAAAATAAGAATATAAATATCTGCAACAAATAAGATAAACAGAGTTTACTTACTTAGCAGAGAGACATAGCATGAAATTATAGGAGAAAAATAGCAGCTATAAAAAACACAAATGGATAAAAGATGCTGAATGGGAATTAATAAACAAAACTTATATTTATGAAAAAGTACTCAACATGATGAATGAAATTCAAATTAGAACCATTATAGAATAAATATTCCTATCAAATTAACAACCACTGAAAATATACATAAAGCACCTAATGAATGAGAACAAGCATGCATATACACCAGAGGGGAGAAAACAAGTTTCTTTGTTTTTTACCAGAGCAAATGGGCAATTTGCCCTAGTAATTATTTTTCAAATTTATCATGTGTACATGCTGTTACTGTGTACAAATAGATATGTACAATTTTAATCATTAAATGATTATTTACCATGAGAAAATCCTGGAAACCACATATTTGTTTGACTACAGGAATCCTTTCTGTTTGTATAATCATGTTCATCAAAACCATGAAATGCAAGGTGGCTTTTAAAAAGCTAAGCTTATAAATACTTTGTTTTGAAAAATGTCTCATTATCTACCTATGTTTATATACATATATATAATATTATATAAATTATATACATATATCAATGTTGTGTGTTATATTCTATTTGTACAGTTATACTTTCATAGGGAGCATAAAAAATCATTGTTGCAGTTGCAATTTTCATATATTAGCTATTGATGCACATTAAATTTTTATCAACTTATATAGCATGATAAGAAGAAATAATGACTAATTTTAATGATTATAAATAAGTAAAGGTGGAATGAATACGGTTTAAGTAATTCCAGCTGTTTCAAATTAAGAAAACCAGCAATTGAAATGCAGGTGTACCTACTTCGATTGTTTTTGATCCCAAATAGTGTTGATCCTAAAAGAATCATCAAACATGGAGAAAGGCCAAAATTTCTTCATCTTGAATAAATGCATCAATTTTAGTTTGGACCCTTGAAATCTACCCAGAAAATAGAGCTGAAATGACTTCTTTGCTTGTAAATTCACCTCTACTGTGAAGTACCCTTCCGCCTGCCCAGAATGTTTATTAAGAATTACATGGATTCCAGCAATAAATTCATTTGCCAAGGACTTACTAATAATGCCATACTTGAGCAAATGCCTGAATGTGGCCTCAGACTGTCTAGAGAGGAGTTATGGAAATTTCTTCCTCTCCCTCTAAAACACTATCTATCAGAGGAAAACCAAATCTATTTTCTAGGAAAGAATTTCTAGCTCTCTCCCTCCTCCCACCCAATAGACTACAAACTAAAATGAGGTGGGGATGGAGAGGACAGGACATTTTACCTGTTCCCCATTGCTCTTCCTAATGGGTTATACAGGGATAAGTCCCATCCATTTAATAGGGGTCATAAAACAAATTTGTGAATCAGGGAAACAGATTCAGTCCTCCAGATCTTTTTTCAGGTCTGGGGACAATGTGGTAAAGTAGAAAGAAAAAGTAAAACTTCCTGGTACAGTAAAGATAAGGTTCTTGCCCTTTGTTGTATGCACCAAATCAACTGCTGTAAAGACATCAGTTTTCAATTATTAAAGCATTGACTAATGTATGTAGAACTATTTCATTTACAAAACTAAGATTAGCTACCATGCACCAGTAGCACTAAGCATCAAACCTTGTCCTCAGCCCTATAGTTTATTTGGCAACTATTCTACCCTTATATGATGCTGGTTTTATTCCCTAGTAGATCTGACTTTTGTCTTTGACTTTACCAAACTTGATGAAAGTGCAATTAGATTAGAGCAGAAGTTTGTGGTGATTCACTATTAACAAGGGATAAATCTGGCTCTTCAAGGAAGCCATTATCACCAACAGTAGCTATAATTCTCTTGTTTAAGGGCTAATAATTCAAATTTAAGTTTCTAATTTCTTTACAATGGATTGTAATGAAGTTTGTAAATAACTGAATACTAAGCCAAAATGAAATAAGAATCAGACACCAGCCCACTGTCCAGGTGCTAAAAATATCAATTGCTGTTTCTTGTTACTTTTACCCCATTCTGATATATTCAGAATTAATAACTTTTATCAAGACTCAACAGAAATATTTTTAAAAAGGTGACATCAACACAATTGGATATTGTTTTCCACCTAGGACAAAGACAACAAATTATCCAACATTGTTTATCACATAACAATTTGGAAAAATAAATTTAAGACTTAAATTTAAGGACACTTTGCCCTGAAGAATCCCCAGGTGTTACTGGTTAAACCCCAAAATGAGATTGCCATGCCAGGGGACTATCTAAGATCCCCTGCTCAAAAAGGGAGCCTCTTTGTTTTTAAGGCAAAAGTTTCATCACTGAACATGATTTAACTCTGTCTGTTTTATGTTTAGTTTGGAAATAGATACATAAAATTTCATAGAAAATTCAAGGAAAATATCCAATGAATTCCACTGATTTTGATAAACTGACACTTCATTCCATTATTAACATGAGAGAGGCAGAATAAATTGGTAAAAAAAAAAAAAGCAAATGAGAAAGAAACAAAGTTCAGATAGAAAAAGTCAAGTACTTAGATGTCAAAAAGGAAAGTGAAAGGAAAACCAGAGGATAAAAGGGAAGCTAACTTTTAGTATCAACAGTTTTTCAATAAAAACTGGTCCTAAAGTTTGTTTAAGTGTAGTGCCTATTCGAGAAGAGGTATGTTTTATGTCTGTACATATTAAGCAGAAACTTCCTGCATAAAGTCCTTAATACTGAAATGTTTCCTATTACAAGGAAAAGTCAGAGAAACAAAATGAAAGATTACAGTCTCTGTGGATATTTTGGTGGGAAAAATTCCACCAAAGAGAAAAATTTCACAAGAGAAAAAATTCAACCTATATTCAGTGTGAGTATAAGATCTACATACACTTATATGGTGTGGGAATGGAATTGCAAGACACTAAATTCATATGAAACTGATCCTTCAACACAAGAAGGTGATTTGAAAGAAATACAAATGTGAACTTACTACATAAGAGTTAAATTGTCAAGCTTCAAACCCTGGATTCATGTATGAGTGAGTCCCCAAGTATTCCATTGCACTTGATCCATCAAAGAATTTATTTTTGGAAAGGGCTTCAAATCTCCTGGAATTTAAAAATGAGTAATTTTTCAAGCCTCTCTCTACTACCTCTTTATTTGTAAACTATTCATGTTACAAGTAAATAGGAGACTCCACAATTAGCACAAGTAAGTACTAAGGAGATATTTTATTAGAACATTTCTTTTTTTTTTTAATTAATAAATTTTATTTTTATATTCCCCATACAATTGCAATCCCCCCATTCTGACCCCAATCCCTCCCCTCCCGCCCCCCACCCCCCAAAAAGTGTCTCTGGTTCATAGTTTTTGTTGATTTTGATTTTCACTTTCTTATAGTTATTCATTTTCCTGGTCCCTTATTTAAGTTTTCTAGATCCCTGCTATGAATGAGACCATCCGGTATTTTTCATTTTCTTTTTGGCTTATTTCACTGAGCATGATCCCTTCCAGCGTCATCCATGTTGCTGCAAATTGCATGTGTTTATCTTTTTTGAATGCTGAGTAATATTCCATGGTATATATGTACCACATCTTCTTGATCCAGTCATCTATTTTTGGGCATTTGGGCTGTTTCCAAAGCTTAGCTATTGTAAACAGTGCTGCTATAAACATAGGGGTGCAGGTGTTCTTTGGAATTGATGTTTCTGTGTTCTTAGACTTCAAACTCTACTACAAAGCCATAATCATCAAAACTGCATGGTATTGGAACAAGAACAGACATACAGACCAATGGAATAGAATAGAAAATCCAGAAATAAACCCACAGATTTATGGTCAACTAATCTTTGACAAAGGAGCAAAGACTATGCATTGGAGCAAAGAAAGTTTGTTCAATAAATGGTGCTGGGAAAACTGGGTCGCTACATGCAAAAGAATGAAGCTTGACCACTACCTCACACCATATACAAAAATCAACTCAAAATGGATTAAAGAACTAGACATAAGACCTGAAACCATAAAATACATAGAAGGAAATATAGGCGAAACACTACGTGATTTGCATATCAAAGACATCTTTACAGACACATCACCCAAAGCAGTGATAGTGAAGGCAAAGATCAACAGCTGGGACTACATCAAATTAAAGAGCTTCTGCACAGCAAAAGAGACAATAACAAAAACAAAGAGAAACCCCACCAACTGGGAGAAAATTTTTGCACCCAACACTAATGATAAAGGACTGATCACAAAAATCTGCAAAGAGCTGATGAGACTCAACAACAACAAAGAAAATAATCCAGTCAAAAAATGGACAGAGGAACTAAAAAGAAACTTCTCTGAAGAGGAAATGCGAATGGCCAACAGGCATATGAAAAAATGTTCAACATCACTTGCAATCAGGGAAATGCAAATCAAAACTACCATGAGATACCATCTTACACCAGTGAGAATGGCACATATTAAAAAAACTAGCAACAACAAATGTTGGCGAGGTTGTGGAGAAAAAGGAACTCTTCTGCACTGTTGGTGGGAGTGCAAACTGGTCCAACCACTATGGAGAGCTGTGTGGAGATTTCTGGACCTACTAAACATAGAGCTTCCACAGGATCCAGCAATTCCACTCCTAGAACATTTCTTAAAACAGAAGGGCAAGGTGGGGCCTCCCCGGTGGCGCAGCGGTTGAGCACTTGGTTGCGAAGCTGCCCGCAGCCTCTGCGGCACTGGTTCGATCCCTGGCTGCTCCCCGGCCACCGGAGGAGGGTCCCATATGGCGCGCAGACCTCTCCTGCCGCCCGCTGCTCCCCTCAGCAATGTACTTCAGTCCTTCTGCCTGCTCTGCTCCCCGCTCTGGCTCTGGTGAATTCTCTCACCCTCCTGTGCTTCTAACTGTACCCAGTGCATGTATAAACAAAAAAACAAACAAACAAACAAACAAATAAATAAATAACATGCCTCTATTAAAAAAAAAAAACTTAAAAAAAAAAAAACAGAAGGGCAAGGATATGATCCTCATAACACAATGTATCAATTATCTTAAGTTCAAAAGAAATTTAGCAAATGGCATCTTTGTCTATTGGGCCTCTTTGTATATCTGCTCTATTTCTCTTTTTGCAATATATTTTTTTCCCTCACTTGAAATCATAAAAAAAAAAAAAGCCTAGTTAGGAGAGAATTTACAAAATTTCATATTATTTCTACACCACAGACAGGACTTAGAGGTTGTGGTTTCAGTTGGCAGTATAAGAGCTCTGCAACACATAACCTGTGCTGATTAGAAGTAAAACCCTGGAAACAAAACAAAATAAAAAATCAAAATACTAATGAAGGGCTCTGTAAAGTAAAGAAGATTGGTGAGGAGAGTTGAACCTTAGAAAAGTGGAGCACAGAAGAGCTTAGTTTCCTGATTTGTTCCCCACCTCTTCACATGGCTTTGCCTTGAGTCTGGTTCCAGTCACAATCACAGAGTATCCTGGAAATGGATGCTAATGCAGATAAAACATACAAACCCTATTTCTCTGGACATAGGGGGTATGGGAATTTTATGTGCTTTCGAGAGCACACAGTCACAAAGGGAAAATAACCAAAAAAAAAAAAAAAAAAAAAAAAGCGTTACCCTATTTTTTCTTCATAAATTATGTTTATTAAGATAAAATAGGTGTAAGGTCAGGAAGGAGCACAGAGCAGGTTTTCTGATCCAGCAGACCGGGTAAAGGAGGAGTCAGAGCCCTCAGTGGTTTTTGCAAGTCTTTTATTGGGATTTACTAGGAACACAGCAGGCAGGAGTGCTGGGGGCGCTGGGAGGCTGGCAGGCCTCCCCGCCCCCAGCAAGTCTTCACTCTACCTATCTGGGCCCTCCGGCCTTCTCTCTCTCTCTCTCTCTCTCTCTCTCTCTCTCTCTTGTCTTCTGCTGCTGATGGTATCCCCGTGACACCGCCCTTAAAAGTCCAGTCTCTCAGCCCAGGTGTACCCACTTCAGGTGCCCACCATCAGGTATGCATTCAGGATCACAGGGTTTCCTCATCTATACTAATGGCGGGAGGGCAGAAAAGTCTGACATTTTTCCTTACCCTACAATAGGTATACATCATTATATTTGTTTTGGGAATTATAGGTTCAAATCTTTACAAATGGGCCTCCCTGATGGCGCAAGGGGTTAATCACCGCGCTATGAAGCAGTCCACGGCTTCTGCAGCACCAGTTTGATCCCCGGCCAGCCAGGGAGAAACCCACATGACGAGGCAGACCTCTCCTGTCTCGCCCGCTGCTCCCCTCAGCGGTGTATTTCAGTCAGTCTGCCTGTTCTGTTCCCCGCTCTGTCTCTGGTGGGTTCTCTCACCACTGCGTCCCTGGCCTGTGCCCCAGCTCTTGCATGCATAAATAAATCTTAAAAATAAAACCAAATCTTTACAAATGTATACTTTCACACCTACCCACTACCAGTGCCTCAACTATCCTGCAGCATTGTAAGGACAGAAACAGACACAGTGCAGGTTTTCTAATATCCAGCAGACCAGGTAAAGAAGGAGTCAGAGTCCTTAGTGGCTTTTGCAGGTCTTTTATTGGGGTTCACCAGGCATATGGCAGGCAGAGGTGCTGGGGGCCCGGGAGGCTTGCAGGCCTCCCAGACCCCAGCAAGTCTTCACTCTAGCCAGGTTCTCCGGCCTTCTCTGCTTCTCTCTCGGCTTCTCTTTCAGCTCCTCTTTCAGCTTCTCCTTAGGCTTCTCCTGGCGTCCCGGTGACGCTGCCCTTAAAAAAAACAGTCTTGGGCCTCCCCGGTGGCGCAGCGGTTGAGCGCTGGGTTGCGAAGCTGCCCGCAGCCTCTGCGGTGCCGGTTCGATCCCCGGCTGCTCCCCAGCCTCCGGAGGAGGGTCCCACATGGCGCGCAGACCTCTCCTGCGGCCAGCTGCTCCCCTCAGCAGTGTACTTCGGTCCCTCTGCCTGCTCTGCTCCCCGCTCTGGCTCTGGTGAATTCTCTCACCCTCCCGCACTTCTGACTGTACCCAGTGCATATATAAACAAAAAACAAAACAAACAAATAAAATAAATAAATGAAGCATGCCTCTATAAAAAAATAAAAACAAAAACAAAAACAAACACAGTCTCAGCCCAGGTGAATCCCATCTACCTATGCCCATACCCTAATTCCAGGTGCCTGTCATCAGGCATGCGTTCAGAACCGCAAGGATCCATCATCTATCCTGATGGCGGGAGGGCAGAAAAGCCTGACATTTTTCCTTACCCTACAAGCATGTTCCATTGGGTGCCTTTCCTCCCCTACTCCTACCTCACCACACTTCTCTTATGGTTGCTTCAGTTTTACAGTCTTATGTTAGGGATTTATTATTGGTTTTGCTAATTCTGTGTATGAACCCTCCAGTTCTTGATCACATGTGCCCAGAAAAGACAGATAGCGTGGGAGCAAAAGCTAAGAATTCTGAATCCTTGTTTGAAATTCAGCTTAACATGATATATACATGAGATTAGTAAAGATGGGGCCTCCCTGGTGGCACAAGTGATTAAGTCTCAGAACTATGAAGCTACGGGCAGCCACTCCAGCATGAGTTCCATCCCCGGTCAGGGAGCTGACCCACATGGAGCAACAGACCTCTCCTGACTCGCCCGCTGCTCCCCTCAGCAGTGTATTTCAGTAGGTCTGCTTGTTCTGCTCCCCACTCTGTCTCTGGTGAGTCCTCTCACCCCTCTCCCGCACCTCTAGCAGGGCCTTCAGTCCCCAATCCCCAGGAACTCTTCACTCTTTCTGGGCTCTCTGGTGTTCTCTCGTGGCCTTTGCTTCTCTGCCCCTTTCAATCTTCTGCTCTCTTTCTTTTCTGCTGTTCCGCTCTCCTGGCATCCCGTGATGCTGCCCTTTTAAGCTCAGTCTCTCAGCCCAGGTGTACCCACCTACATATGCCCACACCCTACTCCAGATGCCCACCATCAGGCATGCATTCAGGACCACAGGGATCCATCATCAATCCTAATGGTGGGAGGGCAAATACGCCTAACAATCATTTATCCTACACTCTTCTTCGACTTAAAACTCAACTTTTGAAAGTTTATTAAACCTGAATTCTGGGCCTCCTTGGTGGCGCAGGCGGTTGAGTGCCACACTGTGAAGCTGTCCACAGCCTCTGCAGCACTGGTTGGATCCCGGCCAGCCAACAAGGGTCCCACATGGTGCAGCAGACCTCTCCTGTCTCACCTACTGCTCCCTTCAGCAGTGTATTTCGTCAGTCTGCCTGTTCTGTTCCCCACTCTTTCTCCGGTGAATCCTCTCACCCTCCCATGCATCTGGCCTGTAACCTGGTTCTTGTATAAATAAATGAACCTTAAAAAAAACAAAAACAAAAACAAACAAACAAAAAAAAACCTGAATTCTAAAACTATCTCACAGGGCCTTCCTGGGGGCACAAGGGGTTAAGACCCAGCAATCTGAAGCTATCTGTAGGTACTGCAGCAGGAGTTCAATCCCCAGCTAGGGAGCTAACTCACATGCTAACACAGATAAAACATAGATAGAAATGCTATTTGTCTGGCCCACTGCTCACCTCAGCAGTGCATTTTAGTCAATCTGCCTGTTCTGCTCCCCACTCTGTCTCTGGTGAATCCTCTCACCCCCAGACCTCTGGCCTGTACCCCAGCTCTCATATACAAAAATAAACAAATCTTTAAAAAAATAAAAGTCTCTCACATTCTTTCTTGAACACATTGTAGTCAGACTTTTTATACCATATCTTATTTTACACTGTAAAACCTGTTCTTACTAAGGTCCTCCTGGGCCTTTGTGTTGATAAATTGAACCGTAAATTCTGCTTACCATATGAAGCATTTGACAGATTTGATCATGTTCTCTTCCACAAAACACTTTTTTACTTGAGATCCAGAATAAGTGCTTGTCTAGTTCTACTTCAGCATCACTGGATACTTCTGAAATTTTCTTTCTTCCTAACTTGCATTGTCAGTTTCAATTTTGGGATCTTCTGGTGATTTCATCTAGTCTCAAATATATCACATATGTATTGTGAGGACTCCTAAGCTATTATTTAAATCTAAATCATTCTCTGAACTTGATACTTGAAAACATCTCCCTGGTTATCATTAACAATTGAATGTCTGTTAGTCCTCTCCAACTTAAGAGTCCAAACTGAAATCATGAACTTTTCCCAAGAAAACTTGTTCTCTAAAGTTGTCCTCATTTCAGTAAAATGCCAATCTCTCCTTCTAGATATTTAGCAGAAGAACAAAGATCTGTAGTCATCTCTGACTTATCTCCTATCTCTTTCTCTCAAACTTTAAATCTAATCTGTTGGCAAATATATTAGGAATATGATTTTTCATAATAGGAAATCTTATCACTTCCTTCTGGTTCATGTCAATTATGCCTCATTTATTAACTCTATAGTTTGTTGTTGTTTTCATTTTTTTTAAATTAGGCACATCATTTATACCAACCTCTAAATAATAATAAAATTAGTCTGGTACTATATAAGTTGGATCATAATACCATTTTCTATGATTTTTAGCCTTATCCCCTAACGTTCTCCTATTTACTTATTATACTTATTTCCTTGATTTTTATCTTTTATACCAGGCATATTTTTTAAAGATTTATTTACTCATTTATACAAGAACTGGGTTGCAGGCCAGATGTGTGGGAGGGTGAGAGGATTCACCAGAGACAGAGCAGGCAACAGAACAGGCAGACTGACGAAATACACTGCTGAGGGGAGCAGTGGGCGTGACAGGAGCATTCTACTGTGCCATGTGGGACCTTTGAATGCTGGCCAGGATCTAACCAGTGCTGCAGAGGCTATGGACAGCTTCACAGTGCTGTGCTCAACCCCCTGTGCCACCAGGGGAGGCCCTATACCAGGCATATTTCTATCTCAGGGTCTTACCACCGTACACATGACTTAAATCCTCACCTCTATGCATAGTTTTTTACTATCGAATTTAAGTTTCATGTAAGAGTAAAGAGTTGTGTTTCTTTTGTCATTGTAATCTACTGTCTAGATGGTGCCAGTTTCAGAATTAGTACTAATTAAATAAAACCGGAATGGATGCTTTCTCTGATGAATAATTAGCTATGAGTGTAAGAATGCACTGTGTTATGATCAAAACAGCCCCAATCCCATAAACAATGGGCTTGGTACAAACTTCACCTTCACCCTTTTGTATCTTCAATTTAAATGTTACTTATTCTTGTTTAACTTCAGTGTTCTCATCTACAGTAATCCCGTTTGTCTACTTTTTTTTTTTTTACTGTGTGTGTATAAACACTGATTAGGAAGAAAATATATAACAGATCACAATGTATCAATTATTTTATATAAGTAAACTTGTCATTATCTCATATTGGTTCCTATGATTTCTGTTTGGTGTCAACTATAGAAATAAATGATACTGATATTATTATCATATACCTAATAGTCTATATAAAAGATAAGCTAGGTCAACTATTTAATCTACTAAAATATGGGAAGTTGAGTTTTACAGTTATGAAGTCACAACTACAATATCACAGAGCACATACTAGAACACTTGAAGTATTATTAATCAAATGTGATGCTTGAACTACTTGGATCATATTTGCATTATTGTAAAGCATATTCATGAGCCCGAATCTAGACGTTGCATTGAAAAGCTCTGAAGTTGAAGACATCCTCTTTGAACAAGCAACTTACGCCACTGTTGTGTATGTCTAAGAACAACTGGGTTATAAACCAAAAAAAAAAAAATGGGCCTCCCTAGCGGCGCGGGGGGTTAAGTGCAGGGCTCTGAAGCTGTCCGCAGCCTCTGCAGCATGAGTTCAATCCTGACCTACCAGGGAGCAACCCACATGGTGAAGCAGACTTCTCCCGGCTCGCTTGGTGCTCCCCTCAGCAGTGCACTTCAGTCTACCTGCCTGTTCTGTTCCCCGCTCTGTAACCAGGGAATCCTCTCACCTACCACCCCTATGACCTGTATTCCAGTGCTTGTATGAATAAATAAATCTATGAAAAAAAAAAAAACACAACAAAAATAACACTTTCTTAGGAACTGGCAGGTACTAGGGATGTCAATAATATTAAAAAGTTTCTGGGCCTCACCGGTGGCGCAGAGGCTGAGCGCTGGGTTGCAAAGCTGACCGCAGTCTCTGCAGCACCGGTTCAATCCCCAGCTGCTCCCCGGCCACCGGAGGAGGGTCCCACATGGCGCGCAGACCTCTCCTGCCGCCCGCTGCTCCCCTCAGCAGTGTACTTCGGTCCTTCTGCCTGTTCTGCTCCCCGCTCTGGCTCTGGTGAATTCTCTCACCCTCCCACGCTTCTGACTGTACCCAGTGCTTGTATAAATAAATAAATAAATCTTAAAAAAATAAATAAATAAAAGAGTTGTCATTTAAAAAAAAAAAGTTTCCCCATAGGAAAATTAGGTATTATCTTTTACTGTAAGTAATGTTTCATATGAAGCTGGAGCAATATCTATCTTTCTTTACAGTCTTTTTTCTAAAATAATAATTTCATCTGGTTTGGAGTTCTACTTTTTAAAATCTAAATATGTCTAATTAATATTCTGTTTATAAACCAGCATTCAGGAAATTTACTCACATTCAACGAAATTTATAAATTAGGGTAAGATTTCTCTATCATAGCACTTCAGTGATACTTATCAGGTTTTATATTATTTCCAGACACTAATAAGAGTCTTAAAATAATGTAGATGTCTCTTGTAGGAGAACTTTGAGGACTAGGCAAGTGATGTCATTAAAGTCTCACACATATGGTAATTCTCCTTTTAATATTTATAATTATTCTTGGGAAAAAGCACAATTTAAAAATAAGTATTACCAGTCAAGTGCAAAGCTTATTAATTAATGTCCCAAAAGTTCAGGCATAACAAAGAAAAAAAAATATGTTATTAAAAACTGTGTTATATAATTACCAATACCTGAATGAATCAGAAAACAAATCCTTTCATATCTAATATAACCATGTCAGTGCTTGCCTGCTAAACTAAACATAAGTTTAGAGAAATGTTCCATGGAGCACCAGAATTATGAAATGGAATGTAATATTCTAAATTTATTTGATGTGTTATTGCATACTTTCTATTAAGTATTAAGTGTTCAGCTTCTATTTTCTGTACTTTTATACCTCTCATAAATTCTGAAGGCTATGATTTAAGTTTCATGAGATTTCATATACAGATACCCATGAAATTTTCACAAAAGACACTGAATTATTTGTTTGTATATTGAAAATAAATGAAAGAATGTCTTTATGTCTGATGAACAGGATCTATACAACAGGATTTTTGTTTAACAGAAATGAAAGAAAAGCCCTCTAATATTGACTTCTATATTTTGGTACATTAGTTGTGTTGTAATTTTGTGAAATACGGGACAGAATGTTTGATTTTATTCCATCATTTTCTGAAATACACAGTTGATGTGTTCATATTTACACAGTTGATGTGTTAGTATCATAATTATGTAAAACTGGAAAAAGCTATGTCCCCTTAAACAATAAATCAACAAAGAGGTAGATTGTTTTAATTAAGTGTGAAGAAAGAATTATATTTGGTCAGTGGAAGCTTACCCACATATATCTGAAATATTTTGCTCACAAGAGAACATTCAGATGCAGAGCTAGTGAGAAACTCTTAGCAGCGCTTTTTATTAAACTTTGGGAAGAATTAAAGTTTAAAACTTTTAGGACAATATCTTATAGTGTGAAGGAAAGAACCTAAACTTGTTGTGTGAAGGGTGAAGCTGAATACCTCCACACACAGAAAAGAACTCTGATCTGATTGCAATGTATATACTACCTAAAACTGCTAATATTGCCATTTCTATATGAATGAAGAAGCTAGAAGTTGGCATCAAACATATTTGTTCATTATAAACCAAACAAACAAGAAGAAAATATCATTATCATTATTTTGAAAATATTTGAGAATCTCATCCCCTATACTAACCTCTAACTTCATTTTTTAGTGTAAGACCTTGACAACAATCAAATATCAGCATGGATGCACCTGTAATACATTTTACTGGCTTTCTTATTTATAGCAACCAGGAATTTTTACTTCAGAACAAGTTTTAAAAATGTAAACCAACAGTGTTATTGTTTACTGCCTTGGCCAGCTATGATCAGGTTAACCAATATTTTGGCCGAACATAATTTGAGTCATTCTATTACTTGTAGGTTAAAATATTTCCTAAGAAATATGTAAAAAACAATTGGTTATTACTTGGAATTTATGAACCTGTTATTAGCATCATATTATGTCATTTTGTTGAAGATCACAAGACTTGACTGGGATCCCTAGGATAGTAGATTGACTTAGTTTAGTTTGTTTCTAAGCTTGCAAAAAGTGACTTATGTTCAAAAGAATCAATGTACCACAATATAGGACTTTGGAAGTCTTGGTAATGGGTATGGTATGGTGACAAGCATCTGAGGAAAGGTGATCCTTTGTCTGTGGATCATATATAGTGTGGTAAACCAATGTTACCTCAGTAAAAACATGCCAAAATCCTTTAAAAATTGCTAGTTGTTAGTCAATAAAAATAGAACCAGAGATAGTTCATAGATTGAATGCAATAGAAAAATATATTCAAATAATGTGGTTAAACTATTAATTAAAATAAAATAAAAGTATGATAAAATAAAAATTAAAAAATCAAAATAGAGAAAATAGATATTTTTAATATATTTGTATCAATAAAAATAAAACTTTAATTATATTACATAAGTGTAACGTGTTCAAATATAGCTATTTATAATTTATAACTACATGGATAAGTTATAACTATAAGGTATAACTATATGGACAGCTTATAATTACATGGATAGGTTCATCAGATGCCTGTAACTAAAAGAGGAAAGGATTAGTGATTTAAAAGAAAGATCAACAGAAAATATGTATACTAAACCATGGTTAAAAGGGGGGGGGAGAGAGGAACAGAAGAAATAAGTACAATAACTCAAAGTATTTGAAATTTACATTGAGTGTATACACTGAGTGAAATAATTGGGGTAGCAATAAATGATCAGTGGATATAGGGATAATTATTAAACAAAATTTGTTAAGAATCTTCTAAATCTGATGGCAGATATAAGACCAGGTATCAATCAATTGATATAAAAACAACTATGAATAGATATTCACTCAAAGTAGGCAAAGGAATTAAAAAGTTAGAGAACTTTAGAAGTGTCATTGACAGGTGACTTTTCAACAAAAACTATAAAAGGCAGATTAGAATAACATGCCAATAAAATATGATTCAATAATAAAGGCAAAACCTTTGCCAATTCAAAATTGAAGTCAAAATGGAAGCTTAATAAGAACTGAATAAATTTGTCTTCAAGAGATGTGAACAATAAAAAACACTAAAAGTAACTACCTATGCTGATGTGAACCAGACCAGATGAAAACATAAGAATGAAATAAAGATTGAAGATTTCCAAAAAAGTAATTATATTGAAAAATACAATTAACATTAGCATGAAAATAATTAGGAATCATTGTGGAATTTACACATTTACAATGTACAACATAACAATAGAAATAAAAATGGCACATGGAGTGGAAAGAAACTCTCAGTAAAAAAATAAAAGTTACAGGGTGACAAATTGGATCTGAAAACAAAACTTACTTTTCTGTTTTCTTCAGATCAATCTGAGTTCCAAAGATAAGCAAGTAAAAAGTTGACAAACAATACTACAAGCAAATGGGACCTAAACTAATTAATTAATTAATTAATAACACACACAAAGGCAGTGAAAACCATATTTATATCAGATAATATTCACTTCCAGCTAGAAAATATTACAAGATAGAATTAGGAAGACATAACACTCATCAGTATATATGCACCAAATAAAGGAACATTAAAATATGTACACCAACTATTAACAAACCTAAAAATACTCAATAAATGTGAATAAATGAAATTCATTTTAGGTATGCAATGCTGGTTCAATATATATGAATAAAGCAATGTCATTCACCAAACCCAGAAAATGGAACATAAAATAACATGATCATTTCAGTAAAAGTCAAAAAAGCTTCTGTCAAGATTCAATATCCATTTATGACAAAAACACTCAACAAAAAGGGGATAAATGAAACTTATCTAAACATTATAAAAAAACATATTACAAACCAACAACCAACATCATACTCAATGGTGAAAAGCTGAAAGCATTTTCTCTAAAATCAGAACAAGAAAAGTATTTACACTATTGTTACTATAACTTGACTTAGTATTGGAAATCTTAGTCAAATGAATTAGGCAAGAAAAAGATATAAAATGAATCCAAATTGGAAAAGAAGTGAAGCTATCTTATTCAGAGAATTCTATATTGAATTCTATATTGAACAAAATATCAGAAGAAAGGGAAAAAAGGAAAACAAGCTCATTTACAATCACACCAAAAAGAATGAGTTACCTAAGAGTAAACTTAACAAAGGAGATGAAAAACCTATATACTGCTTTACACTAAAAACTGTAAGACTCTGTTAAAGAGACACAAAGGAATAGAAAGATATTCTATATTGGAAGAAGAAGCATCATTACAATGGCCATTATTATCTAAAGCAATTTATAGATTCAATGTGATACTTCTCAAAATACCAATGACCTTTTTTTTTTTTTTTTTTCCCCAAGGAAACTGAACAAACAGCTATAAAAATTATATGGAGCCATAAAAGATCCCAAATACCTAAGGCAATACTAAAAGAAAAGAAGTCACATTTTCTAACTTCAAGTTATACTAAAAAGCAACAACAATCAAAGCACTATGGTATTGGAACAAAAACAGAAACTGATATCAATACAATAGAATAGAAAGTCCAGATATAAATCCACAACTATGGGCAATTAATCTTTGACAAAGGAGCCACATATGTTAAAGGGTGTGTCTTTAACAAATGGTGTTGGGAACAATGAATAAATAAAATTAGATCCATACATAGCCCAATATATAAAAAATAATTCAAAATGGTTTAAATATCTGTATATAAGAACTGAAACTACAAAATACTTGAAAAAAGATATAAGAAACATACAGGACATCTATGAAAATACATATTTGGAGACAACTGTAATGGCAAAGAAAACCAAAATAAAATTAACTAGTGGGATTACATCAAACTAAAAAGTTTTTATTTTTTATTTTTTTTTTTGCTTCTTTATTTTTTTTATTAGATAATAAATTTTATTGTTATATTCCCCATACAATTGCAGCCCCCCCATTCTGACCCCAATCCCTCCCTCCCGCCCCCGCCCCCCTAAAAGTGTCTCTGGTTCACAGTTTTTTGCTGATTTTGATTTTCACTTTCTTATAGTTATTCATTTTCCTGGTCCCTTATTTAAGTTTTCTAGATTCCTGCTATGAGTGAGACCATCCGGTATTTTTCTTTTTCTTTTTGGCTTATTTCACTGAGCATGATCCCTTCCAGCGCCATCCATGTTGCTGCAATTGCATGTGTTTATCTTTTTTGAATGCTGAGTAATATTCCATGGTATATATGTACCACATCTTCTTGATCCAGTCATCTATTTTTGGGCATTTGGGTTGTTTCCAAAGCTTAGCTATTGTAAACAGTGCTGCTATAAACATAGGGGTGCAGGTGTTCTTTGGAATTGATGTTTCTGTGTCCTTTGGGTAAATTCCTAGGAGTGGAATTGCTGGATCATATGGAAGCTCTATGTTTAGTAGGTCCAGAAATCTCCACACAGCTTTCCATAGTGGTTGGACCAGTTTGCACTCCCACCAACAGTGCAGAAGAGTTCCTTTTTCTCCACACCCTCGCCAACATTTGTTGTTGCTAGTTTTTTTAATATGTGCCATTCTCACTGGTGTAAGATGGTATCTCATGGTAGTTTTGATTTGCATTTCCCTGATGACAAGTGATGTTGAACATTTTTTCATATGCCTGTTGGCCATTTGCATTTCCTCCTCTGAGAAGTTTCTTTTTAGCTCTTCTGCCCATTTTTTGACTGGATTATTTTCTTTGTTGTTGAGTCTCATCAGCTCTTTGCAGATTACTAAAAAGTTTTTATATATCAAAACAAACCATCACAAAAACAAATAGTCCATCTAAAGAATGAGAAAAATGTGTTTGCACATCACATATCTGACAGGGGTTAATTTCCAAAATACTAATTAAATCCAGCAATGGCCCAACCAGAAAATTGGCAGAAGACCTAAATAGATACTCACCTAAAGAAGACATTGCAGCAACTTACATAAATATGAAAAATCTTTCAATGTCACTTACTATAATAAGGGAAATGCAAATTAAAACCACAGTGTGATATCACTTCACCACTGAAAATGACCCATACCAAAAAGAATGGTGAGGATGTGGTGAAAAGAATCACTCATCCACTGTCGGTGGTAATGCAAGCTGGTATAGTTTCTATGGAAAACACTATGGAGATTTCTTAAGAAAATAAAAATGAAAATTCTGTATGATCCATCAATATCACTTTTAGGTATTTATACTAAAAGTGTGAAAACTCAGCTCTGTCCACAACTGCCAACTCATGGAACCAAACAAAATGTATTATAACAGATATTAGATTAAAAAACCTGGTAGATTATATACTCAATGGAATACTACACAGCTATTAAAAATAAGTAATCATGCCTTTTGGGACAAAATAGATGGGCCTCAATAGCATTGTTAAGTGAGAAAGTGATAGATAGGTATCACATGATTTCACTCATCTATGTAATATAAATAACCAAAAACCATACTCAGGTAAAATATAGCAAGAATAAATCTTGGACTCATTGAAATAATCCAATAGTTACCAGAGGGAATAGAGGGGAGAGTTGAGAAGAGGGTGGTGGAGTCACAAGGATTTTGACAAGGGTAGGCTTAGTAGAGGGTGAGTGGAACATGTGCACATATGGAGGAGCAAAAATGTAACTCTACAATTCAAATAAAAAATAATTTAAATTGATTTGCTATTTAGGTAACATTGCTTACAACACTGTATGTTTTAAGGTACAGGTTATCATCTCGTCAATGTACATTACTTCAAATATATTTCTTGAAAATTCAATACTATCACAACATATGATCTGAGTAATACTTTATTTGAAACTTTACTTTTAATACTTAAAAAAATTAATACATATAAATTAATGTCAAAATTAAAGAACTTGATCAGATGATTCCACTGATTAATTTTTCAAAATATTGAAGAAATAATACTAAGTATTACAAAACACGTTCCATAGAATAGAACAAGAAGTACCTCTGCCTCCCTCATTTTAAGTTACTAGTGTAATGCTGACACCAAAATCTGACAAAGACATTAGAAGACAGGAAAATTAAAGACATGATATTCCCATGAATGCTGCCACAAAACGTTAACAAAAAAGGCAGAAAATTTAATTCAGTGATATGTAATATGGTGGGTACCTGACAATAAAGTACGATTTACTATGCAAAGCTTCTCCTAACAATGCATTATATTAAAAGAATAAAATATAAAAGCAAAGGAGTCAGAAAAATCATTTACTAAAATTCAATACCACTTCATGTTTGAAGTGTAAATTCTTATGAAAGTGAGAATTAAATAAAATTTTTATAGTCAGAAATTAATCAAGAAAATATACCAAAAAATATCTATATCCAGCCTCACACTAAAGACTAGAAGAGAACAAAGTGGTGAGGGACTATGTGGACCATAGCATAAAAACTATACTCTCTAGGTGCAAGTTATTACAGTTTTAAATATTAAACTCCCCATGTATTTCTCTCTTTCACTGGGGCATATGACTTTGAAATGGACTGGACTTCCATTGTACCTAGAAAGCAAAGGAAACTCTTTACTTACTGGAGAGTAACCATTACTGAACAAAAAATAGAATTACTTTTATTATCCCAAAGATATTATAAAATGAGTAAATGCACATATTGTATTATTGTCTGAACATTTCCTTTATAAGTGTCTAATTTATTTTGTTAATAAATATTTATTTTATTATTTGGAAATTAATATATTTTAAAACAAAGCTCTGGAAAATATTTTATCATAATCGGCGTAATTCCACAAAGAAAATAAATGTTACTGACTAGTAGTAGACATATACTTTAAATATTATTCAGTCCCATTTTTTTTAAAACTACCCAACACAAAAGAAAAAAAATCAATGTATGCTCTGTTAATAAGAAAAACAGGCCCACATGGCGCGCGGACCTCTCCTGCCGCCCGCTGCTCCCCTCAGCAGTGTACTTCGGTCCTTCTGCCTGCTCTGCTCCCGGCTCTGGCTCTGGTGAATTCTCTCACCCTCCCGTGCTTCTGACTGTACCCAGTGCTTGTATGAATAAATAAAATAAATCTTAAAAAAAAAAAAAAAAAAAAAGAAAAACAGGAAGTAAATAAAAGTTTTTTTTTATTATTATAACTTTGACTTTATAGCAGAACCTAAAATCATAATCAGGAGGCTTAATTTTTTAAGTGTTACCCAACTTAGTCCTACTGAGACTTCAGTTTTAGTCCCTGTGCTAATTTCTTTTTTTTTTTTTAATCTCTTATAAAGCATTAGATGAAGTCTCAGAGCTATTAGGACTCAGGACTTATTTTAACAAGATAGACTTTGCTGATAGGTGTCCGAATTGACAGGGTACAATTGCTAAAATGTCTGAAATAAAGGCTAAATAAAATAAAGTGGTATTTTTCTGTGATGTCTAAATCAAGCACATTTTCTTCATTCATGTAGCTGGGTTTGATGTGTCACCTGTTTCATTCTTACAAAATTGAAACTGCAACTATTTGGTGAAATTCTGGGGAAATTACCTTTATTACTTAAGATAGAAAGCAGAAGCACTTTGTGATTTAGCAATACTAATGAAATGCACAACAACCATTTTATAGGCTGTACATACTATATTTAGTTTTATTGGGGAAAGAATATATACAATATATATTTTAGCGGGTTTTGATTCATATTCAGGGTCTTGGATTGCAGCAATGGTCTCTTAGGAAATGTTGAAGAAACTAGAACAACTTCAAAGGTAAGAGGTCCTTGAGAAATAGGATGGAGAATACCCACCTAGTAAAGAATTTAATCATTACCTTCCATCACATCTGTACTCCCATACGGAGAAAGTTTGAAAGGATAACCCTTACTTAAGAAGTATAGCTTCATTTCAACTCTGTCTCTATTTTAGTCAAATTTCTATCAATTAGGGCCTCCCCGGTGGCACAGCGGGTTGAGCACAGCGCTGTGAAGATGTCCGCAGCCTCCACAGCACCTGATAGACTCCCTGCTGGCCAGGGGGAGTCCCACATGATGCGGCAAACCTCTTCTGTTTCGCCCTCTGCTCCCCTCAGCAGTACTTTCGGTTCGTCTGCCTGTTCTGTTCCTCGCTCTGTCTCTGTTGAATCCTCTCATCCTTCCACGACTCTGGACTGCACTCCAGCTCTTGTATAAATAAAAATAAATCTTTTAAAAAAATTCTATCAATTATCTGTATACTGTTTATTTTCCTTTGAATATATCTTTTCTCCATTCCTTATATGTGTAACATAGTATCATCAATATCATTTTATCTTCAAATTAAAAAAAATAAATTTCATGTATGTAAATTAATTAGTAACAAAAATCATTTAACATTTCATAGAAGACATAGAGAAAAATAGTCATTATATACACAGAACATTTAATTAAGTTCCCACACCCTTGTTTCACACCATGCTATCCAAAGGTTGTCTAGTCTTCATCTAACTTATGCTTGCATAGTGCCCCGCCCACTACACCCTCCTGTATAGTCAGTCCCTTCTTCCTTTCCAACACTCTCAATCACCTGCCATTCTGATTACCACAATCTATTGTGGAAACTACTGCAAAGGAATTTCCATATGACTGGAAAAACATAAAACGTCCTCCATATACTTCACATGAATGTTTAATGAGTATGTTATAATACAATGGACATATTTCTTTTTCCTTATATCAGAAGTGGCTGCTTTTACTTCCTAGTAACATGTATTATAGTATCTGTACTAAAAATCCATGTATTGCTAGTATCTATCAATGCATTCACACAAAATGACTTGTTATTTCATACCAGTACAACTTGAAATGGCCTACCCTGAATGATAAACACAAATTATACTGGTACATACTGCACTGGAATTATATGTGTGCTTCATAAAGCTGCCCCCACGGGGTACTATTTAGTAAAGTTATTTCTTAGAAAAATTTATATATTTTTGATAACTTGGATCTTCATGGAGAATAGTACATTAAATTGGAACATGCCTATAGCTATGTATATAAAAGGTGGGAACAATGGAAAAAGTACAGAGAGGAGGCTCCACTTTCTGGAATCATATCCTGGTGATTTTGCCCCCTGTACCTTCCTACAATATTCCACCTACCATATGAATCTGTGCTTATGATGTTGTTCTTTAAACACTTTCTTTGAACAGCTCTTCCTTTTCCTCTTTCATGATGTGACCTTTTACAACCTTTCTAGGAAGGGCTAAATAAATGAAAAGTTTTTCATTTCTTCTTTGGTCTGCAAAAATAGCTTTTGTTGATGATGAAAAGTGCAACCTTCCAAATTTTTCATTTTTCCATGAAGCAAAGGTTTACTTTCTGAAGGTTTCACAAGTACTATGTTTCACTATATATAGCCATGCTCTGGATGTAAAAAAAAAAAAAAAAAAAAAGGTAGCAATTTATGTCCAGGCCTTGCATGTTCCTCATAATATGTACCATGACCAATACAAGGTTTACTTATTTGGATCAATCCTCTTGTTTTATCAAAAAAAAAAAACACTCTTAATTATATCTCAAATTGCATGACAATTTTTGGTCAAAATGACAGAAGATGATTCAGTTCAGAAAATCATTCAAACCTAGCCTCCAAAATAAAAAAAAAACCTAACAGCTATAAATTAAAGACCATTTTTAAAACATGCTTAACTATACCTACAATTTATTGAAATGTTTTATGTTTAAGATAATTGATGTTCAATAATACATTCTCAACCAGCAGTATAATTATATATAACAGTGAGCTTTTCAAGTAGATTTTCTTTCTAAAGTATCAAGAAAAAAAACACCAAATAGGTTTGTATCCCAATCATTTATTGCAATTTCACTTACAAATTCACTATTTTCTCAAACGTCATTGGAGGTATGGAGTCTGAAGAGAGGGAAATAATATCGTAAATGAGCATTTCCATTTTGATCTTTAAAAAAATTTCAAAGTATTTAATATAATGTTCATTCATCATTAGTTCTTAATATTTATCTTTAAAATGATGGGTTGTTGTTTAAACAAGTGAAACTATCATTTGTTTGAAATAAATCCATATCTATGGGCAAAAAGTTCATAATTGTTATAAATAGTTCATATAGTCATAAATCTATTTATAATGGATGTTTCAACTAAGTGCTTAACAAGTATTTTAAAATTCATTCTATGCACAAATATATGTGCCCTTATAAGTTAAGGATAATTAGCACACTAATTCATTACACTGTTTATTCTTCAATTACAAAGGCAAATAAAATGCTGTACATGTTCTGCTTGAATAGATTTGCAGACTTATGCAAGTGTTGTCTGACCTTCATTTCCTTGTAGAATTTCTAGAAGTGCCAGGGAAGTAGGCACAAACCCTACAGAGTCAGGAACAAAGGGGCAAGCAGAAATGCCAGAAATGCCTGCTATTGTTGCCAGCAATGCAGTTGCCTCAGCAGAACTGCCAATACTGCTGCTGCCCACCATTCTCTACAAATACTTTCCAGGGCTATATAGGAATCCCTGCTGCATGGAACTTGAGCTGATGCTAATCCAGTTGCAAGGAGTCTGGAACACGGGGAGTTCAGCTTTGTAGTCCATCACACTGAAGGCCCACTGGGTGGGGTAAGGAGCAGGTGGCAATTGAGCTAGTGACCAGAGACACACAAGAAACATTTGTGAATCAAAAAAGGCTAAGTAAGCATTATCTTTGCTTATTACGTGTCAGCCATAATAAGGAGATTGCTTATTTTTCCACAGGTTCTAAAATTTCGCAATGCTTACTTTTTTATTTTTCAAATCCTTTTTATTTTTTCAAATAATTATATTCAAAACAATAAAATATATTGGGTAGGAAAAAGAAACATTTTAATATATTAGAAAAATAAAATATAAAATAATTAAAAAAAGAAATTTAGAATATTTAAAACCAAAACATTCTTCCACCCATTTTTGATTGGGTTAATTGTTTTCTTTTTCTTGAGTTATGTGAGTTCTTAATGTATTTTAGATATTATTCCTTTGTCAGACATGTAATATGCAAATATTTCCTCCCATTCAGTTGGGTGTTTTTATTTTTTATTAATAGTTTATTTCAGGGCCTCCCCAGTGGCACAGTGGTTGAACGCTGGCTTGTGAAGCTGCCCGCAACCTCTGCAGCACCTGTTCAATCCCCGGCCACCGGGCAAGGGTCCCACATGGCACACAGACCTCTCTTGCTGCCCGCTGCTACCCTCAGCAGTGTACTTCGTCAGTCTGCCTGCTCTGCTCAACCCTCTGGCTCTGCCGAATTCTCTCACCCTCCCGCGCTTCTGACTGTACTCAGTGCTTGTATAAATAAATAAAAAGAAATAAAAAGACCTTTAAAAAATATTTTATTGGGCCTCCCCGGTGGCGCAGTGGTTGAGCGTTGGGTTGCGAAACTGCCCGCAGCTTCTGCAGCGCCGGTTCGATCCCCGGCTGCTCCCCGGCCACCAGAGGAGGGTCCCATATGGCGCGCAGACCTCTCCTGCCGCCCGCTGCTCCCCTCAGCAGTGTACTTCGGTCCTTCTGCCTGCTCTGCTCCCCGCTCTGGCTCTGGTGAATTCTCTCACCCTCCTGTGCTTCTGACTGTACCCCCCAGTGCTTGTATAAATAAATTAATAAATCTTAAAAAAAAAAACTGTTAAAAAATCATTTCATTGTTAAGAAGCTTTTTATATTTGATGTAATCCCATTTGTTTATATTTGCTTTTGCTTAATGTGCCATTGGAGATGAATTCGCAAAGAAACTTTTCCAAAGAAGACATGATGAGCACATGACAAAATGTTCATCATGTCTTATCAACAGGGAAAAGCAAATCAAAACCAGTAAGATACAATCTAACACCCTTGAGAATGGTCCATATCAAAAACACAAGAAACAGCCAGTGTTGGCAAAGATGAAGAGAAATAGAAACAATTATACTCTCTTGGTGGGAATGTAAATTAGTCAAGTTCCTATGGAAAACAACAAGGAAGCGTCTCAAAATTAAAAATGTATCTAACATATGACCCAACAATTGCACTGCTAGATATCTACCGGGAGAGTACAAATACATTAATTCTAAGGGATATATGTATTTCTATGTTAATTGCAGCCCTGTTTACAATAGCTAAGTTATGGAAATAACCTCAGTACTCAATGACAGATCATAAAATGTGGCATGTATCTGTCTATATATGTCTATCTATCTACATAGCAGTATGTATGTATGTGCATATATATATATACACACACACACACACAAACACAATGGAATACTACTTAGCTATAAAAATGGATTAACTCTTGCCATTTGCAACAACATGGATGGAGCTGGAGAGGATAATGTTAAACAAAATAAATCAGGAGAAAGATGGTTTCACTAATATGTGAACTATAGAGACACTTAACAAAGGATCATTTAAAACCAAACCAACAATAAACTCTTAATATCAGACTGGAAAGCTGAGGCAACCAGAAGGGAAGAGTGACAGGATGAGAGTGGGGAAAGGAAAGGACCCGAGGGAACATGTTGGAGGATTAGTGGGGCCCTGGAGGTAAGCAGGGTATGAAAATATACACATGTAGGGTATTTAACCTATAACCCCTGGAACAGGTCCAACAAAATAAGCTTATTTCACATTAATAAACATAATGTGAAAAAAAAAAAAACACTAGAACACTTGGAAAAGCAATCATATATTCAATTCACTAATTGACTAAATGACTAATTACCTATACATTGGGTAAGCTATTTTAAAAAGTTAGTGTAAAGCAAACACCTGGGCATTTGACCTCATATATTGGTAGTGGAAATGAGCCACAATACGACTTCAGTTTACACATAAATGAACACATAAAGCAGTTATACATTAAATGTATTAAAATTTGTGGTCAGATGACTATTACTCTATATTCAGCTAAATCTATTGTTATTTATTTTTAAAGAAGATTGTTAAAATCATTGGGTAATGAATGGTGCTTTCATATATTCAAAATTTCAATAACAAATTCCACTTTCTTTACTATACTACTTACTAGAACAGTTTTGTTCTCAGGGTCTACTTGAAGAGTGAACATTCACATTTGTTTTAATTCACAATCTCAGCCAAGGTGTCAGACTAGTATTTTAAGGCAAATTAAAACAGTTACTGATTTTAATATGACATCCCAATGGAAACATGTATTATAATTTCAGGCTTTCAGGCCTTTGTCAAACACACACACACACACACACAAATTAATTTTGTATGATTTTCAGTTCTAGTCAGAACCTTAGTCCCGAGGGCTTGTTAATCTTGTATCCCATTCCTGCCCTGTTACAATTTTAGATTGTCACAAGAAGGATAAATTTCATGCCATTTTCTGTTCTCATTACAATCTTCAGATTGTTATGAGAATGGATTAATTTTGCTCAATTTTCTGCCCTCGTTACACACTGTTATGAGAATGGATTAATTTTATGACATTTTCTTCTTTCATTATAATCTTTGTTATGGGAATGAGAATATGTAATGAGAATGAAAGCATATCAAGCATTAAAAGGTCTGTGAGAGCTCATGACAAAGATTGTAACATGAAGAGAAAACGGCACCCAATCCATTCTTGTGACAATTTTAAGATTGCCAAGCGAACCCAGAGTGACACTGCATTTATCCACTCTGAAGACAAAAATTGTTCAGAAAATGGGAATGAGAGCAAAATTAATCAGTTCTTCTGACAATCTTGAGATTGCACTTAAGCTTGCAGTATTTTTTTCTGTGATACAGTACTTACATGAAAACATGTGCCTTGCAATTACATGTCATTTATTGGAGAATTTTGTTTTCATATATAACTTTCTTTTATTTTTGAATTCATTCTTTTCTCTTGCCCTCTCCTTCCTTTACCCTCTCTCTTTTTTAACTTTGACATGTACATAGCAGATATTTCAAAAATATTATTACATTAAATAAAAATTATCACTTAAAGTGTCAATAAAAGCAAAATAAAAAACCAGAGATATAGCTGCAACAATATAAGAGACATGATCTCAGTCAGCTATTTTTTTCCAATATCAAAACACTATTTGATTCATTTTTCTCCCCATTCCTAAAAAAGAAAAAATAACTTTGCTTTTGCAGAAAATATTAGTCAAAATAATGAAATCATTTTAGGTCTGCAGGTACATACTATTTAATAGTTTTATTTGTTAACAATAGTTCACTGACTTCTAATACTTTGTCCTAAACTGGAGGAAGGAATATTTACTACTATATCTGAATAATATCAGTGTTGGTAATATGAGGAAAGTCATATGAGGAATCAACATGAGGAAATGACCTAATTGTATGAATGTATCTTTTGTTTCTTTCTTTTTTTTTTTTTTTTGACACAGGGCCTCAAATAAGATTTATTTCAAATTTGTTAATAGACACATAATTTATTTTACTAGATATATTACAAGATAGGAATGCCCTCATGTGCACTGGGAAATATTAGACTGTAAATCCTTCCAAAATAGAATACTAACACTATTCACAACCTCACTTGAGTTTGTAAGAGTAATAATATCCTTTTTTTTTAATATTAAATTTTATTTTTATATTCCCCCATACAATTGCAAACACCCCATTCTGACCCCAATCCTTCCCCTCCCGCCCCCCCCCCCCCAAAAAGTGTCTCTGGTTCATAGTTTTTTGTTGATTTTGATTTTCACTTTCTTATATTCATTTTCCTGGTCCCTTATTTAAGTTTTCTAGATTCCTGCTATGAGTGAGACCATCCGGTATTTTTCTTTTTCTTTTTGGCTTATTTCGCTGAGCATGATCCCTTCCAGTGCCATCCATGTTGCTGCAAATTGCATGTGTTTATCTTTTTTGAATGCTGAGTAATATTCCATGGTATATATGTACCACATCTTCTTGATCCAGTCATCTATTTTTGGGCATTTGGGTTGTTTCCAAAGCTTAGCTATTGTTTCTTTTTCCTTTTATTAGAAAATCCATAATGAACTATTTCTAATTTTTTTTTGTTTTTTACAAACTATCTTCATTTGAAAATCCCTGCTATTTAAAAAAAAACACAAATAATTTAATATCTGCACATACATATTTACACACATAAATGTTCATATGAGTTGAGTTTGTGTGTGTGTATATATATATCTGCTTTATACACATATGCATGTAAATATACATGTGTGTATATAATGGTGTAGTATCTTCTCCATATTGAATATTAGATGACACTCTGGGGAAAAATTAGCCAATTTGGCATAATCAAATCCACAATGATGCTTCAGTATTGTTGAATACCTTTATGATAAAAAAATGAATGCATATAATATTCAAGAATATCATACAATTTTCTTTGTCCCTAATCAGGGTTGTATACCTAATTGTAGTGCATTTTTGTCTTGACTTTTCTATATGTTAAATTAAGGATGTTAAGTTCTCACAGAATCCTGAGATCCTTAGGCTGTCTTTTATTTCAAACCATTTTGTTCATTGTTACATATAACAACATCATTGAAAATTGATGTGTAATGAGTAGTTGAAAAATAAACCCTTAACATTAATCAAATTTGATATATTTTCATGATTTCATGAAATCTCCCTGGCCATATGTTAAAATGATCTCTCTATGTGTTTTTGATAAATAAGTCTAATTTTTATTATCAGTGCAACTTTCCACTATCAATTAACATCACCTTATTATTTTATTCTTTTTCTTTGCATGACATAAAATCCTTAGCCCTTTTTCTTCTCTTTTTTAAACTTTATTTACAAATTGAATGTCTATCTACCAACACATGTATGTGTACTCTGATTTTAGGCAATATTCTTTGGTATATTGAGCTGAGACCAGGCTCCTGGGACAAGGACATCAGGGCATTGGCAGGAGGTAAATGCACAAAGCAGTGAGAAGAAGGAGGCTAAGGGACCCATGAAACCAAGAGCCTGGAAGTGGTCGACTGCTGTGAATGGGAGACCAAGTTCTGTGACAGTATTTATTGTACAGGTTACAGACTGCACAAACCACATCTTATGTACATAGTCAGAGCCATAGTGAATTCTACTTCATATATTCCAACCACTAAAAAAATTAGTCTTCTATCTTTTAACTTCACTTTCTTACATTAAATAAATTTTTAAAAATTCCTTTTCACATTAACTCATATTTTAGCAGACATGTCCACATAGTTAAGATTGCACTGATTTAGCTCTGGTTTCTGCGTCTTCTACAAAAAAAGACATCTTTAATTTTAATCTAATTTGTTACCATCCAAGAGAAGTAGCAAATTCGCATCTTCTTTTACTCTTAAAAGAGGCTCTTTGAGTCATCTGTGGATACAAAAGAGTCCATTCCTGTAATAGAGAGGACATAGAGGTAACCAACCCCACTGTGAAAGCAGTTGATTCTAATAGCAGCATAGTCCTGCCTCCCTGATTTAGTTAAAAAAACAACCATATAATACACTTCAAGAGCATCTTAGGAAAAAAAAAAAAAGACTTAATTATCTGGCAGTGATGTCACTGAAACAAATTATTTAAGGTAACTGAGGTGGAGTGGTAATAATATATACTGGGTAGAAGGAACAGCCATGGTATATGTGCTCTTTGAGAGAAGTAACCTGTATCAGCTGTCTGCACACAATGTCTCTGATATAGTAATTTAATCTTGTTTAACTCAGTTCCTTGGCCTAAATCATTTTCTGCCACAAAGACTAAGCACTAGCCTAATTCAGTCTCAGAGGCTCTATTAAAGCCATGTATTCCATTCTTTTTAATATATATATATATATATTTATGCATACAAGAACTGGTATATAGGTCAGATGTGTGTGGGGTGGGGAGAGGGTGTGTGTGATAGGGTTCACAAGAGACAGAGTGGGGAACAGAACAGCAGACTGTCTGAAATACACTGCTGAGGGGAGCAGTGGGTGAGACAGAAGAGGTCTGCTGTACCATGTGGGTTGCTCCCTGGCTGGCTGAGGATCAAACTCAAGCTGCAGTGGCAGGCAATAGCTTGATAGTGCTGTCTTTAACCCCTGTGCCACCAGGGAAGCCCCATGTATTCCATTCTTGATAGAATCATCTATTTACACTACAAAATTTAACTAATCTCTCTTTTGTTTATGGGGTATTCATCATTCAGAAAATAAAAACAGAGCATCTTAACTGGACATTTTCGGGTTTCAATGACCGGCCCTGTGTATGTGTCCGGTTCTCCTCCATTGCACTCTCTATCTCAAGCCTTTAGTTACAGCCAACACTATGCTACTTCTCCCCTCTGTGCTTTTAATCCTACTGCCTGCCTCTGAAATAAATGTACTTCCAAGTCAATCTCCCCAATCCATACCTCCTCATCCTCTGAGATGACTCGTTATCACTTGTCTAGGAAGGCCTAGGAGCCCAGGTCACTTTGGGTATCTTTATGTGATGCTGCCACTTACCTAGTGAAGCTCTTTATTGCGCGCTCATTCTCTGCATGTGTGTGCATGTGTCTATAGATCTTGCCTGTTCCATCTAAAACTCTTCATTCCTTAATTGCCTTAATTAGTTTTAAATTTGAGCATAAAGCATATTAGTAACTAATAGTTGGCAACAAGAAAACATTTGTGAATGAGTGACCAATATATAGTTCTTGTAGGAAAGTAATGTTTAAAGATAAGTAAGATATCTTACAAATTATATATATATATATATTTAAAGATTTATTTATTTATTTATTTATTTATTTATTTATCCAAGCACTGGGTACAGTCAGAAGCGCGGGAGGGTAAGAGAATTCACCAGTGCCAGAGCGGGAAACAGAACAGGCAGAGTGACAAAACACACTGCTGAGGGGAGCAGTGGGCACAGCAGGAGAGGTCTGTCGTGCCATGTGGTACCCTCGCTTGTAGCTGGGGATAGAACCGGAGCTGCAGAGGCTGCGGGCAGCTTCACAGCCCAGCTCTCAACCACTGCACCACCAGGGGAGGCCCTACAAATTATATTTTAATAGTCATTCTCACAATCAGTAATATTTACTGTCCCCTCATTCAAGTAAAGTGATTCACATGGATTATTTAATTATATCCTCACAAAAACACTGTGAGTTAAGTAATTCTATAATTCTCATGTGCAGTTAAGGTAAATGAGGATTAAGAAGATTATGTGTGTATTTCCTAACATAATAAGCCTATCAGTCGAGATACCTATTTTAGAAGCCATCACTGTATGAACAAAAAATATACACTCTTAATCACTGTATTATTATCATTAGCTTTTTTTGTTCTTCAGAGGCAGTTTTCATATAAAGAAGAATATGTATAGTTCAGTGCAATACAAGCATTTTAGGGAAGACTGACTTTTTAAAAAAATAGTAATTTTTTTCAACTTTTTTTTTTTAAAGATATATTTATGTTTTTATACAAGCACTGGGTACAGTCAGAAGTGCGGGAAGGTCAGAGAATTCACCAGAGCCAGAGCGGGGAACAGAACAGGCAGACCGACGAAATACACTGCTGAGGGTAGCAGTGGGCGCGGCAGGAGAGGTCTGCGCTCCATGTGGGCACCTCGCCCTGCGGCCGGGGATCGAACCAGCGCTGCAGAGGCTGCAGGCAGCTTCGCAGCTTCGCAACTTCGCAGCTTCTGAGCCCAGCGCTCAACCGCTGCACCACAGGGGAGGCCCTTTTCCAACATTCTTCACTATGAAAACAGCAACCAAAAATAGGATTGTCAACTTTTTGTGTTTGTTTCCAAAATAATGTTGAAATAATATTGAGAAGCACTGATTAAGAAAGAATTTGACGGTTTAAATTAAAAAAAAAAAAAAAATATCTGAGGGGCTTCCCCGGTGGCGCAGCAGTTGAGCGCTGGGTTGTGAAGCTTGCCCGCAGCCTCTGCAGTGCTGGTTCGATCCCCGGCTGCTCCCCAGCCACCGGAGGAGGGTCCCACATGGCACAAAGACCTCTCCTGCCACGCCTGCTGCTCCCCTCAGCAGTGTACTTGGGTCCTTCTCCCTGCTCTGCTCCCCACTCTGGCTCTGGTGAATTCTCTCACCCTCCCACGCTTCTGACTGTACCCAATGCTTGTATTAATAAATAAATAAATCTTAAAAAAATTATAAGGGGCCTCCCCGGTGGCGCAGCGGTTGAGCGCTGGGTTGCGAAGCTGCCCGCGGCCTCTGCGGCCCCGGTTCGATCCCCGGCTGCTCCCTGGCCACCAGAGGAGGGTCCCACATGGCGCGCAGACCTCTCCTGCCGCCCGCTGCTCCCCTCAGCAGTGTACTTCGGTCCTTCTGCCTGCTCTGCTCCCCGCTCTGGCTCTGGTGAATTCTCTCACCCTCCCGCGCTTCTGACTGTACCCAGTGCATGTATAAACAAACAAACAAACAAACAAATGAATAAAAACATGCCTCTATTAAAAAAAAATTATAAAAAAAAAATCTGAGGGAAATCTAGGACGTTTTAAGGGAAATCTAGGACATTTTCCATCATTCAAATTAGTTTGGATTAGTTAATTCTACTTATATAAATGGTGAGATGATTACTTGATTCCACTATTCATATATATATAAATATATGCTACATATATATATACACACATACATGCATGCCTATATATACATGCATATATATACATACATATATATACATGTATATATATATACATGCACATACACACATACATATATTAATCTTACATGTTACTCTTCAATTAAATTTCACGTGTGATATCTAATTTGTAAAATCACCTCTTAGAAGGAAGTTGTGTGTGACTAGAAGTGCCATGAATTAAGTATTATGTCTAGCTATCACTTCATATTTAGATGTGCACAGTCATTAAGTTTATCATATGGGATTTAGGAAAGGTTGGGAAAGGAAATGGTGGCTGTAGAGAATCTTGCCTATTAGCTATACACTTGCTGATTATTCAGACTCATTTGGAAACCACTTAATATCAATGTTTCCCTTTGTTTCTAAAAAACAATTGACTTAAATGAGTGCTTAGTATTTCTTTGACATACCCTGAACTATTGATGACAACAGAAAATACATTCAGGATATACAAGCTGCCACAAAAACATACCAGAGGGACAAAAGTGGGGAAGGAAGGCATAGTAACAATGAAAACAATTTCAACAAACTCTGGAAAAAAAGCTAAAACTTACAGTTTTTCTCCTGTTCTGATGTCAGATGTAAAATGAATAGGTCTGTTCTGAGGTCATAAGAGAAGAAAAAAGATCAATGTGACCTCTGGGAAATAAAGGCTATTTGACATTTTGGGGATTATCTACTAAAGGCATTGGCCACATATCAGAGTAAAGGCTTGACAGGCAGAGGAAGACTTCATTTTCCCTGAAGTTAAATATAAAGCCAGAATTGAAGCACATACCTCCCTTTAGCCCGTGCAGTTGCTGAAATCAGTAGCTTTGATCGATGACAGTTTTTCAAAATCAAAACAAGTATCAGTATCTCCAATCTAATCACATCTCCTAAAGCCTCTGCTTCCTGTGGGAATTTAATTGCTGCAACATTAGACTCCAGACAACAGACACTTCTCAATGCTACCCATCAGGGCAGGGACAAAAATCAGTGGGATAGTGTCAAAACTGTTAGACACAAAACCTGTTAAAAATCTCATGAGTGTAATTTTCCTCCTTCAGTTTCAGTAGTAAAATTTAATGGATCCTCTATAACAAGTTTAAAAATGTCCTGGTATTACACAAATCATGAAACAAATAAAAATATTTTTGTCTGGTAAAAACTTAGCCTCAATTTTTCCATGCTCTGAAATGTACTAAGACACTCAAATATTATGGCTTTCTTGAGATCTGTTTTTATCATCATTTCTATAGGAAGACCAGAAAATTAAAAGGTTAACCTTTTTTCAAATGGTTACTGAATTTTAATAGAAATTTTCATGTTTCAGTGTTTCTGCATAATAACCAAAATAGAACAAGAAGAAAGAATTTTCTTGATCTCCCTCAAAAAACTGATTTCAGAGCTCATTAAATCTCTGATATATAACACTCCCTTTTCTCCTGTTCTCTCAAAGACCCTTCTGCCAAGGGAATTATATTTTTCTTGTTTAGGAGCTAGAAGCTGTGTTTTACTCTATCTGAGATATTCTCTTTATATTACTCATATCATAGGAAAAATGAAAATAAAAGGAAAACTAATGAGAATTTAATGGTAGGAACAAAGTAAACTTTGAGTCTTTAAAATAACTAAATTAAAAATCTACAGCAAAATGTCATATTGAGAAATCTCATGGGGTCTAAAAAAACTTTATGGGTTCTCAGTAAACATTAAAGGATGTATTTTGATATTATACAAAGAAGTTTTAGTGTATTTGAATTAGAAATACTATTTTTTTTCCTCTGTTATACTTTTTTCCTTTTAAAAAGATTCAGATCATAAACAAAAGTGTTGTTACAGTGAATGTTTAGTAACAGGAGGTGCTACTGCCACAAACCCTAACACTAAGCCTGGGAAGTTGTTTGCATGGGCAGAGGGACCCAACCTTTCCCACTGGAAGTCCTTTGCTTCCAATGAAGATGACCTAGTACCAGGCCCAGAAAGCTCCCTGCACAGGTGTGAGGACCTGGCTATAGTAAGTGGAAGTCCAGCCTCCAACACCCACATGCAAACTCCAGAATGAGATAATAAGCTCCGTGCATGGACATAGGTCCTCAACCAAGACAGTGTAAATCCCACCAGCATCACTGTTACCCCTGAAATTATGGGGAGATGAAAATACACAATAAATGGCAACCCAAGGCCTCAAGAGAATGCTATGCCACAGAGTCTAAACCCAATCAAAAATACATGGAAATTTTGTTCTGCCTATCAGATATAGAGTTGCAAGAACAATGGGTATCCCAGAAAGGGAGAGAGAGAGAGAGAGAGAGAGAGAGAGAGAGAGAGAGAGAGAGAGAAGGGAACAAAAAAAAACATATTTTAAAAAATAATGAAGGAAAACTTTTTGCTGACTTCCGAAATCACAAACAAAAATCAAAGCACTTAATGCTCCCAAACACATTTTATGAGGTTTCAGTACTCTGATAACAAAAGCAGACAAGGAAATCACAAAGAAAGAAAATTCTGTGATTAACATACATATAATAATCCTCATTAAAATCTTAGCAAACCTAAGAAAATTAAAAAGGGTTATCATCATGACATTGGGATTTATTACAGCAATGTAAGGATGGTTTAGCAATTGCAAATCAATCTAATTAACCATATCAACAAAGGGAATGATAAAAATCATATGATCATATCTATAGATGCAGAGTAAATACTTGATAAGATTAAACATAAATTTATGACAAAACCCTCAGTAAAGTGGAGATAAAAGGAGTATATGTCAACAGAGGGGCCATCTATAACTAGAGTTCACATTATAATCAATGGGGAAAATGTTAATATTTTCCTCTGAGATCAGTTACAAGATAAAAAAATGTCCATTTTCATCACCACTATTCAAAATAATATTGGGAGCCTCCCTGGTGGTACAAAGGGTTAAGACACACACTATGAAGCTATCTGCAGCCACTGCAGCAAAGTTTGATCCCCGGTCATGGCGGTGATCCACATGGTGCAGCAGACCTCTCCTGTGTTGCCCGCTGTTCCCCTCAGTAGTATATTTCAGTATATTTACCTGTTTTGCTCCCCACTCTGTCTCTGGTGAAATCTGTCACCCCCCAGCAAACCCCCTGCATCTCTGTCCTGCACCCTAGCTCTTGTGTGCATAAATAAATAAATCTTAAAAAAAATAGTATTGGAAGCCCAAAGGTAGAGAAATTAGGTGAGAGAAAGATATAAAATGCATCAAAATAGAAAAGAAATAAAACTATCATTATTTGCCGGTGACACGATAATATACATAGAAAACCGTAATGACTCCATTAACTAACAAGTAGAAGAAATAAATCAGTACAGTGAAAACAAGCTACAAAAATCAATATATTGGGGCCTCCCTAGTGGCGCAAGGGGTTAAGCACTGAACTATGAAGCAATCTGAAGCCTCTGCAGCACAAGTACAATCCCTGGCCAGTCAGGGAGCAACCCACATGAAACTGCAAACCTCTCCTGTCTCGCCCACTGCTCCCCTCAGCAGTGTATTTTCTGTCAGTCTGCCCGTTCTGTTCCCCACTCTGTCTTTAGTGAATCCTCTCACCCCCCACATCTCTGGCCTGTACCCCAGCTCTTGCATGCATAAATAAATCTTTAAAAAAATCAATATACTAAAATATTTTTGTTATTATAAACAAACAACAAACTAGAAGAGAAATAAATCAAGAAAACACTACCACTTATGACTGCATCTTAAAACAATTTAAGTACCTAGAAACAAAACCAACAAAGAAGGTGAAATATCTCTACAACAAATACTACAAGATATAATTAAAATAATTAGAAGATGACACAAAGAAATGAAAGAAATTCTTTGCTCATGACTTAGAAGAACAAACATTTTTAAAATGGCCATTTCACTCAAAGGAATATTCAATTTATTCCTTATCAAAGTTTCAGTGGCATCCTTCACAGAAAAAGAGCAAACACAAAAGACACAAATAGCCAAAACAACTCTAACAATAAAGAACAAATGTAAGGCACTACTAAACTTCAGTCAGCACCAAAAGGCTGCAGGAAAAAAAACAGTATGATACTGGAGTAAACACACACACACACACACACACACACACACCCCAATGAGATAGAATTGATTACCCAGAAATAAGCTCACACATAGACAGTTAATCTATGACAAAGGTGTCAAAGGCATGCATTGGAGGAAAAAAAATATCTTTAAGAGATAGTGTTGGGTAAAATGGTCAGTCACATGCAAAAACTAAAGCTAGACCATTGCCTAACATATTTTAACTCAAAATGGATTAAAACCTTATAAGCAAGACGTAAAACTATAAAACACATACAAGAAAACATAGTCCAAAGACTCCTAGGTGTCTTCAGGGACTGGACTCCAATGACAAGGGAAACAAAAGAAAAAGATAAAATTATTATTAGCAAAACAACAAATGGTACTAAATCATACTAAAAAGTTTCTGTGCATTTAAAGAAACTAACATTGAAACAAAAAGGCATTCTACTGAGTGGAAGTAAAAGCTGCACATCAGATATCTGACTATGGGTTGATAATCAAAATCTACAAAGAATTCATATAACAGATAGATAGATAGATAGATAGATAGATAGATAGATAGATAGATAGATTACATAGATACATAGTCCAATCCAAAATTGGTTAGGAAATCAGGAATACCAGAAACAAGTGTTGGCAAGGATTTGAAGAAAAAGGAATGTCCGTACACTGTTGGTAAGAATGTAGATAGTTTAACACCTATGTAAAAAAGTGTGGAAGTTTTGCAAACATTAAAAATAGATCTTCCACATGATCTAACAATTCCAATCCTTGATATCTACACAAAGAATGTAAAAACACTAATTTGAAGGGAAATATACACTTCTATATTCATTGCAGCACTATTTTATTTTCTTGTGTTTTAATAAAGTGTCATTGTTTTACATGCTTGATAGTATTTTGACAGTATGGGATTTCTGCACTCAGGGGTTTCTCCCCTTAGGTGTTGTCACTGTGGCTTTCCCACCACCAAAGCACCCATAGTCCTCCACCATTCTCCACTGGACTCTCTCCCCCCAACTCTTATCAACCCTCCCCCTCCTCCTTTGGATGCCTTAGATCTATGGTCTGCTTCCATGGTTTGTTTTCAAGGTTTGTCTTATTCTATTTTCAATAGTCAAATTATGGTAACAACCTAAGTACCCCATAGCAGATGAATGGATTTAGAAAATATAATATATATACACAATGGAATGTGCACATTATGCTAAATGAAAAAAGTCAGAAGGAGAAAGATAAATAATGAAGCATTTCACTCAGGTGGAACATAGAGAAAGAAAACAAAGGAAGGGATCATACTCAGCGAAATAAGCCAGAAAGAAAAAGAAAAATACCACATGGTCTCACTCATAGCAGGAATCTAGAAAACTTAAATAAGGGACCAGGAAAATGAATAACTATAAGAAAGTGAAAATCAAAATCAACAAACAACTATGAACCAGAGACACTCTAATGGGGATGGGGGGCGGGGAGGGGAGGGATTGAGGTCAAAATAAGGGGGTTGTAATTGTATGGGGAATATAAAAATAAAATTTATTAAAAAAAAAAAAAAAACTAAAGCAAAACTCTAGAAATCTGACCAAAAAATTGTGTGTACCATCAGGGGAGGGGTTGAGTTGGATAAACAAACTGGGTAATGGGCCCGATGACCTATAGTGGGTGATGGCTAGGGCTTTGGTGGTGGGAACAATGTGGTAACACACATCTGAAAATGCTTCTAAATCGTCCATGGTGTTGGAAACCAATGTTGCCTCAATAAATATGATGCAATTAAAAAAAATATTTGGAGACCTCCCCTGGTGGTGCAGCCTCTGCAGTGCCAGTTCGATCCTAGCTGGCCGGCGAGGGTCCCACATGGCACAACAGACCTCTCCTGTCACGCCCGCGCTCCCCTCAGCAGTGTATTTCATCAGTCTGCCTGTTCTGGTCCCCATTCTGTCTCTGGTGAATCTTCTCACCCTCCCATGAATCTGGCCTGTATCTCGGTTCTTGTATAATAAATAAAAATCTTAAAAAAAAAAAATCTGGTACAAAAAGCCAATAAAATACAAATACCTTAGCTCCATAGACTCCATTAAGTAATTTTAACTAAAATCAGCTTGGTCTGAGGAATGATGGAACGAGAGTTTATAATTGTAATTCCTCATGTTATAGATAAGAAAACTGAAACTCAAAGTGGTTTAGATATGGACCAAAGAAACCTGGGTAGTTAATTCAATCAAGTTTTTTTTTTTTTTTTTAACTCAAATGTCTTTCTGTTTTGTATTAATTGCTTACATTAAATAATATTGAAAAATGTGTATGACTGTCTTGTCTGACAGAGTAAATAAATAAATAAATAAATAAATAAATGAATAAATAAAATCCTGTTCTGCACAGAGATTGACCACACTATGGAAAATATGTGCAGAAGGACCTACACAGTTACTATTCTTTTCCAGTTTATTTCTTCTCTTACACGTTGAATAAACTCCCCTTTCCTAAAAAAGGAAAGCATTGTTCTGCATCCTGCCTGAAGGCCACCATAACAAATGACATCCAGAGGTAATTCAGTTTCTCTTTCCTCAATCACTGATGGGGTGCTAAATAACAGTTTGATTTTGAAGATTTTTCCCTACAACTGAGCTTTGATTATGAAGAAACAATCTAAGTTACTTTATTTCAATCTTTTTCCATCTTGGGCTAATGATAGTAATAGGAAAATCAGACTATCATACCCTCAATTACATTAGGGTTATAGAAGTGTTAATCTGTTTTCAAGTATGCCCACTGTTGAAAAATTAATGTGACAGATATAAGATATAATAAAGTGACTAGTAATCAAATTGATGATATGCTAGGTCTATGAGAAATGAATAAATGAACAAAAAAAAAACCTACTAGATTAGACAACATGAGTGTCTGAGGTTAAAGACCATTTGCACGAGCCTATATTTTTGTATTTTCGGTTACATGCTCTTGGCTAGTGGCCTTAAATCAAAATGAATTGTAATCCATCCATCTCATGTAAGGGGGTTCTTTTGCTGTGCTCTCACTCACATTAATATGTGCTTCTACTGTTTCAAAATATCATAGCTAGTTACCCACCAAGAACATATATTTACAATGGCAAACCTACTTTTGCAATCAATAGAAATCAGAATCTTTTTACTAGACACACCCCCTTGTCACTATTTTCTATGGCATCTTTCTCTCTTAGATTCAATTTACTTTCTATATAAAGAAAGGGTTAGGGCCTCCCCCGTGGTGCAGGGGTTGAGCACTGGGCTGTAAAGCTGCCTGCAGCCTCTGCAGCGCCGGTTCGATCCCCGGCCACCAGTGAGGGTCCCACATGGCCCTCAGATATCTCCTGCCACCTTCTGCTCCCCTCAGCAGTGTATTTTGTCAGTCTGCCTGTTCTGCAACCCGCTCTGGCTCTGGTGAATTCTCTCACCCTCCTGCACTTCTGACTGTACCCAGTGCTTGTATAAATACATAAATAAATCTTTAAAAAAATAAAGAAAAAAAGAAAGGGTTAGTTAGCTTAAATGAAGTGTGATGTAAAATATATATAAATAAAATTAATTAATTGAAAAAACCCTAATGCCATTAAAGCCTTAATCATACAGAAACCTGGATAATATGCCAATATGAAATAGGTTGGGGCACATTGACTAGTAACTCTAAATGTCATTGACTATAAATTATCACTAAAATAATTTTGCAATATTTAAAATAAATAGTTCCATTCTATTTGTTCTAATCCTTTAAAAATGGATTAAGGAGGGAATCTGACAAGGTGATGGCAAAGTGGAGGTGCCAGAATAACCTCCTCCACGTATTCAAAACTGAATTACAGAAAGCAAAGTCAACTACCCCTGGAAGATAAATACATGATGATCGAATACATCAGTAAATACAGTAAAGTGGAAAGGAAAGGCAACAATAGTAAAGTGGAAACACAAACTGTTTAAAATGATAACAGGGCAGTGCATCCCATGAATGGAAAGGACAGCTGTTGTAAAGAGCCCCTCTGCTGTCATTGACTCAAGAACACATACCGAACATACCAGACTTTATTTTTTTTTTTAGATTTATTTATTTATTTATACAAGCACCGGGTACAGTCAGAAGCACGAGAGGGTGAGAGAATTCACCAAAGCCAGAGAGGGGAATAGAACAGGCAGACTGACGAAATGCACTGCTGAGGGAAGCAGTGGGCGTGCCAGGAGAGGTCTACGCACCATGTGGGACCCTCGCCAGTGGCCGAGGTTTGAATTGGCACTGCAGAGGCTGGGGGCAGCTTCGCAGCTTTGCAGCCCAGTGCTCAATCGCTGCGCCATCAGGGGAGGCCTTCCAGACTTTAAAAGTAGGCACTCTCATGGGGAAAGGGTGCACAGATTTGGTGCTCAAGACAGAGGGTTTACCCCTGGAGAGCTACAAGAGGAAGGTACAGGGGAGTAACTACTGGCTTAAATCTGAGGCTCCCTAACTAGAACAGTTGGAACTCAAAGTGGGGTAGGAGGTGGTTCAGAGAATACAGATGTAAAGCCTGTATCCCCTCTAAGAAAAGTTTATATTTGCAGCCTGAGACTGTGATATGTGAAATATCTCATTGCCACCCAGAGCCAAACTTGAGACAATAACTCACAAGAGTTCAAATTAACTAAATCTTAATAATAGAAACAAGTACCCCAGGTTAATTATCTGAATTTGAAAACCAAAAAGAACAATTCATGATTTATGGTCATGTCTTAACTGCTATCCTCACCCAACATTACTATTTCTCAACTACTGCTTAGAGGCTGAGGTTGACATAAAATTGCAGGAGGCGTTTTGGTTGAGGAGGTGGGCAAGAGGGGAGGATCACTGGGTCCACATTGCACAACTCAGATACTCATAGTACTGGAGGAATCTTTAACCCTTGATGCATACTAGAGATGGCCTTTAGGTGCCCACTGCTCTGCTTCCTTCCTAATTACTGCCCCTTCCTGGCACCAGTGCAGGGCCCATCTGAATAAGAGAAAATATATCAGTTTATGAAATAAGATCCTAAGTAAATATCTAGAATTATAACCAGCTTCTTATAGGAGGAATACAAAGCCAATTTATTAAGGTAAGGGAAATCACTATTAGACCCCTTAAAAAGTAAAAATGAAGAGACAGACTAGCCTATTCCAAATGCTGATGCAAAACAGCCCTAAGAGTAGTCTCAACCCAGCAGAACTGAGTAATACATCTAAAAATGAGTTTAAGGACAGTTATAATAAAACCATGATTGCCAAATAAAGAAAAACAATAGATGTTCTAAAACAGACACACAATAAAGGTTGAGAAAATATGACACTGTTTAAGTCAAACCAATGGATAAGAAATACTGCAACGGAATTTTAAAAATGCAGTAGAGGGGTCTCAATAGCATACAAATGCAAGTAATGGAAAGAATCTGAAAAACTGAATGAATAAGCAGAAAAAACAATAAACCAATAATGAGGAAAAAAAATGAAAAGTGAAAACAGCATGAGAGTTCTTTGGGATAACCTAAAGAGAGAAATAGCATGCACATCATGAAGGTAATAGAAGGGAAAGATAAAAGCAAAGAAACAAAATACTTATAAAAGCTAGCAGAAGGTAATAAACAAAGTAACATTTCTGTACTTAAGAGGAAGGGGTGAGGGAGAAAAGGTGAAAGGGAATAAGGATCATGATGGGAAAAGTATGCTGTATCTCCCAGAGAAATCTTTCATTGTGTAGGTATATTGCTTGTACTTTGATAGCCTAACAAACATGTCATGTTAGGAATTGGAAAGGTCTTATGTGAGTGTGTTAGTGTGTTTGCAAGCATGAAGGTAGACACAATTAAAGTTATGCTGCTTAAAATATATTTAATACTTAACAAGAACTGAAAAATCAACTAGCCTTGTGTTCAATCTTGTGTTCAAATGAAAAAGCTGAAAGGGGGCCTCCCCGGTGGCACAGCAGTTGAGCGCTGGGTTGCGAAGCTGCCCACAGCCTCTGCAGCGCCGGTTCAATCCCCGGCTGCTCCCCGGCCACCAGAGGAGGGTCCCAGAGGAGGGTCCCACATGGCGCACAGACCTCTCCTGCCGCCCGCTGTTCCCCTCAGCAGTGTACTCCGGTCCTTCTGCCTGCTCTGCTCCCCGCTCTGGCTCTGGTGAATTATCTCATGCTCCCACGCTTCTGACTGTACCCAGTGCTTGTATAAATAAATAAATAAATCTTAAAAAAAAAAAAAAAGAAAAAGCTGAAGAGGGTAGCAGAATCCTATACTACCAAACACAACCAACATAAAGCAAACCAAAATTTTCTAAATAAAAATAAAAATAAAGTCATGGATGCTATGATCTGAAAAAGTTGTAGTGGATAGTCAGTTTCACTCAATGTAAGATGATTGCTAGTGACATAGGTAGAAGCTTGTATGAAGTATGTTTTGGTAAGTGTGCAGCATTTGATTTGATCTCTATTTGAGATTTATCTAGTGTAAGACCTCAGTGTGTTTATTGTGTCCTGTAGGTGATTTTTTAAAAAAGCCTATTTATAAAATAAAACAAGAACTACCAAGTAACCTATCTTATTGAACTCCTAAATTAACAATGAAGTGCACACTTACATTTAGGGAGAACTATAAATTGAAAGGAGTGCGGTGGGGTGTGGTAATGATACCTGAAGGGGGATAGCCTATACTTATATATCACAAGCAATGTTACCTCAATAAAATAGAGGAAGGAAGGAAGGGAGGGAAGGAGAGAGAGAAGGCAAAGTCCTTCAGATTACCATTAAGCTATCATGTTTCTGAGAGTATAACTTTTCAAGTGAGCAATTTTACATTTGGAAATCTACCATAAGATAAAACTACAAAATATGATGAAAAGGAATCCATAAGCACCAAGTAAATATTGAGTCACATCTAAATTATGGGTGAATAGTTAATAAATTATGGCAAGTGATTATTGATCATTTCCCACTATATACAGTAAAATATTTTCTGTAACTGTGAAATATGATCACTTGTGAATTATTCACATGTGTTACCATCACTACAAACCGAATCTGATTACCTTTACTCCTTGGTGGTATGATTGGGTTGAAATGTTAATAGCTCTATTATTCATTTATATTGTAATACTGTTGTTTAATAAACCACACTAAACTTTCAGTGGCTTTCTGATAGCAAGTGGTTGTTTTCTTTGTTCTTTTGTTGACTGAGGGTGTTTAACTTCAAGGTACGTATTGGTTTCAGGTCTTCTGTGCATGTCTTTCATTCTGAGATCAGACACTATTTCTCAAGGTGTGTGGCAACAACACATAGGTGAACAAAATGCATAGGTTCTCATTGAAGAAACAAATGATTATGGTTTCCTGGTTTGTAAAAAGAATATCTCACAAAGTAGTAGTATTGATAACATTTAAAGGTCTCAAAGTATAACATTCTGGAAATGGAGAGAAATATATTCAAACTTTGAATAAATAAACATCTCATTTGGATAGTTTCTCTTTGATTTTTCAAGTAAACATTCAGTTTAAACTTAAATCATTAATTTATTCATTCTATCAAGGATGATGATAATTTTATGGTAGACAATGTGCTAAGGATATGAGTAAAATGGAAATACAATAATAGACTAGTGAGGAGATAATCAAATAATCCCATTAGGGACTATCCAATTGCAGGCTCAGATAAGGGTTCTGTAGGAAATTATCATAACTCTATAAAAATATGCTACAACACAACTTCTCCCAAAAGTGATGCTTCAGGTAAGGATATGAAAGGATTAACTGGAGAGGAGAGTAAGTTCAAAGCAGATAAAAAATGTGTGCAAAATCCATGGTACTTAGAAACTATTGGACATTAAATGTAATGGGAGAAATGTTGACGAGATCTATCTTATGCTATTTTATATATTATCTAATATTTCTTTCTCTTCTCTGTGGTATGCAGATGTCCCTCAATTGGTCAGCATAAGATAAAGAGATTATAAAAATCTTCTCTGAATGAAGCATTGGTTGCCTTCATTTTATAGTTTTCTGTCGTCATTTCATTAACAATGGATTCGGAAAGGTAGAATATAGAATTCCAATTTATTTAGGATTTTAAAACATGAAAACATTTATTAGGGCCCTGTGTTTTCTTCTCCATAAACATCATCTTGTGTATGGAATTAATGCCTGAAAATAACTATTTTTGAATTAACTTGTAATAATACTTTTAATATTTATTTCCTGAGCACATTCTTTTTCATAGTTCATTTACATTTAATATAATATATTGATAAATATATGGCAATATAATAGGCAATGTTTAAATCAACAAATGAACTATCATAACCTTATAAATAACCTCTTCCACAATGAAATAAAGTTTCTTAAAGAAGTTCACTTCATTATAACTTAGCATTCTGGAATAGAAAACAAGAATTTTCCCCAAACCATGGTGTGATTCTGTCTCCATGTCTGTGTTTTAAAAGGACTTCTCAAAAAATATCTCCTTTAATACATATGACAGCTGACATCCACTAGTTTAAATTATATAGCTTATATGTATTCATGATATGGGCTCTACCCATGTTTTTTATAGCAAATATTGTTTGAGGGTAAAGAGCATATATTTAATATATAAATATATATAAAGAGATATATTTAATAACACCATGTTCTTCTAAATTCTTCTTTTCATCTATTAATTTTTACTTTTTTTATAAGTTTATCAAGGAACTTTATCAAAATATTGTTGGCATGTATGTTCAAACAAGGGAAGAAAAATTTTATACAATTCAAATGTATTATAGTGAAAAACTTGTAGCATACAGCATTTTACCTTATAATGTAATTACACCTTGTATCACAAGCAAATTGAGTATTACAATTAGGGATGTTTCAAATTCTTTTCTATTTATAATAAATTAAAATAAATATTTTTTCAGTATGCAACTAAATCTACTATCTCTGAAGTGAGGTAGACAAAAATGAATAAAAAGTGTCCTTTATGGTAATCTGCTGTCAAAATAATAATCTGGTATCAAGACTTGGTCCAACTTCATTTTTCAGTCTTTTTTCCCCAGCAACTGATTTTTCTATTGTCTCACCTTGGCATTGATAGACTTATCCAAACTTAAGTAGAAGATTTCAAAGAAAATAATTCTGAGAAAATCAAGTCCAACATCCTTGATGTTTAAGAATTATTAGAGATTTTTGGGCTTCTCTGGTGGCACAAGGGTTAAAGTCTCAGCAGCTACATCAAGCTATTGCCAGCCACTGCAGCTTGAGTTCATTCCCAGGTCAGGGAGCTGACATACATGGCACAGCAGACCTCTCCTGTCTTCCCACTGCTCCCCTCAGCAATGTATTTCAGTAGATCTGTCTTTTCTGTTCCCCACGCTATCTCTGGCCTATACCCCAGTTCTTGTATGCATAAATAAATAAAAATAAATCTTAAAAAAAAAGAATTATTAGAGCTTTTATCAGAAGGAATTTTGATTCTAGTTCTGGTTCCCTTGTAAAATCTAAACCTGGGATTCTAGAACAATATAAAAAGTCCTTTAATCCTAGATCCTCTTTGCTCTAATGAGTCCTGAGAGTTGGAATGAAAATCACGGAGTCACTGATAATGTAGGCTGACACATTGACACTGGGATTAGCAAAACCTTCACTCAAATTCCAGTTCTCCAGAAATAGGGGTGGAAAGAGATTGGGTATTGCCACTTCTTGGTGGCGGGTGAGTGAAGCATGTCCACATATGAAGTTTTAAAGTTATAACTGCAAAATTATATAGTTATGTAGTTGATTGGAAAATTGATAAAAGTGAGGAAATACACAAAGTCCAGATCTCATACCTACCCACCATGACCCTGTACATGTGTTTTATCCTGTCTTAATGTGCGTTTCACAGATTTTAAGTTGCACATTATATTGCCCTAAATAGGCATTTCTTTTGTGTGAAGAAATGAAAATATAAAGTATCTAATACAGTGTCTGACATTTGGAACAATGTCAGTAATAGTTGCTATGATAGGACTAATATAACAAAAAATCAGTTTGTTCTTGTGCAGGACTGGATAATCCTTAGCCCTAATCCTGAGTAATTTTATTTCTCTAGTGGTTTTCTTCGAGTCATTGATGACCCAAAGGTTTCAAAAAGTTTACTTGATGTTACAAAGATGTTTCAACTGTAGATATTCATAACAGCCATATTTTGGATTTTCATAAGAGATCTTTTTAATTATGACTTCATTTCACTACTGGATGATAACAGCCATTATCATTCTGGCATTTGGGTTATGCCTACTACCTTGTGGGAGTCTTCTGGCATGCCTGCCCTCCACAGTGCTTTCCTAAAGAGGGATAACTTGCCAGTGGAAATCCTGGGCTTTTTGGCATGATAGGTACTCAACTACTACTCCAACAGAGCCCAAGGCTGTGGTTCCCAAAACCCCATAAATTGGAAAATTTTTGCCAAGAGGCCCAGCATTTCGGCACACAGAAATCCCTGACTCTCAAGGGGCATCTTTAAGGGGGTATGTGCTAAAACTTGGCAGGGAGTCAATTTTAGAGGTTTGTGAGACCTGATGGATTATTCCATAATTGAAGAAATGCTCACACACTCATATGTGAAACACATTTTATCAGTCAAATTCCCTTTCAAAGTATGCTTTGTCACATGGTTTTAATGACACATATACCTGAAGCCTAAAAATAGTGTGGTTTTTATAAGAGGAAAAAAAAATCTAGTTCAGCTCTAAAATTTGGTTTTCTTTGAGAAAGAAGACTAAGAATAGAGGCAAAATATAATTCTTTGCTATAAAAATAGCAGAGAAAAAACTGACACATTATCATGGACTGCATCAGGGTTATTACAAGATATTTGGCTTCATGTTCTTTCTAAAATAGGATTTTTGTCCATTCTTATTAAGTTTGGATTGTTCCCAAGACATCATTTGTGGTTAATTTAACACCTGTGAAGTCATGGTGATACTAAGTATAAATTCATTGCCTGCTGCATGGATAATTTTATTTCACTCCTAAGTTATTGCAACAATTAGTGAAATTCCATAAAAGTTCATATTGATTTAAATCACTTTATTCATTTTTTCCAACCATTAATTAGAGAATAATTTTATAATTGAAAAAAAGAAACTTTGACTTTGTATGTTACAAAGTTAGGTTGGAAACAGAACAATTTAAACATTATGAAAACACTAAAATAATATCTTAAAAGTAATGAGTTAAAATTATCTTTTCTCCCCTCATGAGTTAAAACTAAAACACAATGTAAAACAAGTTAAAACCTAATGTTTGTTCCAGTCTTTCTTTTAACCTTTCAATTCCATTTTATGACATGTATTTTGTGAAATTTTTAGAATGTGTGTTTTAAATCTCTTATTCCTTGGATAAGTCTATCAGGACACATGACTATATACCACTATATTTTCAATTATATAGACTAGATAGTTGTGTTTTATTTTTGTAGTTTAATTTACATGTGTAATGTTTTGAACTCAGAGTATAACTAAGACAGTAGTACCTGGTTATAATCTAATAGACCAAAATAAAGCTGGGAAAAACTAAATGCAAAATATGTTGAAAATGCAAGTTATTCTAGCTTATAGAATTTTAAGTACTTTCAAAGGATTTAAAATTATGGTCTTATTAGAAGCAAACTAGAGTTAATAACACATCTCTAATGTATATTTAATATGTTGAAGTCTTTAACTGGAGGTTACATTCATAGAAATTAGAAATTGTAATTTAAAAATAAAATATATCAGGCCTTTAAGCATTGTGCACTTTGGCACGATGCTAATTAATTAAGGACACATCCCTATGCATCTGGAAATCAATTAGCATACATTCTATCAGAATTTTCTTTAATGATGAGAAAATTAAGGAAAATCAAATGCATATTATTTACAAATAATATTTATTTTGTGCCCAGTACATGTCAGATATTATTTTCAGTTTGGCCAAAAATAACTATATTTTAAACTGAAATGATTAGATTATTTCAAGAATGTCAAGTGCAAATACATACAAGGGGTATTTAGGTACCTATGAAAGTAATGGAAAATAATGAAGCAGAACTAATGTAAAGAAATAAGAGCTGGGTAAAACTTGTGAAAGAGAGTAGGTGTTCATTTAAAGGCATTCAGCCTTTCCAAAAAAAAAAAAAAGTAAACACTGTGTGAATTAAGAACAATGTTACTCAAGGTCTGCCTATATGAATTAAAATTATAGTAAAGAACTTCCCATTAGCATTAAGAAGTAAATTACAGGGCCTCCCCTGGTGGCGCAGCAGTTGAGCGCTGGGCTGCGAAGCTGCCTACAGCCTCTGCAGCGCTGGTTCAATCCCTGGACACCTGTGAGGGGCCCACATGGCGCGCAGGTCTCTCCTGCAGCCCGCTGCTCCCCTCAGCAGTGTACTTTGTCAGTCTGCCTGTTCTGTTCCCTGCTCTGGCTCTGGCAAATTCTCTCACCCTCTCACGCTTCTGACTGTACCCAGTGCTTGTATAAATAAATTAATAAATTAATAAATTAATTAATTAATCTTAAAAAAAAGTACATTACACAATCATTATAATCAAAGAAGTAAATTACACAATCTTCATTTAAAAAAGTAAAATAAGATCATTCTTGAAAGGCAAGATATGCAACCAAACTTAGAACTAAAGTAAGCTAAAGACGTCCATTCATTCCACATATTTATTAAAAATACATTGAGTGATTTCTGTGAACAAGACACTTTGGTAGGCATAGAACAGAAAAGACAGATACGGTCCTTAAAAATTTTATCTAACAGCTAATAGAGATTGCATGGCATGCTTAAATAGTCCTAATCTTCTCTCCCTGCTATATCCATGCTTTGGATCCCTATATCCTTCATATCTTTGAATGAGTGGTTTCAATTGGAGGAGATGTTAAGGATATTTAGTGCCTGCACTGAAGGGATGTTTCTGGCACATAGTACATTGGGGCTCAGGTCAGCTAAATATTCTACAATGTATATTATACATAATGGACAAATTTTCCACCCCAAAATACCAGTTGTGTTCTACTTGAGCACAACTTTTTATCTCTAATAGGAATACCACATCCAATATCATTATTGTCATTATCCCACTCCTTGACCATAGCTTCCTAATTTTTAAATGATTTTAGTGCCCCAGTTGCCTCAAATCTTTACATCTGTATCTAATAATCAACTAATCCCCATAATTTTCCTTACAAAATTATTTTTACTTTTTATTTAAATTAAGGTAATTAATACTGGGATAACTTCCTGAGTTATTGTCACCAGTGTGCCCATCACCAAAGCACACATAGTCCACCATCAGAGTACATATGGTTCCTTCTCTCCCTCTCCCACATCCCCCTCTTCTGGATACTTCAGTTCTACAGTCAGCTTTCAAGGGTTAGTTTTTAATCTTCTCTTTATCTGACCCTTACCTGAGTTTCTCTATATTCCGTATATTAGTGACACCTTCCTTTACACATACACTGCATTATTTTACACCTGTCTTCCTCCCTGGTACTCTTTGGTTAAAGACAATTTGATTTAATCTGATATTTTCTTATTCCTTGCCAGCACCATAGAAGAGAATATACAAACAAGAAGATTGTTTTCACCTTATTTTATATTCTCCAAACTATCATCACTAGAAGCAAAATAAGAATATTTCCCTAGGAAATGTTCATTCTAACCAATCCACTTGTTAATGTGTCTTTTCTTGGTCAAAGACTATGGATATTTTGATTGTGGGTATAAGGTGGTAGCTTACACCTGAAGAGTGGGATCCTTTATTGCAGAATCATACACAGTGTTGTAAACCAATGTTACCAAATAAAATAAAGTAAATATCTTTTCTTCTGTTGTTCAACTTTCAAAGCCCCATCTACTTGTTCCACTCAAATGATGACCTTGTTTCCCAATTAACTTAAAAACTGAAGGTTTCCAGAAGACATCTACTGTATTTTCCTACCAACAAGTGTGCATCTATATCTCTCCTTATCTTGATTTTCTTTTTTTTCCCTCCTGGTTAAAAATTTACCATTAGTCCCTTCTCTCTCTACGTCTGAACCCGTCTGCCTGTTCTGCTCCCCATTCTCTCTGGTGAATTCTCTCACCATCCCGCACCTTTGACCTGCACCCCAGTTCTTGTAAAAATAAATACATCTTAAAAAAAGATATTCTGAGCAGAAGATTTGTTGTTCTCATAATGCTCATCTTCTCTAATCTGTTGCTAATATTCCCATCCTGATGGGTCACATATTTTAATATATGCACACATGCAAATGCGCTCTGCAACTGCTACCTTATACAATGAGCTATATATTAAATGCCTTGTCTTGTTTTCTTTTCCTTTTATAAATTAGCATTATTCATTCCTTAAATGAATTCACTGGAAAAAATCATTAAGGCTTGGATTTATATGTTGGGAAAATTCCACAGAAAAAAGTCACATTTACTTTAGCAGCAAAATAAACAATTTCTATTATGTAACCCAAAGTTTGAATAATATATGACTATTTATTATTCCATTTTCTATTCCTACTGATGTGTATTTTGCAAGGTATATCTAAGAGTTTTCCATTTCATCTAAATGCTAGTTAATTAGTACAATTTTTATAGAAGCTAGCTTTTTTTATTATTATTATCTGTGGGTTCTATAGAGATGTCCCTTTTATTATTTTAGCTTTTATCAATTACATTAATTTTTTAAAACATCAACTAGAAACACTGTTGATTTTCTCTATTGTGTGTTTGTTTTCTTGTTTAATTCTTTTTAAAATGTATGCTTAATGTTTCCTTTTTTATATTTTTGGGTGGGGAGGTGTTTTGTAAGTTTTATTCAAATTTACAAAGAGGGCCTCCCTGCAGGCTGTTAAGTGCCTTGTTAAGCTCCTTGCTTTGAAGTAGTCCACAGCCTCACAGCATGACTTCCATCCCAGCCAGCTAGCAAGGGTCCCACATGGCACAGCAGACTTCTCCTGTCTCCCTGGCTGCTCCCCTCAGCAGTGTATTTTGTCAGTCTGCCTGTTCTGTTCCCCACTCTGTCTCTGGTGAATCCTCTCACCCTCCTGCGCATCTGGACTGTACCCTGGTTCTTGTGTAAATGAATAAATAAATCTTTAAAAAAAAAAAAAAAGCAAATTTACAAAGAAATAAATTTAGTCATTGATCTTAGCATTTTTATTTTCAATACAACAACTTAAAACAGTGTAATATTGTTTTCAATATGGTGTAAGTTTATATCATTAATTTTGATGTGTTTATGAAAATGAACTCTAAATTAGACATGTATGTATGTATTATGTATCTGCACAAGATACATAAAAAATTGTTTAGTCCTCAGGATGATTTCTACTTGTGAAATTTCTACATATCTAGATTTTCTTATATTCCACTGTACTGTGAATTTTTAATTTTATTGTTAGAAGTAACATGTTCCATTTTTAGAGGACTGAAAATATTTTATTTCATTGGCATAGTTAGTGTTCTTATATTTTTGTAATTACTTATTTACTACTTTGAAATTATCAAATTATACTACTTGCTTTCATTTATCCTACGTGTTCTGGTTTCTTCTATCTTACCTTGTTTTGGTAATATTTTCAACTTTCTCATCTAGTAGATCTGTTATAGTTTGTTAGTCTTTCAATGGTTATTCAAGAGGTTACAAAAAATATCCTTGAGGGCCTCCTGGTGGCACAGCTGTTGAGCGCTGGGTTGCAAAGCTGCCCACAGCCTCTGCAGCGTCGGTTCGATCCCCGGCAAACAGGTGAGGGTCCCACATGGTGCGACAGACCTCTCCTGCCACCCGCTGTTCCCCTCTGCAGTGTACTTCGTCAGTCTGCCTGCTCTGCTCTCCACTCTGACTCTAGTGAATTCTCTCACACTCCCATGCTTCTGACTGTACCCAGTGCTTGTATAAAAATAAAATAAATAAATAAATCTTAAAAAAAGAAAACATTATCCTTGAAATATTAACATCTATTCAAAATTATAACTGTCATAATTTCCAAAGCAATGGAAAAATTGAAATTTTTACAACTAGTCATCAATGGTCTTTTTGCTGGTAATAAAGATATAGTTCAAATTATATTTGAAATGTCACAAGGTGTTCTCAGTGCTCTTTAGTCCTGCCAATATTTTTGTTTAATTTTTCCCTTTACATTTTACAAGGCTGATAATCTCATTCTGTGTGTCTATACTGCTTTCAAGCATAGAAGCACAGACATCTTGAAGTCCACTCTTCAGCGTTTCTTTCAGTCCCAATTCATTATAACAAATTCTCTCCATTTTTGTAAATCAGAAAATGTTAATATTTCAATTTTGAATGAATTTTTCAATCAATGAAGGGTTTCATGTTAGGGTTATCTTTTTTTAGAACTCTGAAAGTTATCCCATTCCTTCTGCTTCTATTTGGTGGAAAAGCCTCCAGTCATTTTTTCTGTTACACTTTTAAAAATTAATTTCATTTTTCCCCTTTGGCTATTTTTATGATTTCCTCTTTTTCTTCAGTTTTCACTGCTTCATAGTAGTGCATGTATGCATTTTTTTCATGAACTCTATGCCTTTTCTGTTCTTTGTTCTAGTTCCTTTTTTTCATCCTTTCTCCAGTCTGGACATCTTTTAGTAACATGCTTCTGACACTATTTCTTTAACTCTGTCTCTTTGGATGTAAAGATCATGTATTGCTCACTGAATTTTGATACTTCATTTTCCCCCATTCTCTTATAAAATTTTCCATCTTGTCATATAGTTTTGAATATATTTTATATATATAATATATATAATGTGCATATGTGTATTTCCAAAAGATCTGTTTTATGTTTTCCTTATTTTTCCTCTTTTATTACTGTCAAGTCACTCTGCATCATTTCATGCCTGATAATTTTGCTGAATAGTTGATATTGTATATAAAATATTGTAGAGGTTTTGTGTTATCTTCTTCTAGCAAGAAATCGAGTTTATTCTATCAGGGAGTTATACAACAGGCTTTGTGAACAGTTTCTTATCTACTCTCAAGCTTTAGCAACACTTTCAAGGAGATGGGTAACCAATAGGCTTAGTGAAAATGAGAGATCTGGGAGATTAAGTCTGACTATCCAGATTCTTCATCCCTGCTTTATGAAATACTCACAATTAAATCAAGTTTTTTTAAATTATTGTTCTGTATTTAAGAGAGTCTTCTACTTGTAAAATATCTTCTCATAAGTAACATTTTTTACCATAGTATTTACCATAAATGCAATTCAGTAAATATTTTTGTAGTCATTTGTCTGTTCTGCTAGACCCCTAATATGTATTATGACATGCAGGGTTCCTTTATTTTATTCCCTCCTAAATGAAGAATTCTACATCTTACATTAAATTAATCTGTAAAAACCATTTGTAAGTAGGATATTCAATTATGCTAACATTTATAATAAAGATATCGAAAGACTAGTCTGTATATCAGGACCAGTGAAGACTTTTTCTAGGACGGACTAGATATTACTTTGAAGAAAGAAGATGGAAGGACATTGTGGTAAAAATGCTCCTAAATAGAAATTTCTCTAGTGAGCAGAAGGCCACAGATATTAAAGAGAGTATTTAAATGCATGTTGTCTTCACAAAACTGAAATGTGGGCAGACAGCTTATTGCTGTTTTAATGGCACCTTGCAGAGATGAAATTAACATTTGATTTACATGAGTGTCCTTGGGCAGAGGCAATTGTGACTACTCATAACCACTGATAGAAGTTGAATTAGTTTTAACCTCTCAAAGAAATAATCTACAAGTCATAATGAAAAGTTAAATGCAGATGTCCACTTAATACACAGTGGTACTTCAAGCAGTGAGAAAGAGAGTGCAGCATAATAGTATTTTATACCTATTAAATAGCTGTCTTTTAAGAAGTTAAATAAATTTATTGCATTTTCAAATGTAATAAATGAGTCACGGAATGTGAATTTCTCGTTTTGAAAGTTATCCATGACTTAGAAATCATGATACTGTATAGTTAAAAAACTCTAGAGTCACAAACACAGATGCCTTCAGGGATAACCATGATTCTAAACATGAAGTAGCCTATCTGACATTTTAAGAAGAGTTAGTTCTGTGATTTACAAGAGAGTACAAATGTTGAGTAAAGATGATCAAATTCATTGCTTTAAGTTATTCAACTGGCCAAATAAAACATTTACATAGGGCACCTTGATTCTTAAGTACTGATTTTGATCTATGATTATAGCTGAATCATTTTAATTTATATTAGAATCATGTAACATTGAGACATGTGGTTACTTGCCCACACTCACATACCAGATGACAAGTTGATATAAGAATTGTTCTAATTCTGAATTCTGGTAATATTCTTAAGCTATATAACCTTGTTATTCCAAAATGGATATAAATTGTGCTTTGTTACCTATTTGTTACTTCATGGTTACCTCCTTTTCACCTCTTCTTGACCCCTGAAATCCTAACCTGATGCTTCCCTTCTAGTCAGATTTTGAAGGTTAGATTTTAAGCTTGTCTTTTTTTTTCTTTTTAAGATTTATTTATTTATTTATTTATACAAGCACTGGGTACAGTCAAAAGAGCATGGGAGAGTGAGAAAATTCACCAGAGCCAGAGCGGACAGCAGAACAGGCAGACTGACGAAGTACACTGCTGAGGGGAGCAGCGGGAGGCAGGAGAGGTTTGCGCGCCATGTGGGACTCTCGCCTGGCGTCCGGGGATCGAATGAACGCTACAGAGGCTTCGGGTGGCTTTGCAGTCCAGCTCTCAACTGCTGCGCCACCTGGGAGGCCCTTAAGCTTGTCTTTATCTGACCCTTAATTTAGGTTTCTCTTGCACAAAATGTACAACAATATTGTAAGTCAACATGACCTCAATTAAACAAATAACAAATGACAAAAATAGTTATAAATTTCTGTCTTGGGCCTCCCCAGTGGTGCAGCGGTTGAGCGCTGGGTTGTGAAGCTGCCCGCAGCCTCTGCAGCACCGGTTCAATCCCCGGCTGCTCCCCAGCCACCGGAGGAGGGTCCCACATGGCGCGCAGACCTCTCCTGCCGCCCGCTGCTCCCCTCAGCAGTGTACTTCGGTCCTTCTGCCTGCTCTGCTCCCCACTCTGGCCCTGGTGAATTCTCTCATGATCCCGTGCTTCTGACTGTACCCAGTGCTTGTATAAATAAATAAAAATAAATCTTTAAAAAATAAATAAATAAATTCCTGTCTTGTGTGTTTTAATTAAGATGCACATTACATATGGGAATTATTATCTTCCATGTTTATAAACAATGGACTCCCTTAACTGAATTACTGGAATATCCCTTAGTACAAAATAATATATTTAATTAATTGATCACTAAGTTTCATGGAAATTATACCAACCATAATCCCAAAACTCTTTCATAGGAAGTGAAATGCAGTTTTTTTTTTTTAAATAGTGTCACCCCAAAATCCATATCTGCCCAGAAACTCAGAATGGATCTCATTCAGAAACAAGATCTTTGACTAGGCAAAATTAAGTCACACTAGATTAAGGTAGGGCATAAGTCCCAAAATCAGTGTCTTTGTAAGAAGACACATGGACAGACAGAAAAAGATCAGGAGCCAATGGAGGCAAAGGTTGAAGTGATGTGGCTAAAAGCCAATGAATGTCAGGATTAACAGCAAACAGCAAAAACTAGGAGTCACAGAACAAATTCTCACTTAGACTCTCCAGAAGAAAACAACCTTGGTAACTGAAACCTTGATTTTAGATTTTTGGCCTCTTCAACTATGAGAGAAAAATGTTCTAATATTCAAAATCACCAGTTTGTGATACTTTGTTATAGAAGTCATAGGAAACTAATGTACTGAGCAAAACACACTGTTTCACTAGCAGAAATAATGAAAAGAAGAAATGTTACAGCAATTATCCTATTGAATTCAGTAATCTGAGGCATACACATCATAATGAAAGGCTGATGTGGACCCAAAGACAAATGCACTGAAAACAAACATTTTGAAAATCTCTTCATTACTAAATGTGTCCCACTTGATTTTTGTTTCTCTCCATATAGCCATACTATTGTTTTCTCTATATTATAAGGGATATATTTATGTTCATTTGAAAACCATCATCTTTAGTTTTAAGAGTATGGTTTATGTAAGTGGGCTATAGAGAAATCAAACTGAGAACTAAAAGAACACATCCGTAAAAGTTAACCCTTGAAAACTGATTATTGAACTGAAGAATACAAAGAGGAGTAGGGGTGGATAGGAAGAAAGAGGGAAGGAAAAACAAGATACTATGGTGGTGGACTGTGGATGATTTAGTGGAGGGTGCCCTACAGTGGTGATACCTGAGGGAGAAAATCCTAATGTTACCACAATTGAAAGAATAATTAAAAATAACAAAAAAGATTTATGGTTTAAATACTATTTTAGGGGGATTATTAGTTATTAAAATTAAAGAAATATTTGCATTTTAATGATCTTGCAAATTATTTTAATCTAATAGACTTGCTTCACTAGTGTGAATATGCTAGCATTAGATCAAAGCTAAAATACAAGTGTCTCTGGGAGTTTATGCTTTGACAATTTTGTTTTCAAACCACCTGGAGTTGGTTTCATAAGAAGATAAAAGATTTAATGTGACTGGCAGTTAATATAGAGTCGCTCTCAAGTCAAGTGATAGGATCTTTGATGTCTGAAACACAGGAATTCAAGTTCTAGATGGGTTGGCATTCTTCCTGGGTGCATTTTACCTGAAAATAGTGAGATTTCTATGCAAAAACTGAAGAGATTCATGGATGTACAGTGGATATTAAATAATATGGGTAATGACATTTTTAAAGAAAGAAAACAGGAAAATAACTAGGCATGGATGATTGTGATTGTATACTGAAATTGATGTAATAAGGGAGGCTTGACAGGTGTCCTTATTAAATATTTCAAGTAAAAAAAAGAGAAATAATACAAATTCATTATATGACTACATCAATTTAAAAGCTATGAGGCAAATATAAATGATTATAGCTGACAGAAAAAAAAACAAACACATTAGATTTTTTATCTATAGGCAACTATAAAGTATGATGATATCTGCAAAACCCACAGAAATACAACATATTGATATATATTTGTTATGAAATTGTATTCACTCATTTATTCTTCAGCATATATATATATATATTAAATATTTGATATGTTTAAAGAAAGTTTGAGGGCCTCCCCAGTGGCGCAGCAGTTGAGCACTGGGTTGCGAAGCTGCCCACAGCCTCTGCAGTGCTGGTTTGATCCCCGGCCACCGGGCAAGGGTCCCACATGGCGCGCAGACCTCTCCTGCCACACCCACTGCTCCTTTAGCAGTGTACTTCATCAGTCTGCCTGCTCTGCTCTCCGCTCTGAATTCTCTCACCCTCCCGCACTTCTGACTATACCCAGTGCTTGTATAAATAAATAAATAAATCTTAAAAAAAAAAAAAAAAAGAAGGAAAGAAAGGTTGAATTGGAAAATTTGAAAAAAACAACTCATTTTCTCATTTTGCTTTAATAGTAAGGAAATCTTGTTTTAGGTACAATTTATCTAGATTTTTGATAAACTTGGGCTATAATTTCAGAAATTTCTTGAAATAGGAAATTTTACATACAAAATTATTTTTATTTTGTTGTTGTTAATGCTTCAAATATTGAAAGTTTCCTCTTAGAAACAGATCCAAAATAATATATTTAGGGCCTCCCTGGTGGTGCAAGGGGTTAAGCACAGCACTGTGAAGCTGTCCGCAGCCTCTGCAGCACGAGTTCAACCCCTGGCCAGAGAGCTAACCACATGGCTCATCAGACCTCTCCTGTCTCACCGGTTGCTCCCCTCAGCAGTGTATTTCAGTCAATCTGCCTGTTTTGTTCCCCACTCTGTCTCTGGTGAATACTCTCAATCTTCGGACCTCTGGCATGTACTCCAGTTCTTCATGTATAAATAAATAAATCTTAAAAAAAAAAAAAAGTTGTTTGACTCACTTGAAACAATTAAGCCTAGTCATACATTTCAACTTAATCCATAATGTGGACAAAATATAGAATGCATCAGTGATGTAAAATTAGTAAAACATCACCTCTTTGGGGAAAAAGAGTTTGCATTTTTAGTTAATAAAATTTCTCCCTGCTTAACATAGTCGCTTTGGTAAGTAAAGCTCCTAAGAGATTTACATTCCCATTTTCACCACATCAAGATCTTCTAAAATCTCCTGCTGTGGGAAGGTCCCTAGAAAAACTGAATGGAGGCAATTACTAGATAGACAATTGTGTTTTTTCTTAGAAATAACAAAAATAGTGAATGTTAAAAAATAGCAAATAATAAACTTTAGTCAATAAATAACTCCCCACACAGAAACTTCTCCAGTAAGTTATAGCTCAAGATTGTCAAAGCATAATCTTCCATAGACATTATAGTTTAGCTTAGACTTAATGCTAGCATATTCTATCAGATACATTTTAATTCTTCCATCACATGTTATCACTATGTGATGCTTGAAAATGTCACATAGTCTTACCTACTTTGAGTTTGGTACCATTATCCACATGCAGTTTCTCTGAATAAACATGTGTCTTATGGCTGTGATCAGAATTTCATCTGGGGGCTTCCCCTGATGGCGCAGCGGTTGAGCGCTGGGCTGTGAAGCTGCCCGCAGCTTCTGCAGCACTGGTTCAATCCCCCGCCACCAGCGAGGGTCCCACATGGTGCACAGACCTCTCCTGCCACCCACTGCTCCCCTCAGAAGTGTATTTCATCAGTCTGTCAGTTCTGCTCCCTGCTCTGACTCTGGTGAATCCTCTCACCATCCTGCACCTCTGACTGTACCCAGTGCTTGCATAAATAAATAAATAAATATTTAAAAAAAATTTTTTTCATCTGGATGCCAAAAGTTCAGTTGATTGACTGGAAATATTGAATAAAGCCAATAGGCTGTATTTTTAGTATGATATTTCATTAAAATGATAAGGTCAATGACTAATTTTTATATTTAAAAAGTCACAAGTAATTGGGAGGGACACCAGTCAAGTCTTGAAGACTGAAATGTTATGCTCTAAAAAAGTACATATTTAGTTACTAACATCTGCATTTATTTTATCTCTCTCTAAATTTGAGGCTTTCAGTTTTAAAAACTGCCAACCACATTTTTTCTCTTGGTCATCTATCATTCTGAGTAAACTTCTATTATATCAATTCTTTAAATAACTTTTTCAGCCTTTTCCCTGTAGGCAGTTGGCAATATAAAATTATGGAACTGTTGCAGAATGAAAGGAATGGAAGATAAAGCAGCAATTTTAAGTAAAATCTCTAGTGAGCAATTAATATAATGGCCACAAGACAGAGTTATGACATCAGAAGATGCTGATTGAAGCCTGGGGTAAATAAATAAATAAATATTTGTCTATGAGCAAGTCTCATCTATGCTGACTTCCCTTTATTAAAAAGGGAAGAATAATACTCTTTTATAGGTTAATTTGAGAAATAATCATATTATTCATGTAAAGTACTCAGAGCAATACTATTCTTACTATATACTGCTAAATACTTTATTACTTTGTGATTAAGTTTAAAAGAGTCAATTTGATTTCAATATTTCAGATCTTTGTACCTTTAACAGACATATGGAAGTTAAAGAACATAGTTTAATTTTTCTATTATTTTCTTAGAATATATTAGCAGGAGAATATCTGAGTAGAATTTATTGACATACAAGTAGATATGTGTATTCAAAGTCAAAGATTAGCTAAAAATACAGTATCAAAATTATAAGTATTTGTAGGAATGAAGAATGAGAATTAGATATGAGACATAACTCTTTTTTTTCAGTCATTTATCATTCCTGAAAATCACTTTTCCAAATTAGAAAGATAATTTTTAGACTACACACTATGAGATCTTTTCCAGCTTTAAAAATCCATGGCCATGTATCTCTCTATAAGCATACATGAATAATGTTCTTGTATTGTGGGAATCTTTAAGTTCTTTAACTCAGTGAATTTTTCTATTTAGCAATATAAAAATCACTTCAATATAACAACATAGGCATGGTTCATTGTAATTTTATCTATGAAATTATTATTCAGAGGAGAAAATATTTACAAAATTAATTTATTTGCCAAGAGAGTTATAAAATTTAATACAAATTATTGCTCCTGAGCAAAAGTCTGTAGAGGCATCAATAAAATTAACTTAATGAAGAGGCAACCTATGATGCTGTCCACAGCCACTGCAGCATGAGTTTGATCCCCAGCCAGGGAGCTACCCACATGGTGTGGCAGACCTCTCCTGACCTGCCTGCTGCTCCCCTCAGTAGTGTATTTCAATCAATCTGCCAGTTCTGTTCCCCACTCTGTCTCTGGTGAATCCTCTACCCCCCCCCCACACACACACCTCTGGCTTATACCATAGTTCTTATATGCACAAATAAATATTTAAAAAAATAAAAAAGGTAAAGTAGATGGTGGGAATAAGTTTTGTGAAATTATGGAGAATTACTGACATATTGACTTTTTTTAAAACAGATTGATTTATTTATTTATACAAGCACTGGGTACAGTCAGAAGCATGGAAGGGTGAGAGAATTCACCAGGGCCAGAGCAGGTTGCAGAACAGACCTACCGACAAAATAAATACACTGCTGAAGGGTGAAGTGGGAGGCAGGAGAGGTCTGTTGTGCCATGTGGGATTCTCTCCTGCGGCCGGGGATCGAACTGGCGCTGCAGAGGCTGCGGGCAGCTTCACAACCCATTGCTCAACCGCTGTGCCACCTGGGAGGCCCACTGACATATTGACTTTTAGAATAATATTCAGCTATTAAATAAATGAATTATTGCTATTCACAACAACAGGGTTGGAAATGGAAATATTTTTTTAAGAAAATTAAGCCAGGTGTAAGACAATAACCAAAATTGTTTCATTCATACATGTAATAAAGAGAAACAAAACAAAGGGTCAGACAAAACCATAGCAAGAAAAAAAAAAAAAAGCTAGAAATATGATTGTAAAGTTGAGAGTACCAGAGCAGGAGTGGTGAGGTAGAAAGCAAAGAGTAGGGGGGGAGGGGCAATTAAATGGTCACCAGTGGTTCTCTACCCCAGTGTGTTGGATTCCTTTCCTCCTTCCTCCCACCACCCATTTCCCCTTTGATAGCTTTAATTGCATGGCTGGAGATAGTTTAAGAGAACTGAGACTTTAACCTCTGTGCCACTAGTTATCTAGTTATCTAATTTTTAAATTAGTTATCTAATTTTTAAATTAGTCCTATGCTTCTTCGTTCTTCCTTTTTTTTTTTTTTTTTTTTTTTTTTTGTTTTTGTTTTCCAGTTCACTAAAAATAAACTATTAGGGATAAGGAGCCACAAATCATCACACACACACACACACACACGTTCAAGATAATTGAAAACTCTTCCTTTGATTCATAAAAAAACTGGCTTTCATGACTACCAATTTCAAACATATTTTTCAAATGTTTTTAAGCAAAAAAAATCAATGAAACATGCCAAATAAGACAAAATATAATTTCCTAAAGTAATTGATTTTAGTGATATAAAGTTACTCATAATCCTAATTTATACTCACATAACCTTATTTAAATATAATACTAATCCATTTACCCATTCAATTCATTTTATAAATATTTAATGACTGCCCAGTTAATGTGATTTGGATTAAGTATTTGCGATGTTGAAATGGAGATGAAACCTGCCCTTTATAAGATAATACTCTAATGAATACAGATGGATGAAACAGAGATTTTTAATCATTTTGATAAATTATAAGATAAAATCAGACATCTAATTAGTTCAAGGAAGTAAGATGGAAGAATGTCTCATATTGCCATAATTTATTTTGTGTTTTCAATTTGGTTTATAAATATTTCCTTTTTATTAAGTTATTTATTTATTATAATTTTTGAAGTAATATATGTTTACATTGTTGTATTTTGGGAGTTAGGATTCCAACCTCTCCCTTAAGTATTATTACCATAGTATACTCACCACCAAAGCACCCATGGTCTACCACCTTAGTATATTGTGCTCCTTCTGTATATTGCTTTCACTTCTCCTCTTTATCTTCCCCTGTGAATTATTTTTACTCCCCAAAGGTCACACCATAAAGCTTTAAAATTCTCATACATCTATCTTACTGCAATTTGTTTTGAAGACATTACTCATAGACAAATCCTTAAAAGCCTAACACTGGAATATTTTCAGCATTGCTAATTCCCCTACATTTCATGCTGCTTTAATTGTCATATATCTGAAAAGTCACAAAAATCCTTTTTATAATGTTTCAATCACTTATATGAGGTTTATAAAGAATGGTAGAAACCGGGGGCCTCCCCAGTGGCACAGCGGTTGAGCGCTGGGTTGCGAAGCTGCCCGCGGCCTCTGCGGCGCCGTTGGATCCCCGGCTGCTCCCCGGCCACCAGAGGAGGGTCCCACATGGTGCACAGACCTCTCCTGCCGCCCGCTGCTCCCCTCAGCAGTGTATTTCGTCAGTCTGTCTGTTCTGCTCCCTTCTCTGGCGCTGGTGAATTCTCTCACCCTCCCGCGCTTCTGACTGTACCCAGTGCTTGTATAAACAAACAAATAAATAAATAAAACATGCCTCTATTAAAAAAAAAAAAATGGTAGAAACCATGAACTGTATACAGAGAAACACAAGGATAAAAACATGCACATCAATTTTATTTGATATTTATCATTGTCATTTTAACAGCCAGTAGTGTGACAATGTGATTTCAAAAGCTCAATGTATATTCTTGCTGAAGTGAAATAGTAGATTTATATATATTTGTAGATATAGTAGATATATATATATTTTTCTGTATGACAAGTAACTTTATTTTATATTTTTTTAAATAAGGAGATGAATTATGTATAGTGAATTTATGCCTAAAAATAGCATGTCCATTTTTTTAAAAATCAGATTAGGATATTTTATTTTCTTTTTTTTAAGATTTATTTATTTTTATACAAGAATCGGGGTACAGGCCAGATGCGCGGGAGGGTGAGAGGATTCACCGGAGACAGAGTGGGGAACGGAACAGGCAGACCGAAGAAATACATTGCTGAGGGGCGCAGCAAGCGAGACTGGAGAGGTCTGCTGCGCCACGTGGGATTATCGCCAGCCAGCCAGGATCAAACCCGTGCTGCAGAGGCTGCGGACAGCTTCACAGTGCTGCGCTTAACCGCCTGTGCCACCAGGGAGGCCCAGATTAGGATATTTTCCCATTATATTTAACTGTACTCACAGAATATACCATAATTTTAGTAGCACTTTTTTTTTTTTTTTGAGATTTATTTATTTATGCATAGAAGTGCTAGGCTGCAGGCCAACGAATCAGGTTCAGGGGGTGAGAGGATTCACCAGAGACAGAGTGGGAGCAGAACAGGCAGATCTACTGATATACACTACTGAGGGGAGCAACAGTTGAGACAGGAGAGGTCTGCTGTACCATTTGGATTAGCTATCTGGCCAGTGATCAGACTCGTGCTGCAGTGGCTGTGGATAGCTTCACATTGCTGAGACTTAAACACTTGTGCCACCAGGGAGGCCCCCTGAATTGTTTTATTCTTTCACAACTCTTGAATAAATAGTATTGCTTATGTTATTTTAGTACATGTTAAGCAATCATTTTTAAGTACAAATATCATTTTTATATTTTTATTTTCAAAACTTTGGTCAACCTGTCTCAGAACCTTGAAATGATGTCTACTTTATCCAGTAATTGCATAATGCTTGACATGACATAGCAAGTCAATTTAGAAGTGCTGGCAGAAAACATTAACAGACAAAACTTTGCTAATATATTTAATGAAAGTACTGTCTGTGAAGGTTAAAAAGCAGTCAAAATATACTAGCTCGCCACCTAGTATATTGGTGACATTATCTATTACTTATTGTGCATGCTAAAAGGATATATCAATTTAGTGTATATTAAATGAGGATATAGCCTGTTTTCATATTCTGCTATATTTTATATAATTTAAAATATTTTGATAATCTCATTATTCTATTGATATCTTTGCAAGAACAGGGAATTTATTATTTGGAAACTCATATTTATTTTGTATATTAACAGTAACTGATAGATGTTAATTCATTGGCTAGTAAAATGATTCTGCCTGGTTATACTGAAAGAGTCCTTATGCCTTTAAGTAAGGTTGTATGAAATCACACAGGGACTCATAATAAAGGGAGCAAAGCCCAAGTCTTAGGAAAAATGCTCTATTGACATTCACATTGTATAATAAAAATGCAGTAGCCTGGTGAATTTTCCGTCACCATTGCACATGAATTTAACATCAAACTAGAATGAAGAATATTTGTTCTTTAGGCAAATCTCCAATTTGTGACTGCTTGATGTTATCCAATTTTGGTGGAAAGAAGACATAGAATTCACTTATGATCACCTGAATATACATTCAATATATTATTCTGCAACAAAGGAAACAGGAAAATGTAGAAGAAAATATTGTAATTTTTATTCTTCAGCATGTTAGAGTTATTTGTGTGCATTACTTAAAAGATAAAGCATAATTATTGAAGTTATGTATGCTATAAAATTTTCTTAAGCTTCTGAGTAGAGAACAGTAGATGAAGGGCTAAAAGAAATGAGCAATAAAACCTTTTAACATGGAGAAGCAAACCTATACTGCAAGCAATCATCATCAATGCACCATCAACAGCGCCACCAACAGCAAAAGCAGCAGCCACCACCGCTTTCAAAACCTGCCAATGGGCGACAAGCCAGTGGCCCAAATGTAAGTTTGATTATTGACCTGATGAATTTTTGAAAACTAGGAGAGAAGACCTTGGCCTAAGGAAGCTGGAAAATAATTTGTAGGTAATCATTCTCCTGAAATCACTGAGGGAATGTGAAAGCTATTTGATAAATATGGGAAGGCAAGTGAAGTCATATTCATAAGAATAAGGGGTTGGTTTTAAACACTTGGAAACATTAACTAGTGCAGAGATTGCCATAGCAGCACAGAACAACATGCCTCTCCATGGAAAGCAGCTGTGTGCGCACTTTGCTTGTCATGGTGCATCTTTCATGGCCTGAAACCTTTTTCAATGTATTTCCAACGAGTAACTAGAAGAAACCTTTTCTGTGTTTGGCTAGGTGGAAAGGGATGTGGTTATTGCGGATGATCAATGAAGGCCTTCCAAGAAAATACAATGTTGAATTCTCAGGGAAACCTGCTGCTTGGAAAGCTCTGGACACTTGCATTGAAGGGCTTATCCTGCTAAACACATCTCCAAGGTCTGGGACTGTGGAGCCCATGGACCAGGTAAATGATGAAGAGGACTTCTAGAGAAGTTGGCTATAAACAACCCACAATTTCACAAGGAACAGCCACCCAGATTTTCATAGCACCTTTTGCTCCGCTGATCCTTTCACTCCCAGATGGCAATTCAGGCAAATGTATGCAAATGATGCAGACAACATGCATATGGTTCTCTTGTATCCAATATATTACCCCTTTGTGTCCTAAGTAAGATATTCTCATTTAGAGATTTTCATTTTAGCATATTGTAAAAATAAATCTTGTGCTAACTTGCCTTCATCTTTTTCTTAGACAAGAACAACCCAGAAATGGCTCTTATTTCTACAATGCTGCTGTCCATAGCTTTTTTTGATGGGCCTCCTACAATCTTGGAACAGGGTTGCTGCATGCTGAAAGCCAACCAGTAAATCTTAGCCTTGCCTATCTTAGTTATGCTATACATTTGTATCGGTGTACAATGTTTGATTTGTACTTGATTCCTTTGAGTTTTTATAAGCTGTAACAGTAATGCAGCATCAACTTATTGAAATACACTTTAAGCCTTTAAAAAATTCTTAAGTTTAATGTACATAAAAATGAGTTGAAACTACAACTCTCTGGGTGTCAAATTTATATTGGGAAGACTGTATTATCAAAATAATCCATAATTATCTGCTTTTACACTCTAAAAAAATAAACAATGGGTTAAAGCAGGTCACTGAATTGTTGAAATTGGATCACCACATTACGCTTTGATGGACTTTGCCTTTGTATATGTATAGCATCATTGCCTAGCATACTAGTGCTGCAAAAATTAGCACATTTATCTGCTTTCAGAGGATTTCAGATAGATATTGAATTGGCAAGGTTAGCCTTCAGGTTTTTGTGCTCTCTGCTGGCTAAAGATTAGATATATGACCAATATAATCTAAGCTCTCCACCGCTTATGAATGTAAACATTGACAGAAAAACTAAAATCTGCAGTAGGTTGTATTTGACCATTCCTGAAGAGCTTACCCAGTAATTGTTTCATTCAATGGATCTGTTCTACACTTATGATAAACTCATCTTATCTACATTTGATAATAAAATTATGTTGATCTGAAATAAGATAGAAAAACCATCACTTACATGGTCCTAACAATAATTATATAATGGCACTGGGAGAGGCAACTGACCCTTCCATCCAAGGACTCCTAGAGATTCTAGTGACTCACTGTCCTACTGTAGCCACATAAGCAAACTTCTACTAGAAATATCTGTTTGCCAAATCAATGAGGGGCCCACAACTGGAGTATCCAGAGCTTTTTAAGTTAAATTCCACGATCCTATGAGTTCTCAACCATCCCTTCCTAAAATTCTTTATTCTTCCCACAGTTCACTTATGTACTTCAGTCAAAGAATTATTTATCCCCCCTCCCCGTGAGAATAAAATCTGCGGGAATGTCTGGGCTTGCTTATCACTAGCTTTAGTGGTCCTAAGAAACACTTACCTGTCCCCATCTGAGCTTGGCAATCTCTGACAGCCTAACTACTTGCAGACTACAACTTTCCAAAGTGTGTACCTAAATCACAACCTCACAACCACTCAATCAATCCTGAGTCTCAAGTGAAAGACTGCCTGTAGAACTTGCTGAGATCTGCTGAGATCAAAACTAGGATACAGGGCCTCCCCGGTGACGCAGCGGTTGAGAGCTGGGTTGCGAAGCTGCCCGCAGCCTCTGCAGCAACGGTTCGATGCCCGGCCACTGGGCAAGGTTCCCATAAGGCGTGCAGACCTCTCCTGTCACCCGCTGCTCCCCTCAGGAGTTTACTTCGTCAGTCTGCCTGTTCTGCTCTCCCTTCTGGCTCTGGTGAATTCTCTCACCCTGTCGTGCTTCTGACTGTGCCCAGTGCTTATACAAATAAATAAATCTTCAAAAAAAAAAAAAAAAAAAACTAGGATACAGTTGAGGTGTCAGGTACACTTAGGTCCTTCTGGGACAGCACCATTGATGGACTCTGCCTTCACCTAACAGTGACTACCAACCACTCCCTCAAGCAGCTGTAGCACCCACAGAGATCTAAGCCCTTAGTACTCTATCATCAACCACCTCAACTTCTGCATCCTTGGCCTCTGAACTATGTTGAGGTTCTTGGGCTCCTGAGCTCCATTCATCCTGATTCTTTTTTCTTTTCTTTTCTTTCATTTATTTTTACATCATTTTTCATTTTTGCACAATGTGTGCATTTTCATCTTGGTTATATTCCCCATACAATTCTTACCCCCCTCATTTTGACCCTAATCCCTCCTCCCCTCCTCATCCCCCCATAGTGAGTCTCTGGTTTATAGTTGCTTATTGCTTGTTGATTTTTACTTTATTATGATTAGTCTTTTTCCTGGTGTCTTATTTAGGTTTTCTAAATTCCTGCTATGAATGAGAGCATCTGGTATTTTTCTTTTTCTTTTTGTCTTATTTTGCTGAACACCATCCTTTCCAGCTCCATCCATGTTGCCATGTTGCTGCAAATTGCATGAGTTTATTTTTTTTGATTGCTGGTAATATTCCACTGTGTATATGTACCACATCTAACCAAAGCAAAGAGACACCCCACTAATGGGGAGAAAAATTTTCATACAACACAAATGATAAAGAACTGATCACAAAAATCTGCAAAGAGCTGAAGAGACTCAACAAAAACAAAGTAAATAATCTAGTCATCCTGATTCTTGACCAGGTTGAAAACAATACAACAAAAACACAACAACCAAAGGCAACACTGTAGGCCAATATGCTATTACTTTCAATGCTAATGCAAGACCATTATAGCAGGACTACATGGAAAGCCATCTATCTTAAACCAAAGAAATAAACACAGAGACACAGAGCACCTTATAGAGTGAGGGGTAAAGGAATTTAATAAATCAAGACAAAACACTGGAGAAAAAAAAAAAAAACAACCTTAGTACAACAAAAATACCCAAACCATTGGAATAAAACTCAAGAACAGTGGATGAACAAAATGAGAAAAAAATATAAGAAAGGAAAAATTACAAAAGAGCTTCTTTTCCTCCTGTTGTTTTATTTGGTTCCCCTCTGTTCCTCCTATAAGTGAAACCATCCAATACTTTTTTTTTCTGACTTATTTCTCTGAGCATGATTCCTTCTATTTCCATCCATGTTGTTGAAAGTTGCATGAGTTTCTTTTTTTGATTGCTGAATAGTATTCCACTTTGTATATATAACACATCTTCTTGATCCAGTCATCTATTTTTGGGCATTTGGGTTGTTTCCAGATTTTAACTATTATAAATATTGCTGGAATAAACATGGGGATACAGTGAAAGGATAATAACAATACAAAGCACAACAAAACAAAACAAAAACAAATAGACAATTATAAACCAGAGACATCCTGCAAGGGAGGAGGAGGGAGAGGGATCAGAGGGAGGTAGGGAAGAGCACAGGGGACTGAGGTGAGGGTGCACGCGTGCATTGGTGAAGGAAATTCTATGGGAACTACACCTGAGGCGGTGGGGGCAAATCAAATATTGTTTAAAAATGAACAATGATGTGATATATAAATAAAAACACAAACCAAAAAAAAATCCATTTTGAAAACTGGCAAGTGGAAAAAAAAAAAGGAAAAAGGCTTCTAACACAAATCACAGAATAAAAGAATGCAAGCAGCTGAAGCAAAAAATGCAACAGAGAAGCTTAACAGTAGACTCAGAATGGCAGTGGAACGTATCAGTGAATTGATGATAGGGTAGTAGAAAATATTCAAAAAGACCAGGAAAAAGAAGAATGAATTTTTAAATGAAGACAACATAAGTGACTTATCAAGAGGAATAGCCTTTGTGTTATCAGGATTGCAGATGGCAGAGAAAGAGAGGAGTGTAGGAATCCTACTTGAAAATATGATATAATTCAATAGCAATGGCCCATTCTACCTGTTTCACAAATTGGGAAAGGAAACAGACATCCAAAGCCAGATAAGCAAACACTGATAAAAAATTACTCACAAACATGGAATTATATGAATCCTCTACATGGTTCAATTACTGTTTCAAATAATATAATTATGACTTACTCTGATAATATAAACAGTGATATTGTACTCTTGGTTGAAATGTAGAAAATGCTGAAAAAAAAAATGAGTTGAAAACAAAACCACTCAAAATGTAGCTATTGGGTAAAAACATTATTTAAATATGATTTATCCCTGCCCCCTTTTATGAACTTTATTTTATCCTGTAAGCACATTAATGACTGGGATATAACCTATTCTTTCTAGTCACACACAATTAAAAAAAAAAAAATGACAAAGAATGCTAAGTGATTAGTGATGATGTATTCCAGGTAGAGAATTAAAGAGACAAGGCTCACTCTTGATCTTTTCTTTCTGGGGCAATTCCACCAAACTAACACTAATACTGTGGTTAGATGTTCATGGTCTATAAGTCTTTTTTTTTTTTTATATATAACTTTTTTTTTTAAGATTTATTTATTCGTGCACACAAGAAATAGAGTACAGGCAGGAGATGTGCGAGGGTAAGAGAATTCACCCGAGACAGAACGGAAAGTAGAACAGGCAGATGGACTGAAAACACTGCTGAGGGGAGCAGCAGTGAGACAGGAGAGGTCTGCCACGCCATGTGGGCATCTCCCTGGCCTGCGGGGAATCGAACCCATGCTGCAGAGGCTGCGGACAGCTTCATAGTGCTGCACTCAACCTGCAGCACCACCGGGGAGGCCCCCACAGTCTGTAAGTCTTAAAAATTAAGTCCAAAGCAGTATTACTATTCTGATTCAGTGAATATTTTTTCCTGTTCTCTAATTAATATCTTAAGAATTTTTAGTAGCTTCCAAACTGTGTATTGCATATATTTCGCTTTTATAAAACATTTATTTTTTGCAGAATAGCATTTTCCAAATCATTTTGAACAAAACTATATAATACTAAAAAACAGTAAATTCCTAGAAGCTAAATGACATAAAAATATCTTAAGGCATATTTTCTCAAATTATCCATGAGAGATGTAGAATTTGCAATCCAACTACAAAAAACGCAACTCATTTTTAAAGTACTGTTGACATAACTTGAAGTATTTTGATTTTAAGGTGATAATGATAATGAAAAATATTTACTATGTGTGAGCATTTTTTTATGCCCAGTCACATTTTATGTCCAGAAAAATCCTAAGATGTAGGTACTATTTCTTCCCACTTTATGAATAAGAAAATTGTAACTTAGGGACATTATTTAACTTACTCATGATTTCACAGCTATAAAAATGAATGAATATGAATGATCATAGCTGGATTCTCTGTTTGCCCAGAGTTATCTGAACTACTAACAGAACAATAAGTGCATTATTTGAAAACCTAACATTATGTTGTAGAAAAACTAAATTAAGTCTAAAATTAACTTTACATTTGTGAGTGTTTGTGTGTGTATACCAAATTTTTCTTGGAACCTACTAAATTAATGACAGAAATATAAAATATTTACTTTAAAATAAAATATTTTAAAGTAAAATTTACACAAAACTTACTTTAAATAAGAGATTATTAAATAATTAAATTGTTTATGTTCTTAACTAATGAACAATTATAGGTAGACCTTTTTTTTTGTAATTAGTAATACCTTTGGTTCTCAACTTCCCATACATAAAATTAATGTTGTATGATCTTGTCTAATTCTATACTGTCTTCCTAGGTTAAAAAGATCTGAATAAATTAATTATTGATTTGTCTCTTTTAATTTTCACTCACTTTTTCTCACTGAGAGCTGTGAGAGTTGAAACAAAAGTCAGTCTCTTTTACTGTAACATAACTTAAACACAGTCAATGGATTTAGGGAATTGTGTGACCTTTGGAGTTTTGGATTTGAGACCATAGAATTCGAATCCTCTGCAACTTGCAATCCCAGTCTCAACAGTATAAATTGTTCAATGTATCAACTTTGTGACTCCCCAAATGAGCTAATTTAGGACATGTTTAACATTTTAAGCATGAGCTTCACAGGTTAAACTATGAAAAGAGTACTCAAGAGTTTTGTCCAAAGGGCAATCAGTAATATCTATTTTAGAAAATAATTTTAGAGGTTATCCATCATACAACTCTATTGATCCTAATTGCATTAAAATATTTTTTCTTAGTCCTTCCTCATTGTTGTAATTTTAGGCCAGATTTATTTATTGTAATGATAGATATTTATGCTTCACACACTGGCATAAACTCTGTCCATGCAATATTTAATTGTTGTCATATCAGCTTTAAAAGATAAACAATTTTGTTTCCCTACTTCATGGAGAGAATAGTAAAGATTTAAAAATTCATTCATGGTATATAGAGAAAAAAAGATGATTTTTTTGGACATAGATGCTTTGTTATATTTGTTCTAAGTATTTTTCTACAATAACATCTTTCAATGCATCTAACTGCATCTTTCAATGTCAATTATCTCTATGATCTAATTCATTTTCTTCAAATGCATATTATGAGTATTGTAACTGCTATGACTATTATAAAAATGAGTTCATCTATGCTCTGTTCATTTGGATACATAGATAAGAAAGCATAGTCAATTCCTAGGACCAAATAGAAGTCAGTTTCATATATCAAAAATAATCACCATTAGTCAATGATTTAATCAATCACATCTAAGAAATGAAGTTGTCATGAAAATGCCTACAAAACTAGATTTAGAGAGTTCTGGGTTGGTGAATACATGAAGATTTGCAACAATAACATGCTTGGAGCACACACAGAAATTCCACTCTCTTTCCTTAAAAGGTCTGTCTCTTTTCATATGACTATTCCTGAGTTTTATCCTTTCAAAATAAATTGGTAAAATATAGAACAGAAAAAAAAAGTTATCAAACTTCATAAAGCACCCTAAGTAACATAGATATCCAAACTTAAATCAATCTGCCTCTAAGGTTCATCTCTGAAACATTATATAATAATTCTCTCATTAAAAGGAAGAAAAACAAACATGGGACCCGAGGAGGCAGTAGCAAACTAATCAGTCTCCCCTTTAACCCTTGCCCTGATGTTCAAATTCACTTTAAAATTCAATAAAAATAACATGAGGGCCTCCCTGGTGGTGCAAGGGGTGAAGCATAGCACTGTGAAACTATCCGTGAAGCATGAGTTCCATCCCAAGCCAGCCAGATAGCTAACACAGGGCACAGCAGCAAACTTCTCCTGTCTGGTCCCCTGCTCCCCTCAGCAGTGTATTTCAGTCAGTCTGCCTGTTCTGTTCCCAGCTCTGCTCTGTCTCTAGTAAATCCTCTCACCCCCGTCTCTCACACCTCTGGTCTGTATTCCAGGTCTTGTATGCATAAATAAATAAATCTTTAAAAAATAAAAATTAAGAAAACAATATGAGGACAATGAATATTAAAGGGGACATTTTTCATAACAAAAGGAATTAAGCTTGAACAGCATTCAAGGTATTCTGAATAAAATCCTTGGGGCAAATATGTCAGAATTTGGATTCATTACAATTTCAGAACAATATAATATACATTTTTTTTTTACACAATGCCTTAATGTTTCATCAACAAAATGTCTGAACATTTTCATATTATGCAGGATAAACAAAGACTAAATAGACTTGTGCTACTTTAGGTCTTGATATATAATAATATAGGTTATGAAACAGTTTCCCATATTAAAGCTGTATACATTTTAAAATTTTGGATGAGAAGGAATAAAACTGATTTTTTCTCTCTTCAAAAAAGTCAAGTAAGTGATTTTAAATTACTAGTGCTGATTCTATCTTCAATGTATTCTTTATTTAGTTTTGCTTTATTTTGTATGCAGCGCTGTATGGGATCTCTTGATTAAATTCTATGTAATAAAAATATAAGACTTAGGGCCTTTCTGGTGGGGCAGGGGTTAAAGACAGCACTATCAAGCTATCACCAGCCACTGCAGCATGAGTTTGATTCACTGGCTGGCCAGGGAGTTGACCCACATGGCGCAACAGACCTCTTCTATTTCTCCCACTGCTCCACTCAGCAGTGTATTTCAGTAGATCCACCTGTTCTCCCCATTCTATTTCTGGTGAATCCTCTCACCTCCCACCCCCACATCTCTGGCCTAAACCCCAGCTCTTGTATGCATAAATAAATTAATCTTAAAAAAAACTTGTAAAAAATATAAGACTTAAAATTCAAGAATTTCATATAAAATTATACCAACAAATGTCTTATTTTGTATAGAGTTTGAACAAAATTTCTGCCTTGATGTTATTCAGTGTCTATGTCAATTCTACCATTTCATAGATCTTTCTCTTATTATGGATTCCCAATGGACTATGCTAGTTTGTATTTCTTACAAATTTGAAACCACTGTCTTAAGAAAAGGGATTACATTCATTCTTTTCTTCTATCACAATAGACCAGTAAGATTATATGGTGATCCCTCTGCAAAATAATTTATTGGTAACTCAAAAGACTTTAGCTTTTTTATGCTTCAGATAAATTTTAAACTACATAGGCAAATGTCTTTCTTTTGAAAAATTACTTTGCCATGTAGCAAACTACCAATTTTGTAAACATAAATTTCTGCACTAAAGTAGTTCAGAGCAACTAAAAAACAAGAGAACATTTGAAAATTTATAATTGTTTTCTACAAATTACATCAATCATATCTAAAACCTTTAAACTTTGACCAATTAATAAGATCCTTTCTTCCAAATTTATTTCTAAATACAAATATGAATTTTGAAATTAAATTTTGCATAAAATAATTGACTATGTAATTTTTTGTAAGAAAAGTTAATACATTTTGCTTAGATGGCAGAAGTGGTATTTTCATAAAATACCCAAACTTTTGGTTAAAACCAGAACCATACACACATCATGCTAAATAATACAAAAATAATTCTGATATGAGGAGGAAATAGAATAAAAGAAGGAGGAAATATATCATTTCAGTGATGAAACGACAAAAGTTGTAGTTTCATCAATTGCTTGCTAACAAACAAAGAAAGAATGAGTAATAGTAGAAATGTAATTTTGTGTCATCTGAGCTATTAAATAGTTTGGGATCTCATTTATTTTATTGATATAACATTGGTTTAACACATTATCTATGATTTAGAGGTCTAGGACTATACCTCTTCAGATGTATATTACCATCCCACAACTACCACCAGGAGACCATGGTCATTTAACATAGCTATTGGCCCTGTTTCACACCCTGCTTTCCACACCTCCCCTTCTCTCTCTAGTAATCACAACACTACAGACTTTCAGGATTTGTTAGTGGTTTGGTTCTGTGTGACCCTTTGTTTTGTGCCTAAATATTCCACAAGTGAGTAAAGCCATCTGGTATTTGTCTTTTTCTTTTTGACATCTCACATAACATTATCCCCTCCAGCTCCATGGTGTCATAAATGGCAAAAGTGTATTTTTTCCCCAGAGAAACATTCATTTTTATATTATTTGAATATATTAGGAATAGAAAGCTGGATCATATGATAGATCTATTTTTAATATTTTGAGACAACTTCATACTGTTTCCCATAGGGTTGGGTTATTTTTCTACCAACAGTGTATGAGGGATCCACTTTCTCTAAATCTTCACCCATACTTGTTGTTTCTGTACTTTTTGAGATGCAATCAGAAAGGTGTGAGATGGTATCTCATTGTGATTTTGATTTTGCATCTACCTGATGATCAATGATGATGATCATTTTTTCTTATGCCCTCTGGTCATCTTTCTGTCTTCTTTGGTAAAGTGTCTGTTTAGCTCTTCTGCCCATTTTTTTTAAGATTTATTTATTTGGGTCTCCCCTGGTGGCACAGTGGTTGAGCACTGGATTGTGAAGCCGCCCACAGCCTCTGCAGCACTGGTTCGATCCCCGGGCACCGGGTGAGGGTCCCACATGGCACGCAGATCTCTCCTGCTGCCTGCTGCTCCCCTCAGCAGTGTATTTCGTCAGTCTGTCTGTTCTGCTCCCTTCTCTGGCTCTGGTGAATTCTCTCACCCTCCCACGCTTCTGATTGTACCCAGTGCTTCCATAAATAAATAAATAAATCTTTAAAAAAAAAAGATACTTAAAGTTTTTTTTTTTTATGCAAACAAGAACTGGGGTACAGGCCAGAAGTGTGGGGGATGAGAGGATTCACCAGAGACAAAGTGGGGAACAGAAAAGGCAGATCAACTGAAATACACTGCTGAGGGAAGCAGCGGGCAAGCCAGGAGAGGTCTGCTGTGCCATGTGGGTATCTTCCTGGCCAGGGATCAAACTTGTGCTGCAGTGGCTGCTAATGGCTTCATAACCCTTCTGTTGCGTATTAACACTTGCACCAGCAGGGAGGTCCTTTTCTGCCCACTTTTTTTATTTGATTATTTGTTTTCTTTTTGTTGAGTTGTGTAAGTTCTTGATTTTGATGTCTTATATAAAAGACATATTCTTACACAATTTGTTTCTCCCTGATTTAACTTATTTCAATTGATTATTAACCTAAAATAGCCCCTAACATCTTAAAGGGAAATTGAAATTACTGAGAGCATCAAAGCTTCAAGGTGAAATATAAGAAGTAACTTTTTAAAATATCCTATATAGGTAACTAAAGCTTTGTTTAAGATTGGCAAAGGGAAAAATTCTTTAAACATGAATTTATTTGGGACAATACATATTAAAGATATGTCATATAAATATATTTAAGATACCTAATTAATCTTTCTAAATTTAGAAAATATCTAAACCTTCAAAAAAAATAATCTGTCCTATGTAGACACAGAAATGTTTAGTGAGTTTCCCTTTGTTATTTGACAAACTCTCTATCTAAATAGTGAGAATCTCAAATATTTGCCATACACAATGCAAAGTACAAATAAGGTTTCTCTAAAGGATAAACCTGTGTGTTCTGCAAAGATCAATTTAAGTATTTTTAAATGGTTTACTGTCAGAGCTTCATTTAATTAATATGAAAAATATATTTATATATCATCTAAATGTCTTTACTTTTAAATCATCTGTGGGATGGTTTTCATAATTGGTATTAAATTTCTTATAAATAAGAAAGCAATAGTATGAAAATTACAGAAAGAGTCATCAAGTTACATGTTCATAAATAATGCTGTTCCACTTGAGAAATAAGCTTCCCACAGCATTGATTCTATCTCAGCACAAATAACTCATCGCAAAATACTACACACTTGCCAGACCTGTTTTCATAGCCTTTGGTAATAGAGTGCTTAATAACTAGACTCATTAATGCTAATAGTAAATCAGTGAGATTAAATATTTCTATAAATCATTTCATTAATAAAACAGAGGGCCCATTAAAGAATTATTGAACTGTTAAGCTGCAATATTTCAGAATCAGCATTTTATAAACATTTCAATTAGCACAGGTTGACAACATCCATAAAAGGCATGCACACCAATGCCATAGGATACAAAAGCATGCACTGGTTACAAAATGAGCAAAGCAATTTTCTCTTGAATACCATAATGTAGAATCTATACGTGTATATATGTATATAGGTACGTGTATGTATGTATATATAAATGATTATTTAATAGCTATCATTTTATATGCATAACATTATATGAAATGTGCATATACATTTGTATACACACACACAAACACAGTCTAACACATGTCACTTTCAAGAATCCTCTGAAAGATGGCATTGTATATTTACTAATACACTCTATCATTTTACTATTGCCATTAGATGGATCATGGGTAATGTGAATAATATTTGAGAAGTTGAAACTAAATGAGTAACTACTTAAACACACAGAAAAATAATCATAACTTACTATATCCCTCAGTAAGAATGCTCAACATATATATGAACTGAAATATGAGAATTGAAAGTATACATTTCAAATAGTGCCATAAAAGTACAATAAGGGAATGACCACAAAAAAAGTAGTACCTAAAATTGTAGTGTTCGGTGTCCATCAGACATGAAAACTTTACACCTTACTTAGTTTTTATTTCCTTTTAAACTTACAGCCAAGTTTACACACACACACGTACACACACACACATACACACTATTAAACTTCCAACTACACATTTTGATGAACAAGGGAAACTATTCAGTTGGTATAGTTAGTCTCACCCTAAAGCCACAAACTCTGTACCAGTCAGAATGTCTCTAATTTGCCAGGAAGTGCATATTAGCTTAGAGGAGGTGGGGAGCCAAAGTGTAAGAATAACAGCAGATTTCCTGGCAAAGGATGGAGGCAAAAATGAATCCAGTATTCGGGGAAGCTGGGTAAATATCTAAATTCAAATCCCTTGTTTACTATAATGTTTTCTATGTTGGGAAAATAAGGCCACACAGCTTAGGTTCTGTGTATCAGAGAGAGAAGAATTCAAGTGACTTTTTGCCAGGCTTGTGTTTGCTCTGGCATTTGGAGTTTGAGCCTTCTGAAGATTTCGCATTAGAAAGCGTACGGTGAGTTGTATGTTAACCGAAAAAACACTAGTTTGAAATAGAGAAAAGAAAAAAGAAATCTAAGAAATAAAAAAAAAAAATTGCAAAGGTCTCTTGTGAAATATTAAACAGCACAAATTAAAGAAAACCGCAAATCTTTTCCCACAAAGAGGTGGTCTGTTTTTTTCCCTCCCTTTGAACCTGTACTAGATTGAGACTGATATGACAAATAGAACAGGGCTGAGGGGACATGATGAGATATCCTGGTTTTGGAATTCAAAGCATTGGCAGACTTTGCCATAGTGTCAGGGATCTTTAGCCACACTGTAATAAATCCAAATATCCTGAGGTTGTCATGAAATGAAAAGCCTAATCCAAAGGAGGAACCTTGGAGAGATGATTTATCTAGTGGAAAATTAGAGAAAAAGACCAGAGACCATGGAGGAGCCAGATTCAGATGATATTCCACGCCCATACTGAGAGCAACACATATTAGGGGAAAAGCTCTCAGTCAAATCCTAAATTTCTGACCCCAAAAATGAAATTGTTGTAGGGCCTCCCTGGTGGCGCAGTGGTTGAGCGCTGGTTTGCGAAGCTGCCCGCGGCCTCCACGGCGCCGGTTCGATCCCCGGCTGCTCCCCAGCCACCAGAAGAGGGTCCCACATGGCGCGCAGACCTCTCCTGCCGCCCGCTGCTCCCCTCAGCAGTGTACTTCGGTTCTTCTGCCTGTTCTGCTCCCTGCTTTGGCTCTGGTGAATTCTCTCACCCTCCTGCGCTTTGGACTGTACCCAGTGCATGTATAAACAAAACAAACAAATAAATAAATAAATAAAACATGCCTCTATTAAAAAAAATAAAAATGAAATTGTTGTATTCACCTGTTATTTCAGGGAAGTTTGTAATACAGTAGTAGATAACCAACATATAATGTTAGTATGAGAACCTTCATTTCCACAAATTTGAATTTAAAGAGAAAACTGATCTATCAAAGTTTTTTTCCATTTACTTACACCTCCTTACAGATGCATTATTTGTATTTTTAATAAGACTCACTATATCAAGACATCTAAAATCACTCAAATAGCATGGGCTTCCAATAAACAATGCCATATTGATATTTATAGTAGTAAAATTTTCCCAAATAATTAATTTTATCATTTAGGAAAGTTAATATTTAATTGTTATGGTTTAAAAAATATACAAGCTTAAATATATAGATTAAATGGTATCCCTATTAGTTTTTTTTAAGATGTATTTATTTATGCATACAAGAGCTAGGGTACAGGCCAGAGGTGTGGGAAGTGAGAGGATTCACCAGAGAGAGTGGGGAGCAGAACAGGTAGACTGACTGAAATACACTGCTGAGGGGGATCAGTGGGAGAGACAGGAGAGGTCTGCAGTACCATGTGGGTAGCTCTCTGGCAGGGGATCAAAATCATACTGTAGTGGCTGGCAGTAGATTGAAAGGACTGTCTTTAACTCCTTCACCACCAGGGAGGACTTATCCTTATTAGTTTTAATGGTATTTTTCAAAGAAATAGAGAAAGCATTACTAAAATGTATATGGAACCACAAAAGACACCAAATAGTCTCCACAATTCAAAAAAGGGAGAGAGAAATGGAAAATCACACTCCTAGTCTTCAAACTATACTACAGTGCTATAGTAAGCAAAACAATATGGTATTGGAATAAAAATAGATAACAGATAATAAAATGAACTGAGAGTCTAGAAGAAAATACTTATTATGGACAGTTAATTGACAAAAAAGAGAGCAGGAACATAGGATGGAGAAATGGAAGTCTCATCAATAAATGGTTTTGTGAAAACTAGATAGGCGTGGACCTCCCTGGTGGCACAAGGGGTTGCACAGAGGCTATTTGCAGCCTCTGCAGCATGGGTTCCATCCCTGGCCAGGGAGCTACCCACATGGCACAGCAGACCTCTCCGGACTTGCCCTCTGCTCCTTTCAGCCATGTATTTGGGTCAGACTGCCTGTTCTGTTCCCTGCTCTGTCTCTGGTGAATCACCTCACCCCCAATGCCTTTGGCCTGTACCCCAGTTCTTGAATGCATTAATAAATAAATCTTAAAAAAAATTGGATACGCACAATCAGACTCATGAAAGTAGACCATACAAGATACAAAATTTAACTAAAGATGTATGAAAGACTTGGTTACAAAGCCTGAAACCATAAAATCCATGAAAGAAAACATAGTCTAAACACTCAGTGACATTGTTTTCAATGTTGTCTTTGGGAACTCAATGGCAATGGCAAGACACACAAAAGGGAAAATGAACAAATGGAATGGCATCAAACCAAAATGTTCATACACAACGAATGGCACTACTATTAAAATGAAAAGACACCCTACTGAAAATTAGAAAATATTGCCAAATCATATATCTAACAGGGCCTCCCTGGTAACACAAGGGGTTAAGCACTACACTATGAAGCAATCTGCAACCTCTGAAGCACAAGTTTGATCCCCGACCAGGGAGATACCCACGTGGCACAGCAGACCTCTCTTAACTTGCCTGCTTTTCCCTTCAGTAGTGTATTTCTGTCAGTCTGCCTGTTCTATTCCCCACTTTGTCTCTGGTGAATCCGCTTATCCCCCCCCCCACACCACATCTCTGGCCTGTACCCCAGCTCTTGTATGCCTAAATAAATAAATTAAAAAAAAATACATCTTCCAAAGGTGGTAATAGCCAAGATATATAAAGAACACATGGGCCTCCCCTGGTGGCGCAGGTGGTTGAGCGCAGCGCTGTGAAGCAGTCTACAGCCTCAGCAGCGCCAGTTCCATCCCTGCTGGCGAGGGTCCCACATGGCCTGGCAGTCCTCTTCTGTTGTGCCAGACCTCTCTTGTTGCACCTGCTGCTCCCCTCAGCAGTGTATTTCATCAGTCTTCCTGTTCTGTTCCCTCCTTTGTCTCTGGTGAATCCTCTCACCCTCCCGCACATCTAGCCTGTACCCCAGTTCTTGCATAAATAAATAAATAAATCTTTAAAAAAAAAAGAACACAAAAATTCCGTAAGAAAATAAATAGCCAATTCGAAAATATTGGCAAAATAACTAAATAGGCAACTCTCTAAGCACATACATATGGCAGCCAGGCACATGAAAAAATTCCTCCTTATCACTTATCATCAGAGAAATGCAAATCAAAATCACAGTGAAATACCATCTCACACATATGATGGCCAGTGTCTAAAAGACCATAAACAAAAAATGTTGGTGAGGATGTGGAGAAAAAAAAGAAAATGTGCAATACTGGTGGAAATGTAGACTGATCAAGCCCCTACTGAAAACATGAATGTTTCTCAAAATATTAAAAATGGATAGACCGTCACAGTTAGCAATTACACTCCTAGGAAACTACCTAAGAATGCAAAACACTAATTCAAAGGAATATTCCACTGCTATGTTCATTGCAGCACTATTAAAATAGCCAGGTTATGGAAGGCCATGTGTCTTAGGACAAAGAAGTAGATAAAGGACATATGGTGCATGGGCCTCCCCTGGTGGTGCAGTGGTTGAGCGCTGGGCTGCAAAGCTGCCTGCAGCCTCTGCAGCGCCAATTCGATCCCTGGCCGCTGGCAATGGTCCCACATGGTGCACAGACCTCTCCTGCAGCGCTCGCTGCTCCCCTGAGCAGTGTACTTCGGTCCTTCTACCTGTTCTGCTCCCTGCTCTGGCTCTGGTGAATTCTCTCACCCTCCGACGTTTCTGACTGTACCCAGTGCTTGTATAAAATAAATAAATAAATCTTTAAAAAAAAAAAAAAAAGAAAATATGGTGTATATACATATTGACATACTCTCAGCTATTAAAAAAAGAAAACATGGGGCCTCCCTGTTGGCACAAGGGGTTGGGGCGCAGCCTATGAAGTTTTCTGCAGCCACTGTGGCACAAGTTTGATCCCCCACCAGGGAGCTGCCCACATTGCACAGCAGACCTCTCCTGTCTCACCCGCTGTTCCCCTCAGCAGTGTATTTCAGTTCAGCCTGCCTGTTTTGTTCCCTACTCTATCTCTGGTGAATCCTCTCACCACCCCCACACCTCTGGCCTGTATCTAAGTTCTTGTATGCATGAATAAATAAAATCTTTAGCAAAAAAAGAAAAAAGAGAATATGAAATTTTGCTATTTGCAGTAATATGTATAGAACTGAAAGGAATTATGATACGAGAAGTGAAATAAGCCAGCAAGAGAAAGACAAATATGGATATCACTCATATGTGGAATATAAATAAAATAAAACAAAGGAATTGTCAAAACTAAATTAAAATGAACCCTAGAAAATTGACTGTAAAATTGTTCTATCATTAGGGGTGAGTGGGAGGTGGAAACACAATTAGAGGTGGGAGACTAAATGGATTATGGTGGAGAATTATTAGTGTTTTAGATGTGGATATGGTGTGGTAACATACATATGAAGAGCTCTGATCCTATACACCTAAATCATATGTAGTATTGTAAACAAATGTTTTCCTAACAATAACAAAAATTATCAGTTTAAAAAATAAAAACATATTCAATATGATTCAAATATCCCACTTCTGGGGCTTAACTCCCAAAATACAAATTAACACTAATTCAAAGAATTATATACATCCCCAAGTTCATTGCAGCCTTATTTATATTAGCGAATATTTGGAAGCAACCTAATTGCCCATTGACAGACAATGGGATAAATATGTGATATGTAAACATAATGGAATACAACTCAGCTATAAAAAATTAAATAGGGCCTCCCCTTGTGGCACAGCGGTTGAGCGCCAGCTGCAAAGCTGCCCTCAGCCTCTGCAGCGCCGGTTCGATCGTCGGCTGCCAGAGAGATTCCCACATGGCGCAGCAGACCTCTCCTGTTTCGCTTGCTGCTCCCCTCAGCAGTGTATTTCTTCAGTCTGACTGTTCTGTTCCCCCCTTTGGCTCTGGTGAATTCTCTCACCCTCCCACACTTCTGACTGTACCCAGTGCATGTATAAATAAATAAATAATTAAAAAAAATTAAATAAATGAAATCTTGCCATTTGCAATAGCATGGATGGACCTACGGGTATTATGTTTAGTGAAGGAAGTCAAGTAGAGAAAGAAAAACATCTTATGATTTAACTTATATAGTATGCAGAGAGGGAGAAAAAAAAAGATGAAATAAAGCAAAATTAACCTTACAAACTATGAGACAAATTAGTGGTTACTAGAAAGGAAGCTATGAGGTGAGTCATTAAAGTAAATGAGGTAAATAGTATGAGGCAGGATAGACATGAACTTTCAGAGGTAAATTTAATATAATATATACATTTGTTGATTTTTAATGATGAATGCCTGAAATTTATATAGTATAATGCAGTGATAATTCAGTAAATACAATATAAAACAACAAAAATTAAAAAAAAATGTTAAGCTTATAAAATGTGTTTGCCTCTTAGGAAAGAACTTTAAAAATTGTTTCTTCTTAATTTTTTCTTAATGTCTTATAATAAATTATATTTTAATAGAAAGTGGAATTTATGTACATTTCATGAAGAATCAACTATTATATTTGTCTATATGTATAGGCATGCTATTCTTTAAGGATGTTGTGGGAATAGGTGATCACATTAGTTTTATTAATTTGGGATATTTGTGTTCAACAAAATACTTATTTCAAAAATTATCTAGTCATCAATAAGTAGTTTTATGTCACATTTAACAATTGTGCACATGAAGTGTTTATAAATGGATTAAAATATTGGGGAGAAAGAACTATATCTGTGGAATAGATTAAAAAAAATTACATTAAGGATTTTCTACCTGAAAATATATTATCTTTTTTTCAATTATGAAAAGATGATAGTAAGTACTAACTGGTGCGAGGGGCAACTGTTCACAGTTAAGTAAAACACAGATGCCAGGTGTCATAAGAAGATAAACTCTATATATTTATTTTTTCAGTCTGTATATACACTTTTATCCATTCGATAGTTATAACTGAAATGTACTTAAAATATCACAATTTTTTCTATTATCATGTATTATTATGTTTAATTTGCAAATTTACAATATATATAATTGCAAAGATAACTAGCAGGAATCCAAATATTTTCTGAGTAAAAGGGTAGGTGAATTAGTCTACATTTTTATCAATATTCCACAATCTCATTAAAATTAAAAATACCAGGGCCTCCCCAGTGGCACAGCGGTTGAGCGCTGGGTTGTGAAGCTGCCCACAGCCTATGCAGCGACGGTTCGATCCCCGGCTGCTCCCTGGCCACAGGAGGAGGGTCCCACATGGCGCGCAGACCTCTCCTGCCACCCGCTGCTCCCCTCAGCAGTGTACTTCGGTCCTTCTGCCTGCTCTGCTCCCTGCTCTGGCTCTGGTGAATTCTCTCACCCTCCCGCGCTTCTGACTGTACCCAGTGCATGTATAAATAATAAAATAAATAAATAAATAAATCTTAAAAAAAACCCAATCAATATAATGTGTCTCTATTTTAATTAAATTTCATTCAAGTAATCATAAATTGGTTAAAATAGGAGGATTTGGAGCCAGATTTCCTTGCTTCAATGTCTGTTTCCACTGTATCTCAGCTTTAAAATTTTTAAAATGTTAACTTCTCCTGATCTTCCTTTAAGTGCAAAATAAATTTAATAGTACTTCTTCTATAGCACTACTTCAGGAATTAAATATGTATGTACCTGAAAATCCTTAAACGTTTCTGAAACTGAATAAGACTTTTGTAAATATTACATCATTATTATCTTCATCATTACTAATGCGGGAAGCAACACTAATATTTTTATCTTCCTCCTCCCCGTCATGTGTAAACAATAGCCAGATTCTTTTTCACCAAAGGGCAGAGTTGACACTTGTCTCAAAAACCTGCTTGACATACACCTGCAAATTGTTCTATCTTAATTTGTATTCTTGCCAGAAATTTCTAAATAATAATTAAAATGATTTTTGAAAGGCTGTTTTCTGATTACTTTAGAATTTTAGCTATAATGCCAAAAATTGAAAACAATATCTGGGAAAGGTGTCTCCATATTTGAAAGAAGAAAGGGAAAAAGCTACCCACCACAAATTTTCGTGATTCAACTCACTGTACTTGATACAGGGCAGCGAGGGTCACTAAAACTGGCCAAGGACAGTGCCCAAATAGGTTACTGATCACTGTCTGAGTTCTTCACCCAAGCACAAAATTGCAAGACTGCTCAGGTTCAGATAACAATGATAACGGCATTTATTCAACAAATCAGGGAAAACAAAGAGTTACTGAGGCCACACTGGCTATATATCTTACCTGAAGCAGTATCCAGTGTTTTAAAGACCTAAATTACACAAACACTCCCAAGTTGACATCTTCTGACCACTGAGGAGACTTGGAGCACGTGGCAGCTAGAATATAGGCCAAGATACAACTCACAAAGGTAGCTGAAGACACAACAGGCAATACTCACTGGAGTTGCCAAGCTGCCCTAGCACAGCACCAGACAAGGGACACTCAAAACAGCAGCTGCAGCGGGTGAACCATGCAACAAAGGGCCACACTCACGCAGCTCAGCTATAACAGCATCAAAGCCAGGAACAATTTCATTTGCTCAGCTACTTGCAAAGCCTCCAACATTTTCTTCCCTGAGATTGGCAGCTGGAAGCCTCTCCATGTCCTTTAGAGGCCCACAACAGCTTCCTGGAAGATCAGCATGCTGGGGGCAGAAATGGCTGATCCCAGAATCCCTGAAAATCCAAAAGAACTGAAATCCTGAAAGCTCAATCCTGGAGGCTGCTTCTGCAGTCCCTTAGACTTCTTATCAGAGTCTCCACCCCCGTTGATATTTTGTATTTTGCCTGGGGCTATCAATCTTCACTAACACCCTCTCCAGTGTGTGCCTCCTGTATCAATCTTTGGCTTCTGCCCCCACTTTCCCCCGCCCTCCCCATACATACTGACACCAGCAAGCTTACACTCACAGTCTGTACTAGCAGACACCTGGGAACCATGAAGAAATATTAGCACACTCAAGGGCATTGAGTCTTGCCCAAGCATTCTCCCTCTCTTAGATTGAGATCTGAAGAAAATACTGAAGGGGAAGAAATATCTAAGTGGGTAAGCTAACCACCTGATAGGAAAAGTCTGAGGAAAGGGGTTCTATGGGAAGCAGTTGTAGAAATTGTGGCTACCTACCAGAAGGGCAACTGACATCATTAATATCATCAGATAAGTACACATTGTTCTATTCTCTGAAAGAGAGGTGAAAGAACTGTGTTTTCTGAGAAAGTCTACAGGCAGGCTGTCTATTCTCTCCATCTTTAACTTGGTAAGGCTGTGTGATTTCCTGGGGCCCCATAGAATCTGAAGAGACCACTAAGGTTGGCTTACTAGTTGTCTGGCACTGAGCACACCAGACTTCAGGCAAACAGGAGTTGGGACAACTGCAGAATATGTCTGGGACCTCTAAACTACTCAAGTGAGTAGAGGCAACCTTTGAATGATTGAAACTCCAGGAATTTCCTGAAGGAAGGTCACAGCAGCACTAATTAAATAAGAAGTTGATGCTTATAGCCCCTTCATTTATATTCAGATTGTGAAATAGATTAAATTTTATTTTTTGTAAATTTACTATATAAAGCACTTTTACAAAGAATCTTGTAAACTCCTCTAACAATCAAGAAAACATGTACTCTAATTTTCAGAACAGAAAGGAGAGGCTTTGCATTTATTTGAATAATGAAAGGGTAAAGGAATGTGAGCAATGAATCCCATTTTTCTTTTAGCCATTGTTCAGCCACTGATCTCTACTAGTGTAGCTAACAGAGCAGGACATATGGGACTTAGACTTAGGTCACATTAGTAGTAATAAGAATTGTGAGATTGTCATAGAAACACAAAACTGTTTCCTGTGGAATTGGAAAATTAACTGCAAAAAAAATAACAATGGTCTTGTGGAATATTAATGCTAATGGTCACTTAAAAGGTCTGTGATGGGGAAACAAAAACAAAATTACTTTCCTCCATTTTGTTTTTTTAATTTCCCAAGCCCTGGGATAGTCCTTGTATGTTCCCATACATAAGGCACATTATTTTTTTTATAAAGATTTATTTATACAAGCACTGGGGTACAGGCCAGAGGCACCAGAGGCTAAGAGAATTCACCAGAGACAGAGCGGGGAGCAGAGCAGGCAGACGAACCAACATATACTCCTGAGGGGAGCAGCAGGTGAGGCAGAAGAGGTCTGCCACACCATGTAGGTGTCTCCCTGGCAGGCCAAAAGTCGAACCCATGGTTCAGAGGCTGCAGACAGCTTCACAGCGCTGTGCTCAACTCGCTGCACCACCAGGAGGCCCAACATCTTATTTTTCAATCTCAACTGCCCCACTGCTGGAATTTAAGAGGCTAAAAGTAATAGCAGTTACTAATGGTGAATCCAAGAAATTATCCAGGTTGCATCAGTCCAATAATTCATAATTCTTATTCAACAGCATAGAAGTTGTAACAGAGTGGTCCCCAGGAAAGGGGGAGATTCCAGTTTTCCTGCCCGACCCAAGGGAGGGTGGAGCTGAGCAGGGAGAAGAAGCAGCTGCAGAAGGGATGGAGGAAGGAAGTAGGATGGAGAGGTAGAAGGAGACCTGGAGGAGGCACATGGAAAAGAGAGACACATAAAGAAACTGTGCTTGCCTTTTGGTCCTGGACTGTTTGACACAGATGTGGGTGAAACTCATGGGGAGGTGACAATGGCTGTTTTTGTCTCGATTTTGATTTTGCTCTTTTCCTCCCAGACATGTCTGGTTGTTTCTGATCCTTTTCTGTGGGTCCCCACTGGAAGGTGCTTTAGACTTGTGGCAGCTTTCAGGCCTTGCTCTGGGCCAGTCTTGTTTGGATGGACTTTTACCCACAAGGGTATGGGTAATGGTGGGAGCTTGATTTAGAAACTGCATTCTTTGCCTTTCCTGTGTTATTTACTAATTGTATTAAAGTTCCTTTTCATTAAAGTCGTATATGTTTTGTGTTGATGCAGCGGATGGCAGAACCTATTTAGAGCAGGCAGGTTTGAGGGGTCTGGGGTGCCATTCTCCTTGCCCTATAACAGTTGCATGGTCCGTTCCTTGTAAAGATGGGCAACTAAATGCTCCAAGTGTTTAATTGTTAGCTGAGCAACATAAACTAGACTTGTAAAATAACCTAATATTGTGATTCTCATCTCCTATTACATGTTAATTTTCAAAAGGAAATAACATAGTACGAGAAATGTAGCAAGGAAAAATGCAATGGTAAATAACAAACTGATAATATGATTGGTATTCCTTGCTATAAAAATATTGTTTCAAACAGAAGAAAATTTATTTCATATGAAAACAAATTAGTTTCCCTTAATCAATGTTTAATTACACATTAATTATAAAGAAATAATAAGAGACAAATGTCACCAAAAATAGAAAAAATTCTTCATGATCAGAACACTTTCAAATTCAATATGTAGAATACACCTCCCTAGTGGCACAAGGGGTTAAAGCACAGTACTGCGAAGCTATCCACAGCCTCTGCAGTAGGAGTTTGATCCCTGGCCAGGGAGCTACTGACATTGTGCAGCAGACCTCTCCTGTCTCACCCGCTCCTCCCCTCAGCAGTATATTTCAGTCAATCTGTCAGCTCTGTTCCCCACTCTCTCTCTGATAAATCCTCTCACCCCCTGCACCTGTGACCTGTACCCCGGTTCTTATATGCCTAAATAAATAAATCTTTAAAAATAAAAGATGTAGAAAAAGTTATATATCAAAAATATTGTTTGTAAATCTAGTTGCTAAAATCATAGGGGTGGAACTTAACAGTACGAATGCAAAGAAATGTATTCCTTTGAATTTTAATGTATGTATACATGTGAATAGATGAAAACAAGTATATTCCAATAAGACTTCTTTCTCAAGGGAATTATGTGAAGGGATGCTCTGGGCTTTGGCAACCAAATGACAAATGAAAATGAGAATATGGCAGTTTCAACTTATAAAATGTGGCATTAAACATTCTGCATGAAACTATTAAAATGCATGATGTTATTTAAGAGGAAGAGACTAGTCAAGTGCAACTGAGTTCTGCTATCACATTCCAAATGCCACCTCAGCTGCCACCTGGCTTTGATTCTTTCCCAGATCTGAGTATTTATGTGTGAGACAGTTTTTGTCCTACAGATCCAGTTCTTCTGCTGACCCACATTTGTATTCTATCCTTGGGCTCAGTGTTCTCATTCTTCTTTTATAGTGACTTCAATATCCATAAAATTTCTCTTTCCAATGCCAACAATACATACATGCCAATACAGAAAATGCAGGTGAACAACTCTGTATGGTTAAATATTCATTAACAGAAATGCTCAGAAAATGGGGTATCATGATTTATTGAATGTTCTTGGTAGTAAGCTATGGAATATATTTAAATAGCACTTACCATGTGTCAGATGTAACTGTAAGGGTTTTAGATGTATTAACTTGTTTGATCCTTCCAAGTATCGGATGTGTCGAGGCAAATTATCTCTACTTTGTGGATGAAGACTGAGACACAATGAGGTTAATAACTTACCTAAGGTCACCTCCAGGAAACGGTAGAGTAAGAATGTGAACTCAGAAATCTAGTTGCAGAGTTTTGGCTCCTAAATACAAGAACTCCACTGCCTCTCAGTCTCACTAAACACGTTTCTCAAATATTTGTTTATTTACTGCTATAGTGAGTCAATGAGCTGTTTAATTCTATTTAACTACCTTAATAACAATGCAGTATTTTGGGATCATTATGCTGATAGTGAATTCTCATTATATAATTCAATAAATGCTGGGAAGAGAATATAGGGTATTGAACACACACATATTCAATCATGTTCATAATGAACTCTTAGTTATATCCTGAAGGATGAGAGGTTGTAAAACAATAAAAATGAAACCACTTCCCCCCAAAACTAGACATTCTAGTTTTCATAACAATATTGTGACACAAGTACTGATGAAGCGAAAATATATTATTAAACAAGTGAATATAATAAAGACTCCAGCAGAACTTCCAGCCCAGGTGCAATGAACACTTCAATGCAGGCATAATCAACAATTTTGTTTGCTTACAGCTCCTTCCCTTTCAGGATTCATGGCCAGGGCCTCAGAACTCTTATGTACAAGGTCAGGCAGCCGGCCAAGCTGGTTTGTCTCTCCAAGGCCATTCCTGAATGCCTGCATCTTTTCCCCCTTTGCCTTGCCCCCCTTGTCTGGGATTTTTGCCACAAATGGTTGTGCCTGCTGAAAAACGATGTTATCAATGTAACAGATATGGACACAGTTGTGTATAAAAGGAACTCTTGGTCTTTAAACTGGTGCTCAGATTTTACCGGGCTACCCAGGTCTGGGAACTCATGCATGAGTAGTAAAGCTTTTCCTGACATCACCATTCCTGAAGTACCGCTTGTTCTTCCTCTGCCTGGGTAAAAAGTAGAATTTATTTCTACAACACTGATAGAAGATGAACAAATTTAGGAGAGAATTAAGAGTTTGGGCTAATACCACGTAAAATTTAATCATAGGTAACAAGGGGATTTTTGAAGTATGTACAATGAAATATGCAAATGAATAAATAAAATTATTAAAGAGTAAAAAAAAACTTTATAAAGCTACAGAATATATGGAGGCTGAAGAACAGCTCCACAAATGACACCTTGAGCTGACTGTAAAATGAGAAAATTACTGGGCCTCCCCAGTGGCTCAGCGGTTGAGTGCTGGGTTGCGAAGCTGCCGACAGCCTATGCAGCGCCGGTTCGATCCCTGGCCAACGGCAAGGGTCCTACATGGTGCGCAGACCTCTCCTGCGGCCCGCTGCTCCCCTCAGCAATGTACTTCGGTCCTTCTGCCTGCTCTGCTCCCTGCTCTGGCTCTGGTGAATTCTCTCACCCTCCCACGCTTCTGACTGTACCCAGTGCTTGTATGTATGTATATATGTATGTATGTATAAATGAATGAATGAATGAATGAATCTTTAAAAAAAGTGATAAAATTACTCAAATCTGGAAAAATTTTAAATGAAATCTCCATAAGTTGATTAACAGGTATCTCTTTAGAGTATGTTATTACCCTAATGTTATCTCAGTAAAATAATTGAGGTATTTTCTACTGCAATGAACACAGGGACACTTATTCTTAAAACCTAATTTCTTATATTAATAATCAAATGACTTAATCAAGAAAAAAGACTGAAAAATTCAACTATACTTGTCATATCATTCTTTTATCACTTCTAAAATGTTGACTGCATTTAAAGAAATATATGTTATGTAACTATTGTAGGGAGAGGAGTTACTCCTAAATCAAAGAGGGAAAACACTGAAAGTTCCTTTATCAGATCTCACAGTCTCTCCAATACAAAAGATACGCACAGCAATACTGATAAAACACTAACTTTAAGTCCATTAACACATCTTTGGCAAAGCACTATGTAAAATTAGGAATGGGGAAAAATCATTCCTTTTTTTTGTTTGTTTGTTTTTAAGATTTATTTATTTATTTATTTATCTATACAAGCACTGGGTACAGTCAGAAGCGCGGGAGGGTGAGAGAATTCACCAGAGCCAGAGCGGGGAGCAGAGCAGGCAGAAGGACCGAAGTACACTGCTGAGGGGAGCAGCGGGCGGCAGGATTGGTCTGCGCGCCAAGTGGGACCCTCCTCCTGTGGCCAGGGAGCAGCCGGGGATCGAACAGGCACCACAGAGGTTGAGGGCAGCTTTGCAACCCAGCGCTCAACCACTGCCTCCCACCGGGGAGGCCCAGTAATGCAGTTTTGATAAAATATCCAAATTACACAAAGTTTGGGGGAATCCAGGAAGTCTTGGTGCATTACCTCACTCTGACCAGGTAGTGTAATAACACTAAATATGCAAGTGTAGAACATGCTGTCATTCGGCTTGAACATATACGTATATGTACTATATTTACCAATAATCAGAAATTTGTAATATATTGCATTATTACTGTATGTTAACAAGCAAAGTACGTTAAATAAATGTCTTCAAAATTTTTGGTACTCTGTGATAATGTCTGTCTGTTTATGTGCTGTACATGATGTTGACAGAAACAGTGATTGCCATATCAGAGCATTCCAAGCCATTCCAGAAGATATTTATGTTACAGGTCAGGGAGAGGGGCACCCCAGAACCCCTAAACCTGCCCATTCTAAATAGTTTTTGCGATCTATCACATGAAGACAAAACACACAAGATCTTTACTGGAAAGAAATTTCAAAACACAATCAGTGTGCAACAAAGAAAAGTAAAAGAATATGGTTTTCAAATCAAATACCTGAAGTTACCCATTGAGGGCCACAGAGGCTTGAAAGCCTGCCACAAATCTAAGGCATGTTCTGGCGGGGGCCCATGAAAAAGGGTCAGAAACAGCCAGGCAAGTCTGGAAGGAAAAGGAAAAAATCAAAATCATGATAAAAGTGTCATTGTTGGGCCTCCCCGGTGGCGCAGTGGTTGAGCGCTGGGTTGCGAAGCTGCCCGCGGCCTCTGCAGCGCCGGTTCGATCCCCGGCTGCTCCCCGGCCACGGAAGGAGGGTCCCACATGGCGTGCAGACCTCTCCTGCGCCCGCTGCTCCCTCAGCAGTGTACTTCGGTCCTTCTGCCTGCTCTGCTCCCCGCTCTGGCTCTGGTGAATTCTCTCACCCTCCCGCGCTTCTGACTGTACCCAGTGCATGTATAAACAAAACAAACAAACAAACAAACAAATAAATAAATAAATAAAACATGCCTCTATAAAATAATTAAAAAAAAAACAAAAAACAAAAAAACAAAAATAAAAGTGTCATTGTTAACCTCCCTACCGGGCTATCACCCACATCTGTTTCAACCAGTCACAAAAAGCAAGTTCAGCTTCTTCACGTGTCCCTCTGCTCCCTGTGCCTCCTCCATGTCTCCTTCTTGATCTCCATCCTGCTTCTTCCTTCTTCAGTCTCCTCTCTATATTCTTCCTCTTTCTGCACATCTCCAATCTTCCAAGGGCTGCGCAGGAACCTGGAACCTCACCTTTTCTTGAGGACCACCCTGTTATATTTGGAGATTCACATACACTCAAGAGGAAGAAACTAAACCTTTTATTATTATTTTTTTTGTTTTTTAATATTTTATTTATTTATTTTTGCATAGAAGAACTGGGGTAAAGGAAAGAGGTGTGGGAGGGGTGAGAGGATTCACCAGAGGCAGAGTGGGGAGCAGAAAAGGGAGATCAACTGAAATACACTGCTGAGGGGAGCAGAAGGTGAGACAGAACAGGTCTGCTGCGCCATGTGGGTAGCTCCCTGGCACGTGATCAAACTCTGGCTATTGGTGGGCCTTCACAGTGGTAGTGCTGAGACTTAATTCCTAGGCCACCAGGGAGGCCCCTGAACTTTTTATTATTATCAGAAGAATGGGGTAAGCTAAAATTTCAGTTGGAATTCAAGAGTCTCATTTCCATTTTTAAAACAATGTGTAAATGAAGAAACTGCTAATTATGAATAGCATACCTGTTTTGTAACAAGTTGGTGTCCAGTAAAAAGGGAGGTCCCAGGTCCCCTGTCCCACCCAAGGAATGGCAGAGCTGAGCAGGAGGAAGAGAAGCTGACGAGGAGACTGGAGGAAGGAAGAAAGGTGGGGAGCAATAAGGAGACCTAGAGGAGACACATGGAGCAGAGAGACATGTGAAGAAGTTACACTTGCTTCTTGGTCTTGGACTGGTTGAAACAGAGGTGGGTGAGATACCCTTGGGGAGCTTAATAATGGAAGCTTTTATCTTGATTTTGATTTTTCTCTTTCTGTCCTAGACATGCTACTCTCCTTCTGCCCATTTCCTATGGGTCCCCACCAGGATGTACCTTAGACTTGTGGCAGGCTTCTGGACCTCAGTGGCCCTGCTTTGGGCCAGCCCTCATTGGCTGGGCTTTTTACTCATGAGGGGATGGGTAACTTTGAATGTTTGACTCAGAAACTATATTCTCTTTCTCTTCTCTCTTTTGCACACTAGTTCTATTAAAATTCTTTTTTATTCAATGTTTAGTGCATTAAGCATATATTTTGTCTTTATGTGGCAGATGGCAGAACCCATTTAGAGTGTCCAGGTCTGGGAGTCCCAGGGCGCTGCTCATTTTGCCCACTAACATCTTGAACTTCATTTTGAATTATGAGGACAAAGTCAGACCTTAGGGATGGCAAAGCATAGAGTTAGAAAGAACTCAGGTCCCCAAGGACTTTGTGCATCAAAGACGGTATGTCATAACCTAATTACTTACTTCAAGAATTCTACATGAAAGATTAAAAAAAAAAATCAGCCTGTCTCTGTTATTTGGGCCTTTGCTATTTTGGGCCTCTATAATTGTAGAAATACAACTTATCTGTAAGTGATCCAATTTGTATATTATGGACAAGTCAGAAGGGTCTATCTCGTTGGGGGTGACTGTAGGATAGGCCACAGGAAGGGGGTAAAAAATTCACCAGATACTGGGCCTCCTCAGTGGCACGAGGGTTTAAGTATTCAGCACTATGAACTTTCGACAGCCACTGCAGCACGAGTTAGGCCAGGGAGTTACCCACATGGCACAGCAGACCTTTCCTCTCTTGCCCATTGTTCCCCTCAGCAGTGAACTTCAGTGGTTCTGCCTGTTCTGTTCACCACACTGTCGCTGGTGAATCCTCTCATGCCCTGCATGTCTGGCCTACACCCCAGCTCTTGTATGCATAAATAAATATATCTTCCCAAAAATCCACCAGATGCTGAGTGGAGAACAGAAGATTTATTGAAATACCCTGCAAGCGAGAGGGGTTGGGGAGAAGGGATATATAGTCTGCTCATGAAGAAGGGCCTGAGTCTTCTTTTTACATGATCTCAGGGCTCAGTTTGCTCCATTGATCTGCTGGGATGTCTGGCTTGGGCATTGACCTTTGATACAGGTTGTGTTCTGACTCTGCTTTTCCATCCTGGAGCTCTGCAGGTCCTGGTCATGGTGATAGGTTTTAGGACCTGTTCCCATCCAACCTTACAGATTCTCCCTTATCTATTTCAGCCTCCTAAACATGACTGCTGGACAAGAAATGGAGGCTTAGTTTTAATCTTAGCCATGATATCCTAACAATCACAGCCATTTCAGAAAGATTTTATTGTTGGACTTAAGTTTCTAGAATTTATTTCCTGAAGAACCATTTCTGCAAAGACAACAAATGAGAGCTTTACGAGAGGGCTCAAACACCTTTGATCAAGCAGTCAATGAAAAGGTATCATAATATACCAGGAATAATTAAATAAGAATTTAAACTATGGAAATTGGATATGAAAAATGGTATTAAAAAAAAATACTTCTACTCGATATCCCACCTCTTCCTCAAGTCTTAATTTGTTTACTCTGATAAATTATTATTTTAATCAGTTCAAGTGTCTAAAAATACTTTTAAAGTAACAAAACCACTTTCTTTTTTGAAATTATAAACTTTCTTCAGCTTTCTCTCACACTTTGAGCCTCATCCTTCCTATTGAATAATAACCTTAATTTATCCAGGATGCCAGACTGAAGGAGAGTGGCAAAGATAGTTGTGTATTTGTATACAGGATTAGTAAATCTTAGGACAAGCTTAAGGGCTTAAGGTTCTATTTAAAATTCAAGGTTGGCTTGTGTGAGAATAGCACAAAATGTGTAAACAACTACAGGATGATTTTTATTGCAACATTTTCCCATAGAATTGCATTATTGTCAGTTTGTGATTTTGAGAACTTGTAAATTATGCCATTATTTAAAAAATAATACCCCCTATTTTTTCTCTTTTGTCTCATGAAAGTAAAACTGGTTTTGACTTTTTATTACCATTTACCTTCCAGCCTGTAAGTCTATTTCTGCTTATCTTTGAAGGTAAGATGAGTTTCCTATAAACAAAAGAATGAAGGACTTTGTTTTTAAATCCACTCAGCCTCTCTGCCTTTTCACTGATAAATTCCACCCATTTACTTTTAAGGTGATTATTGAGAAATAAGCCTTACTGATGTCCTTTTTGGAGTTAGTGTGGGGTCCTTGGATTGACTCTAGGAAAGGTGTCACCAGAGCTCCCCTTTCAGCGGCGAGTTTCCCAGGCGAGTTTCTCCATGAGACAGGGATGTTAGTTATATTTAAAGAGCAGGCTTATTAGGGAAAGGGACAGAAGACTAAAGGACACTGCTGCCCTGAAGAGGGAGAAAGTTGGTGAAAGGAAGCAGCTGCTTTAGTCACAGGTGGTCAGAAAAACTGCTTCCCTATTGTGGTTGTGGGGGCAGCGTTAAGTTTTCATCATCTTCAGGGAGGGGCTCATCTTTGTAGGTGCAAGGTTTGTGCCCCTGACACTCCCTCTAACAGTCTGATAGTTTCTGGGTGTTGTGCCTCCTGATCTGGACATTGATGCCTAAGGGTCTTGGTTTCTATAACTGGGTTAATGGCTTACACTAATCATCTCTACCCCTACCTCCTTGTATGAGTTAGGTTCTCGACCTTGTATTTCCTTTCCTCCATCATTACTGCCATTTTGTTATTTTTTAAAAATTTCATGTTTTTCATTTCATTTTATTGGATAGTTTTATTTCATATTCAATTTAGAGTCTATTTCAATTGTCTTCTATTTTTGTGTATGACGGACTATGTTTGACTGGTTAGACAATTTTGGTGGAAGCTTAGAGCAGAAAAAATTAGAATGGGAGTTCTCACAAAGTCAAACACTAGAGGTGGGGTAAGGATGACTAAGGAAATTTAAACAAAACTGAATAGGGAATTTTTCAGGAAGTGGGATCAGAAAAGATTATCAACTAGAGGTGAGGACAGTGAGGATTATCAAAGAAGACCAACTCAACCTAACCCCAAGGCAATAATTGACACAGTAATTACATCAAAGAACTCTATAAATGAATATTCCTTGCTCTGACAAAATATAGCTCTTGTCTTGTAAGACTGCCTGTCTGTATCTATGCAGGTGTCTCTCTTTCCTTTTTTTTTCCTTTCCTCAATAAACTTGTCATATGCTGATAAAGGGGAACATCTGCTGAATTCCCTCTCAGAAGGACCAAAGAACTCCATGCACTGAACCCCATCATCGGAACCCCAACATGGGCACGTGTCCTTGAGTTAACAGCAGAGGGCTCCGTATGACAGCTGCTCCTCCCACTCAGGGGCTGCACTGCCCCAGTACATAATTGATATCCATTTCTCTTTCTTGGTTGTCTTGTTTAATGGTGATTTGGTTGAAAATATCAGTCTATAGGGGAACGAACCTGGAGCCTTCACTCTGTTGTCATCTTGCCAGATTCCAACTCTCATTTATATTCATATATAACACTTAACCAAATATAAGTTCTGAATGAATCCTTGCAAGATGAATGAATAGAATAGTGATAGATGGATAAAAAGATGAATGGAGAGAGGAGATTTCATGAGAGTTGTCTGGTAAAGAAACTAAAATGAAAATCTGTGTTTAATGGTTTCTAGGAAAGGGAAAATGAAAGGAATTTAAAAAAGATTACACAAATAAAAAGAAAAAGTACAGATATGGTATAGCAAACATAGGAGAAAGTGGTCAGAAATTTAGATTGCTGCAAAGAGAAAGTAGCTATGATGACCCCCACCTCCACCCCTGCAAAAAAATAAGAAAGTTTTATAAATAGTAGAGACTAGACCAATTGGTAAGATTAAAACAGTGCAGCAGGGTGATCTCAGGCAAAGGGGAGTTTCCAGTTTCCTTGCCCAATCCAAGGAAGGGTGAACTGGGCAGGGGGAGTTAGAGAAGAGACTGGGAGAGGGAAGGGAAGAGATCAAGGAGAGGACCTGGAGGAGGCAGTTGGATCAGAGAGACCCATGAAGAAGCTGTGCTGGTTTCTTGGCCTTGGGCTGCTACCAGTGATTTAGGGGACATGGAAAGAGATAGTTGAAAGAGACAGAGACATGGGTGGGTGATCCATGGGGAGGCTGACAATGGCAGCATTTATCTTGAGTTGGATTTGCTTTTTTTTTTTCTTTTTTGTTTATTTATTTATTTTTAATACAAGAGCTGGGGTATAGGCCAGAGGCATGGGAGGGTGAAAGGATTCACCAGAGACAGAGCAGGGAGCGAAATAGGCAAACGACTAAAATACACTGCTGAGGGGAGCAGCAGGCGAGACAGGAGAGGTCTGCTGAGCCATATGGGTAGCTCCCTGGCCGGCCAGGAATTGAACCTGTGCTGCAGAGGCTGTGGACAGCTTCACAGCACAGCACTCAATCCATTGTGCCACTGGGGAGGCCCATTGACTGGGATTGGATTTTAGTTTGCTCTTTTCTTTACAGACTTTTCCAGCCCCCCTCTGTCACTTTCTTTTTTTAATGTATTTTTTTTTAAGATTTATTTATTTATACAAGCACTGGGTACAGTCAGAAGCTCAGGAGGATAAGAGAATTCACCAGAGCCAGAGGGGAGAGCAGAGCAGGCAGACTGATGAAGTACACTGCTGAGGGGAGCAGCGGGCAGCAGGAGAGGTCTGTGTGCCATGTGGGACCCTTGCCTGGTGGCAGAGATCGAACTGGTGCTGCAGAGGCTGTGGGCAGCTTCACAACCCAGCGCTCAACCGCTGCACCACTGGGGAGGCCCACCTTCTGTCACTTTCTTGTGGGTCCCCACCAGAAGGTGTCTGGGACTTTTGGCAAGCATTTGGACCTTGACACTTTTGACCAACTCTGTTTGGCTGACATTTACCCATGAGGGTGATGGAGTTCAGATGATGGGGTTCAGCATGTGTAAGTTCTTGGGTCCCTCTGAGGAAGCATTCAACAGATGTTCCCATTCATCAGCACATGGCAAGTTTATTGAGGAAGGGAAGAAGAAAGAGATGTCTGCATAGACACAGACAGGCAGTCTGGAAGAACTCTTTTGCTAGGGTAAAGGGTGTTCTTTTATAATGTTCTTTAATAGAATTATTATGGAAAGTATCCCTTTGGGGTCAGATTGAGTGGTGGTCCTTTGCTGATCCCATCTTAGATACCTGGAAATTTCTCTTTTTTTATAAAATATTTATTTATTTATGCAAGCACTGGGTACAGTCAGAAGCACGGGAGGGTGAGAGAATTCACCAGAGACAGAGCGGGGAACAGAACAGGCAGACCAACGAAATACACTGCTGAGGGGAGCAGCGGGCATGGCAGGAGAGGTCTGCATGCCATGTGGGACCCTTGCTGGTGGCTGGGGATCAAATCGGCACTGCAGAGGCTGCAGGCAGCTTCGCAGCCCAGCGCTCAACCACTGTGTCACCAGGGGAGGCCCAGATTCCTGGAAATTTCCATAGCTAGGTTTAGTCCATGATTCATTAATCATCCTTACCTCCACCTCTGCTATCTATCCTCATGAGGCCTTTCATCCTCAACTTTTCTACTCTAAGATTCCATCAAGGGAATGGGTAACCTAGATGCTTAATTTGGAAACTATATTTTTTCTCTTCTTTCTACTGCACACTAATTGTATTGAAGTTCTTTTCTATTGAAGGTATTATACACTAGAGTATTTTTTGTCTTGATGTGGCAGATGGCAGAATCTACTTAGAGCAGATTTTTGGGGTTCTGGGGTACTCCTCACTGTCACAGTATTACTACTAAATTTAAAACTAAGCCCCTATTCCTTGCTCAGCAGAGAAGTTTGGATACAGGGAGTGGATGGAACTGTCGTGGAACCTGGACATTAAGCTGATGATCTGATGAACTGACGATCTATCATGCAAATTCAGATCATCATTCAGGACCCCCCCACCCAATACAAGCCACCCTAACCAATCAATGATGCCTGGAGCATAAATATAACCTTGGGACCCTCGCTCTCTGTGCAGTAGACAACTCCTGTCTTACACACTGCTCCTCTTAGCAATGTATTTCAGTAAATCCACTTGTCCTGTTATCCACTCTGTCTCTGGTAAATTCCTTCACCGCCCAAGGTTCCAGCCTACACCTCACTTAACTCTAAAAGCATTCACCCTACTCCATAATAACACTTTTATAGATATTGTCTTACTATGGGGAAGAGAAGGTAACAAAATATTGACTAATATGTTTCATAAAAGCATTATTATTACTTTTAAACTACATTGCCACATATTCACAATATTTCTAGTGTTGTTGGCATAAGGAGCAAACTCTGAGTCCATGGATAACATCTTGAATGAACTTTACCTTGAGTCAGGAACATGCGAGCACTTCCCAGGGACATGCTGAGAGATGAGTCAATGAGCCAGTTTGTAAGGCAAGACTTTGCTGCTCAGTGAGCAGCCTCTTTTGTATGTATTAGCAGTAATAAACATTTTTTATTATATGACAATGGCAGAAGGAGCAGGGTTCAGGGGAGACAGAGGGTAATCAATTTTATGGGGAACTGGAGGGGACATGCTGGCCATGTATACAGGGAGGACTTCTTGTGAAGTTACTTGATGTAATTTCTGAGCTTCCAGAGCACCTCAGACCATGGCCACAATCAATCAATGGCTATCTAGGTGTCATGGCTGCCTCGTGATGGGGGCTATTGTTTTAGAGCAGTCATGCAAGAATGTCTTTTCGAAATCCTACCCACACACAGGTGCATAGGGAGGCCACATGGGGTGCACAGAAAGGCCACACTTTACTCCTTGATGTTTTAACAAGCTCTACCCCCATCGCATGCTAAAGAGATCTCAGGTGCCCAGGATCACAACCCCTAGCATACTGTAAAAGGCAGGAACGGACACAGTGCAGGTTTCCTGATCCAGCAGACCGGGCAAAGGAGGAGTCAGAGTCCTCAGTGGCTTTTTGCAGGTCTTTTATTGGGGTTCACCAGGCATATGGCAGGCAGGGGTGCTGGGGGGACCGGGAGACTGGCAGTCCTCCCAGTCCCCAGCAAGTCTTCACTCTATCTGGGCCCTCTGGCATTCTCTGCTTCTCTCTCGGCTTCTCTTTCGGCTTCTGCTGCTTCTTGGCTTCTCCTGGCGTCCCCGTGACGCCACCCTTAAAAAGCACAGTCTTAGTGCAGGTGTACCCACTTCAGGTGCCCGCCATCAGGCATGCATTCAGGATCACAGGGTTCCCTCATCTATCCTGATGGTGGGAGGGCAGAAAAGCCTGATACCTTTTACCTTACCCTACAGTCCACCCTCTCAGGGTTTTCTGCCATATAGTCTACATATATACAATTTTCTAAGCAAACAAACACTGCAGCCATGGCCCACAAAAGCAAATGCATCACAATAACAACAAAATACAACAGAACACAAATAAGTCCAGGCAGGGCCCCAATCTAGTGCAAAAGACAATTATTGGTACCAGCAGATGAGCCACCACATCTGCTGCCGAAGGCACTGCTCATACGAGGGAGGGGAATCACTCACGGCATCTACTGTAACACACCAGGAGCCGTCAGTATTCCTGGCCTTCTCTGGCTGTAATCTCGGCTACAAGCCACATACCGCATACACCCCCAGGATGCACTAGCTCTGGGATTGGCGATTCTAATCTGTTGGGGGTAATCACCAACCCTCAGGGTTTCTGTCTGCAGTCGCTCCAATACTCGGCCTTCATGGCCACCCATGCGACTCGCAGACCCCTGCACTCAGGCCAACCCACTGCACAAGCACATGGATCGGGGATCCAAACTCTACATTTGGCTTGGGCTCCACCCCAAGCCACGTTCCCCACCCGTCCCCCAAGGAGGGTTCCTCAGCTCCTCACCCTCACTCAAGAATGAGCAGGGCATCACCCACAGGTGATTTTACGAGACTCCCAGGTCTTCAGCATACTCAGGCTGCTTAACAGCCGCTCAGGGCTTCTCAACTTAGCATCAGCACCAGCTTTTGCCTTCTCAGTTGGCTTTTCTCCTCCACCTGGCTGCTGGAAACACACAGGCTGCTTTTGGCCATCAAGGCCCACTGGCCACCCCCAGATTCCCAAAAAAAAAAAAAAAAAAACATAACCTGCCAAGGTCCTCCACCTTCTGGCGGGATTGTCAGTCCAAGTCCATCAGTCGAAGTCTGTTGGCCTTTCCCTGCATCAGCACTGGCGAGCTCTGAATCGTGGTCCTCTCCTCTCCGACAATTCTGCTGCCTCAGGGGTTGTTGGATGCTTCTCTCAGGCAACTCCTCCACACGAGGTCTCATCCTGCAGCTCCTGGACCTTGTCCATCTCCTGTGCCGCCATGATGCCTCCAGCGTTGTCACAGGGAAACAGTCTGTTACTCCTTAGTCCCTCCAGGTCTTCGGAGGGCTCCATACCTGTCTGCATGGATCATCTTGCCGACTTACGCCAATTGTAAAAGGCAGGAATGGACACAGTGCAGGTTTCCTGATCCAGCAGACTGGGCAAAGGAGGAGTCAGAGTCCTCAGTGGCTTTTTGCAGGTCTATTATTGGGGTTCACCAGGCATATGGCAGGCAGGGGTGCTGGGGGACCGGGAGACTGGCAGTCCTCCCAGTCCCCAGCAAGTCTTCACTCTATCTGGGCCCTCTGGCATTCTCTGCTTCTCTCTCGGCTTCTCTTTTGGCTTCTGTTGCTTCTTGGCTTCTCCTGGCGTCCCTGTGACCCCGCCCTTAAAAAGCACAGTCTTAGTGCAGGTGTACCCACTTCAGGTGCCCGCCATCAGGCATGCATTCAGGATCACAGGGTTCCCTCATCTATCCTGATGTTGGGAGGGCAGAAAAGCCTGATTTTTTACCTTACCCTACACATACCATGAATCTGACTTCCAGAATGGAGGGGTTCTGGAAACTAAGGATGGAGTTAAGCAGACATACCTGGTTTATAACTGAGTACATGTGATGTCGTTTTTGGAGTCAGTTGGTTTGGAGTGCGAGGTCCTTGGGTTCTCTCTGGGAAAGGTTTCACCAGAGCTCCCGTTTCAGCAGCACATGGCGAGTTTCTCCACGAGACAGAGATGTTACTTATATTTAAAGAGCAGGTTTAGGGCCTCCCCTGGTGGCACAGCGGTTGAACGTTGGGCTGCGAGGCTGCCCGCAGCCTCTGCAGCACAGGTTTGTTAAGTTTGTTCCCTGGCCGTAGGCGAGGGTCCCACAAAAAAATAAATAAATAAATAAATAAAAAAGCAGGTCTTTTAAGAAAGGGGACAGAAGAATAAAGGGCACTTGCATAGACACAAGCAGGTAGGAAGAGCTGCCCCAAAAGGGAAATATTTGCTAGGAGAGGCCTGCATGGTTGCTGGCGGCAGGAAGCTTTGAGGAGGAGAACTGCCTCTGCTGAGGAAGGTCAGTGAAAAGAAGTCCCGGCAGGTACAGGCCAAGGGCAGCCAGAAAGCTGCTGCCCTGCAGAGGGAGAAAGTTGGTGAAGGGAAGCACCTGCATAATCACCAGTGGCCAGAGGAAGTGCTGCCCCATTGTGGAGACAGAGTTAGGTTTTATCATCTTCAGGGAGGGGTTCATCTTTGTAGGTGGATGGTTCATGCTCCTGACACTCCCTATAGCAGTCTGATAGTTTCTGGGTGTTGTACCTTGTAGGGTAAGGAAAAATGTCAGGCTTTTCTGCCCTCCCGCCTTCAGGATAGATGATGGATCCTTGTGTTCTTGAATGCATGCCTGATGGCGGCCACCTGGAATAGGGTGTGGGCATAGGTAGATGGGATTCACTTGGGCTAAGACTGGGTTTTTAAGGGCGGCGTCACGGGGACGCCAGCAGAAGCCGAGAAGAGCAGAAGAAGCCTAGAGAGAAGCAGAGAACACCGGAGAGCCCAGATAGAGTGAAGAAGACTTGTTGGGGACTGGGAGGCCTGCCAGCCTCCTGCACCCCAGCACCCCTGCCTGCTGTGTACCGGGCAAAAGCCACTGAAGGCTCCAGGACTCCTCCTTTACCCGGTCTGCATGGGATCCTAGAAAACCTGCTCAGTGTCCCATTCCTGTCCTTACATACCTCCCGATCTGGGTGTTGTGATGCCTAAGGCTCTTGGTTTCTTAAAACTGGGTTAATGGCTTACACTAATCATCTCTACCCCTACCTCCTTGTGTGAGTTAGGTTCTTGACCTTGTATCTCCTTTCCTCCGTCACATGCAGGTGCAGGCTCCCTTGTGCTTCTCTGGCTTAGACTTCTACCTAAGTCTTAAAGGAGAGACCTGGAGAGACACTTGGAAGAGACATGTGGATGGGAGGCATGGGCATGCTATCTTTGGCAGAGACAATGGCAGATGTTGCATTAATCTATACCTCCATTTTTTTTTAACTTTTTTTTAAAGATGTATTTATTTTTATACAAGAGCTGGGGTACAGGCCAGAGGCGTGAGGATTCAACAGAGACAGAGTGGGGAGCAGAACAGGCAGACTTGCTGAAATACACTGCTGAGGGGAGCAGCGGGTGAGACAGGAGAGGTATTCCGCACCATGCGGGTATCTCCTTGACCGGCTGGGAATCAAACCCCCTCTACAGAGTCTGTGGACAGATTCACAGTGCTGCGCTCAACCCTCTGCACCACGGGAAGGCCCTCCATTGTTATTATTATTTTTTTAATCTCTCCTTGTGTCCCAGCTCTCTGGGACCTGCTTAAGCCCTTCTTGTGATTCTTCACCAGAAGATACTGTGGTGGGGACAAAGCAGGATGAAGGCCAGAGGCATAGGGGTGAAAGAATTCACCAAAAACAGAGTGGAGAGCGAAGAAGGCAGACTTACTGAATGCATTGCTGAGAGGAGCAGCAGGCAAGATAGGAGGTATTGCCTGCACTGGGGGAAGAGTCTAGAGGTTCTTTTTTTTTTTTTTTAAAGATTTATCTTTATTTATTTATACAAGCACTGGGTACAGTTAGAAGCCCGGGAGGGCGAGAGAATTCACCAGAGCCAGAGCAGGGAGCAGAGCAGGCAGAAGGACCAAAGTACACTGCTGAGGGGAGCAGCGGGCGCAGGAGAGGTCTGCGCGCAATTCGGGACCCTCCTCAGGTGGCCGGGGAGCAGCTGGGGATCGAACCAGCACTGCAGAGGCCGCAGGCAGCTTCGCAACCCAGCGCTCAACCGCTGCGCCACTGGGGAGGCCCTAGAGATTCTTTTTATACTCCATTTTCCTGGGCTTCCTTTCTCAGGGAATTTGCTGGGATAGCTGGACTTGGGTGTTGACCTTTGAAGCAGAATGTGTCTTGAGTCAGCTTCCACTTTCCTGGAGCTAGCTGTTCTCCATTCAGATTAATGGTCTGAAGGCCCAGTTCCCAGGACAACCCTATTGTGTCCCTTATCCACTCAAGTCTCCCAAACTAGCCTTCTGGGCAGGGAGTGTGGGCTTTGTTTTTAATCTTATAAAAAGAGACTAACAGGCACCTTAAACTTATAACAAACTTTCTTTTTTCCAAAGTCTAAAGATGTAGGATGACATCTGGAACCATGTGCTCAGTAGCCCCATTTCAAGCCCACCCTATTTACCTGGGCATTTGTCCACAAAGGGATGGGTGATTTGGGGGTTTTATTTGGATTCTAAGTACTATCCTTTTTTTCTCTTCAGCTCTTTCACATGAAGAACTGATTCCTTTGGTTGTGTGTGTGTGTGTAGCTGAATTCCTTTTAGAGTGTTCACCTCTTAACAATTTGGGGTCCCTGAGTGCCCCTAAGTCATATGTTAATATTGCCTATTATAAAAAGTAAGGTAATTAACAAATTTCCACTAACATTAAACTTTTTAAATCACAATATGTATTCTTCTATATAAAAATGTAATTTAGACTTTGGAAAATTTTGTGTAGTGTGGCATAGTAATTTAGCAATTTAAGAAATGTAGCATTTCAAGAATATATGATATATATGATTTTTATGATATGCCATACGTGGTATTGTTACAGGGCAGGGAGAGGGGCACCCCAGACCCCGCAAACCTGCCTGCTCTAAATAGGTTCTGCCATCCGCCACATCAACACAAAACATATGAGACTTTAATGGGAAGGAACTTTAATACAATTAGGAAACAATACAGGAAAGGCAAAGAATATAGTTTCTAAATCAAGCACCCAAAGTTATCCTTCCCCTGTGGGTAAAGTCCACCCAAGCAGGATTGACCCAGAGCAAGGCCCCAAAGCCTACCACAAGTAAAGCATCTTCCAATGGGGACCCACAGAAAAGGGTCAGAAACAACCAGACAAGTCTGGAAGGAAAAGAGCAAAATCAAAATCAAGACAAAAGCTGCCATTGTCACCTCTCCACGGGTCTCTCACCCACATCTGTGTCACCCAGTCCATGACCAAAAGGCAAGCACAGTTTCTTCACGTGTCTCTCGGCTCCATGTGCCTCCTCCGGGTCTCCTTCTGGCTCTCCATCCTGCTTCCTTCCTCAGTCTCCTCTGCAACTTCTTCTCTCCCTGTTCAGCTCCACCCTCACTTGGGTGGGGCAGGGAACCTGGAACCGTCCCCTTTTCTGGGGAACACCCTGTTACAGTACTTGTTGTGTTTTTTGGAGCCTGTGGGTTTGGAGTGCGGGGTCCTTGGGTTCACTCGGGAAAGGTTTTACCAGAGCTCCTGTTTCAGCAGCACGTGGAGAGTTTCCCAGGCAAGTTTCTCCATGAGACAGAGATGTTAGTTATATTTAAAGGGCAGATTTATTAGGCAAAGGATAAAACAGTAAAAGACACTTGCATAGACACAGGCAGGCAGGAAGACCTGCCCCCAAAGGGACAGGTTTACTGAGAGGCCTACATGGTTGCAGGTGGGAAGTCTTGACAGGTCAGGGGTAGGCAGGTAGGCTCCTGCCCTGCAGAGGAGAGAGTTGGGGAAAAGAGGCACCTTCATAGTCACAGGTGGTCAGTGGGAGTGCTGCCCCAAGCCTGTGCAGAAACTGCACTGATATAGTCTTCTGCTTGGGAGGGGCTCACTCCTTGTGAGCCATCAGTTGGTTGCTAATTTTGGGTAACTATGCAGATTCTGAAAGGAACTGGAGATTCTACAATGGGCTCAATCACCTTATCTTTACCTTTGGGGTCTGTTGGGCTCAATCTCCTTCTCTTTACCTTTGGATGTGCCCTCACCCTCGGATACCTGCTTGGATATTATGCTTTGTAATCTAGGCATTCAGGCCTAAGGATACTGGTCTGCACCTAAGGTTACTAGTTTCCACAGCGGTGGTGTCTGTGCCTCAAGATCTTGGTTTCCTTAGCTGTGTCAATGGCTATGTTAATCTCTTACCCCCACCATCTTGTGAGCAAGAAACACCTCCTTTGTGGTGCACCTCCTTTTCAGTTTGTTTTTTATTTTAATTCTTGCCCTCCATCAGCATTTACATTAAATTTGCATATCAATTTGTCAATTTATCTTTCTAGTCTGTATCCATTCAATCACCCATTATTTTATCTGCCTGTTCTTTGTTTCCATGTGCATTGCATTATTTTTGTTTTTGTTTTCAGTCTTCTGGGAAATTATCCTGCTACTTCTGCACCATGTGTTATATTGGATTGATTTTCCATACCATTAAATTGAATATGTGCTGTGGAAAATTTGACTTTTTATATAACAGAAGTTCAGGTAGACATTAATTTTATGATTTCCAGCCTTTTGTCAGAAAAGATTCAATTTTTCTACAATAACATATTTCAATGATTTAATGTGAAATTTTGCCAATTTATGTAAGAATTTTGGTAAGCAGATTAAACCTAATTTGAAATGCAACATAAATTACATAAAAATAAAATTCTTTGCTCTGGAATTTTTACAGGGCAAGGAGAGGGGCACTCTGGAAGCCAAAACCTGTCTATTCTAAACAGCTTCTGCCATCCATTGCATCAAGACAAAACATAAGCTTCAGCATAAGACCTTTAATGAAAAGGAACTTTAATACATTAGTGTGCAATAAAGAAAATACAAAGAATTTAGTTTCCAAATCAATCAACCAAAGTTACCCATCACTTTGTGGGTAAATACCCAGCCAAACAGGGTTGGCCCAAAGCAGGGCCACTGAGGTCCCAAGAGCTTGCCACAGTTACTTGTCGCTGATTCCAAAGACTGTCATATGTGTCACCCCCAGAGTTGAGTGTTGGTGAGGATCCCAAGCCCCAGGGAAAATGCCAGCAAAATATTTATAGGGATGGAGACTGATAAGATATATATGGAACTGCAGAGGCAGCCTCTGGTATTTAGGGCTTGAGATTCAATGTTAAAAATTTCAGCATTTTTACATCTTCAGGGATTCTGGGGTCAGCGATTTCTGGTCCTACCAAGCTTATCTTGCAGAAGTCTGTTGCGGGACTCTGAAGGACTCGAAGCAGCCAAGCTCAGAGAGGAAATGTTTGGAGGCTTTGTAAGTAGCTGAGTGACTGAAAATGTTCCAGGTTTTGCTGCTATTACAGCCTGGCAGGGAAGGTGAGGACCGGAGCAGGAGGCTTTGCTGAGCTGTGTGTGTGTGGCCATTTGTTGAGTCATTTGGACATTGCAGCGTCTGTCTTGAGTTTAGCTTGTCTGGTGCTGTGCCGGGGTATCTTGGCAGCTCTGGTGAGTATCTCCTGTTGTGACTCCTGCTGTCTTCATGAGTTGGATCCCATCCTATAGTCTAGCTACCACATGCTCCAGGCGCTCAGTGGTGGGAAGATGCCATCTTGGGAGTGTTTGTGATTAGTACTTTAAAAAAGTGGACACTCCTTTGGGTGGGTTAAATGGTCATTTTGGCCTCCATATCTCTGTGATTTGCCCTGCTTTGCTCAATAAATTTCATTATTGTTGTTCTCTGAAACTGAGTAGACTTCCAATTGTGTGTGTGGGTGAAGAGTTCAGACAGTGATCAATAAACTATTTGGGCAGTGTCCTTGGCCAGTTTTAGTGCCCCTTGTTGTCCTGTATCACCACAAGTCTAAGGCATCTTCTGTTGGGAACCCATGAGAAAGGGGCAGAAATAACCACACCAGTCTGGAAGGAAAAGAGCAAAATCAAAATCAAGATAAAAACTGCCATTGTTAGTCTCTCTCTCCCATGTCTGTATCAGTGTCTCCTTCCATGTCCCCCAAGTCCCTGAGATGCAAGGCTGAGAAGAAAGTTGCTCCAAGTGCCACTTCCAGGTCTCCTCTGGCTCTCTACCCTGCTTCCTTCCTCCCCCATCTCATCTCCAACTTTTCCTTCCTGCTCAACTCCACCCTTCCTTGGGTGGAGCAGGAAACCTGGAACCTCCCCTTTCCCCGGGAACCACCCTGTTACAGAGTGACTGGCAAAGGTTATGAAAGAAGTATTTTTCTCCCAATTCATTAATTTTCAGTATTTAAACTTTTTTATAGAACAGAGTTTAGTACAATAAAATATATCTCCTTTCCTTCAGCTACTTTAGTCATTAAGAAAAAATAGCAGAAGTGAATAAAAAATAAGTACATTTCATTATTAATTTTTTTCTTTGTTGTGTTCTCTGACAAGTAAAAGTTTTCATACTGAAATTTCTCAATTGCTTCAACTTGGCAATTGCAATGAGACTGAGGATAAGTAATTTTTTCCTACACTGTTCTCACTTCTGTTTATCCTTGATTTATTTAAATATCATTGTCATTCTGTTTACAACATCACAGAAAGTTTACCTTTGCTGCTTCTTAGCTGCCATTCCTTGCACCCCTTTCCTGACATCAAAAAATCTATAATAGGGGCCTCCCTGGTGGCACAAGGGGTTAAGTGTCAGCACCCACTCTGTCTCTGCTGAATCCTCCCCCTTCCATACCCCAGTTCTTGTATGCATAAATAAATAAATATTTTTTAAAAATCTATAATAGAAAAATATGATTCTAGTGGTAAGAAAACAATTGATGTAAAAAAGGAGTAACAGCATATTCTCAGAAATGTTTGCCAGCTGCTGAACACATGACCTGAGATACACACAAACACACACACACGCACAACCTGAAGTTATTGTTTTGAGAAATGGGTGGTGACAGAAAAAAAAAGCATAAAATATATATCATTATAATATGAAGATTCTCTGATTTAAAAAAAAAATTGAAACATTTTAATATTTTTATAAAACTAAAAGTTTATTGTGAAGTATACAAACCACTTAAAAATGAGACAACTACATATTGGTAACATTAACGTATTTATAATTTATCTTAGTTAAAAAAAAAACAAACAAACCTAGATTTGGAAACAACCTAAATGCCCCAAAACAGATGAATGGATCAAGAAGATGTGGTATATATACACAATGGAATACTACTCAGTGTTCACAAAAGATAAACTGATTTGGGGCAACATGGATGGAGACATAAGGGATTATGCTAAGTAAACTAAGTCAGAAGGAAAAGGATAAACGTCAGATAATTTCACATGTATGGGGAATGTGAAACCAAACAAAACAAAATAGAGAAACCAAACAAAATATCAAGGAAAGACAACATTTGTGAGCTGAACCATAGAGCTGAAACATACAGCAGGGTGGGGTAGGGAGAGGGGTCAAAACAGAGGAGGAGAGGCCTCCCCTGGTGGTGCAGTGGTTGAGCGCTAGGCTGTGAAGCTGCCCACAGCCTCTGTAGTGCTGTTCGATCCCCAGCCACCCGCGAGGGTCTCACATGGTGCAACAGAGCTCTCCTGCCGTGCCTACTGCTCCCCTCAGTAGTGTATTTCATCGGTCTACCAGTTCTGTTTCCCGCTCTGGCTCTGGTGAATTCTCTCACCCTCCCTCGCTTCTGACTGTACCCAGTGCTTGTATAAATAAATAAATAAATCTTTAAAAAAAACAAAAACAAAAACAGGGGCGGTGGGAGCACAAGGAACAGGGGAGATGCATCATGGGTATGGTGGTTGGAGAAGTACAGGGTCTGTACCTGAGGAGAGAAATCAAATATTGTCCAAAAATTAACAGCAACGTAAGAAGACAAGTATAAAAATATTTTTTAAAAAAGATTTACGGGCCTCCCTGGTGGCACAGGGGGTTGAGACACAACCTACGAAGCTATCTGCAGCCACTAAAGCACAAGTTTGATCCCTGGCCGGGGAACTACCCACATGGCACAGCAGAACTCTCCTGGCTCACCTGCTGTTCCCCTCAGCAGTGTATTTCAGTGGATCTGCCTGTTTTGCTCCCCATTCTGTCTCTGGTGCATCCTCTCCCCCCCACTCCCTGCACCTCTAGCCTACATCCCAGCTCTTGTATGCATAAATAAATAAATAATTTCTATTATGAAATCTCTTTGAGAGAGTCTTACCTGATGAATTAGATATCTTGGATCTAATAGTTTTAGCCCATCAAAAATCACTTGTCAGTAGACTAGGAACAATCAGATTTCAAACCTAAGTGATAATGACTTGGTTTGCTTTTTTAAAATCTTGTCTCAAGTTTTAATTATTTGTTTGTTGTTTGTTTTTATTTTTATAGAGACAACCTTGGTTTACATTGTTATTTATATTTTGGAAATATAGGATGGTCCTCAGCCCCATCCTTCTCCCTGTACCCCCTTCTTGTGAACTTGGTCTTAAGTAATACAAAGAACAAACATTTTTTTTGTTTTCAGAATATTGTAGATATTTCTACAATAAATTTAATTCCCATATTCTCTCTTAGTAACCCTGATTTCTAGTCTTTAAAAGAGAGCAATTACTAAAATTGAAATAATGCCTTCTTTCTCAAGTGGTGATCTTCACCCAGCCCTGGCCTAGTGTTTCTTTTCTCTTTTACCCTAATGATTTAAAATGAAAAAGACCAAGTCCTCATTTCAGTTTTTTAAAGCAGCTGCTTAAAAATACATTATGTTTCACAAGTTATTCTTATGTGAAAATTTCCATTATTTTGTTCTAAGAAGTAGATAAATAAGCCTTTCAGTTTCTCAAAAAACTAAGCATGCCAGTCATCTTAGTATACTAAAAGCCATGGCAGCTTTTGTTAATAATTTGTTTTTACTTTTTGTTGATTGTGGTTGTATATGGGCACCAACCATCGCCTTTCCAAATACACTGCTAAGGAAGGACTTAGGAAGAACTTCAATTACTTTTGCCCTTTTGCTTTGTTATATGGAGAACATACCTTTACATAATCATTTTGCATAGCAGCCAAGTGAAAAATGCCCTTTGTCTACCGTGCTGAACCTAATTAAATTATGCACTAACATGCTGCTCACTTTGGGGAAGGGTATTTTTATTCCTGTAATTTGTTTGCTTTTTCACTTCATTATATAAATATTTGGAGAAAATTGTTTTATAAATAACAATTCTAAAATTGTGTGGCAATTTGTTTTAGCTTTCAGTTTTCAAATATCAAGCTAATTTGCAAACTTCAGGTACAAAACCATGTCATTGTTATTTTGTTTTTACTCCCAAATTGCCAACTATTAAAAAAAAAAAAATTATACCGTTTATTTTGTTTTTCCATATTTATTTATTTATTTAAATATTTATTTGTTTAGGCATCCAAGAGCTGGGGTACAGACCAGAGATGTGGGGGTTGAGAGGATCCACCAGAGACAGAGTGGGGAACAGAATAGGCAGACTGACCAAAATACTCTGCTGAGGGGAGCAGCCGGCTAGACAATAGAGGTCTACCTCCCCATGTGGGTTTCTCCCTGGCCGGCAGGGGATTGAACTTGTGCTGCAAAGGTGAGAGGATTCACCAGAGGCAGAGTGGGGCTCAGAACAGGTAGATTGACAGAAGTACACTGCTGAGGGGAGCAGTGGGCGAGTCAGGAGAGGTCTGCTGTGCCACCAGGGAGGCCCTGTTTTTCCGTATTTAGATAAAAGTAGTACCTCTTAGGTAAAATAATAAGAATCCACACTGAGAAAGTATGACAATATAAGCTGTGTTATAAATATAAATGATTTTATTAATGCAGAAAATATTCTTTATGAAACCTATGGACAGAAACATTGAAATAATTTAGCACTGGATTCAAAATATATTAAATTATGACATTTACTCTATTTCAAATCTATCATGCATAAAAGTATATGATAAATTATTAAATATTTCATATAATAGTGGAAGATTTATAGAAATATAAAAATCATAATATCTTAGTAAGATATATAACCATTAATATTCTGATATATCTTTTTCTATTTGTTTCCATGTCAATACTTTATAAAAAGTATAGATAAATTGTGTTTGTTTTATGAATATTAGATTTATATTTACATTATCCAAACTTATCTTCAGAATCACCACTGAATGAGTGTGTAAAATTTTGCCATATGGATGTGTAATAATGAATTCTGTCTCTTTCTTTTTGGTCATTTGTGCTTTTATAATATTCATAATTATAAATACATGACAAGAAACATTTATGTAAATCATTATGTGTTTCCCCTTTGTTCAGACACAGAGTATTATTTGTGATTTCATTGTAAAAAAACACTAGATTGTTTTTAGATCTGTGGTATTATTAGGCATTATTCTTAATTTTCATTTTCAAAATAAATCTTACATACCTGTAAATATTTCATTGCATGAGGTAGTGCTGAGGACAGTGAATCAACAACTTAATTTTCTTTTCTTTTCTTTCTTTTCTTCTTTTTTCTCCTTCCTTCCTTCCTTCCTTCCTCCTTATCCATCACCCTCCTTCCTCCCCTTTTTTTTTGAGGTAACATGGATTTACATCACTGTATATGATTTAGGGAGTCTGGATTTACCCTTCTTTAGATATTTGTTACCAATGTCATCCACTAAAGCACTCATAATTCTCCACCACAACTTCATTGTATGTTTGTCTCTATTATATTGAGTAATTTCGTTTTATTTTTGTTTTTATAAAGGATTTATTTATTTATACATGCAATAGCTGGGTACAGACTAGAAGTGTAGAGGGTGAGAGGATTCACCAGAGGCAGAGTGGGGCTCAGAACAGGTAGATTGACAGAAGTACACTGCTGAGGGGAGCAGTGGGCGAGTCAGGAGAGGTCTGCTGTGCCATGTGAGTTGCTCCCTGGCCAGCCAGGGATCGAACTCGTGCTGCAGAGGCTGTGGACAGCTTCACAGGCTATGTCTTAACTCCTTGCACCACCAGGGAGTCCCCCATATATTGAGTAATTTGTACTCATTACTTTGTCTTAGTCATAATACTTAAATCACCTTAATTATTGAAACAGTTCTACTTATATATAACTTAACAAGAATACTTACAAGGAAGACATACTTATTTATAAATTACAAGAATATTTCTAATAGTTGGCTGTCTTGAGTACAATAATTTTGACAACTGTTGTGTTGGCAATAATAATTCATCAATGTCATCTACATAAATACCATCCTTCTGGAAGGGTCATTTTCAAAGTTAACAGCTTAAGACAAAGTCAACAATTGATAATGTTCCTAAATAGAAACTATTGAGAAAACTGGATTTATGCCATGTTTAATCACTGTTTAAGCAGTTTTTAAAAAAATAGTTAATAATATTGTTCCAAAATATTTCCAAAATGCAATTTTATGTGATATGCATTTTATTGCTACTAATTTTACTTATTCCAAATATGAATGATAAATTAATTCTCTATTTTGAAATGTTTTATTACCATGTATAACTCTCCATAGGCATCAACTTTATATATAGTATACTACAATTTCTGATAATTGTCAATTTTCAAATAGTAAGGCGCTGATAATTGAAGAAAAAACTGTTGTAGCATATAACCTAGAAATAAAAAGCAAAGATAGATGTATTAATTTTTAAACAAAAGCAAGACACCATAGCAAAATTCTTTGCAGATACCACATATTGTTACAATTTATATTTTGTAGAGCTAAACTAGTTTTAAGTATTATTGGTATGGTTTTATAAACCAGTTTTTACTAAAACTTTTTGGGTAGAATTTAAAAGTTAGAAATGTGAATGGCAGTTTAAAAAGGAAATGAAAATGAAAATGTGGGAACCAAATTAAACCTATTTAGAAAAATTTGAAGCCCAAGTAATTTGAATCCCAAAAATAATCAATGGTTCATATCCTGTTCCAAATGAGAAGTCTTCCTTTCAGCCAATTACTACCATAATGTTCAGTGAGCTCAATGTCAGACCAGTACTGTGTATTTTTGACACAACTTAAATAGGTTTAGCTTCCAAGCATAAATTGAGAGAAAATTTGTACCAGAAAAAAATACTTATGAGCAACTTGAAATGAAACTCTTATTTTAAAACTTAATTATAAAGCCTACCTTGAATAATTCTTGCAGAGCTACTACTAACCTGATATCTTGAGAAAATTGCCTAAACCCTTTGCATCTCAGGTTTTTCATATGTAAAATGGTGATAAAAATAATTACTCTGCGTGGTTAGGAAAATTAAATGTCACAATGTATAGAAAGCGTTAGAACAATGTGTGGATCTGAGTGAGTGATCCACTAGTGTTAAATATGATTATTGTTATGCAAATAGTTTTCTATGATCTGTTTTTAATTCCTACTATCCACTGTCATGTACCCATGGCATCTGATAGGACAAGAGACAAAATATAGATACCCGAAGTTTATACTTTTTTTTTTACAATATTGGCAATAAAAGCCAATGGCTAATAAAAATTAAAGTTCCCTAGCATGAAGGAAAATTTTAATATTTTTTCTTCATAATCCCCATTTATTCCAAATTTACATATCATCCTTAATTTTCTGCATCAAGTTGCATCTAGATTATTGCTCATGGTAATGCTTTCAGAAATGTATGTGCCATACTGCTCCATTGCTTGATACTTCATTAAAATGTGATTACTTCAGAGGACATCACTCTCCATGAACCTCTCACATTTTAGGACAAGATAATAGGTTTCACATCTATACAATCTAGCAATCATGATATTAAGATGTGATGAAATATTAATAAATATGAAAAAAGAGTAGGAAATGTGATTCTTGTCAAGAAAATTAAAAATATTCTAAATAAACAAGACTTTCAAATACCCAGTTAGTAGAATTAGCAGACAGGAAATTTATTAGATTTATTATAAGTATGTTCAATGACTAAACATCAATATACATCAATAAATGAAAAATGAAAGCACAGAAATAGTAATTATAAGACTATTTTAAAAAATCATGTGAAAAGTTTAGAACTATAATGTACAATTTCTGAACTGAAAATTTCACATATAGGTTGAAAAACAGATTACATTTGGCAGAAGTAAGGTCAGTCAAAGGAAAAATCAATAAAAATTATGCAATCAGAAGAATAGAGAGAAAAAATCATTGTAGAGAAGCTAAGTATTTATAACCAATATTAAATGATAAATTGAGTATCAAAGTAAGAAATACGATGCAACAAAGACAAAAACCTGAGAAGTGTTGACCCTAAATTTCCTATACATAATGAAAATTTTCAACATGAACTTCAAGAAGTTTAGTAATGTGCAAGCAGTATGAAGTCAAAAAGAACCACACCAAAGTCAAATTTTGGCAAACTAGAGACAAAAAGCTAACCTTGAATGTACACAATAAAATATGTTTCATTGCGATCAGGGAAACAACGATAAAGATAATAGCAGGCTTAGCAAATAAAAATGGAGCTCAGAAGATAAGGAAAATATTTTTAATTACTGAAAGGAAAGCAATTACAAAACATAACTGCATATCTGAAGTTTACATACAGAAAAATAAACTTCTCATAAAAATGAGAATAAAAGTATATTTTTTGGATAAAATAATGTCAGGAGAAAGCCTAAAGATAGGTTCTACAGGTATTTTAGCAGAAATACAAACGGATAAAGGGAAATTAAAAGAGATGGAGTGGAATCTTTAAGAATGATTGAAAAGTGCAGGAACCAATGAACGTAAACTATAAACATAAAAGATCACTCACTATTTTTTGTAATATTTTTCTTAATATACTACTGATTTGCTAAAGGCAAAAATAGAGCATACCATTTGAAGGGTATAAAATGCATTTATTTTTAAATGCTTATGACACTTTTAACACAAAAGGAAAGGGATATAAATGGAATTTTATAATTTCAAGAAAGGGATTTTCTTACATTGTAGGTAAGTGGAATGTTTTAACTCTAAATTATGATAAGCGTTGGTTTCATTTGCTCTTTTTTTCAGTTTTTTTTTTTTTAAGGTTTCACATTACTCATTAGGACCTATTTTTTCCTCTTTTTATATAACTGTTTAATGCTATAAATTTCACTCTCAGTTTTACTTTTGTTGCTTTTACGAAGTTTAAAAAGGTTTCTTCTTTGGGCCTCCGCGGTTGAGTGCTGGGTTGCAAAGCTGCCCGCAGCCTCTGTAGTGCCGGTTCAATCCCTGGCTGCTCCCTGGCCACTGGAGGAGGGTCCCGCATGGCGCACAGACCTCTCCTGCCGCCCGCTGCTCCCCTCCCCTTCTGCCTGCTCTGCTCCCAGCTCTGGCTCTGGTGAATTCTCTCACTTTCCCGTGCTTCTGACTGTACCCAGTGCTTGTATCAATCAATCAGTCTTGTATAAATAAATAAATAAATTTAAAAAAAAGTTTCTTCTTTTATTCTTTCCAAAATATTTTTAAAATATCCTTGAATCATTTTATTTGACATGTGAGGTATTTGCAATTATATTGCTTAATTTCCCAATACTTGGGTATTTTCCAAATATTGCTGTTCTATTGTTTAGTTTAATTCTGATAAAACCCATGAAAATAGTTTGAATGTTTTTTTTATAATTTGAGATTTATTTTATAGCTTGATATATAATATATCAAATTTAATGATTATGTACATTTTTCAATAACACATTCGTTTTTGAATAGAATGTTCTATAAAAATCAATTTGGTCTATTTGGTAGATAATGCTGGCCAATTCCTTACTATAACCTTGCTGATTTTCTGTCTACTTTTTGAAAGAAACAATATTCAAGTCACCAACTGTCACTTTAGTTTCTTAGTTTTTCCATTTAATTGTACCCAATTTTTTTTCATGTATTTTGAAGCTCTGTTGGGTGTAGACACATTCAAAGCTGGTATGCCTTTTTGGTGAACTGAACCTAAAATCATTATAATATAATACTTCTTATCACTAACATTATTTTATATTCTGAAATTTAGTTCATCTATATTAATATAGATACTCTAGCTATAAATTTTGTAGATGATCCAGATTCTCATTGCTAGTTATGGAGCATTATACTACTGGGACATATTTTATTTTGTGTGAAAACAAAACATTGATATAATTGTTTTAGTTAAAGCACATTATCTGAAATTCCATTTTCTGGAAAGTTTTTACAATGTCTTGTCTGCCAAGCTTAGTTACTTTTGACTTTATAACTAATTATCTTTTTTTTTCTTCTTTCTGATCATTCACAGGTCTTTTAGTGGGTAAGGAAGATTGGATTTAGGGGCTAGTCTGGTTTTCAACCAGAAGTCTAACAATTGCCTTTTAACTTATTTGTCATTAGAACCTGATTTTGATGCTATGTCTTTATTTTACAGTATATTGACACTTTACATAAGGAATAAATAGGAACTACAAAAAATGTGACTGTTCACATATAGTTGCATATGAATAAATTCTTCAACAATGAACATTATAAAATGTGTCTGCTTACGGATGTTTTTAGGTAATATCACTTGAGTGTACATAAGTTGCAGCAAAATAGAAAGGAAGGATTGTAAAATTGGAAATGATAAGACATTTGAAATAAGCTTTCACAACTTACTGATAAAATGAGGGAAGGCATTGTAATAGCCAAACTTCTTAGCACTAAGAAATAGATGCCAAAAGACTACCTGACTTAACTCCAAGAGACTTACAAATTACAGTGAAACACACATTAGACACCTGTAGTGTATCTATACATATATGTATACTATGTGGTGTTAAACAATAATTTGTTTTTCTTAAGCTAATTTAGTGTTTTCAGTGTTCTTGGATTTTATTTTTTTCAACAAGTACATTAAAGTGCCAATTTCATCTAGTTAGGCTATTAATGTTTTCAAAATTGCGTTCACATATCATGGTATAAAATAATAGTTATAATTATGAGAAACTGACAACCTCCACTTCTTCAATTTATGTTTTAGAAAGACATTGCTTGATTTTTTTTTTTTTTGCTTATATGGGTAGTATCAAAAGCAATAATCAGTACTTTTCCCCAACATCTTCATTTTAATATTTTGTATCCTTGTCTCTACTGGAGTGTTATAAGTTATATTTTGACATTAACAAGAACTAGGATCAGGAAACAACATGTTTAGTTTTCTGACAGCTTCATGTTGTCAGTCCCATCGTTAATCTGTTTTCTCACACGCCAACTCAACTTGGCACTGTCATTTGAAAACTCTGTGCAGGAGTCTCCCACTTTCTTTTTTCTTTTTTTTAAATAAGAAAGTTCCTTGAGTTTCTTTGTTACTATACAGTCTTCAATCTCTTTGAAAGTAACATAACCCACGATATAGTTTCCCTCTTATTAGTGCAAATGGTCCAGAAAGTATCCTTAAATCTCTAGAATTAAGTATTTTCTGTCAAATTTAGTAGAATGAAGTCTGTTCAGATAATGAGAATGTTCCTACAAATCCCACTTTAATTTCAGTGTCACAATCTCTGGACCTGAAATGCCCAGAGACCATGATACAGAAAATGCCTTTCAGCTATACAGGTGTGGAATTAAGTACTACTGTGTTTTAAGTTGGAAATATATCTTGAATTTATTGAAAGAATATCAATATCCTTGGGGTATTTGATAACTTGAACTATTATTTAAAGTACACCGACAATGATATGTTAAAAAGAGTTAAAAGTGAAAAATCATGCAATTATAACTATGAAGCTACATACATGTTCATAGCTTTAAGAGAAATAAATAATACTCTCAGATTTTCTTTGCAGTAAAAAATGACACCTCTTGAAAGTTAAAAATCATTATCAATAAAATGACACTTTTGTCATGGCAATTAAGGGTAAGTTTCCACCTTGCATAGACATAGTGGTCCACTTTATTATACACTTATGTTTTAAATGAAAATTTAAAATATATGTGTAAAAGTAAATGCTGTCCAATAAGTTTACAATATTAGAGAATTGCATTTATACATTAAATCTTAAGATTTCTTCTCAAATATCCTCCTCATGACATAAAAATGTAACCTTTCTTTTATAGTCCCTATGTTTTTCCTTCACAACTACATAAATGGCAAATACATATCTTGCACCAATCAACAGATTCCAGAATAAAGTTTGCACATTTTAACAATAAGTGGAATACAATACCTGGTCTGAATTTTTTTTTTTATTTTTAAGATTTATTTATTTATATAAGCATTGGGTACAGTCAGAAGCACTGGAGGGTGAGAGGATTCACCAGAGCCAGAGCAGGGAATAGAACAGGTAGAATGACGAAATGTACTGCTGAGGGGAGCAGCGGGCACAGCAGGAGAAGTCTGTCACACCATGTGGGACCCTAGCCAGTGGCCGGGCATCGAACTGGCACTGCAGAGGCTGCGGGCAGCTTCGCAGCCCAGTGTTCAACCACTGCGCCACCAGGGGGAGGCCCCTGAATTTCTTATTTTAATGAATCATATCAAAAATAGTTTCTCAGACCAATGCAAAGACCACCTTAGATTAGTGGATGTCTCTTTTTCTTCCCCTTAGTCACATATTAAAATATGTGCCCTCTAGATTCCTGCTACGAGTGAGACCTAAGGGACCAGGAAAAAGAATAACCATAAGAAAGAAAAAATCAAAATCAACAAACAACTATGAACCAGAGACACACTGGGGGGGGGGCGTGGCGGGGAAAGGAGCGATTGGAGTCAAAATAAGGGTTTGCAATTGTATGGGGAATATAAAATAAATAAATAAATAAATAAATAGGGAAAAAAATGTGTCCTCTAAATTATCTGCAGATGTCGGGATGGAAGAAAGAAAAGGGAGCACAAGCCATATCAGTGAGTATATTAATTGGCATCTGTGCATTATATTTTCTTTGATGACTTAATTTAAAATCATTTTTGCTGACAACTCTTTTGAAGGGGAACATGCGATTTTCAAAGAAAAGTTGTGAGAGAAGCTGATCAAAGTGCCCATCAGTTGAAATAACATTTAATTGTGGGTGACCTGAAAATTCTCATAATCAAGCTTAATCACATAAAGCAGAAAAACACAATGAACAGCAAGCATGAACACGGTGAGGTAGCCCTACTCTGCCAATCAAGTGGCATCTCAGTGTTTCAGAGAAAATACATCAATCAGTGTACTGATGCTGCTCAACTAGGTGCTGATTTTGACCTCCTTATCTCCTGCAGAGAAGTTGTTTGAGAACAAAGGATCGCCACTGAAATAAAATAACAGCCAAGTGTCCCCCCAAGGTTTCCTTAATATGCACATTCTATTGACATACAGGAGCACAAATAATAAAAATATTAAATAGCGTGTAATTCATAAGATGAAAGCTCACACCACCACTATAAAAAATATAGGGTGTCGGAAAAGTCATGGCACATTTTTGCCTAGAATACATAGAAAAAATACGTCACAACTTCTCAGACAACCCAATAGTCATCAATCAAGTTCATTTCTTTTACAAGACAGTATTTCTAAGAGTTCTCATACAATAGTCACATGATTGCAAATTATTATCCCAGGTGTTCTTTCGCCTTGCTTTGCATTTCTATGGAAATGTTTCAAAATGAGTTATTGTTTATCAAAATTTATATCTGTTTTTCACAATACACTGTGGTGAAAATTTCTATTACAACCACACACACGCAAACAAAAGTACCTTTGCCCAGAGAAACCCCTAAATATTGGCAAGAGAAGGCCTTACCTGGTGTATCTTCTCTTGATGTGTCCCACATATAGTAGGAAGACATGAAATGGCTTCTTTAAGAAAACTCTATTAGTATTTCTGTGTATCATAAGTTGAATGTCGGTGATAATATACAGCCACAACATATCTGACTGACTCAATCTGTTCTGCACATGAGTTATACAAAAACTGTGAATACTGACCACATATTTCATCACTTTGCTCAATCAGAACATCCCAATTCTTTTCATATACAACATATACCCAATTAATCCACTAAATTTCTCCACAAACAATATTATGCAGCCAAGTCGGTTTCTTTCTAAAAGTAGCTTTTTAAAGTTTATTTCTTTCTTTAATAAGAAAGATTGTAACATAGACTTGGAAACATAGAAATCAAATGACATGTTCAGAGTCATCTGATGAGTTAGCAGTTCCCTGCCAGTTCATTGTGATATTTTAGTCGAGACATATTACCACAGTGACCCAGTTGACATAGTCTAGAATCAAATTTATCAGGAATAGATTTTGTCATGGTGATTTAGAAGTTTCTAGTTAAATTAGATTTAAAAGTTAACTGAGTTAAAATAAGCAAAATAATTTTCAGTAATGAAAAGTATTAGTGAATCTTACTAAATCAAAGAAATTCTATGTTTTGGGCCTCCCCAGTGGTGCAGCGGTTGAGCACTGGGTTGTGAAGCTGCCCACAGCGTCTGCAGCACTAGTTCGATCCCCGGCCACCAGGTGAGGGTCCCACATGGTGCACAGACCTCTCCCGCCGCCCGCTGCTCCCCTCAGCAGTGTACTTTGTCAGTCTGCCTGCTCTGCTCTCCGCTCTGACTCTGGTGAATTCTCTCACCCTCCTACACTTCTGACTGTACCCAGTGCTTGTATAAATAAATAAATAAATAAATCTTTAAAAAAATGCTATGTTTTGTTTTAAGCAATGTTTTAGTAACAATTTTGGGATCTTAATGTATTTGCAAAATGGATTCTGTTTTAATAAATATCCAAAAGTATGACCTGTGGGAGTAAATTTGAAATACCAACCTATCATAGGGAGATTTTACTCCCATTTTTAAAGTACAGACAACAAAAGGACAGAAATAAGCAATGATTTGAGGCTTCCTTGGGGAGAAAAAAAAGAGCCCGATTTGTATGTGGTGCTGGGATGGGAAAAGTGACATTTCCAAGCCATGGTGACTGTTTTTCAAACTGGCTTCCACTTGTTTGAAAGCAGCCTGTATCATATTTTATGCGAACAGACTAGAGCAAGCATGCTTGTGGTAAAGTCATAGCAATGGGAAGTAGTTTATGTTCTGTACTTATGTGGGGATAATAAATCAAACCAGACATATGTTTGGTTTCAAAAGTATGTTTTTTCTATAGAAGATTTACTTAATGTTTGAAATATTGAAGTGCTATTAGCCTGGGGTATGGATAGGAATAGAGAGAAGTTAACAGGTTATATTTTTGCCAAAGTATTGATTTACATTCCACTGAAAGTCTCTTGCTTATTTTATATTTTTTTCTGTATTCATGGAAACACAATTTTGTGCTCAGTATAAATATATTATAGTACAAATGATTAATATAGGGTTTTGAGAGTCTGAATTTCCAAATAAATTAGGATTTACTACAGTTCAGAGATCAAAATACTTCTAAAATATGTCATATAGATTCATTCTAAGCATAATTAAAATTAGCAACATCTTGCTTAAAAATTCACCCATATCCTTTAGACCAAAACTAAATGGTTTTGTTCCACATGGAGATTCAGAACCTGTTATTGATTGCAGAGTAAAGCTATACTCCAGAATAATATCAATTACTTTTTAAAAATAAATTGAAAGTAAGGCACAACCCATAGGAAATATTCTATTTTATATGCCTGATGTGAATACAAACATTATGTATTAGAATTAGTAAATCATCTCTCCCTTTTGTTTCCTGTTTTATCTTTTTAAGAAATAATTTTATAAACAAAATAAGAATAACAACATTTCAAACTTTTGAATAAAAATTATTTTGCTTTCTTTATCGGCAAATCATTATATACTTTATCAGTCATAAATAAAATGAATTATTTTTTATGTTACTAGAGTATGAAGGTGAAATGCAGAGTGAGAATATTTGTATGAGTATATTTGTGTTATTTAATTCACCTAAAATTATCATGAGCACATTTTTCTCCTCATGTGGATCTTTCTTTGATAACACATCAACTTGATCTCATATGGTTGAATTGGAAAATCTAATTTGGAAAAGGATCATATTCATCTTCCTTTGACTGTGTTTTTCCAATGTAGCCATTCATCAATTTTGTGTGTGGTACAACAATTTCTATTTACTTGAAATTTTACATAGTGGTTGTCAGTTCTGTTCTTTAAATGTTTTGTCATCTAGAGCTTGAATATTGATGTGATTCATAGTCATCTAATTTACAATTCATCTTTTATTGTCACTGGGCAATGCTAATAAATTTTACCTAAAGATAATTGAAACACTGACATTTCACTCAACGATTCTTAAAAAAGAGAAACAAGTTATTGTAATAATTTGTTGAAAAAGGAAAAATAAATTAGAAATGAACTTTATATAAAATATGAAAAATAATTAAAGATAAAATATTCAGTATATAAATTATTTGTTGCATATATAAGTAAAATATAGCACATGTAATAGCAATTCTTACAGGCTTTTATAATATAAAAACCATAAAGTATGCATTACATCAAATTTGAGAAAATTATGCTGCTTTAGTTTTGCTAATTCCAAAGAATGCTGATATTTTGAATGTGTTTTAGGAAATTATTGGGATGCAAAATGGATTGATTGACTATTAACCCCAAAATGGCTAATGATGATTCAAATATTTTATCAGAATAAAAGCTGGTCACTAATAAAGATTTAAATTTACTAAATAGTTTAAATCTTAACATTTCCTGAAATGATCTATCATTGGGACATAAAGAATTTTTCATGTTATCTTAGCATTTTCATACTTCTTTTTTTTAAAGATTTTGTCTTATTTTTGCATAGAAGAACTGGGGTGCAGGCCAGAGGTGTAGGGGCAGTGAGAGGATTCACCAGAAATAGAGCGGGGAACAGAAGGGGCAGACTGAAATACACTGCTGAGGGGAGCAGCGGGCGAGACAGGAGAGGTCTGCTTTGTCATGTGGGATTCTCTCAAGCTGGCATCGATCCCACGCTGCAGAAGCTGTGGACAGCTTCGCAGTGTAGCACTCAATCACCTGCACCACCAGGGAGGCCCAATCTGTGGTAGTCTATTAAGAAGGTTGGTTATTATAATTGATCATCTAGATTTCTGTAAAGCCTGGATTTACAGTAGCCATTTTCAGATTTCATGAGAATTGCATTTATCTGGAAAAGTGAAGCTACTGTTTAAAAAATATTAACCCTGAGTTAATTTTCCATGGGCTTCCTTTTATTATGGAATACTTTTTTATTATGGAGTACTTTTAAAGTCTTGTTTTTTTTTTAATTTGTTTGTTTGTTTTACATTAGTTACATAGTATTACATTTCTTTATCTTTTCAAATGAGTAAATGGCAGTTTGAAGTTGTATTTATTTATTTATTTATTTTTACAAGAAACAGTAGAAAGACAATTCTAGCGGTGGTTTTATTTCTTTAATACAAAATTTAAAAGCTAAACTGGACATCAGTGCTCAGGATATTGTATTACAGTGACTGATACTGTACATATCATCAAGTTGACCTCTGGCTATATAGGAAGCATTATTCACATTTCACTGCTAATACTTGTTTTTAGCCTGAAGTGAGAATACTAAGCAGTGTCAGGAAATATAAAATACAAAATATGTAACAAGCATTATTATTATTTTAAGAAAAGAAAAACAAGGGTAAAAATGTCTGAGAAATTAACAGCAAAGGAGAAAGTTTACTCAACTCTAAACCAAGTTTAATTAAAACCGTGATTGATGACAAATGCCATCTTACAATGTGACCTCCAGAAAGATCTACAGCTGTTGAATCAATTGAGAAGATAGTCTCTACTGTTTTCAGAGAAAAGCACAAATGAGATAATTCACATTTAAAATTATTACTCACTTTAACATTATATTAATGATTTGGAAATCTGAAAACAGACAAAAATGTAGTCTTAAAAACATGTGTAAAGGAGCTTCTGTAATGCCATATTTGGAAAGACATAATTTCCAGATTATTAACCTAATCATTTTAAAAAAAGAACTTTTCACTGCATTAATCTCATTTAAATTTAAGATGGAAACATTGAATATAGATGAAGCTCTATTAGCTGCATAATGTGAATCAAATGGGACTATACACAGCTCTAGATATAAAAAAATCAAGATGGTAAACAGACTTTCAAAAGCCATTATTAGCCAATAAATATCTAACTAGGAGTGTGTTTGCTTTAGAGAACTTTCTTACCCACCAAGAGTGTCTATGTTCATACTCAATATTTAATTCTTTAAAAGAAAGCAAGTGATCACATGAAAATCACAAAATGTGAAAAAACATAAGAAGATGCTTGCTGTGTTTTGACTTTGTTGATGAAGACCACAGTGCAGCTGTGAAGTTTTGTGTTTTTTTTTTTTTTTGAAGGGATTTAAACAAAGGTCTCCCAAAAAAAGCCACCAAAACCAAGGTCAATCCTCCTCTAGAACTCCCTGATCTGAGTCCATTAATACAAAAAGAAAAAGAAGTTTAACATCAAGCAAGAAAAAAAGACAACTATCATTAAAAAATAAGTGTTTTAAAGTTAAAAACACATGAAACATACAGATTGAAGAAGAAACACTTTTAGTATCCATCTTTAAGTATATGAAATTCTGTTATTTAGGCTTCACTCTGTGTTCTCAAGAAGCAGAGCAAAAGGCAACAAGCTTAAATAGCATTGAGTGGGATTTGTGCTATAAAAAAAAGATGAGATTTCCTGCACTAGGGGTTGTTAAATCCAGGAATAAGGGACAGAGGGAAGCTGTACTTTCTTTTGAAGGGGTAGAGAATTAAGGTAGCTCCTCATCTGTCAGGAAAGTTTAAGGCAGGGTGAATGGATTAGGTGACCTTTCAAAATTACTTCCATCCCAGGATTTATGATGTCAATATAAACCAGAAGCCCCATTTGGAAACCTGGGTAGGAGGCACTGACTCTAGCAATTGTTTCTGTACTTTTTTTGAACACAGGCACAGTCAGATATTTTGCTAGAACTTATAGTCGACAGTGCAAGTTTTGGAGTCAGACAGCTTGGGTGCCAAGACTGAGTTTCAGCTTCTTCAGCAACAAAAGGTGGGTAACTATTGTACTTATATCATTGGATAGTTGAGAAGTTGAGATGATATACGTAAAGTATGAAGTGGGTATACAATAGAAGTCATTATTTTCATTAAACTCTACTCTGCCACTTTGTCAACTATTGTGGTTTAAAATAAATGCCATTCCAATGACAACTCACTTTTCTTCTTTATCTATTTTCCCATGTCTTTCTGTTTCTTTTCACTTTTAACTCAATAGGAAAACCCTGCATCTATCAAGAAAAACCTTTTAACTACTAGATTTCATCACTAGATACAGACTGCATAGGGTTGCTGGTAAGTGAGGTAAGTGATGAAATGGACAACTGGACAAATCATCAATGCATTGGAAAATGTGTCAATAAGCTATAGTTTTGAATGAAATTTTAAATACAACTATTAAAATATTTTGTAGAACTGTTTAATGGCCTGGGAAGCTGATATTATATCAGCAGTTAAAATTGAATAAACATAAAATAATATAAAAATATAACTCCGAATTAGAAGATAAAGTATTCCAAAATATTACATATATACCTCAACATACTTCCTTTTTATGGCAGTGATTTCAGTTCTCTCCCAAAGATATTCATATATGGCCGTTTAGGAAAAAAAGCATTTCTTTTTTGTTTTACAAATTATGAATGTATATCTCTCGTTTTTATAGTTTCCTCAATAAGTTATGAGCTCTTAGTATTCCTGATTATTCTTTTCAGAAGAAACTTGTACTTGCTTTTTATTTCTGAAAAGTCATTTAGACATTTTTTATGAATATACAGATTTAATAAGTTTTTCAACATTTATGAAAGTATCTTTACATACATATGCAATTGTCTCTGTAATTTCTATTAGACATTAGTGGTGAAATGATCATAATATGACTTTGATTCTCTTTAATCAGACTTTTATTGTCACTCAGTATAAAACACAAATCTTCCTTTTCTTCTTCATTTTCATTTTTCCTTTGGATAAATCTTAGAATTCATATAGCATTTTGCTAATCAATTAATTTATCAAATCACTAACAACATGGACACAGATATAAAGTCATTTAAGAAAACTAAACAAATAATTTAGTGTTAAGTTGAATTTTTAAGGTGTTTATATATTTGTGGCAAATATTCTAAATAAACTCATCCTTCATTTCCTGTTTACATGTATGTTTCTCACCAACTCAATATTTATTTATATTTTTACCATTCAGTATGTAATCGCCTTACGAACATTTTCTTCTCTGTATTCCTTGACTATTTAAAGTGAGTCATAAAAATTTATCTACCCCCATCTTTTACTGATAATTCTTCATCCCCAGATATTTCAGAAAGTATCATAATAATAACATTGATAAAATGTGAATGATGAATTAAAAAAGCACCTAGCAATAAGAAGGGCTCTTTATCTGATTTTTTTTTTACCTTCAATATAATATTACTAAAGTTAATTCACTGCTACATTCATCCAAAGCATCTGTTGAGGAAACAGAGCCAAATATGACATCAGGATTGCCATGGCACATTGCACATTTCTTTACTATTTCCACATTTTAACATCCATAACTGAATTTTTCCCAACTAGACTATAAGCTACCGAAGGGCAAAAGCTATTAATTTTCTATCTTTGTATTTCTAGTTCCTTATAAACATGCAGCTTTTCTGAGTGACTGAGCAAATGAGTAGACATTTGAACTAAAGTAATCTATTTTTTAAGAAAACTATTATCTGTAATAGACACCTTAGATGTTGAATTTCTTATTCCCTAGTAGAGTATGAGACCTAATTTCCTTTTATTGATTACTCCTAACCTTCAACTTCTAAGTAAACAAGAATGAGAAGAGCACAGAAACTACTTGTTCAGTGTTCTTTCATTAATTACTTATTTTTTTTATCTTAAGTAACTTTGAAACAACCGTGATATCATTTCAGTTTTCCCCAAATTATTGTATCCCCTTAAGTTTTTGTTGTTGTTGTTGTTGTTGTTGTTAGCTTTTACTAAACAGAATCCAAGTAAGTGCTGTTCAACCATATACCTAACAGTTGTTAGTTTGTAAAATCATGTTCTTAAAGCATGGCAGAGACAAGTCATTAAGTAATGTGTGTATGTACCTCTTCTTGTTAATATGTTCCCCAGCTATTATTTTGCTGTTTTCACAATGAGACTTGATAGAGGAAGCCACATGAATACAAGTAACTGACAATAAAAAAAATACAAAAAAAACCCCACAATTCTGTCAGTCACCTTAAGTAATGTCACCCCCCCAGGAAAATAAAACTGAGCATGTAGCTCGTACTGCATATATCTGCTTATATCCCTTGGGCAAAAAAGAAAAAAAAAAAAGAATTATTTATGTCTTTCATGACTCTGGCTTACTGATCTTCTCTGGACCTCTTGACTGTCAATATTTTTTGTTTGGGGGGAATACTTTTTCTCGTTCCAAGCTGAAAGAAAAATACAAGCTTGTTTTCTCCTTCCCTCCAGGATATAAAAGAAGAAAAACAGCAGTTAAAAAGAAACTCTTTTGAAAAGCAACTGCCATAAAAATAGGAAGCAGACACATGGCATGGGAAGAATTCAAATGTTTGCTTATTTCATGAAAAAGTTAATGCCTCAGAATGTTTACTGCCTAAGCTAAGTTCTCTAGCTATATCAGAAAAATGACTCTTCCCCAATTGAAGATGTTTGTAAATAAAATCCCAAGATCTTATTAGGTTGTATTATAGAAAACACTCTCGTATATTTGAAAGGAGTTGAGTATGATTTTCAGAAAGAAAAAATAATGAGTTTGATGCAAGTTGCCCTAAGGACGCCTGTTGATTGGGTATTATTTCCCCTGTCTTCTTCAATCCAAAACAGGTAAGGCTGTGGAAGTGTCTGCATGACATCTTTAGCCATTGTGAATGCACCACAATATTGTGAATTCACAAATTCCACCCTATCCATTGACACACAAAAATTTATTTTTAAATTCATATCCACTCTACATCAACATTTGATTTGCCTGCTGACTATAACTTTTTATGATTTGACAGATCTTATCTAATCAAAAACATTGAGACAGTTTATTCTGCTGCCTAGATTCTAGATTCAAACTAATCATATCATAAAAATAAAATTTCTGCTCATGTTTTGCTTCCTTTCAAAATCTGAAAGTCAGAAAGAAATTCAAATAAACACACATGAATCTGCTATGCAATAGGTGACTCCATGACTCCATTGTTTGAAACTGCCATGCTCTGCTAATCAACCAGAATTCCTGTGTTATGCTTTCATACATAATGTACTTAGACATCACTGGATTCACAGTGTAATTTTCTCCACTAGTAGCAAAATGCTATAAAACTAGAGAGAAGTTCTGTTATTTAAAGAAAGATTTATTTATTTACATATACAAGCATTGGGTACAGTCAGAAGCACAGAAGGGTGAGAGAATTCACCAGAGCCAGAGCGGGGAACAGAACAGGCAGAATGACAAAATACACTGCTGAGGGGAGCAGTGGGTACAGCAGCAGAGGTCCGAGCACCATTTGGGACACTTGACGGTGGCCAGGGATCCAACCGGTGCTGCAGAAGATGCGGGCAGCTTTGCAGCCCAGCGCTCAAGTGCTGTGCCACCAGGGGAGGCCCAGTTCTGTTATTTAAAACAGAAAAGCTTTCTGTAGGACCTGTGCCCTCAACTCACTGTGTTGTATAGATGCTTATACATTCTCACAATTACAAAAACATACAGGGCTAGTTATTCCATTTGAGCAAATTTCCTATGCTGCATATTTGTATTATTCGGAATTGAGAACAAATTGTGTGATTTAAGTGTGAAAGTTACACTAGGAAGGAATTTAAAAGTCTCCATGGTTTTATAATCACACAACATATTTGTTAGCCAAAGTTAGAGCCTAAATTCTAATGATAGAAATCGTGTGGAAAAATGAAAATTAAAATATAGTAGTGTTTTGAAGAAAACTTTGGCTTTAATGAAGCAAACATAAATATCCTCATTTAAGTCCCCACATCTATTCAAATATTGATTTAGAAATTTAAAAGAATAAACTGTAATCACAAAGAGACAATTACAGCTAAGTAAATGGGTCAGAATTCTGTACCTGCTGAAATTACTGTTAGGGTCTAATAGACTGGCAAGATGAATAATTTTCATGCTAAAAAATATGATCATTTTGTTCAGAAATTTATTAACTCAATGAAATTCTTAAGTGTAAAAACACACACATAGAATATCTGCTGCTGTTGTTTTACAATGATGTTTCAAGGGTTGTTCTGAATGTTATGTAAAAAAGTCAGCAACCAAGTAACATATGAAAATTACAGGAGCTATGGGAGGTGTGCAGCAAATACTGTCCCTAATCTAGGGTCCCTGCTTTCATTTTCTGAAAAGTTGTATAGATTTTTTTTTTCCTAAATTTTTCAGTTCAGAAACTCTCCCAACAATGACTGGGAAAAAAAAAAAAAAAAAGAGTAGACAAAGCAATCTGACATTTCTTAGTCTCTGGTAACTCCAATTAAGTCATCATTGAAATAACCTTTTTTTTAAAAAAATGCCATAAGCACAAAATTATGAAGCAGACAATAAAAGTGAAAAACAAGCCATTAGCAAAATTAGTAACTATTTACTGGAAACTAAAAAACTCATTTTTAGCACAACTATACATTGTATTTGGAGAAATGGCTTACATTTAGACTACTTAGTTAAAAAATTTAACAAGCTAAGGAAAAATATTGTTTCCTCTTGCCATCATCACTATCATTTTTGCTTCTCTGAATTGACTGCTGGATTTACATCTCATTAACTAACCCATGCAGATTCATTAGGTCTGGAGGGCTATTAAATGCTTCTCTGTCTCACAATACCTATTAAAGTAGTCAACACATCTTTAATGGGGTGTAACTTCCAATTAATTTTTTTAAGGTCAGCCTCCTCCATTGCAGTCAGCAATGGTACTCTCAGGTCTACCGGCTTGTGATCACTTACCTGTAAGACCTGTGTTCTAAGCCATTCTAAAATTTGATAGTAGGCTACAGAGACCCTTGTTCTTTCAGAAAATGTATTTGGAAATAGTTTACACTGATAATATATCATGCGCAGCACTACAATAAATTTGTATTAGTATAATGTATTTTACTATTAGTGTTTCCAATTTTATAATTTTGAAGATTTAATGGCAATTCAGTAATATTGGTTTTGTATAGTAAATGAAGTTTTATTTTTCAGTAAAGTAGAAGAAAATTTACTGTATTAGATAGCTTTCTTCATAGATATTGGGCATATTTTTAGTTAAGAAGTTATATTGATGTGTCTTTCTATAAGAGTATGTAATAATAATAGGCAAAATATTGAGGTCAATACCTCATATGTAAATGTTTGGCAATTCAAATTAAGTAAATTAAAAGGTATCCTTCTTAACTGTCTTCTTTTGGAAATCAGTGCAAAACAGTTTTGTCTAGTTTCTTGGAAAACATTTATTGCAAAGTATATTTTGAAATCAATTATAAGGAATACATTATATAGAAATATACAATGATAAACAATATGTTAAGATATTTTCAAAGAGTTTATGGTTTATATATATATATATGTGTGTGTGTGTATATATATGTTTATATATATATATATGTTTATATATATATATATATATGTGTGTGTGTGTGTGTGTGTGTGTGTGTCCCAAATACTACATATAGTATTTTTTCCAGAAAAATGGGATTCTCTTTGTGGAATTTGGTTCTTCATTTGGGGATCTCATATCAGGCAAGTCAATTTGTTTTTAGTAATATCAAAACCAAAATGATTCAAAAATATAGAAAACTAGTAAGGTTCTATTTTTGTTGTAAATCTGCAAAAAAAAAAAATAAAGTTGCAATATCAATATGCTCTTTGCTATTAAGCATTTTTAAATCCCAGGACTGAATCATTAGGAGTTAAACAGAATGTTATAATGAGTCCCTAAAGCATTTATAAAGCTTTACATCCAAAATAATATTTGTATAGAAATAGCACAATTGTCCACAGAGGCTGAATGAGTGAGACAATTGAAGTGTATTATTATGGTAAATGGGAAACTAAGTATTCCAAATGGACATATCTTCAATGTACACAAATTCACTTTGTATTCCACATGCATATAAAAACCAAAATCTTCTTCTCAATATATGAAAATATTTCTCTGTTTAAAAGGAGACCCACTTTGGATCAAAAAGTCATTTTAATACAAAATAGTGATTAAAATAGTTTGAATTTTGCAGCTTTCTAGGTTCTGAAAAAATATGTATATGTTATATAATAGATATATTTTTTTAACCTTCTTTAACCTAAACAATGAGAATCTTCTGGTTCATGATTAGTTACCGCTGTCACTGATTTGCAAAAAAGTACATTTTATTAACAATTCCATGGTTTGTCAGCAAAACAGATATCCACAGTGAACCAGAATCCATGAAATCTCCTGAAAGATAAGGAACAAATAGCATTGGACTATAAAAAGAGACTGTTCAAACACAAGCAAGATAACACTTGCTGAAAAATATGGCAGGAACTGCAAAGGTGACTCTCTTCTCTCTTGACCCAACTAACCAAAACCTATCAAGTTTATGGCTGATATACAAGTGTTTAACTTAGTACATGTCACTTAAAAGTTCTTAATAAAAAAATCTTAGATGGCCAGTAGTAGGGGAAGAAAGGATGAAATGTAATTAAGTGAGCTTATGTTTTTATTAGGAAGACTTGTGATCTTAATTGACACTAATTATTGATTGAAAATCAAATAGTAAAATGCAATATTTAATATATATATTAAATGTGATAAGATTCTACTTTCTGCAAAGTTGGAGTAGTTGACTAGTGGTTTGGAATAATCATCCCATAAAAACAAACAGAATATCTTTACATCATTATAAAAAGGCAGATAGATATAGGTATATACATATATGTATTTGTACAAGTGGATATGTGCCATATATACATGTGTGTGAAGGCAATGAATATATATACACATATATGTGTGTAGATAGATAGATAGATAGATAGGCAATGGATATCTTCCAAGATGGTAAGAATTGTGAGGCAAGCATTTAGCAAAAGTGCCAAATCCCAAAAGTGATTTTAAACAAGAAATAAAGCAGTCTTCCCAAAGTGTTTCAATGCACCTCACATTATTATTGGATCTGAGTGATCTAGGATTTTTAGTGACTAATCTCAACCATGTTCAGGGCAAGAAAATTCAGAATCTCAAATAAAATTTAACTTTTTTATTTAAAACATTTAACACATGAGGAAATTAAACACTTTTACTACATTATAAAACATATTATATTAAAAAATCACATGGGTAGATATAATGAAGATATCAGTCATAGACTTCAAACTATACTATGTTCAATAAATTAAAATATCTGTATTAAAATTTTATCAGAGTACTATAAAATAAAGAAGTGAAAACTGTAAATATGTGATAAAAATTATGTAGTTAGATTAGACACAGTTGAAAAGAGAATTAAAATTAAAAGATAGATTAAGAAAAAAATAACATTTGAAATGAAATACAAAGAGAATAGGGTGGAAAACATTACCAAAACAATAACATAGAATACGATGAAAAGTGTAGCTGGTGTGTAAACATCTTCCCAGGAGATAAGAAAGAGAATGAAAAACAATGCTTAAAGAGATAATGACAGGACCTCCCCTGGTGGCACAGGCTGTTGAGCGCAGTACTGTGAAGCTGTCCACAGCCTCTGCAGTGCCGGTTTGATCCCAGCAATGCCTGCGAGAATCCCACATGGCACAGCAGACCTTTCCTCTCTCGCCCGCTGCTCCCCTCAGCAGTGTATTTCAGTCAGTCTGCCTGTTCTTCTCCCCACTCTGTCTCTGGTGGGACCGCTCACCCTCCCACACATCCGGCCGGTACCCGGGTTCTTGTATAAATAAAATAAATCTTATCAAAAAAGAGAGAGATCATGACAGAGAAAATGGCAAAATTGATGGATGACATAAACCCATATATTCAAGAAGTTACATCAATCATGAGAAGAAAACTATACAAAGAAAATCAAACACAGATGCAATTCATTTAAAACAAAATGAAAACTCGAGGCATATAAAATATAAAACTAGTTAGAGGGGGAAATATTCATGTCCAAAAAATAAGACTGAAAGTTGAATTTTCAAGAGAAATAATACAATCAAAGGAACAAAAGAATAATATACTCAATTGCTGAAAGTAATTTCCAATTTAGAATTTCACAGATAACAAATTTATTTATTTATTTTTTTTAAAAGACTAACCCCTTGCACCACCAGGGAGGGCCCACAGATAACAAATTTCCATTTAATAGTCTATATATCACAAAGACACAACTGAAAAGAAAATGTTAAAAAAAAAAGTCAGTAAGACAAAAGCAGATGATTTATCATGAACACATCAACAATAGAGTATTATTATTATTTTTTTCTCAAGCAGAATGTGATCTCACTACAGATTTGTAGGTGCTTAGAGAGATAAAAAAACAAATAAGAGGGCCTTCCCGGTGGTGGCGCAGTGCGTTGAGCACTGCGCTGTGAAGCTGTCCACAGCCTCTGCAGCGTGGGTTTGATTCTTGGCCAGCCAGGGAGAAACCCACATGGAATGGCAGACCTCTCCTGTCTCGCCCGCTGCTCCCCTCAGTAGTGTCTTCAGTCCGTCTGCCTGTTTTGCTTCCTGCTCTCTCTAGTGAATTCTCTCACCCTCCCGCGCCTCTGACCTGTACCCCCATTTTTGTATAAATAAATCTTTAAAAATAAAAACAAACAAAACAAGAGCATGTATAGGAACATAAATGGAGAAAATTAAGCTAAATATAACTGTCTGAATATAGCATGTAGCAATATTGTTGACTTGCAGAGAAAGAGAATAAGAAAGAATATACCATGAATTTGTTTTCAAAAATAACAAACTCAGTGCTACTATAGGAATGTTATGGACAATAAACACTATGGTCAAATGAATTACTAAAGAAAAAATGAAAAATGTTAATGATAAATATTTAAATAAAAAGAATATGAATTTAAAGGACAAAAGACAAATGTGTAACAATGTGGGAGATGTTCATGCTATTTTTTGTGATTAATATGACATCTAGACAAAAAAAAATGTATATGCCAAGTGCATACAAATGTTACAACAGTTACCCATATTCTGAGACATAAAGGATACCTTTCCAAATATCGTAGGTTTTAATCACATAAAATACAATGGAAAAGTTAATCTATAAATCAACAAAAAAGAATTACTAGTAAGTTATTTTATGTTTTAAAATAAATAAAATCATTGTTTCGTTATTCATAGCTGAAAATGTAGCTCCAAATTGAAATGGAACATATTGACATAAATAATAATTGAAATGATACATCAGAATTTATGAGATACAGCTGTTAGCTTATGACTGAGGAATACCCAGGGACCCCAAACTGTTAAGTGGTGCATGTTCTAAAAGGGATTCAACCATCCACATGAACAAAGACAAAGAAAGCAAACTCTTACCATGATAGATTTTTAAATGAATTAGTGTACAGAAAGAGAAAGAGAGAGAGGAATTGATTTTCAAACAATTTCCCAATACAACTCCTGAAATGACCCATTGCCTCATCACCTCATGAAAAACACTTAGCCAAACATAATCAACTTTGGTTGCTGACACCCAAAAGCCTAACTTACTACTCTGGCAAGGAACCACAAGAAAGTAGGTCCTAGAAAGCTGGGACAGGAGAGAAAAAAAACGCAAAATATACCACATAATCCACAATAAGGTCAAGATAATGACTGCCATTGGGACAGGAGAGAAAAAAAACGCAAAATATACCACATAATCCACAATAAGGTCAAGATAATGACTGCCATTTTCTCTGGGAAGGACAAAGAGCAGCCCACCCACATGTCTCTCACCCATGTGGAAAATGTCCTTTCCAGTCTCTCCTCCAAGTATCTCTACATGTCTCTCCTCCCTGCAGACAGGTCTCTCTGTATTATGAAGCCATCATCACCTTGATACCAAAAACTGACAAACATATTAAAGGGAAAAAACTATACAATTCTCTCATGTGTGTGAATGCAGAACTCCCAAACCAAATATCAACACATGAAATCCAACAATATGTAATATGCATATTACTTTAAGTAATTGGATTGACTCTAGAAATCAGTTACTTTAATATTATAAAGTACAATTCACAACAAAAACACACAAAAGGGAAAAAAGCGTAAGGGCATATAAATGTCTAGTGAAGAAAATTCACTGTCTCTTTATGATGAAAAATTTTGGTACACTGAAATATGGATCATATTTCTTAATTTTATATAAACTACCTACTAAAGCATCTCTCTCAAGACATAGAAAAAAATTAACTTTAATTTTTAAGTGTTGAAATCTTTGTCTCTTTCCTAAAGGAAACTACTGTTGGCATTTGTATTCAACATTGTAATAAGTATTTAATCCTATACAATTAGTCAAGATAAAGAAATAAATATGTAGTATGAGAAAGCAAAATACAACAGTAACAACAACAAAACTATAAAACTATTATTACTCAGATAGTGAGATTATGCTACAGAAATCCAAAAGAGTTTATGTAATACCTATAAAATTATAAATTTGTCATGATTCCTTAATGCAAAACCTCTCTATATAAAAATTAACCATATACTACATTTTAGCAGAAATGTATATACACATGTACACATGCATATATACACATATATAAACCTTTATATATAAAATAGTATATATGACTTATACATAATTATATATAATAAAGTATGCATGCATTTATATTTCTACATATGCTGTTTTAAGAGAAATTAAGAAGTTCTTAAAAAGCTCTCCGGATGTGAGGTGTGTTATGGTCATTTTGTGGGTAAGTCAATTCGGTTGTTTGCGCTTCAGGCTGCCACCTCTTACAGAAGGTAGCACAGTTTGGTCATGTGAATGGCCACATTACTTCAGATTTCATCATAAATAGATTAAGACAAGGGATGAAAATTGAATTCTGTTTTCTCAATGGATAAGAAATAAGATTAAGTTTTCCTAGGAGAGTGAGGGAAGCACCCTTAATGAGAAGGCTACTTCCTTATAAATGTAAATATCTTTCACAAAAGTGAAAGACCTCCACCCAATCTTCAGAGACCTCCATGAAAACACCTTTTGCTAAAATGGACGTATTTTGGAATAGCATATTTCACTTCCTTATTATACTCTCAAAAAAATAGTCTTTAGGCACATGTGATTATGAAGGCTTGAGTTTAAGCTAAATGATATTAAAGCATCAATTACTCTGTCTCACTAGCCATGTGGTGATCAAAAGTCACATGGAACTAGCTGTTGACACACAGACCATAACAAAATCACACAAAGTTCTATTAGATATAGTTGAAATAGAAAAAAAATGTAGCTTTAAATATTTTTCTTCATTTATCATTGTTCCCATTCTAGTTTTTTATTTTACTCATTTAAAACAATAAATTTGATATACATGACAATATAAGAATTTAACTCATATCTCACAAAATGCTTTGAGGTAAGGATTATCAGTATTGTACTTATTTTTATTTACCTCACAAATAAAGATAGTGAGCATAAATCCATAAAATCAGTGACAAATTTGGTTGTCCTTGATAACAGTCTGCATATTTTAAATGACATGTTCTTTTTGAATTCTACTCTGCAGCTTTTCAAATAGCAAAGAAATAGAGCTGAGAAAACTTGATGCTTCCCTTCCAATATAATGTTCAAATCCTTCGTAATAATTATGTTTTTCATCAGACAAAAATCTGATGTATCCATTGGAAAAAGAATTATTCTATGGATATATTTGATGGTCTTACTTGGTGCAACTATTGTTTCCGTCTCCCTCCTAATCCTTTCTGTCATGACCACTTAAAACTTACAACTTAAATTGCTAATATAATTTTCTCATAGCAAAGATTTCCCCTGAATTTTAATAATTTTAGGAAAAAGGAAGAATGGAGTTGAGAAACATGCAAATCTAAGGACCTGATCATGGATGTTAGCAACTCACTTAAAATCCATACAGACCTTAAGGCCATTCTTGGAAAACTGATGATTTATTCACAGTGTGTCCAATTCTGAGGTCACATTTTCATAAGGTATTCAATTAAATATTCAGGAGAGTTATTTTGAGAGTTCTTTTTAAAATATTCAAATATTGGAAGCATTTTTATCTTCTCCAACTTAGTGTTCACACATATAACACTACTAATTACATTTTTATATCTGATTATATGTAGCCTATAAATTCATTTTTATTGAGTATTAACTTAACATACATGTACGGACAGATTGTGTCATATATTTCATATATTTTATATATGTAATCCTTAGTCCTATGAGTATGGTGGTAAAACTTGTAGCATTTTAGAGGCAGTGCACATTAATGTATTAGAAATAAAAGAATTGCCTGTGGGGAATTCAGTAAGATAGCACATTCTAGAATAAAAGTATTTTTTACAAATAGTATTTATCTGCCAGAATATTAATATTTAAGGTAATGTTTGTAAAGGAAAAAGCAAATTTTTATTTATATCCTCAAACAGATAAAAGTTTGAACTACTTTAATTGGAGGAATATGCTATAGCAAAATGTGTTCAGTCATTATTATAGTGAACATTGTCTAGCTGCTTTTCCCTCTTGCTGTGAAAATCTCAGATTAATAAAATCTCAGTTTAAGCATAGTAAGAACCAAATAAATTTAAAATTACAATTGTTCATTTCAAATGCTGTTTCCATTGAATGTGTTTAATGAAAATATAAAAATTTGAACAAAATTTTGTTTCTATAAGAAAAATAAATTTTGGTTCTCAGATATAGAATATTTATTTAATGGATTAATAAATAATTGAAGGGATATTTATTTTGATGATCAAAAAATTTCTATAAAACCTCAAAAAACTATTTTTGAGAATCAACAAGTAAATTATTGAATTGGTTTATTATTATCAATTTTTAGTAAAGAAGTAAAGTTGGCAGGAAAAAATATTTATTTTATATTAGGAAATGCAGAAAAACACTAGACTTTTTCATTAACAAAATAAATTAGATGACATACTTTTAATGTTCTGTTCACAACTGAAAGTCCATGAAGAAGTGATCATTTTTGAAAACAATAATCGGTAAAACAATTAATGTTTTACAAAATAACTGCAAGCAATGGGATGCCACGTCTTCAAATACCTATTTATCAACCACAGATGGATGTTCATGTAACTGTTATGGAATGACATAGATTTATAAACAAAAAAAATACCAAAAAAAATGTAAAATATTAGATAGTGCTCAATAACTTTAAAACATGCTGTCCAAAGTGTGTAAGTATGGGTCAAAAATACTTTCTTTTTCTTCTTCCTATATTATTTTACTTAAGGTAAGATTCACAAACTTAAGGAAAAAACCTACTTAAATAGAGAAAATTAAAATGGTGAATTACAACTGATAGAAGGCAGCAAGGGGCACTAAAACTGGCCAAGGACACTGCCCAAATTATTTACCGGTCATCATCTGAGTTCTTCACCCACGTGCACAATTGCAATACAACTCAGGTTCAGGAAACAACAATAATGGGGTTTATTTAACAAACAAGGGAAAACAAAGAGTCATTGAGGCCACAAATACCTCACCCAAAGCAATGTCCAATGTTTTAAAATCCTAAACACAAAGGCTTGCAAGATGGTGTCTTCCCCCCACTGAAGGCCTGGAGAACTTGGCAACTAGACTATAGGCCAGGATCCACTCATGAAGACAACAGAAGACACAACAGGAAATGTTCACTGGGGCTGTCGAGATGCCTCAGCACAGTACCAGACAAGTGATACTCAAAACAGCAGCTGCAGAAGCCAAATGGCCTGATAAATGGCCACACTCATGACCAGCTCTGGGTCTTCGTCTTTCCCTTCCAGAATGCAGCAACAGCAGAGTGTGGAACAGTTTCAGTTACTCAGCTACCTGCAAAGCCTCTGAAATTTTCTTCTCTGAGTTTGGCTGTGGAAGCCTCTCCCTGTCCTTAGGAGGCCCACAACAGCCTTCTGGAAGATGGGCATGCTGGGGGCAGAAATGGCTGACCCCAGATTCCCTGAAGATCTGAAAATGCTAAAATCCTAAACACTGAATCCTAGAGGCGGTTTCTGTAGTCCCTTGTAATTCTAATCAGTCTCCACCCCGACCAATATTTTTTTCATATTTCCCAGGAGCTATCTAACCTCACCAGCACCCTCTCCAGGGGGCACCATCTGTAACAGTCTTTGGTTTCAGCCACTGGTTACACAACTACACAAAATAATTATTAATTTTGCTTTTTATGACATTAAAATATTTCCCTTATTAAAAACATATTAGTGGTTACATTTTTATAAAATAATCCTTATTGTTTTTTCCATTAAAAGCTTTACAATAGGGTCTCCCTGGTGGCACAAGGGGTTAAGACGCAAACCGTGAAGCTATCTGCAGCCTCTGCAGCACGAGTTCGATCCCCGACCAGCCAGGGAGCAACCCACATGTCACAGCAGACCACTCCTGACTCTCCCACTGCTCCCCTCAGCAGTGCACTTCAATCTGTCTGTTCTGCTCCCCACTCTGTCTCTGGTGAATCCTTTCACCCCCACAACTCTGGCCTGTACCCCAGCTCCTGTGTACATAAATAAATAAATCTATTTTTTTAAAAAAAAGCTTTATAGTAAGTAAGGACCTCAAAATTGGATAATAAGAGCTAAAAAATGCATGATCTTTGCTCTGAACAAAAGCCTGTTAATAGCATTTCAAGTCATCTACAAACATCAGTGGAAAAAAATATTTTTTTCAGAGATTAGTATTAGGCATTCTAGATATCCAGGGATAGCAGGGTCAAAGAAACAAAATTATTCTCCACTTCCCTGTCAAAAATCTGTTCTCTGACCTCTGAGGCAGTATAAGTTCAGAAGTACTCTTCAGCTACTAGGGAGTTAGTCCATTGTGCTTGTGGGTCTTTTTTTTTTTTCTTTCTTTTTCGCCTTAACTGAATTGATGTTTACTTACATTTTTTTTTCTCTAATATATGTGACTTTTGACTGACAGCAAGTTTATTCAGTATCTGAACTTGAATGGCATTGAATGCTTCAGATACTCTTCTTGCCAGGTCTCTTCTCTGAAGAAGACAAGCATTTCTGAATGTTGATTTTGAGGAAAGTGTTTTCTATGCACATGTGATTTTTCATTCATTGAAATGCATGACAATTGTTGAATAATAACATCTACAGATACAATGTGTGCATTTGTTCAATGTATACAACACTCTGAAACCTCTAATATTGTTATGGTTCTTGAACATGTTTATGCACAAATGAAGCAAACTCAGTCAATCTCAGAGAGCTGTTTATTTAACCTTAAAAGCTTCACTGCAGCCAATAAAAGCAAGATAATTCACAATAAATAGTGAATCTCCATTCTGACACTTCTATTCATTCTATGGCATTAAAGTTTCCTTTTTTCTTTTACTTTTTAGAGTTATAGAAAGGGTTTGCACATTTAAAATTCCCTGCAGACAATAACCCTAAAACATCCACAGTAAGATAAACAGGAAGCTCAAGTATACCTCCCTATAGTGCAGGTAAGTCAACGAGTAGAAGATTAACATTTAATGTGACAGACCCATATCTGCTTATGGTGGTACTTTAAGTTGTGATTTTTTCCAGTGCATTTTATGCAGCAATATTTCTGCAACTCACATATTTTAACAAGAAGTGAAAACAATAGTTACCGAGGTTATGTGAAGTTTGCTGCCCACATTGTGCATTTCTTAGAGCACAGAGCTTTGTGAATATTCACAAAGAACATTTTGCTATGTGGTATTCATCAAATTTATTTAAAGGAGGTACCTTTCTACAGGGGTAATCAGTGAAGACTATTGTTCATCTGAGTATAATTTGTTAAGCAGGGCACTAAGTTTTTCACTTAGTCCTAATTTATTTATTATGTCCCACGTCTAGATTTTCCGCCCCATCTCTGAGATGCAATAACTTAATCAGAAGGAATTTCTGGATAAATAAATCTCTGAGATATCATGCTTTCATTTTTATTATGTGAGTTTTAGGTAATATACCATATTTCCAAATTGATAATTGGAAAATATAGTGTATAAACAGTCCTGTTATGGAGTATTGAAGCTCTAGCCCCAACATGGCTGCATTTGGAGGTAGATCCATTTCTTCTCTACCTCTCTATTGCACATTCATTGTATAATTTAAATTAAATGAGATCATAGGGTGGGTCTTAGTCCATAGGACAAGGGTCCTCATACTACGAGGAAGAGATACTGTAAGAGTGTGATCCCTGTACAACTGGAAGGCTCCACGTTATTTGCCCCATCTAGGAAAGGGTGGAGCTGAGCAATGAGGGGAAGCTAAAAATAACTTGAAAGAGGAAAAAAAAAATTGGGGTGAGAAGGCTAGAAGAATGGAAGGAGAGAATAGTCTAGAAGACGACATGGAGGAGAGACATGCATAGAAGAAGCCATGCTTACTCCTTGCCTTGGACTTGCACCAGGGATTTGGGGGACATGGAAGGAGACACTTCAAGGTGACAGAGATGTGGGTGAGAGGCCTATGGAGAGGCTGACAATGATAACCTTTATCTTGACTTGGGTTTTGACTTTGTTCTTTTCCTTCCTGACATGCCTGGCCCCTTTTGCCTATTTCCTCTGGATCCCCACCAGAAGGTGGCTTAGACTTTTGATAAGCTATCGGGCCTTAGTGGTCCTGCTTTAAGCCAACACTGCTTGACTATGCATTTACTCACTAGGTTACTTGTGGGTGTTTCATTGGGAAGCTATTAGCCTTTCTTCTTTTTCTCTCTACTACACACTAATTGTAATTAGGTTCTTTTTATTGAAGTTCTTATGCATGGAAAGTGTGTTTTGTCTTCATGTAGAAGATGACAGAACCCATTTAGAGCAGTTAGGTTTGGGAGCCCCAAGGAGACCCTCATTCTGCCCACTAACAATACCAGGAGTGAAGTCATAAGATAAAGGAACCTAGTGAGGAAGTGGTAGAATGCAAGAGAAAAAGAAATTCCTTACCCTCAACCAACCCTACCAGCACCTGGACTACTGAACTTTCAGCTTCCAGAACAATCAGAAAATGAATTTATATTATTTAAGCCACACAGTTGATGGTATTTTCTTATGGCAATCTTAGGAGACTAATCTAAATCTTAAGTTGAAAGTAAAAATATGTAAACACTATTGTTTCTTTGTATTTGCTTTTACCGTTTCCCCCATTACTGCTTAATTTTGTCTTTAATGCAATAAACAATAGAAAGTATACCCAAACAATATAGAACTTAAGATAACCTTTCTAATGGGAGGAGACAGTGGTACTAGATTATTTTCTTTTATTTGCAAATAATGTCCAAAACTAAAATGTGAGACTGCAACTTTTTCATTCTACTTAAAAAGCTGTTATTACTTTTATAGTTATCAGTGTTTGTAAAAGCATCTTGAAAAGAAATAAAAAAAAATCCCTTATTCAATAACTTTTCATTTAAGTAACATCTTTAATCTAAATCCATTCAATAAATTTTAACTAATCTACTTAATTCAGTTCTTGGTAAAGATAGTAAACAATAGTTTACAAAATTGCATTAGTTTCATTATCTCTCACCAGAGGAAACATTTCTAAAAATGCAAAGTACCGTAAATTCCTCACATTTTTTTTGCATCTATTAATGACCAAGGATTTAGACGATAGGGAAGATATAGCAATTCAATTTGAATTATTTCCAAAGTAGATGTAGCATTTTTTTCTTCAATTGATAATTAGTTACTGACTATAATTAAGGTTTGCTTGTTAGTATATGGAATATTACTCTGTTTTGATTTTAGTCATTTAAAATTAGTAAAAAAATATTACATTTCAATGCACATAGAACCTGATTATATATTAGTAAGTGAAAATTACACAGATCCTGCTATTTTGATTTTTAAATATTGTGAAAAAGACCAACTATAATTTAACCGAATATAAATATATGCCAGCATAAATCAAAGGAGAAAATTTCAATATTGGTATCAAAGATAGGGTAAAGACGTGACTTCTCTGATATTTAAAGTGATATCAGAAAGTAAGAAGGAGCCATAACATGAAGCTATGAAAAAGCTTAGGGAAATGTCATATTTGAAAATACTAGTATAGGGAACAGATGGCCTTGTACAAGAAATAGAAAAGATGTCAGCATAGTAGGGCAGCAGTGGGCAAAAGGAAATATTTTAATATTTTAATAATGTTAAAAATATACAGCAAGAGTGATGAGAAAGGTTTTAGCATGTGGTTCAGAGAGCACAAAAAGTGGTTGTATTTGAGAGTACAAAAAGCAGCATATTTTAGGAGTCACATTATTGCTGGGGAATGGAAAATGGTGACTCTTTTCTCTCATAAGTCAAAAGGTCAATAAAAGCGGGCCTCCCTGGTGGCACAAGGGGTTAAGAGGCAGCACTATGAAGCTATCTGCAGCCACTGCGCACAAGTTTGATTCCAGGCCAGGGATCTACTCATATGGCACAGCAGACTTCTGTCTCGCCTGCAGTGTATTTCAGTAGATCTGCCTGTTCTGTTCCCCACTCTGTCTCTGGTGAATCCTTTCACCCACTGCATCTTTGGCCTACACCCCAGCTCTGTATGCATAAATAAATAACATCTTAAAAAAATGTCAATTAAAGAAGGCTAGTGAAGAATTTTTGTTAGCTCTTAAATCTTCTGATTTTTAATTAATAACTTATAGACAATTAGACTTACTACAACTTAGCTTTATTATCCCATGTCAATATTCCAGATAATTAAGAGAGGAAGGGAAGAGGAGGGTGGAGAGGGGAAGAGAGAGGAAAGAGAAAATATGTGACATATGGTCTCTAAAGGTAACTTATCACAGAACATTAAAGCCAGACATGATACCACACATTTTATGGATTCCATGCTAGTAAAAACAGCTTCTTGCTCTACAGCTTCCGTAGTGTAAATTGCAAATTTCCTGGGAGAGAAAAAAAAAGTCCTAATGCATGTGCACTGTAGCTTAACATAAAGTACACCATCTGCTGCTTGCTTTTTATTTGGCAATGATCTATAATGACATATTATAACAGATTTTCACTGTTAATTACTAAGTAGCAAAAGTGATTCCACTCTCAAATTCAACAGAGAAAAATAAAGCAATTACAGTAATGGGAAAAATGTTCTTAAGAATTGAAAAATTACTTCAGATTCATAAGCCTGTTTCTGTACAATATTACTATTACTTAACAGTATACAAATTGATAGCAGAGGTTTAGAACATTTCTTTCTGACTGTATTTTTATTTTTTAATTTATAGATGTTTTCATGGAAGTGAAATCCTTACTATGCATTATGGGTAAAACACTAAAATACAGATCTAACAAAAGAACTGAGTGTTGCTTTTATATATTCTAATATTTTTTTATTAAAATATTGAGTTTATTGCCCATGTATATGTTTGCTTCCACACCATTTCCATTTGTCTTACCACCAGTAACACTATGTCCTATCATAACATCCCACACATACCTAATACCAGGTAAAGGGTAGAGCTCCATCATTAAAAACTAAGTAAACATGTTGCATGACACATTCCTAGCAAAGGAACCTGGGCAACATTTATCAAACATGGTAAAGAAATTTCTAAATTCTGTATTACGAAAAGAACAGCCAGATATCAACTATTATAGGAATGAAATGAGGAAAAAGTTAACAAACTGCGTGAACTATAACAAAATATTGTGAACTATTTTCTTAGACTTTCCATATTGCCAGAAATCTTGAACAGCCTCCTAATCAGTCTTTTGGAAGTAATTCTTTATATAATTGATGGAATTAACCTGTACTTTAGGAGGAGAACATTTTTTTCTATACTAGCTTGCATTTTTGCTTTAATGTCTTCTACAGAACTAGGTCCTTTTGGTGTTTTTAGATTTTTACCCTGCTTTTTGAAGGATTCTCAACCTTTTGATCCAGGTATTGATGATTTTGAGTCTTTTCCCATTATGTTTTGACTTTTATGATTTTTGTCTGGTCTTGCAAATATTTCTTTACTGGTGTTTGTTTGTTTGTTTGTTTCCAACAGCTTTGTCTATCACCAAAATTATCATCATCGTCTTCATGCTAATCAACAACAAAATTTTTTGTATGCATGTGTGTTTCTGTGAAACCTTGCTACCACTTCTAGGGTTAGAACACTTCTCAGATATGCTTATAAGTTTCACATTCTCCCTCTCTTCATCTTCTGACTCTGTTTCTTCCTCTATGGTTACTAAGAGCTGTTCACTAATATGCATGAAACGCTGACCACACTTCAACCATGAGACAAGTGATGTGATTTCAAAGCCCCCAAAGGAAACTATTGGCTGTGTAGCTGTTTTTAAAATTTGAATGTTACATAAATTGGCCTGCCTTCATAATCCATTGTCTCTGCTTCAACAGTGTGCAATACTTCCTTCTCACCAGCCATAAACTGTCTGTTTTAAAAATAACCAGGGCTCATTTTCATCACTATTCATCTTAAAGGGATAGTCTCTGGTCTTCAGTTAATAAGCAAAAAAGACCATTCGGGAGCCTCAGGAATATCATGGCCATGGCCATCCAATCTTCCACGGGCTGGCGACATGCACTTAGGTGGGAGAGAAGGCAAAACGAGATAATTGACTACTGACTGGGAGAACAGCTGATCAGGATGGAATCACACACCAGAGACTTTATTTATTTATTTATTTGTTTGTTTGTTTGTTTATTTATTATTATGCAAATATAATTGCTTGTGGAGTGTATCTCTATGCTTACATTGACCAAAAAATCTTGCACATTCACTTGAAATGTTTTTTTTTTTTCCCCTCTATCGTACCAGAATAAGAAAGAGTATGAAGAACTCAAATTAGAAATGAATAAAAAATGAAGACAGGTAATTCAAATAGTCTTTGCTCAGGAACATCTTTAAAGAACTGTTTTAATCAACTGAGCCTCCAAGCACTAAAGATATGCTGATTTATCTGAAATAAAGTAAAGGTCGGAAATATATTTTCTTCAGATGAAACCCCATGGCTCGAGGAACATTATATAGGAGCACATGTTAACATTTTCATTTATTTAAAAGACATGGCTGGCACTGATTGCTACCCTACCTGCTAGATATGTTCACTTACAAGTTCTTGACAAAGGTATTTTGTCCCCTTACATCTTTAACTTTAAAAAATTGAAAGTTTTATATACAATAAGAGGTTTACAAAGATTTTATGCCAGATCAAGCTTAATTTGATTATACTGTATTTCAATTGTCTACTTTAGAATACAATCTTTTAATTCTCTAAATATACCTACATTTGAACTGTAAGAGCTAAGTTAAGTCCTTTCACATGGCTGAAATTCAAAAAGTTAGTTGGGTATAAGTTTTGCTTATTGTTCTTGGATTATGTAGCTATTCTTTCAATCTAATTTAACCCTAGGCTTTCAGATGGTACATCTTTTTCATTTATTTGGATCTGTTTGCAATTTTCTTCTTGGTCATTGAACTTCCAATGTTCAGTTTGGTACAAAATCCATGCAATGAAAACAGCATTGTGTGTTATACCTTAGAGTTAGGTATGGCCACGACACTTAATTCTATTCAAAACAAAGTAGTGACCTCAGTTACAGAATAAGAAATCATTTCATTCATATTCAAACTGTAAATCCTAACAATAATCAACTTATATGACATTTGGAATAATTTTCTTTTTTTTTTGATACTGTGAAGTCAGTTGACTACAGTAAACATGAACAAGAACAATTACCACTATTTTGACATTGAAAAAAAAAATCATTAAAGTATTTATTCATTTATTTATTCATTTATTCATTTATTTATTCATTTATTTATTTATTTTTACAAGCACTGGGTACAGTTCGAAGCATGGGACACTGAGAGAATTCACCGGAGCCAGAGCGGGGAGCAGGACAGGCAGAAGGACTGAAAAACACTGCTGAGGGGAGCAGCGGGTGGCAGGAGAGGTCTGTGCACCATGCGGGACCCTCTCCAGTGGCCGGGGATCGAACCGGCGCTGCAGAGGCTGAGGTGGCTTCACAGCCCAGCGCTCAACCTCTATGCCACCAGGGGAGGCCCTAAACTATTTTTTCAATCTGCTAGCTCTCTTGATGTGCTGGTTCATTTTCAATTTATAATAAGCAACTAATCAAATATTCTAATCACAAAAATAGATATAGCATCCAATATCTATTTTCCACTTATTACCTATAACTACTTTTACAAGTAGATGAGAAAATAAGACTAGGGCCTCCCTGGTGGCACAACTGGCTAAGAAGCAGCACTGTGAAGCTGTTCACAGCCTCTAGAGCATGAGTTCAATCCCCAGCAGGCCAGGGAGCAACCCACATGGTGCAGCAGACCTCTGTCCTGTACCCAGGTCTTGTATGCATAAATGAATAAATCTTAAAAAAAAAAAAAAGAAAAGAAGAAGACTAAACTCCAATATGAAAGTACAAATAATGGGTCAACTATGCTAAAAAGGACATGTCTTTCCCTACAAGGCCATCTGCCTCTTCCTCCTTCCTGAAAAATATCCTCAGTGGCAGATATAGAAACCACAGGTTAAAACTGTCTGAACCACTTCACCACCAAACCTGGAATACAGCCAAATTGGACCCCTCAGTCAGTGAACAGTGGCTAAATTATGTTTTCCTCAAGTCACACTATTTTTTTTTTAACGCCATTTTTTTTTAGATTTATTTATTTATTTGTTTGTTTGTTTGTTTGTTTGTTTATTTGTTTGTTTGTTTGTTTATACAAGCACTGGGTACAGTCAGAAGCACGGGAGGGTGAGAGAATTCACCAGAGCCAGAGTGGGGAGCAGAACAGGCAGACCAATGAAGTACACTGCTGAGGGGAGCAGGGAGCCGGCAGGAGAGGTCTGCTGTGCCATGTGGGACCCTCACCAGCTGCTGGGGATCCAACCGGTGCTGCTGTGGCTGCGGGCAGCTTCGCAGCCCAGCGCTCAACCGGTGCACCACTGGGGAGGCCCTTTACGCCAGTTTTCATATATTCTGGAAAAGGAAGGGAGGGAACAAAATTTTGAAAGCTCAGGTATCTTATTTTTGTAATTTTGTTATGTTGAAGTATGTTCATTCTATCATATATTTTTCTGAGGCTTTTTATGGTATGGGTATTGAATCTTGAATCTTTTCTTTCTTTTTTTTTTTTTGATGTTGAATCTTTTCTATTTTTTTCTCTGCTTCTATTGATATGATCTTTTTACTTTATTCTGATTTTTATATTTTATGTTGTTTACATAATAAATTATATCAATTGATTTTTCAGACATTGAATCATCTTTGTGTCCCTGGAATAAATCTTACTTGTTCATGATACTTTGATGTATTATTGAATTTGTGAGATTTTGCTGAGGATTTTTGCACCTAAGTTTTCATTTATATATTTTTCTGTAGCTTTCTATTTTTTCCTATGTTTGTGACTGCTTTTGATATTATAATAATTTCATTTTTTAAATGTTTTTAGAAGCATTCCCTCTTTCTCACTTTGGAAGAGAAAGATACATATATACATACATAAATACATACATACTAGTTTGTTTTTGAAGATTTGGTAGAACTCACTGGAAGCTTGGAGGATTTGGTAGAACTCCTGGGCTTTTGTTTTCTGGGAGACTTTTAATTACTGTTTGTTTTTTTTTTTGTATTTTTGTTTTGTTTTATTTTTTGTTTGTTTTTGTTTGTTTGTTTGTTTGTTTGTTTGTTTGTTTTTGGCTTGTTATTGACCTAGTTAGGTTTCTATATCTTCCTGACTTGTTCTCAGAAGATTGTATATATCTAGTATGGTCTACATTCTTTTAAGCTATTAAACTTATTGCCAAATAGATTTTTATAGTAATCTCTCATGATCCTTCGTGTTTCTGAGATGAAAGTTGTAACATTTCCTCTTTTGTCTCTGATACCATTTATTAGCGTTTTCTCCATTTTTTTGCTTTGTGAACCTAGCTACAGATTTACCTGGTTTTGTTGTTGTTGTTGTTGTTTGTTTCTTTGTTTTTCAAAGAATCAGCTTTAGGTTTTATTGAAATCTTGGGCCATTTTTTAATCTCTATTTCTTTTTCAGTTCTTATTTTTATTATTTCCTTTGCTTGTATTTTTTAAAAATATTTTTTGCCTTGAAATGTCCTGAATATCCCATTTCACTCTTTTTCCTTTCAACACGTTGCTTATTTTTTTTAGACAACATTGGTTTACAACACAATATATGATTTAATGGAATAGGTTCAACCCATTGATATCAACATTGCTTTCTAAAGGATACCTTTCTTTTTTCTGTCCTCCCACTATCTACTCCTGTATAATCTTTGTATCCAAACATGCTCTTATAAATCTTGTATCTGTTTTCACATCATAAGTGATCTTTCATTTCTGATGATGGTTTAGTTTAAATTTAGACTCTCTACTAGCTGTCCCCCCCTTTTCAAAGCAATTTATTTTCCCTTGTATATTCCTAAGTTTCACACCAGTGTATGCTTATTTATTTGCTTTGTTTTCCAACCACAGTTAATTTAAAATTTGGATTATCTTCCAGGCATAATGAAGGAATTGATTTTATGTGATTGTCCTTTTTCCTTTTTGTCTCTGTATTTTTAATTAGAAGTTTAATTAAGGGAATTAATAGTGATATTTGCCTCAATTATTTCCAACTTGTTTAGAGTTGTAGCTCTGTTGAAGAAAACTAAAAGTCATAAACCTGGGATAATGAGGATAGAGGTACATTTACTTTGTCTACTTAATTTCATTTCAAACAGTGTATTTTTTTTTACTTGAGCTCTTGAACTTCAAGATCATATGGACAGAATATTGACTGTATTGTGTATTCAGTATAGTGACTACATAGTTAAAAACAGAAGAATAAAATAGAAATATATTAACTGTTATTAAGTTGCAGATATAGATTTTCAAATATATGTACATATGTGGTTACATATGTGTATGTATATATAGAAATAGATATTAATATATCCCTCTGATTTCTTCTGTAATTAATAGATTTTCCTGAATTTTCTCAAAGGAATAGAAACAATAATTTTGATTATTTATAACTTATATTAAATTTTAAAAGTTTATAGAGTGATTGCAATCTCTTACTAATGCTTTGTGTCTCTAATAAGCATGTCCACTGTCCTCACTCACTGCACACTGCATAAATGACTTCCCAAGCAAGAAATAATGTGTGTATTAAAACTGGATACTTTAAAGATGTAAAGAAAGAAATGTTTATTTGTGGGGAGGTATTAAACAGACCTACAATGGATAGCATAGTGTTACATAAGATTTTTAAAAAAAAACAGGAAACATTTACAACATATAGGCAGATAAAATAGTTTTATAGTGTTGTTTCCGGACACAAGCTATGGCTGTTAGTAGTGAGAAACCACAACAACAAAACAAATATCAGGTTTTGATTAGGGGAGAGAGTGACATCAGAGATGGGTCCATGTTTCACTCCTGAGATAATAATCTAAACTAGTCCATAGAGAGGCCTCCCTGTGTCCTAGGTGTGAAGTCTCAGTGCTTCCACCATGACAGCCCACTGTGACCCCTTGACTTCTATCCCCAGTCAGGAAGCTTACCCACATGGCACAGCAGACCTCTACTGTCTCACCCACTGCTCCCCTTAGCAGTGTATTTCAGTAAATCCACCTGTTCTGCTCCTCACTCTGTCTCTGGTGAATCCTTTTACCTTCCCCTCCTACATAACTCTGGCCTACACCCTAGTTCTTCTAGTCAATAATAAATAAATTAAAAAATAATAATAAAGTAGGCCAGAGGGGCTCTGCACTCAGAGTTACTGTGTGAATTGGAGACATCACTAGAGCACCTCCTGGACATTGGAGATGAATGCTATCTGTGAAAGAAGAAACAATGTGTAAATTGCAATACACATTGTAAACAATGTGTAAAAGATAGATAGCAAGGAGTGACTGGATGCAATGAGGGTGGCAGAAGCAGTGAGTCACACTCATATTCCTGTGAAAAGGTGATCTCAGGGGAGGGAGAGATGCTTAGGTGGACTTCACTGTGGGGAGATATTTGTGAAAGATCTGAGGTGAGTTATCAGTGAAAAAAACAATGTGCAATATCACACTTCTCTTCCTCCACAACCCACAGGACTCAAACTGATAGGAAACCCAGGCATGAAGAATATCAATGTTACCATAGATATGAGCCACTCCCACACATCACTTTTACCAGAGATTGTACCCACCCAGCTCCTCATGCCCACCAGACAAGACAGCTACATATCAGTTATTCTTAACATGCAGTGGTGCCATCCACTGGAAAATTTGAAATTCTACACTCTTAGTATATTTGAATACATAGCAACCAAGAAAGCTAAAAATGGGGAGATGGAAAAAGTACACCACATGGAATCTTGAATCCTCAGGGAAATATTTGATCACAGACAAGAGAATAAGTAAGTAGAAGAAAGACAAATAACAAATGATGTGATTTATATGTTTTTTGTTTTGTTTTGTTTTTTTTAACAAAACGAGCAAAGATTTAGGTAAAGCCAAACAATAAATTGTAGAAACCTAACTGTAGAAGTGAGAATATCACAGGTAGAGGGAAAGGGAGAAAACAAATGGGTAAAGAGCAAGATGGGCTGTGAGGGAGGACTGTAGGTGTCTGGGTTGTACATGTGGTGTGGTAAAAACACCTGAAGGGAGTAACCTTATACCTCAAAATTGTATACAATGTTGTAAACTAATGTTGCCTCAATAAATTAAAAAAAGATACATTTAAAAATAGATACGAGGCCTTCCTGATGGCACAAGGGGTTGAGACGCAGCCTAGGAAGCTCACTGCAGCCACTGCAACAGGAGTTCAATTCCCTCCACCAGCCAGAGGGCAACCCACATGGTGCAGCAGACCTCTTCTGACTTGCCCGCTGCTCCCCTCAGCAGTGTATTTCAGTCAGTCTGCCTGTTCTGTTCCCTGCTCTGTCTCTGGTGAATCCTCTCACCACCCCACACCTCTGGCATAAATAAATAAATCTTTAAAATAATTAAAATAATAAAAATATATATGAACTAACTGGAAGTGAAAAATGAAAATAATTATCCCAAACCTGATTTCTCTTCCTTCCCTGTCTCACATTTCCTGATGGTTCCTCTCATTAGTCAAAATAAATAAGTATCTAGAGGGCAAAGCAACCATAGCTGTACTTCATGCAATAAACATCCTGAAGGGGAAGCAGATGTGGAGGGAAACAAAAGAGATCTAGCACATTCATATAAGTTTGTATTATTCTAGAAAAACTTACTGTGAATATCATAACATCAAACAAATTTAAAGCCCTGGTTAGAAGAACACTTTTCTATAAGCAAGCATTGTATTTCCCAGTGTTGCAGCAATGAATTTTGCCTTCAGATCTACTTTATATCTTCTTTTCTGTTTTGCAGTTTCTATCCGATATTTCTTTAAATTTGTGAATGAAGACAGGATACATTCTTGCAAGCCAATAGGACTGGTAAAAGGTAATATATGGTTAGCATTGGAAAACAAAACTCTTTGCAACAGCACTATAACAGAACCTGTTCACAATTTCCAATTTTACTTTGAGGTGACTAATTTCAAATGTGAGTATGTATTTTGAATTTATTTTGCTAGTTGTTCAGTGCAAAATCCTCTCAAGTTGACTACACAGTGAAAATATGTCCCATTTCTAACATTTTTACACTAAAATGAAGATGAGAATCTGGCATTTGTAGCATGTGGTAGTCATGTAAATTCTGTTATGTATATCATATGATTTTCAATTATTTAGAGTAAACATAATCCATCAATGTTTAAAAGATTAGAAATTATATTGTATTAGAAATGGATGACAGAAAAATGGTTATTATAAACTAGATATAGGGTATTGTATTTTCCTCATGCACAATTAAGGTTATACTTAAAAGAGTGTCAAGGGACAATGTCAATGTCAACTTGGGGACAGGTAATTATCTGTGGGTTCTCACCTGTGCACTGATAATTGCAAGAACACTAAGGCTCAGGGAACAACTATGAGGTTTATAAATAAACAGGAGATTGAAAAAACAGAATTTCTAAGGGCACAGGTAGCCACCTGTCTCACTTCAGATAGTGTCTGCAGTGTCCATTAGTCCCAAACAAAGTTTGCTCATGCAAGATAGTATTGTTCCATCAATGAGGGCCAGGAGCTGGCAGCATACCAGCCAGCAGTACCCCAGAGATGCCATAGCAGTCCACAGTAATTGAAGGCTGATATGGACAGCACCAGATGTCTGACCAGATAACAATGGAGACACCATCAGGAGCATGTTCTGGACAGAAGCAATGGACAGCCTCAAAGGCGGCCAGACACAGAGTGTTGGTCAGTCACCTATCAACATTGCTGGTTAACACTTGTCTGTGTTTCCAGTCACCACTGCTCATGAGGAGGTGATGTCAGAGACACCAGTATTGCAGCTCTCTGTGAGTTGCTGGCCTACACAAACAACAAATGCCTCTTTGTGAGTCACTGGCATAAACCAATAGTCACCAGCTCTTTTTCAGACATCAAACCAAGCCAGTGGTGCTTTTTGCAAGCAGTGTAAGAGGTAAGGCCACAGGTAGGTACAGTAGTCAGGTCTCTGAAAAGGTCTATGGAAATCTAGATGTCCATGCTTATCTGCAGGTCTGCTGGTCCCGCAGAGTTTGCTTGCTCAATGCTGCTTCTTCCAAGGTCATCTGTTCATATCTTCTGTCAGGGTCCCCAACTCTGATTAGACTATTTTCAATCCTAAGTGTCTAAAATTGGTGCCAGTTAGCATCAAACAGTTCACTTTTATTTTTCAACCCCCCCAAAAACAAACTAATTAACAAAAAAAAGATCTTGAACCTGATTGGTCCATTGAACTTGAACTTGATCAGTTCATTTACCATCCAGGAGAAAAATACAAAAGGGAAAAGCTAAGCATCTGCACAGACTCGAACTGCCCTGAGGTCAGGTTAAATTCATGGCTGGTGGGCACCAAAGAACAACTACCCAGTGCTCCTGCAGCAGGACCAGGTGTAACAATTCAAATGGAGGTCTGCAGCAGTGCTAGAACACAGTCTCAACTGCAGGGTAGGCGCTCCTGGGAGCCTGCCAAGTTGGCTGGACATTCCATGGGCCTCTCTGCCTGCGGTTTGAGGGAGAGGGTATACTGGAGCTGGCTCAGTGGGTCCTAACACTCCTCCCAGCAGCCCTGAAGCAGGGACTGTGGTCTCGGGGTTTGCCTCCACTGTTGGGGCTTGCTCTGGTGCAGGGTGGCCTTGCCACTTCTGCTGTTTTAACAGCAGCATGCACCAGCTGGCCCCTAGGCTGTGCATGCTGGGGCAGTGGCACCAACAAAAGAGGGATCCAGGCTGCTCAGACCACAGGGGAAAAGCCAGCTTTACCCCAGGGCTTGTGTCATGGGATATGGTTTGATTATCAGTCTTAACAATTATTGCATCTATTGTAGTTATATATGTAAAATTATTTTTTTTCATTTCATCTAATATTTGCACATGAAAAATAGATTTGACCTAGACTGTGGACAATTTTTCCTTTGGTATTCCTTTAGAGTGATAGCCAGATGTTTCACAAGCATAAAACGACCCAACCAAAGGTGATGAAAATGTGCAAATTCAGGTACTAAGAAATACAGAGACAATATTTTCTATAGAGGTAGGATATAGAGAATAACTATCAATGTCTATGGGATTAAGGAAAGACATACAGGAGGCACATAAAAAAGTGTGTTTTTCTGTCTCAATGTATATATTTTAAAAAGACAAAAAATAATTGTCCTATCACTGTATTTTTCTACATAATGGAGACTGATCAGAGTGCAATGTTGGTGTGAGACTAGGACTCCTCTTTTCAGGGGCTGTGTTGTACTGCATTTAATCAAAGTATTTTGTGACTCTTCTAGATCCCTAAATAAATTTTTCATCTGAACGATAAGCATAAAAGTCTTGGATTATAATGGGGAGGCAAAAGTATTGACTATTATTTGTCTAGTGAATCCATTTCAACTGCATAATGCCATAAATAATTGTTGCATTATATCAAACAAATAATAAAGAAACGATTCAAGGATAAAAATCTCAGATGTCACTCCATTTAAGTAGTATTTCAAATACACAAATGTTCAAAGATTTTTTTATTAATAGCATCATATATTCTTGGTTGAGTGTGTGTGTGTGTGTGTGTGTGTGTGTGGAATTACAAGGATTAATGAGCACTTCAATTTTCTTTTGTGATTTTAAGATGCTAAAAAAGACAATTTATCTTTTGTATTTCATTAAATATTTTTATACCTTTATTTTATTTTTAGAGAGAAAGAGACCTCTTGATAGATTAAGTTTCTTTAACATTTTCTTTCCATGTAATTTAGCTATATAACCAAAGGGTAGAAAATATACTCATCCTATATAAAGAAAATATTAAAACAATGTAGTTTTTGAGATATACTCACATAAACAGAAACTGGAAAATTGAGCTCATTCATTTTCACAAGTAAGATAAAAGTAAACTTGGTTTTCAACCAAAGCCAAAACCAACTGTTGTAAGATGATAGATTTCTAAAGCATTAATTGGTCTAAATTTCTTTATATTAAAAATTGGAAATTATGGTAGACTTGGCTTGATGAGGGCTAAGGGTACATCCTTTCTTCCTAATTACTATCAAATTCTTAATGTGCAATTCATTTTGATGTCTAGTACTTTAATGACCCCTGTGAATTTTCAAATATCAAATCTTTGTTGGGAGGATGAGTTGCTCACCTCAGCTTAGCTGGATGAAAGACAACTAGCAGAAAGGGAAATGAGGGTATAGACTTAAAAAAGATCTGAAATCCTCCTAACTTAATGTGTTTCTTTCCAACTTCCTAATCCTTTTGCAACTTATAACATGGCCCCATATTTTCCTCAGGCAAATAATTCAAAGGTGAGTGAATGAGCCTAAAAAGGGATTCAAGACTGACATCATAGTATTTAAATCTAATCTTTGAAATAGAAATCTAATCTCACCAATTCTGCCATAGATTCTTCATTGAAGTCAGTTAGTCCAGACCATACTCAAGAGAAATTACACAAAGTCATAAATTCCAGAAGAAGCTCACTGAAGGGCTTCTTAGATTTCCACATCCTCTCAGGAAATCACATTTTATTTCTAATTTTATTTAAAAAAGCCTCAAATTATTTCTGTAACAAGTGAGGATATAATTATACAATCAAGTAGACAAATTATCTCTTGGCAGAGAATCCCAAATAAGACATTCTAATCAGATGGAAGACATTTTTAGTAGAAAAAAAAAATGTTATGGGAGAGACCATGGTCCATAGTGGGTAATAAAACTGTTAAAATTTTGACAAGTGGCCTCGATTGCCATTCTAGTGATTCTGGATTTACCAGTTGGCACTAACATAGGGAAAGGGGCTAAGAAAGGTGTGAGTGTGTTGGGGGAGGATGTCAGTGTTCAGTAGATAATTGTATCAACATTTAGATTTAAGGAATATCAGAAGAATAGGATTATGAGGAAAGAAACTGAAAGGTAGTGGCATGATAGCATGGCAGTTGGTGGAATTTCCAAAAGGAACTTAACAGCTCTAATCAATGTGGTACAGTGACTAACAAGGAATAAGTGATAGGACCTAAAAATATTTGTGGAGGATTCCAGTTTGAGGAAGAGATGACTGTAAATGCCATTAACTGAGAGGTTTTTTTGTTTTGTTTTGTTTTGTTTTCCAGAAGGAGGAGATAGGGAGTTACGGAAATGATTTCAACTTTGAACACACTGAATTTGCTGAACCTTGGAATATCAAGACAGAATCATCCAATAGAAATGTGTGGCACAAGAAATAAAAATGAGTCCATGTCATGTAGAAAATATCACAACTAAGAAATAAAAAAGGAAGTTTTTCATTAAATATTAGAAAGTTGAAAGAAAATTAAAATGCCTGCATGTAGGAGAAGAAAAATGTAAAGTGTTTTTTTTTTTTTTTTTTTGGTGGTGATTACAAATCCACTAGCAAAGAGACAAGATTGGAATTAGTAAAACCTATTGATGATGATTTTACTCATGGGTATATAGAGAAACAAAACGAAGAAACAACAATGATAACTAAAAAAAAACTAAATCAAAACAAGCCCTCGAAATCTGACTGGAAATGAAGCTAACAGAGGGACAGGGAGGGAGGGAAGCAAGTGACAGGGGACACAATGGACTATGGTGGAGTATTCTGAGTGCTTTGATGATGGACTAGGTGTGACAACAAACATTTGAAGAATTGCCAGCCTATCCCTACAAATTTTAACCAGTTTTTTAAAACATTATTACCTCAATAATAAGTAATATAATAAAAAAAATGTCTGTTGAAGCCAAAGGTAGCAATAGACTCTGACACTAGAGAAATCCAGGAAGGACTAAAGAAGTGTTCAAACATAGACAGGTTGAAAATGAACTTATTTACAATAGGAAACATTGCAAAAACCAGTGGGATGTTGCCCATTGGATTAATGTGTGTAAGAGTTGATGAGGTTGGAGAGAATGCTAAGGGTTTCTACTACAAGAAAATAGTGGAGAAGCACGGAAACATATTCTTTTTCAGAACCTCTAGAATGAACGAACCTTCCAACACCTTGTTTTCAACTTCCAGGATCCATAACTATGAAAGAATAAACTTCGTTATTTTAAATTACATGCATTTTGGTAGCCTGTCACAGCAGTGACAGACAACTAAATAAAAGACAAAATACGCACAAAAAAATTGGTTATTTGAGTTAAAAAAATTAAATGCTCACAAAATGCTATAAAAAGCTGAAGAAAGGGGCCTCTCTGGTGGTGCAAAGGGTTAAGCACAGCACTGTGAAACTATCCCCGGCCTCCGCAGCATGAGTTTGAAACCCTGGTGGGACAGGGAGCTACCCACATGGTGCAGCAGACCTCTCCAGTCTCACTCATTGCTCCCCTCAACAGTATATTTCAATCAGTCTGCCTGTTCTGTTCCCCATTCTGTCTCTGGTGAATCCTTTCACCCCCCTGCACCTCTGGCCTGTACCACAGTTCTTGGATGCATAAATAAATAAATCTTTAAAAAAAATGAAGAAAATATTTGAAATATTTAGAACAGGCACAAGATTAATATGTTTATGAGACAGAGAATATATCAAAATAAGAATAATCAACAGTCATTAGAAAATTGTGCTAAGATTATCAATAAATAATCCACCAAAGAAGGAAAAATGCTTCAAATATGAAAATATGTCCATTTAATAATCAAATAAGATCTAAAATGAGAAACTAATTTTACCTACAGCATTTGCAAATAATAGTAGCAAAAAATGTGTACATGATGTTTGTCTAACTACACATTACTGACATTCAATGCAGCAATTCTATGGGGTAATATTGTTATTGTAAGGTACTATTGTTAGCTTAATTTTATGAATGAGAAAATATATTAATATCATTACTATATTGTCATATTAGTATATTGTTATCTTCATATTATAAAAGGAAAAAAAAAAAAACTCTGTACAAAACTTGGCAAGGTAGGGCTTCCCTGGTGGATCAAAGGGCTTATAAATAGCACTGTGAAGCTATCTATCACCTTTGCAGAACTAGTTCAATCCCCAGCCGACCAGGGAGTTACCCACAATGGTGCAGCAGACCTCTCCTGTCTGGCACGCTGCTTCCCACAGCAGTGTATTTCAATCAGTCTGTCTGTTCTGCTCCCCACTCTGTCTCTGGTGAATCCTCTCATTCTCCACACCTCTGACCTACAACCCAGCTCCTGTATACATCAATAAATAAATCTTAAAAAAAAATAAAAACTTGGCAAATTATACTGAATTAGCCATTCATATGACCCAAAGATTAGAGGATAATTTCACCAAATGTTCCAAAAGTTGTTAAAATAATTGTATTAGAGCCTCCCTGGTGCCGCAAGGGGTTAAGCACAGCACTGTGATGCTGTCTGCAGCCTTTGCAGCATGAGTTTGATCCCTCAGAGCCAGATTGCTACTCAAATGGTGCAGTAGACCTCTCCTGTCTCACCCATTGCTCCCCTCAGCAGTGTATTTCAGTCACTCTGCCTGTTCTGTCCCCCACTTTGTCTCTGGTGAATCCTCTCACACACACACCCACCTCTGGCTTGTACCCCAGTTCTTGTATGCATGAATAAATGCACTGTTAAAAAAATAAAACAATTATATCTTTGATATAACAATTCATCTTTTAGTATTTTGTCTTCAAACACATAAGCCTGTATATTGAGAACAATTTCAAACAGAACTACAAAGAATAAGAGTGAAGACAACAAAATCAAATATTCTAACTAGGAACAGCAATTTTATAAAGATCTACTCACTAAAAATGGTGATTATTTTGGCTGTCACTTCAATAAATAAACATATATATCTATGTAGTATAACACATAAACATACACACAGAGAAGGAAAAAAAAATTTAAAAAATTAGAAACTTTTAATTTATTTTGGAAATGTCTAAATAAAATATTAAAAAGTTCCAGCCTACTGATCTAATAGGTCCTACAAAAATGTTTAGTTTAACAGATATAAAGTTGGACATGTTGGGACATTTAAATATAATTAGACTGGGTAATAACTCTCAATTTATTCATAGGTGCCAGAGGTTTATTTTGCCTTTAAGCATACACAAGCACTTGTGCCACTAGGTCCCTACTGATAGCTTAGGTAATAATATTTAGTAAAAATTAGTTACATATTAAAAAAATAAATGATTAAAAATTAAATAAGGAGTTCAATCATTAACATAGAAATAGAATGGAAGGATCCTAGTCAAGAAATAAATGGTATTTTATTTATTTTAACTGAAAACAATTTGAGTTACAAGTATTCATAAAGTATGAGTTTGTATTTATCATCTTGAAAATGAATTAGAAAATATTAATTGTAGATCACAAAAAGAAACAGAAAAAGAATGAATTGTACTTCCAAAAAAAATAGACAACTCCCCCAACAGATTATATTATGAGTTTGTCACCTTTCAAAGGTAGAACAAAGAATGGGATTCAATAAATCTATCTAATGGGAATGACACACCTAGCCTTCAAACAAGGTTTCCATGCTAGTTCCAGTTTTAATCAAAGTCATTGCAGTTGCTGAATATCAATGATATCTGATAGCTATTAAAGGATTGATATAACGTGAGTTGCTTGCCTCACTTCACCAGCTACTTGCCAACTGTTTACTTCTTAAAAACCATAGCCCAAATGTCAGGCTAATGTCACTCAATGAGAGAAAGAAAAAGAAAGAAAGAAAGAAAGGATGAAAGAAAGGAAGGAAGGAAGGAAGGAAGGAAGGAAGGAAGGAAGGAAGGAAGGAAGGAAGGAAGGAAGGAAGGAAGGAAGGAAGGAAGGAAGGAGAAAAATAAGCTATGTTGCAGATAAATAACAGGCAAAGTCAAGAATGAAATTTTAATTTTGCATAGGTACTTTAACTTAGCTCTCTTTATATTCCTTTTCCCCAATACTAACTCAGACTATCTAAACCTACACCAAATTATGACTTAATGATATTTTCTTATTGGATATTGGAGTTTAAGACTGTTAAGAGTATGTGAAATTTGTCAACATTTTATTAACCAGTCATATTTAAGAATAAATAAATCAACAAATTATTACATATTTGTCAAGAGATTTAACTTAAAAAGAATCTTCTATAGTAGCATTTCATTGTAGATAATGGTAGATAATGGTAGATCTACAATTATGCTATGGAACTGGCTAAAAGAACTACTCTCCAAGTAAGCCTTTTTTTTTTTCCCCCCCAGCTTACTTTTACTTTACCAGTAAGGTCACTTATTTATTTGGCCTGATTTTAGGATAAATATGACTAGAAATTTCTTTGTTTTTCCTCTTTAGAGAGCATAACTATATTAAAAAAGGACTCCATCTTCAGTTTATTACCAACTTATTCCATGCAGAAGAAACAATTAACACTGTCATCCATAATAATACTGTAAATGCCAACTTGATCTTATGCAGCAGAGGAAGTGTTGAATAGAAGGATCTCTGGAAGATCCCTCTGGGAGGCACTGGCATATTCAGGAAGGCATTCAGAACATAAGTTAGGTTGACACTATCCTTTCCATCAGTGGCAATGAGATGTAATTGGAAGTTGTAAGCATACTACCTTGAAGCAAATGCCAGTGTTGAATCCAATGTGAATATATGTGCCTTGTGGAACACACTGTTCATGAGATATATTCACCTACTTCAACTCATCACAACTTATCTCTGCCATGATGGGCTATCTTAAGGCTATGTGACAATTTTGAAATTACATGTTCCTGCATGTTTATATCACTCAAGTACCAGATAACATATAATTATGGATTAATGATCTAAAGGTTGAATTCCTAAAACCAACACTTTAACCTTGAATCTGTTAAGGTGCTATAGGATAGGCAAAATCCAGTGAATCAAAAGGTTCACTTACTATCAGCACTGAAAGTTCTAATCACAATTTTATTTTATTTTGTTGACTTAGACACTTAGATGGAGATAAAAAACCTTTTTTGGAGAGAAAAACAATACACACACACACACACACACACACTCACTATAAATTGGGGAAAAAAAAACTATTTTCACTTCAACATTGTGCACTAGAAGAGAAATTCCAAACAACCTACGAAAGCAGTGATTTTAAGTCTGGTTATAGTTGCTTTGTCTTTTTCAATAGTTAGCAATTTATTGGTGTGATACATAATCCAGTCTTAGAGTCTGTTTATGACTCTAGGATTTTAATTAATGAGTTTAATTATTATAAACTTGAATACTTCACTATTTCAAAGAACAAAAATTTGTATGACATACAAAATTATATTTTAGCATTTTAAAGGAAGAATATAATTTCTTATTAGGTATTAAGGTGTTTAACAAAAGAAATATATATTTCCAAATACTTATAAATGTTTCAAAATTTATATGAGGAATATTAGGATCAAAGTCCTACATTTTGGAAAGTCAAGAAAGAACAAACATGGAGGTATATTGTTCTAGAAAGATCAAGGAAAAGTTAATTTTCTTTGTTTTGAAACTTGTTTTACATTATTATTAGAGAAATAAACAGTAATAAAAATCTTTAGGTTAACCTTAGAGACATTTGACTCATTTACTTATAGAGATAGAAGAGAGCTTGTTTCATGGTATTCCTCTAATTTTATTTAGAATTACATCAATCAGAAAATTCCTACCAGATGCAGTAAAATTAAATTCAACCTAGTCTATTCTTTAATATATACAATATACATGGTTCATTCAAAATGATTGCAAATTATTAAGTTGACTTTAAGAGGCAATCCTCAGCATTCCTCTCTTTAGCACAAAATGCCAAATAGCCGGAGCCCTATGCATGCAGTTTATTTAAGTACAGTCATTTTTTAAAAAAATTGATTCCTTGCCAAGCGCTGTAAGAATCTTAAGAAGCAAAGATTAAAAGTCTAATGTGAAATTATCTAAAGGAGTGCACATAGAAAAAGAAATAGTAATTAAAATGTATTAAAGCCATAATAGAGTATGAGAGAAAGTACATTGCTTAGTTTGGCATTTGTCTCCAATAAGAGTGCAACTGGTGTCTTAGGTTGTGTGATTCTGGTATTCTTTAGACAGCATTTTTTAATGATACAAGGCAGCAAGGGGCACTAAAACTGAGCAAGGACACTGCCCAAATAGTTCACCAATCATTACCTGAGTTCTTCACCTGCATGCACAATTGCAAGACTACTCAGGCTCAGAGAACAACAACAGAGGGATTCATTAAACAAACCAGAGAAAAAGAGTTACTGAGGCCAAAAATGGTCATTTACCTCACCCAAAGCTGTGTCCAGTGTTTTTCACTTGTAAACAAAAGTAGTTAAAATGGCATCTTCCCGCTGCCCAGGAAGCAGAGCTCCTCTCTTTAACAATAGACCACATGTCCAAGATGGCTTCTTCCTGCCTCTGCCAACCTGGAGCATGCAGCAGCCAGGCTCCAGACCAGGTTCCAACTCATGAAGACAACAGAAGACTCAACAGGAGATGTACCCAGAGCTTCAGGGACTCCCCAAATGCAGCACCAGATCAGTGACACTCAACAGTAGCTGCAGCAGCTGAACAAACTGACAAATGGCCATACTCACACAGCTCAGCAAGGCACCCAGCTCCAAGTCTTTGCCTTCTCTGCCAGGTTGTAACTACAGAAAAACCAGGAAGAGTTTCAGTGGCTTGGCTAATTGTAAAGCCTCTGAACTTTTCCTCTCCGAGGTTGGCTGATGGAGGCCTTCACCCTCAGAGGCCCTTAACAGCCTTCTGGAAGACTGGCACTGTGGGGGCTTTAATCTGCTGACCCCAAATGCTGAAGATCCCAAAACCGTGAAACCTGAAGACTGAATGAATCCACATTCCTTCTACAGCTACTTACATTTTTTTACTAGTCACTCCACCCCACTTCAACCCCCTACAGGGTCACCACCTATAACTCTTTTTGGCTTTAGACAACGGTTACTCTTAGACATTGTGGAATTTAGCCTCCCAGTAACATACTTCAATTGTTATAATATCCATTTTGTAACTGAAAAACTCCTTTCTGTATTTTCAAATGCTTAGAGAGAGAGAGAGAAAGAGAGAGAGAGAGATCTCAATCTCAAAGACAAGTAGTCACTAGTATCCACCATCCACCTAAGCTGTCAAACCTCGAATCTACTGAGTTATATGTAGATATATGTATTCATCTAAGACTGTATTGTTTATGGACATCTAATTTAAATGGAAAAGATTTACTCTTAAGATTTCTGTAATTCACTTTAAAGCATTTCAACACAGGCAGCATATTATGATATATTAATGATGTACATTTAAATTAAATTCTAGGTATGATCATTTTCATTAATCAGGAATTCACACAACAAAGATTTTCAGTTATCCTTCTTATCAGAAAATCTTTGTTTTAGAGGTAGCTAAAAGAAAGGTTTCAGTTAAGCTTAGCTTCAATCAATATACCCAACTTTGCTGATTAACATAGTTGCCTATAGAAATGGTTTGTCAGTTGTGCAATTAGTGGAAATCAACTTAGTGGATTGACTGAAACATTTTACAGCACTTTCCATACTTGCATAAAGAAAGTTGAACCCTATAGAAAACTGACCTATGCTACCAGGATAGGTCTCATGCAGACACTGGAGAACTTTCAAGTGAGCAAAGATTTAACTAGCCCACCACAATTTCCCAAGCATGCTATAATGGCAGTGTGGCTCAAAGCAAACATTGCCACACACACAAAAACCTTTATGATACACATATTCATCAGCAAACAAACACACAAAATTTATAGAACCTATTATGACAGGTATATTGCCTTCCACCTTTCTATCCTTAATCTGGTCTCTGATGAACTGTTTGCATGGAAGATTCACTAGTATCAGATATGATAACATTCTAGAAACAGAATTCTACTATGCTTTATAGGGAATCAGAAATTCTCCTAGCCCAAGAGTGACAAGGCACACGTCTATTTCTGGATCCCATAGGAGTCATGCAAATTGGTCATGTGAGCATCTGATCTACATATATATAATACTCCTGATTATCTATTCAGATTTACCATGCTAATTAATAATTCATCATTCTTTGGATTTTTTTTAAGCAGTCACTACTTCCAGCAATGAAAATTAATTTTTAATATTTCTCACTTTAAAATGCACAAAATGTTGATATACAAAAAAAAAATATTTCAAGTTTCCTCTTAAAAATACTAGTTGATTACTCATGGAATCTAGGTTAGGAAAACTGACTACCTCTAGAGATGAAAGTGCAACTAAGTAATATCATGACATCCCAATTGCCTATATTGAATTATTTCCAAGGAAATTATTGAGATCACAGAAACACTCCAGTATTAATCTCTAATATTCTTGTACCCAGACATTCAGTTGGGTATGAACATAAAAGAATGGCATGAACATAAAAGAATGCTGATTTTAGAGTATTTTTACTTATGCCTTGAATACCACTTTCATGAAAACTATGATTCAACACCTTGATCAATAAAAAAGCTGAAACTTCAGTGTTGCTAAGTAGTTGGTATAACTCTGGTGTGTGGCAGACTGTATCTGGGTCTTCATGATAACTTGAAAGTAAAGTTATAGAGAAACAGCACTTACCTACATCTCATCAATGGCTCTGTTAGCTAACAATAAGAACACAGATATGCATGACAATGTGCTTTAACATCAATATTCACATCTTTTTGACATAAGATGTCCTTATTATTCCACATCAAATTTTTTTCCCTTCTGTTGTTAGTCTCCAACTCTGTACATTTACATTTGTAGGGAGATTTTATTCCATCAGCAGTTCTCTTTCTAATACCTTTAAACAATTCCTCTTTTTTTAATTTTTGTAATGGAGGAAACACTGACTTACAACATTATGTATCTTACCACAGATACAAAATCACATCTCTTCAGATGTATGTTACCACACCACACGGACCACCAAGGCAGACATATTCAGTTCCTCTTTCCTTATTTTTTTTTCTGATTTTATAAAAGAGATCTAATATCACGATTGAATAATCACTCTCTAAACCTTTCCTTAGGGGGAAAAATCTAATTTATTTATTTTATTGACTGTCAAACTTCAAAAGAGAAATCTCAACAAATTGATCTCCATCCTTTGTCTCTCTTCAATCCTTCCTGTAAGTCTTAAATCTACTGAAATGTCTCACCAAGTTTTCCTGATTATTAGGTTGGATAACTTGTGTATTTATCCATAAATTTCTCTTTACCATCCCATACTGTTTACAACCATCTTCTTAAAATGCTCACGCTTTCCTGTCTTTTACTATATATTCTTAAAATAACTTCTAATATTTAGGCTAATGTTTTTCAGTTTTACTCTCTAATTGTTCTTCCTTTTTCCTCCTGTGAAATCATAATATCCCCAAGTGTTTTTAATCTCATCACAACCATCTACATTTTATTTTTTGTCCTTTCCAACAACACATTACCATGGTTTTAACTATCCACAAATATAACCTTTAATGTTATAGCTCTTGCTATAGTCTCTTTTGAATGTCAGACTTGTATCATCTCTACTGCCATTCCTTTAAATTCAAATAATCTTTCAGTAATGACCTACTATTTTTGAATAACGGGTTTTACTTATTTGTATCTTTAAATTCTTTCACCCAGATCAGTCTGTAAAATATAAGTAAATAAATAAAAAATTCTTACACAATATTTTATTTCTTAACCATATATATTTTAAATGTCAAATCTATTCAGCAATTGCCAGGAAGCCAATCTAATCTACTGGGAAGTCAAAATATCACTGTAAAAACAGCAAGATGGATAAAATTGTGTTTCCAGAACTCTATATGATTGCAAGTGATAATTGCATAAGGCATTTTGTGGTTAAATCAAAATTGCTCAAAGATGCATGTTCAGTAGTAACTGATATTTGTTTAGTGCCTCCTGAGATGATTAGGTCTAGCTAGCTACAAAATTCATTTTACTCACAGGATGTGTAAGTGAAGGCAGTACCACAAGAAATCTTTCCTCTCTGCTTTGTGTCAAAGCAGCACTCAAGGTCTTTCTGATTAAACAGTGAAAATATATTGAAGAATGTTCATTTGAAAGGACACCAAATTAGAATTTTCAGTGTCCTTGAATCATGCTATGCTCTTTTCTCTGTCACACACTTTCTTTTCTTGAATTTGCATTGTTAGGAAATAGCATCACCATCCATCAAAAAACCACAATAGAAAATTGTTTTGTCTTCACATTGTGTTTTTGTCATTCCATCCATAATTGTTTATCAAGTTATTTTAATTGGACTCTAAACAAATTTCAATTCCTTTCTATTTGAATGGATAATTCTTTACTGTAAATACTCATCATTGTATCAGCTTCTTTAAATCATTCTTCCTTCTTACTCTACTTCCATGACCACTTGTCATATTTTCAAAAACTTTATCTTATTAAAAAACACTTCAAGTTCCTTCACTTAAAATCTTTCAGTGACTGAAATTAATCTTAAGAATTAAGTTCAATTTTCTTAGGTATTCCCTGTTTCTCCTAACTTTATGTATGCAAATAATAACCCCGGTGTCATGTCTAAGCTTATGAAGTACTTTCTCCACAGATTCATATTTTCCCTCACATAAGGTAATAAGCTCTCTCTTTCTTAAACTCCTTAGAATGTATTTTTACCTTGTCTCATCATGATTTTCACTTTCAATTTTGTATTTTAACTATTTACATGATTTTTAATATATTTAAGTCAACATGGTTAGCAATTTCAAGGACTGTATTTTAATTCCCTTTATGGGCTCAATAATATGTTGAATAAATAAATCATTATTTAATCCCACATTTAAAATGCATATGTATTATATATAGACATGTGTGTGAGTGTTTGGAAACAATACTTTGAGATCAGAATGAAAGATAGATATACATAAGTAGAAATTTATAGACAGAGACCATGGGGAAGCTACTAAAAGACTGCTGTAAAATATTCATAAACAATTACATGAAATAAAAAATATGAATCCCATGTCATGATCTATATTTTACAATTTTTTTTTGCTTACATCTAGACCATAAATTATTTTATAATTTTAAGGAACTAATATTATTGCTTTGAAAGTTGACTCTAGTAAATTATACAGGCTCCTGTTGTCATTCCAAGATAAGTTTAAGTTCTGAGAAAATACCATATTATCTGATGTTATATATCTTAGCAACCAAATGAGGACTATAGTAGGAAATCATCACTGCTGTCTCAAACTCACTAACTGTAGTCTGGCTCATCTTTTTTTCATTGCACAGCAGGTATGAAAACTGAAAGACTGGGTTGATGACTATTATATCACAACCACTAAGAGAAAATAAGGCAAACTGTTCATCAGAAGAATGACAACAACAAAAAGGAAATGATTGGGTTTCAAAATGTCCAAAATTGATAGTCCAAGTAGCACAATCATTTTCCAGTAGTCTCCTCATGAAATTTTCTAGTGTAATAAATAGAAAGTTTGTGTAAATGCACTGACCACTGGATAGGAAAGAAACTATCCTGTAAGTTTCATGAGTATAATATTTCTGATTTTATATATATGTATATATATATATTACATATTCACATTTACATATGGAGAGTGTGTACATTAAATATATCTATTAGAATACTAAAGGTGCTTGCTCTACTGGACTAAATATGCCATATTTTAAAATGTTACACAAAAGTATAGATACAAATAAGGACAAAAACTCCAGTAAACTAGAATAAAAATTTGCAAGGAAATACCTCCTACATTTAAGTGTCCATTTAAAATTCAAATTTAAAATTTAAAATTCAAATTTAAAATTATTCAAACATCTATTTCTTACATTATACTATATTATACATATTATACATAAAGCTATTTCTAAGATATATATAAATTACCCACACCTGCTCTATTTTTTCTACCATTTAGCTAGAATCTAGGAAAATGAAGAGCTATGATCAGAACACTTTGCTTTTTCTTTTTTTCCTAATTTCTCCTGTAAAAATCTTTTCCCAATCTTCTAGTTTCAAAGGCCATGTCAGACTTCCAATAAATGATAAAACAGTGCATGTCATTATCATGTGTATCACTTCAGGGTCTTTTTTTACCCATGATCTTAATGTTCATTGCCTTAATTCTGCTGCAACCTATATCCATCCCACACACACCTGAGATTTTTCGGTTCTTTGGACAATTTCCTCAGTTCTGTCAAAATGTAGCTATTTATATTTGGTTTCACTATATCAGGTTAGGAACCTCGGCAATAGATGTAGAAGGCTGAATTACGGACTTTGAAAGTTAACAATTCCTAATTCCAAGAATCTGAAAATCACTCTTTGTGCGGATGTGATTAAAAATCTTCCTAAAAAGAGATTATCCTAGATTTCATGGCAGGACCTTGAAGACCATGGTAAACATTCTTATAAGAGAGAATCAGGGAGAGATTCAACACCAGCCCCAAATGGAGGCAAATTAAGAGCTAGAGCATCCACAAACAAAGGAATGAGACAGCTACTGCTCTCCTCTTGGTGAGGAGTGAATTCATTGTCTCATAGAGCCATGTAAGAATCTTCAGCCTGGGCTGACAACCTGATTTGGGATTTCTGGCTTCCGAACTATGAGAGAATAAGTTCTGCTTATTTTTATACCACTATGTTTTGTTGTGGTAATTTATTACGGCAGCCACAGGAAATTAATACAATAATCTAATGAATAAATCCCTGCTAATTGCTCATGACAAATCAGGACTAATATCTTATCCCTGAAAGAAATGTATCAAAATGACACAGGCTCCTTGAGAAAAATCTTAAATTTAATGGAATAGATTTCATATTGTTGGGAGTTTGACTATGTTACTCATTAGTGTGGGAGTGTTTCTGAGTAGAAAGATCTTTGCAGCTATAAGCATGTAGATGTCATTAAACTTCTTTATAGAATCAAGTCTGGTGAGTCTTCATCAGGCAGCGGCTAACATGGCATCTAAAAGTATTTCTAGCCTCTTCAAACAATTTATTTTTCTCTGTTAGTTCTTCTTCCAAAACTCAGAATAGCTAAAAACTAAATTTAAAAAATAACATTTAAAGAAATGAATGGAAAGAGTTTAAAGCTCTAGATCACATTCAGCAGCATTTAAACATTCACTCACCAGCTTTAACTCAGAGTAGAGAATGCTTTCTCTAATTAGAAGAATAATCTATCTTGCAGAATGAAATCAAGTTTGTTAGAACTATCAAGATGTCACAAAAATCAGGTTTGTAAAAAATGAGCTGTAAATAGGAGAAAATGAAGACAAAGGAAATAAAATTTTGCAGATATTTTCTTTCAGAATGCATACTTTCTTTAAAGAAAAATAAAAAAAAATCCATGTGCATATTTTTAAATAATTGATAAACTTATCTTTAACCCTATTTTTTTCTTTCCCTACTACTATTTATTTCCCTATAGCATGTATGTCTTTCATATTTTATTCACAATTTTGGACTTCTGTGCTCCCTGAGGAATTTTATGTATTTATTCATTTTCAAAAAGTAAACCAGAAGGCAACATTCATTTTAAATTTCTTAATATCAGATTAATAATTTAGAAAAGACAAATATTTTTGTTGTTCTTTTAATCACACAATATACTTTTTGAACTGTATTGTTCATATAAAAAGTGCACAAAAAATATAACTCAATTTATGACCACACAACACAGAAATCTCTGTAGCTACCACCTGTCAATCAATAAAATTTTATCTGTATCCTAGAAACTGTCTTCTGCATCCTCCCTACTTCTTTCCTTCTTTTAAAAGTAATCATTTTCCTGACTTCTGAGAATTTATTTAATATATTTATCTGCCATTTTAGTATCTCTGTGTGATGGTCCTAATCAAATTGTAAGTCAGTATTTCCCCTTAGATTATTCATGTGTTTCTCTTGCAGGAATTCTTTATATATTCTTAGTATAAGTACTCTGTGAGTGTTAATGCAATTAAGCTATTGTTGGTTAGCTATTTACTCATTTAATAATGTCATTTGACAAATAGAGTTTGCATATTTAATGTGGCACAACTATCAAGGTTTTTTTTTTTTTTAAATTTACTGTTTTTGTATCCTGTTTGAGAAAAGTATAGTTACATAAAGATCATGAAAATATTCTCCTCTATTATGTATTAGAAACATTCTGGTTTTACCTTTAAGAACTATAATTTGTCATTTCAGTGAGTGGGATTTATTTGGGGAATAACAAAATGAAGACTTTTTTATTTTATGCCACATGTCTAGCCACTGGTCATAATGCATTTGATTGAATAGAATAAGTTTGGCCCATTGCTCTCCAATGCAACCTTGTCAAAAACCAAGTGTGACATATTCTGAACTTCTGGTATGTACAGTTTTTATGTTTGTGTATCCTGTGCCAACACTACCCTGTCTCAATTATTGTAGCTTGATAATAAATCAAGATATCTACAGTCTACATCTATTGTATATTCAAGAAAACACAAATTGTGAAATCACAGAATCCTTATATTACAACCAATGAGTTAATATATATTTTGTTTAGGATTTTGGTTCCATGTTTCTAAGTGAAGTTGGCTTGTGATTTTTCTGAATTGTAATGTCCTCCTCAAGCTGGTTTTAGAGTTATATTAATCTCAAAATTAGATAGAAAATTTTCCTTATTTTTATACCATATTTCCCATATTTCTATCCTTTGGAAAAATTTGTATAATATACTTTATAATTATTTCTTAAATGCTTTGCAGAATATACTTCCAAAGTCATCTTGTTCTCAATTTTTTCTTTGTTAACATTTAGTCTTTGATAATCATACCCTACTTATATCAAGTCTCTATTCTTTTACAAAATTGTAAGTTATATTTTTGAGGAAATTTTCCACTTCTCTAAATTGAAAAATTGAATATGTTTCCCCCATAGAAAGATAAAATTGACTACTTTTTGGTCAGAGCCTTTATCTTCCATTAAATTACCAAAAACAAACAAACAAAAAACAAAAACAAAAAGGAAAAGAGAGGCTCCCACTTTATCTTTTCTAAGCCTTTCCAAAAACATGAAGCTGTTTCCATCGCTACATACATGGCAATCTACAAAAAGGTAATAATGTAGAAATTAGGGGGATGGGCACTGTTAAAAAAATTTATGTCCCACAGATATTTTTATGGAAAAACTTGAGTCTATAAATTGACCTAGTATGCAGTTCCCAGTTGGCATTGTTGTAAGCAAACAAGAAGCAAGATTCTAAAAATGATTGGCTTGCTTTTTAAAAAAAATGTGTTTTATATTTTGGGATATCTTTTTGTTGATTTCTTAAATAAACATCCTGACAGGATATGGCACATCTTTAGTGATAGATTTTAAATGATAAAAACATCTAGAAAACTTGCTCAATTATCTCCACAGTTTACTAATTGAGATAGAAAATCTGATGTCATTTTTTGAGCTTCTAAAATAATATTTTTTTCTGTTATTTTTTGTTTAGTTTCATTTTATGTCTTTGCTTGTTTATCTATACAGCTTTGGAGATTAAAATATTTTGTATTTTCTCTTGTAGATGATTTGTGCATACAAGTAATAAAACTAATACATTTGGAATTTGTTTTCTCTGTGGTTTCACCTTCTTATCATTCTTTCTCAAAACTGCTGTATACTAGTTCCTATGATCACCCAGGAATGTAAAAGAATGACTACTGATAGACTGAAATCACCATAAAAAATGTGATGAATTTCTATAGTTCTAAGATAGTAGAAGATGAACAGTATGTCAGTTTATTGGCTTTGTACATGACCTGGTCTCTAGCGCACAGACAAGAAAGAATTATCACTGTTCTTCATCCTGACTGGAATGTCATCACTAAAGACCTGCAAAGTGTGTGTGAAACCTGTTTTCTACCATGAGTGACAGAAGATGTGGTATGAAGAAAATGGACTCAGAATTATCTACTGCCATGTTTTAGTAATGTCACCATTAAATGTTATTTAACTTCTCTAGAAGTGAATTGTCTTTCCTGAAAACTGGGATGATTATTATTATAATTCAATTATATTTTACTTTGTAGTGAATAATGAATAAATATTTGTTATTTGTTTTTATCACTTACTAGTCTATTGTTACAATGGTTATCATCAGCTTTAAACCACTGTTTTAAAATTTAGGTGTAGAAAAATTTATTAACAGATTGTCAATACCAGTTTTTACTATTTTATGAATGATCTTCTTTTGTTAGTTTCAAGGTCATTTTAGTGCTTACAAAAGCAATAGGTTCTTTAATTTTTATTGAGGTAACAGTTAACAACACTATGATTCAAAGACATATCATCGCACCTCCTCAGATGCATCCCAACCAGTTAAATAACACTTGAAAATTTTTATTATTATTTTTTCAAATCTCAATTATTTCAACTAATTTCAGTGTTTTCTCCCATTAATATGATGCTGTTCATCCTCTTTCTTCTCCACTTAAATTATATAAAAGTATCATGTAGAAGTATCAGTTTAACTTCAGGAGCTGTTATGTTCATTTTAGAAGTGTCCTGGCACATTATAAAAATATTATCTATGTAATTTCTAGTGTAGTGCCATGTGATTTCACCCTTCTAGAAACCTTTTCTTGGATGAGCAATGGAAAAATGTTTAACCGGTACTTTTAGTTTTCCCTATGATTACAGGGGTATTCTCTTATTAGCTGACATCATTCACATTATCAGTTACTTAATTTCTGGACTATTAAAGCATCCCATCTGGTTTTCCTATTTCCAGTGTCACTCTATGAAATTAATTTTTGTATTGATACTTTGGTATTTTCTATTACAATCCTAGGTCATGTTACCCTAAAATTATGTAAAACAAATCATAACCATTAAGACAATGTTGTAGATCCAGCCTTATTTGCATAGCTTTCAGTCTTCCTCCACACTCAAGAAGTATTATTGCAATTCAATAGGCAAAAAAAATTTAGAAACAGGGCCTCCCATGGTGACACAGAGGTTGAGCACTGGGCTGAGAAGCTACCCTCAGCCTCTGAAATGCCGGTTCGATCCCTGGCCACCTGAGAGGGTCTGAGACCTCTCCTGCCTGCCACCCGCTGCTCCCCTCAGCAGTGTACTTCGTCAGTCTCCCTGTTCTGCTCCCTGCTCTGGCTCTGGTGAATTCTCTCACCCTCCCGCACTTCTGACTGTACCCAGTGCTTGTGTAAATAAATAAATAAATCTTTAAAAAAATAGATAAAAAAAATAGAAACAAGCATACTTCAGTTATTAACAGAGCCACTGAGTCACAAATTTAAGTTGGAATCAAGTTCTAACTTCAAAGGGAGCACATTTTTCCATGTTAAAGTCATCTCCACTAAAATTCATGATATTGGAAGCCTGGATGAACTGGTTGCATTTTGGGGTTTTTTTTTTTTGCAAATTTAACTTTCATCATTTCACATAATATGTTCTATATTTAAGTTGAAATTTGTGCTAACCCTTGAGAATCCTTTCCAAACATTGAGTATTGGAAGAATACTCTATTATAATTATTTAATTAACTTTTTTATTATCTTTTTCTCAGGACCCCAACATTTGGAATACTTCCTAGTAAGGACATTTCAAATACTTTATCCTCTCTGAAGGATTGACTGAATTCCTTCTTTGATGTAATTTGCATTAGTAATTCTTTTATTCCTTAGTATGTTATTTTATAAGAGCTTGCATTAGATTTATACATGTCTTTTTCCTCCTCAGACAACTTATACATCCATCTACAGATATTGTTTAGCTGTATATCTTCCTAAATTTGTTAATTATTGGAGTGACGTACATAAAATGTTTAGTAGGTTAAGTTTAGTTGAAGTATCCAAAGTAAAACACAATTATTAACTTTCTCTGGGGCCAGAATTTAGAACTTCCCATGCTGGAGTTCTTTCCCTTACATGAATGCTGCCTCGAGAAAAGTATAACTCTATTTTTACATAAATTCAATGTGATAACTTCAAAGACACTAGGTTGTACCAACCCATAAAATGTACTTTCTAGCTCTAATAACACACATACTATTTTCCCATTTATCTCCTTTCACAAGAGAAACAATGAACCCTTAATTATTTGAGAATAGAATATACAGTTTGTAAATTATCCAGACCATTGACTTCTCCTCCCTTCTACTGAATAATTTGTTGCTATTTCTTCCTGCATTAGCACAGTGAACTATAAAACATGCAATTCAAATCATTCAATTGTGCTTTTGCAGTGGAAATATCCTACAATAGTAGGACAAATTTCAATTATTTGTAGAAATAATGGTGGGAAATTTTAATGTTTCATTACTGTCACCAATATAGTTAATTACCAGTTGACTCTACCTTTGGTATTAAAAAGTAAATCAGCATTCGTTATTTTCCCTCTAGCAGGAATATTGTTTGTTTTTGTGAGTGGCTATTTGCAACCCTAATCAGCATGCTTTTGCCCAGAGCTCTATAAATTATTTTGGCATTCTTAACTAAATAAAATCTATATATATGTAAGCTCTGTCCAATCATAATACCCCTCTTAAAAGTAAGGAGTTTTACCTGAACAGCCAAAGAGGCTGTTTTCTCAGGCACATCTCACAGTACAATGTCTATTACTTAAGGGAACACCCGTTGCACATGCAAGTTTAAGATTGTGGTGTGAGCTATGCCGCAAATATCCCAATGAGTATAAACTGAGCAATGGTAGAGAATGGAAAATTGATTAGGGATAATTAAAGGGTCCTTTAGTATTTTTTTTAATGTTCAGCTCATAAAACTTCCTATAATATCTAATGCCAATCCATCACTATATATATATATATATATATATATATATATATATATACATGAAAGAAACTATACTTCTGACAGTACATATGGAAACAATTTCTCTTTTTTTTAGTTTTTCTTTTTTTAATTTTTTAAATTTTTTTTAAATTTTTTTAAGATTTATTTTTATTTATTTATTTTATTTATTTATATAAGCACTGGGTACAGTCAGAAGCGCGGGAGGGTGAGAGAATTCACCAGAGCCAGAGCGGGGAGCAGAGCAGGCAGAAGGACCAAAGTACACTGCTAAAGGGGGCAGCGGGCAGCAGGAGAGGTCTGCGCACCATGTGGGACCCTCCTCTGGTGGCAGGGGCTGCAGAGGCTGCGGGCGGCTTCGCAACCCAGCGCTCAACCGCTGCGCCACCGGGGAGGCCCAATTTTATTTTTATATTCCCCATACAATTGCAACCCCCTTATTTTGACCCCAATCTCTCCTTCCCCCCTATAGTGTGTCTCTGGTTCATAGTTGTTTGTTGATTTTAATTTTTCTTTCTTATAGTTAGTCTTTTTTCCTGGTCCCTTATTTAGGTTTTCTAGATCCCTGCTATGAGTGAGACTATCTGGTATTTTTCTTTTTCTTTCTGGCTTATTTTGCTGAGCATGATCCCTTCCAGCTCCATCCATGTCACTGCAAATTGCATGTGTTTATCTTTTTTGATTGCTGAGTAATATTCCATTGTGTATATGTACCACATCTTCTTGATCCAGTCATCTAATTTTGGGCATTTGGGTTGTTTCCAAAGCTTAGCTATTGTAAATAGTGCTGCTACAAACATAGGGGTGCAGGTGCTCTTTGGAATTAACAATTCCAAAGAAGCACTGTCAATGGCACCAAAACAGATCTGCTGTGTCATATAAATAACTGAATGATGAATATTTTTTCCAATTATATCTAGGATCTTTTATTTTTAATAATAATAGTTTTATCACAAAACAGTGGTATTTTGGGCCACCTTGGTGGCACAGCGGTTGAGCGCTGGGCTGCGAAGCTGCCTCCAGTCTCTGCGGTGCTGGTTCAATCCCAGGCCGCCGGGTGAGGATCCCACATGGCACGCAGACCTCTCCTGAGGCCCGCTGCTCCCCTCAGCAGTGTACTTGGTCCTTCTGCCTGTTCTGCTCCCTGCTCTGGCTCTGGGGAATTCTCTCACCGCCCCCCCCCGCACTTCTGACTGTACCCAGTACTTGTATAAATAAATAAATCTTAAAAAAAAAACCTGGCATTTCGAATTAATGGTGATTTTAGACATAGTAATTTTATTGAGCTCTCAGTGCCTAATAAATATCCAAAGATCTAAAAAAAAAAAATGTAGAGAAAATAATGATGTCTTAAAATGTAAATATATAGCAACACTGAATGAAAGAATGTATCAGAGAATGCAAATTACTATCATTTACAAAAAATATGGCATTGCTGTATTTCACACATAAGTAACACAATCCATTATTTGTCTTTATCTTTCTGACCTATTGCATTTAGCATAATCCCCTCCAGTTCTACTCATGATGTTACAAATCACAAGAGTTTGTGTTATTTTTATAGCTGAGTAGTATTCCATTGTGTATGAATATCATATCTTCTTAACACAATCATCTGTCCTTGGGTACTTAGGTTGTTTCCATAGCTTGATATGGTAAATAGTGTTTCAATGAACAGAGGTGTGTACACATCCCTCTGAATTAGTGTTTTTGCATTTTTCAGGTAGATGCTTCACATTGGAATCCATGGAGAGTATGTTAGATATATTTTTAATATTTAGAGAATATCCATACTATTTCCATAGGTACTGGATCAGCCTACAGTCCCTCCAACAGTGTGTAAGGGCTCCCTTTTCTGCACATTTTTACTAATACTTGTTGTTTCTGGTATTTTTGCTATGAGCCATGTCACAGGTATGAGGTGGAATCTCTTTGATATTCTTACAGACGTGAGGTGGTATCAATGGTTTTGATCTGCACTTCCCTGAGGACAAGTGATGATGAGAGCATTAAAAAGGGACCAGATATGTCAAACCAACAAGAAACACTAGAAGTCTGACTGTAGCACTAAGGTTTCCAGAGGAGAGTAGGAGGTGAGAAAGCAAAGTAGGGAGAAAGCACTATTGATTATGATAGAGAACTATGAGTGTTTTGGTGGTGGATGTGGTGTGACATCAACATTTGGAAAGGGAGATCCTATACTGCTGAATCATATGCAATGTTGTAAATCAATATTATCTCAATATTGGATAGCAGAGGACAAAAAATAATTTACACAAAAATGCCTTAAAAGTCTACTCATATTACCACAAATGGCAGAATTTCCTTCTTACTTATGGCTGATTATAATCTACCACATCATTATCAATTCACCCGTTTGACAAATATTTAGGTTGTTTCCATATCTTCCATATGCTTGCTACTGTGAATAATGCTATAATAAACATAGGAGTACAGGTGTCTCTTTGAGATAATGGTTTTATTTCTTTTGGATATATGCCCAGAAATGAGATTGCTGGGTCACACAGTTCTATTTTTAACTACCATACTGCTTTCCAAAGTGACTATACCCATTTACTTTACTACAGTGTACAATGATTTCTCTTTCTCCTTAAACTTATCAACATTTGTTATCTCTTGTGTGTTGTTTGATTTTTGATAGTAGTCACCCTAACAGGTGTGAGGAGATACCTGATTGTAGTTTTGGTTTACATTTTCCTGATTATTGGTGATGTTGACCAAATTTTCATATAGCTGAAGGACATTTGTATGTCTTCTTTTTAAAAAATATTATGTTTATTTGCCATTTTAATTATATGTACTTTTTCTATTAAGTGGTATGAGTACAAGTTCTTTGTATATTTTGAATTTTAACCCCTTATCATAATTATGACAGGCAACTATTTTATCCCATTCTTTAGGTTTCTGTTTTCATTGTGTTGATTATTTCTTCTGCTGTGCAGAATCATTCTAGTTTGACGGTGTCCCACTTGTTAATTTTCCTTTTGTTGAATTTCTTTTAGTGCCATATCAAAAAAAAAATTACCAAGACTATTGTAAAGAAAATATTTTAAGTTTTAAGTATACTTATGCAGATAGAGATAGACTATTGTCAATTTTCCTCTAAATTCACTTCTCACATTAAAGACTTGGCCGTTTTTGTTTTATGCAAAAATTCTCACTCTCTGTTCCAATATTAATTCTTACTTTTTAAATTGTCCTTAATGTAAATTTTGGCACAATGCACTCAAGTATAAACTTTAATAAACTATACATATAAACATAAACATATATACACACACACATTTATAGACATTCATTTTTCTAAAACATTTCACATACATAATTACTCAATTTAAGAAGAAATACCTAATTTGATTCTAGCTGATAGGATTTTAGATGTTGCTCACAGTAGGTGAAGACTTTGGTATTGCTCCAAAGCAAATGTACTGAATCCTTCCTAGAAGATTTGCATTTTCTCGCTTTTGCACATTTCAATTTATGTCACTTAGTGTTGCTCTATATATTTCATTAAGGATGCTAACTGATCTTAGCACATTATTTATAGAAAACACCTTTAGCCTACAAAGTTCCATTGTAATTACTTATTAAGATGTTACTTGCATTGTTCGTAGCACCTTAACTGGTACAAGCTAAAATAGAAATCTAATTTACTTTTCACTAAATCTCTTTGAGGTTGACTTAACTCTTAATTCCTACAAGAGTATTTTAATTTTCCAGAGCAGAGATAACTTTCTAGACTATTATGTATTAGGAATATTTTTTCTGCTTTTGGATATCTATGTTGGATTTATAATATTCCTGTCACTAAAATTAAAATTTTTCAGAGCATAATTGATTTTACTGTCAAAAATGTTGTCATGACAATTGACATAAATGTGTCAGGGTTAAACATTCCTTCAAAATATCAGAAGGTCTTGGTTGTAATCATAAAAGCATGCGACTATAGCATTTTTGAGTCATGATGTAATTTTCAAAATTAATTTTCATGCCAGTAAAAGTGGACAAAGTAAAGAATCACATTTTTTTTAATAATAAGCAGTGTTAATCCTAAGAGTTCATAGATTGAAATTAAGTTTGCATATAGCTCTACCAATAAATAGTTGTAATATTTTGACAAATTCACCTCTGATCTAAGCTTAAATACCACTTTCTATAAATTATTAATAGTGCCCTACATCTCTTAAAAGGACATGTTAAATGTTAAATACATAATGTCCATAAAGACTTTAGCACAATGTTTGGCATATGGTAAATTTATAGTAAATGACAGCAATTATTATTATTTTAATTCTATATCATTTTATCTATAAAACAAATTTAAAAATGAAGCCATATCATTGGCTATTCTTGTTTTGGATCATTTAAATAAGAATTTATTAGTGAATAATTATTATATAATCCAATCTGCTAATACATCTTCAAAACCTGCTTAACTATATGTTGTAAATAGGGTTAAACTGTATTGTTAGCATCCCTCTTTTCAGCTATTATTATTAACCTAGTATAAACAATTACTTTTTAATTGATTATTTTCATTTTATAAAAATTGAGAACAAAAATGTTCTTTTTTCTGATTTTATTATTTTGACTTAGAGTTAAGTTGCAGTTAAAACTTGCTGATTATGAGAACAACTTAGCAATTCTGTCCAATATTTAAAAGCAAAAATATCAAGTGATGACCTATAGATAAGTTCATTCAAACATGGTACTCAAATAGACATTTTAATATTCATTATATCAGTGAACTTTAGTTTGTAATGGTCCAAAAATCAGATCTCTTTAAATCAGTAGTAAATTTCTCTAAAATCTTGTTTGGCTAACTGTCAATTCTTATCTTTTTTAATCAAATATTCTCCTTTGCACTAGACTGACGACAAAATTTGTGAGGGTCTCAACTTTCTAGGTTTTCAAGTGTTATGAAGTCATTATTGGAAGAAAATATGAAAACTACCTTACATTTTAAGAGGTGTGAACCTACACCCCTAAATCATATACAGTTTGTTGAGTTACCTCAATAAAATATCATAGTTTAAAAACGTGAAAAATAAAAATTAAAAAAAATTAAATAATGTATTGCAATATTTCAAAAAATCAAAATTAATGCAAAAATACTGGTAGATCAAATATTCAATTTTTAAAGAAAGGCAGATTTTGACCTTTAAAAATAATCTCTACTATATAAAAATGCTCATTTGTTATGGCAAAAAGAAACTAGATTCTTAAATTATACTACAAATATCAAGTAGAACCTTAGTGTATATGCAAGTGGCTTAATCAAAAGCACATTCATTAACATCAGCACATCAATGTCCTTAATTGAATGTAGCCTTACAATCAGGAGCTTTTTAAAATATTTGACTCAAGGAGACAGTCCTAAAAATGTGAAATAGTTCTTCATTTTTCACAAAGTTCCTTTCCTGTGTATCAGCAGCAATGTAGTTGAAATATATATATATATATAATATTATATATATATACCATTAAATATTTAGTATTTACAGAGTGGCATTATTAATAATGAGGCAGGAATGGATATATAGTTTGTTTTTATTATCATATGTTAGTTGTTTGTTGATTACACACTGTTGTAGACTGAATGTGTCTTCCCTGAAATTCATATGTTGAAAGCTAATACTCAGTGTGAGCTGTGGTTGTGGTATGAGGAGGTTAGTTATTAGTGCCCTCATAAAAGTGACTCTAGAAAGCTTCATCTTCCCTTCTACCATGTAAGGATGCAGCAAAGATGACCATCCATGGATCAAAAAAGGGACTGTGGTGATGATACATGGGTGAATTGGTGGTGGGAATTCTATGGGGAATACACCTGAGAGGAGAAAGCATATGTTGTATAAAGAGGAAGAATGATATAAAATATATATAAAATTTAAAAAAAAAACACTTCTACTTAGATTCAGTTTGGATATTTGTTTTACAGTGTGTAAGATTAAGGTTTGAAGATTATTTTTATATCTCTTTTCTTCATTTTGAATACATTTTATTTTTCCTACTAAATTCTGGTGACATTATTGCTATTGGGTCCCAGGATCTGCATTAGTCATTGCCATTTATAATAAAACTTCTTTTCTGAATTGTTCACCAATTATGCTGGGATAGGGAAGAATTATTTTCCAAAGCTAATAAAAACAATATAAAAAAAAGGAACTGATTATGCCAACACTTCCCAGGTTCCAGAACTGTGAGAAATAAGTCCCTATTGTTTATAAACCATGCAGATTTAGATTTCTATTATAATGATAAGGCCTGGTGGTACAGGATGCATGCATATACATTGTTCATGGCCTATCTACTTTGAGTTAATTTTCCAGTATAAGGATGTTTCTGGAGGATTCCTGGAACTAGTGCTATCTGAAGACCAGGCACAGTAAACTGGGATGCACTTGAGTCCAGAGTCCATGAGAGTGATAAGGAGACCCAGGGGCCAGACATCACCAGTTCCTGCTTGGGTGAAGTCCTGTTTACTGTCTTTGCTTAACCCTTTATAAAAAGCCAGATTAAAAATTACTTGTTAAGGCAGTTTCTTTAGGATGATAATTCCGTCCCCCTTCCGCCCCCCAACACACACCTTAGAATTGCTGGCCTTCTGAGTAAAGCACACCTTAAAGATTCAATCCTTATCTCTGCTTATTGGCATTCAGTGGTGACAGGCAGAATGAGGCTACACATTCTGATTACAATAGCAGTCTGAAAGGACTAAGACAGGCACCTTTTGCATTATCTGTCCCTCTTAACACAATAGTCTTTTGAGGTAGCTATCACTGTATTCATGATATCACTGAAATCACTGAGACATAGATTAATTAATGTGGAAGTCTGAAGTTCTAGGAACTCAATTCTTTCTTATACCTGATCCTGTAAATTTTATAATACATAGTAATTCTTTTAGAATCTTCCAAAAGTTTTTTTTATGAATGTCAATGAGGTATACTGCAATGTGTATAAATGCAGGAAATTAATTTTTGTTAAAGATTTTATTACACATCCATATGTATGAAATTCTCCATTTTGCATTTTTATAGATTAATTTTATATTTTCTAGGCATATTAATTATTTATAAAAATACAGAGCATGTTTTAACACCTTTACAGACTTATGTACATATTTTGATCTGAGGAAATATTGCAAATACATCTAACACCTACCCTATTAGATCAAACCTCTTGTAACTAACTTAAGCTGAATTGTTTGGTAACCATTTTATTATTTTTTAATTATTTCTAAGGACATTTTGTGTCCCAGAACTGTTATTCTCTCTTTTTTTTTCTCTTTTCTTGGATTCTGGCTGTTCATCTAATTTTTCCACAGTTTTCTTAGACTCTGAAGAATAAAATATATTCCCTGGATATTGTTTATTTTCTCTAGTTGGTGACACTTACAGGCTATGTTCCCTGAGCCATTCATTGACTTGAACTCATTGTGCTAGCAGCTGCTCATTAAGTACAATGGAATCAACCTGGGCTCAGAAAGTGCTCTCCTGACTACACCATGACTCTTTAACATCAGCTTCTAAAATAATGGAGAAAATTAAAAGGGATTATTTCTTTATAATTACTTCAAAGGCAATTATTTTCCATTTAATCAAATAATTTTGAAAACAGTTTGAATTAATGCATGGTATGAACTTGAAAATAACTACTTTTCTTTAATCCATCTGTACAGAAATCTCTGGTATATAAATATATACCTTATTCTAATAAGAATCTACTACCATATACAGATAGAAGATAATTTCTAAATGTCTGTTTCATGACTATGGGCATATAAAGTGAGAACAGTGTGAGACATTTTCACCATCCAAATGTACATGTTGGCAATATATTTAGAAACTTTAATGTGTCGTATTATTTTATTTTAGTATAAAAGGTCTTTCTACTTCCTACAGTGACCAAGAATAGAATGTGGGAAATGGATCCTTCCAATCTATTAAGAAAATACTTTTCTGCGGGGTCAAACAAATACTTTTCTGAACTAATGAAGAAAGTTGTGCCATATAAGTAACTTTTAGAGATCAAGTATTAAATCCACTTCTTCTGTCTCTGAAACACAAAAGTGTGTGAAAATGTAATTTTTCCATCTCCCTGTCCCTAATATTTCATATAAGGTCAGGGAGACAGTTCCACTATGAGGAAAAGGGTATCATAAAAGGCCATATTTTGGGATGCAGTCCATACTATGTTTGTTTTTATTCTGTGTGGAAATATAGAGTTAAATGTACCTCAATTTTTTTTAAAGATTTATTTATTTATCTATACAAGCACTAGGTACAGTCAGAAGCCCAGGAGGGTGAGAGAATTCACCAGAGTCAGAGTGGAGAGCAGAGCAGGCAGACTGACTAAGTACACTGCTGAGGGGAGCAGCGGGCGGCAGGAGAGGTTTGCACGCCATGTGGGACCCTCACCCTGTGGCAGGGGATCAAACTGGTGCTACAGAGACTGCGGGAAGCTTCACAACCCAGCGCTCAACCGTGCGCCACGGGGGAGACCCTATCTCAAGTTTTATTATCATTGTTATTGCTAACTTTCTTTCCTTCTAAGCAAAAAATTTGTATCAAGGACTTACTGTGTGAACACCACTATAATAAGTGTTCTCTATGTAACAGCAAACTAAATTCACAGGGATCTGACACACAGGGACTTGAGAGTCCAGTACAAAAATAAAATGCTCAAGTAATTGTAATTTGTGGTAAGTTTAATAGAGAAGTAAAACAAAACCAGTATCAGAGTATGGAAAAGAAATATTTATAGTCTGAGACGGCTTCTCAAAGTGGGCACAGTTCATCTAAGTTCTGATGAATAAGAAGGACTGAGATACTTCACTGTGACCTGTTCCTAAGGGCATTATAAGTAGCGTGAGGATCCACAAGTCTGGAGATTTATTTGTTTTATTCTCTCAAGTTGTCATGCTTATCTATTCAGTTGATCACAATTATCTCTGCCCTTTTTCTCTCCTTTTGGGGTATAAAAGTCTTACCCAATTTGATTTGGGACAGGATGAATGTAGTTTTTCAAAAGACAGGAGACTTAGTATAGACATTCGATATCCATGTTCTAAGATATTTGATGAATGATTGAATGTGCCAGAGAGTTCCATGAGTCTTTCTGTCTTTAGTATTTCATATTATGATTAAGACTGCATCTGATGTCAGTTAATGTTAATCTGCATTGAAACAAAACATTATCTCTTGCTTCAATCTTCCTTTGTCGTCCTTTCCTTATATTTCATGATTTGCATGAAGAATATAAAGTTGCCTCCAGGGCCTCCTGGTGGCACAGCGTTGAGCGCTGGGCTGCAAAGCTGCCAGCAGCCTCTGCAGTGCCGGTTCGATCCCCGGCCTCCGGCGAGGGTCCCACATGGCTCGCAGACCTCTCCTACCGCACCTACTGCTCCCCTCACCAATGTATTTCGTCAATCTGTCTGTTCTGCTCTCCGCTGTGGCTCTGGTGAATTTGCTCACCCTCCCGCGCTTCTGACTGTACCCAGTGCTTGTATAAATAAATAAATAAATCTTTTTAAATAAATAAATAAATAAAGTTGCCTCCGTGATGTGTTTTTGTCTAATCATGGTTTTCTTTTTCTGTCCATGATCATGGTCATGATTATTTTGGGGTATAAGCCAGAGGTGGAGGGGGGAGAGGATTCACCAGAGAGAGTGGGGAGAAGAGCAGGCAAATCTACTGAAATACGTGGTCACAATTATTATTGAATGTTGACTATGGTCCAAACAGAGCTAACTACTGAACAAGCATTATCACAATTATTATTCATATAACTTATGAAGCTGGCCTTATTATTATATAGTTTTCACAGAGGAAGAAGTAAAAAAATGCATTATCTAAAGTGCCAGAGTTCTCAAGCAAATGGAGCAGGATTAAGACCTGGTCATCGGATTCTAGAGAAGAGAAGTAACATTTATCCAGAAAGCATTTTCTAATGCTATTTTGGGCAGGGTTGCATAGAATTCCTAATTTCCTAAGTTTTTAACAGAGAAAAACAATATGATAGATATTGGTAATCTAATGAAAAAAATTAAAAATCCTCTATGAAAGGAAAAAATTGTTACAGATACACTTGAGAATTAATAAAATTATAAGGGCCTCCCCGGTGGCGCAGCGGTTGAGCGCTGGGTTGCGAACCTGCCCGCAGCCTCTGCGGCGCCGGTTCGATCCCCGGCTGCTCCCCAGCCACCGGAGGAGGGTCCCACATGGCGCGCAGACCTCTCCTGCGGCCCGCTGCTCCCCTCAGCAGTGTACTTCGGTCCTTCTGCCTGCTCTGCTCCCCGCTCTGGCTCTGGTGAATTCTCTCACCCTCCCGCGCTTCTGACTGTACCCAGTGCATGTATAAACAAAACAAACAAACAAATAAATAAATAAGCATGCCTCTATTAAAAAAAAAAAGTAAAAAAATAAATAAATAAAATTATAAATATATGTGTGTGTGTGTATATATATATATATATATCTTCTTAATAGCCCTTCCCATAAAAAAGGATCATTTTTAATATGCAGAGATTTTTATTATAGGTTTTCAATCTTACCATCTAATCAATAGGGCTACCTCCTTGTTGGAACAGAAAGAGACACATTGTGCTTCTCAGGGAATAAGTAGTTGATGAAGCAAAAAGCTCTGAAATCCCTGCCAAGACTGGCACTAAATTCTGCTTTGACAATCACAGAAAAAAGGAGCTGCAAGTTTGTTCCTGTTTTAACACTTTGGCAATGTCAAAATAGGCCATTATGCAAGCCTGCCAGTCTTCCACAAATCTCTCCATTCAATTTAAGGGGAAAAACATAGATGATAATCAAATGTATTTGATTCAAACAACATTACAGCTGACACATGAACAGATTTATGAAAAAGAAAAATAAACAAGTTTTTGAAGTCCATAGTCTTAAAAAGAAAGACTCTGCTCAATAAGACAAGCATTTCCTATGGCCTTGACATCCAGACTATAAAATAGACAGCCATTTTTTACAACCTATTAAAATACTAATTGTTTTGCACACACTTAAAAATGCAAAATGTAGTGACTACACTGAGAGAAGAAGAACTATATTGTGAAAAAATAAACAAGGATGTTTAAAAAAATAATAAATAAAAATGTAAATGTAACTTCAGTTTTCTAGTACCAATTAGTAAAGGGGAAAATATATCATCATAAAAAGACCTCAGTAGAAATGATATCACCCAGAGAAAGTGTAGAGCATGGATGTAAGGAGTGTGAATTCTGGAGTCAGAACATTGGGATTTTACTCCCTTTCTACAATCTCACTTTAAAATCTCTATCAATGTACTGAGTGTGGCTAATCCTCTGTGTCCATGTCTCTCTCATGATTGTTTTGATAATTAAATGTGTACTGCAGGTAAAATGTTTAGAACAGTGTCATGAATGTGTTAAGCATTCAACAATTAATCATTTTTATATGTAACACATATGCATTTTTTAAAAGATTTATTTATTTGTTTTTTTATTTATTTATACAAGAACAGGGGTACAGGCCTGATGTGCAGGAGGGTGAGAGGATTCACCAGAAACAGAGCGGGGAACAGAACAGACAGACTGATGAAATACACTGCTGAGGGGAGCAACGGGTGTGACAGGAGAGGACTGCCACACCATGTAGGACCCTTGCCAGCCGACTGGCATCGAACTGGTGCTGCAGAGGCTGAGGACAGCTTCACAGCCCTGCGCTCAACCGCCTGCGCCACCAGGAGAGGCCCTCATATTTTTTTTTTTATTCACTATTATTATTGTAATACTGCTTTACAACACTGTGTATGATTCAGAAATACAGGGTTCCGGGCCTCCCGTGGTGGTGCAGCGGTTGAGCGCTGGGCTGCAAGACTGCCCACAGCCTCTACAGCGCCAGTTCGATCCCTGGCCACTGGGCTTGGGCCCCACATGGCGCCAAAGACCTCTCCTGTCTCGCCTGCTGCTCCCCTCAGCAGTGTATTTCGTCAGTCTGGCTGTTCTGTTCCCGCTCTGGCTCTGGTGAATTCTGTCACCATCCCACACTTCTGACTGTACCGAGTGCTTGTATAAATAAATAAATAAATCTTTAAAAAAAAAAAAAAAAGAAAAGAAATATAGGGTTCCACCTCTTCACATGTATATTGCCACATGCCACCTAGCAACAATGCACCCATAATCTTCCACCACAGTTCATTATACCCAATAGTTCATAGTTCATTTGTTTTTAAAGATTTATTTTCATTTATTTAGGCATATAAGGGCTGAGGTATAGGTCAGAAGTGGGGGGGGGGGCGAGAGGATTCACCAGAGGAGCCTCCCTGGTGGTGCAAGGGGTTAAGCACAGCACTGTGAAGCTGTCCACAGCCTCTGCAGCATGAGTTCAATCCCCACCATCCAGGGAGCTACCCACATAATGCAGCAGACCTCTCCTGTCTTGCCCGCTGCTCCCCTCAGCAGTGTATTTCAGTGTATTTCTGTGTCTGGTGAATCCTTTCACCCCCCCACACCTCTGACCTGTGCCCCAGTTTTTGTGTGCATAAGTAAATACATCTTAAAAAAAAAAAAAAAAAGAGGATTCAGCAGAGACAGAGTGAGGCACAGAACAGGCAGATCACAGAAATACACTGCTGAGGGGCGCAGCAGGTGAGACAGATATCTGCTGTGCCATAAGTGGGTTAGTTCCCTGGTTGGGTATTGCTCTCAGGCCACATCGATAGCTTGATAGCACTGAGACTTCAAACCTTGCACACCAGGGAGGCCCCATTTATAGTTGATTATATCTCCTTTCCTTTCCACTATCCCTCTGGTAGCCTCAGTTTTACAGTCATTTGAAGCTGCGGAGCCTATGTTTGAGCCAGAGTTAGAAACAGAAGATGAGCTTTAGGAAGTCATTCTAGTATAGTGCTTCTCAAACTTCATTCAAGGGAGGGTTAGCCATGTCCAAATTCCCTGCTACCAATCCATAGCTGGAAAGAAATAGAGAGTTAGCATTTAGAAAATTGTGTAGAATCTTTAAAATACCTGAAATCTAATAATAAGAAACTGGAGATTGTGCTTTGTATGTCTTTGAATTTTTAGTTAATTTTCTACTATTTCATTGTAGAATTATTCATTGGAATTTTTTTTTTCAATTGATTCTTCACAACAAATAGACTGAGACATTTTTAAGTATATAATGATGTGTTCCTTTGTAGTAATAGTGCGTTGTTTACAGGCCAAAAGCTGATCCAATATTTATTTTTATACTAATTCAATATTGAAGCTCTAAGCTAAATCTAATATAATTTGTCAAACAAAATTTCTTTTGTGTCAAAGTTGTGGCGAATATTATATATTTAAAAACAGTGTTCACCCCAAATTAATATATTCAACAATAAATTTAATGATGATATATAAATAATTAAGAAATATATTGAGGGATCTAATATTTAGCTGAAAATTATTACAAGTGATCTTGGGTAATTCAAAACAATTTTTTAAAAGAGTTATTTATAAAGGAACTGGGGTACAGTCAGAGGTGGAGGAGGGTGAGAGAATTCACCAGAGACAGAGGGGGGAACAGAGCAGGCAGACAGACAGAAGACAGAAGACACTGCTGAGGGGAGCAGCAGGCGAGGTAGGAGAGGTCGGCTTCGCCATGTGGGTTGCTCCCTGGCCGGTGGGGGATGAGCCCGCACTGCAGAGGCTGCAGACTGCTTCATAGCGCGGTGCTCAACCCACTGACCACCGTGAAGGCCCCAAATTCAAAGCAAATTTTGTACAATTTCTGTTTTCAACAATTTTATGGTCCCAAGGACATACAGCGACAATTTAAAGAACTTAAGCCCTGCTTCAAATAAGAACAAATGAAGAAGAATAAATATTACTAACATCTTAGTAGGAACATGATCTGTACAACAACAATAAAATTCATCAAATTGTTCTTTTGAAGTGTTGTATCAACTTAAAGCAAAGGAAAGACACTATCTTCCAGTCAAAGCAGTCTCCCTCAAAATAAATAAGTAAGTAAAATCCTGGTCATTTCTTATTCAATCTCCAGGAATTGGTAGCTGATGTATATACATTTTTGTATATTACACTTTTTTTCTTCTAATAACTCCAGGTTCTGGTCACATCGTCCAATTGGAAGGACTCCATTTTATGTACAAAAAAAGGTCTTTTTTATCTCTGAATTTCTCAAATGAATAGAAGGTGAAACAGGATCTAAGTGTAAAAAGTCTAATTTAGACTGAGAAAATATAATTTAGATGATTAGAATTTGGTGACTATATGGATACATAAAAATAAAAAAGAAGTAATTGTTAAAATAGACTCCATTTTATCATTTTCTTATGCCTTGCTTCCAGATGTTTTTTCATAGAGATGAATTTTGTGATTAAAAGTAAAGTGTTGGATGTACTACCCTTGCCAATGAGCAACTTCCAGCAATATATTTGCATATGTAGTATAAAATTATTTTTAATACAACAAAACATTTGTGCCATAATTTTAATAATTTCCAAAGCGATTCATCATTAAATTATTAAATGTTCATCCTTTTTGATGTGATATCTCTAAATTGGCAGAGGAAACATGTTTTTAACATTACTTGAATAATCCAATTTTAGAGGAATTAATTTAAAATGAGGCCTTCATTTATATCAGCACAGGCAGAATTGTGCTGAGAATTTAATGTTATTGATCTATGTGAAAATTACACCATGAGATTCTCCTTAATTATATGTCAAATCTACTTGGTGAGAGAAGACTTTTATTGTCAATTTCTACTATAAGATCATATTTTACTGCCAATATTAAATTTCAGCTAAATACAGAAATATATACTTGTTCCAAAAATAGGCCACTCATGTGTGGCACATATTAATTTACATTTGAATGAATGCAAATGTGAAAATTATTTTGACAATGTGTTCACATTTGAGACATTCAGCGACCATTATAATAAATTTGTCAGAAAACAACATAGCTTACTATGTTAACTATAATATTATATGAAGAGTTAATATCCTTTTTTATAGCAACAATCTCTGACTGCCCTACCTAGACATTTATAGTGCATCGTCAAATAAATCCTAACTCATGCTTAAATTAAAAATATAATTAGAAATTTTAATACATATAATTTATATATAGCTTAAATTAAATATTAACTAGGAAAACATATGTTTCTTTCTAATGTTATTACTCTTATTTCTGTTATTTATGATTGCCTCCTAGGAGAACAAGCTTTATATTAATGTGTAAACACACTGGGATATTAGCAAGGCATCACTAAAATATAATATGTGTTATCTCTCTCCATCTAGCACAATAGCAAGGCTGCTTTAAGAGATAAGACTCAATTAAGATTCCACACCTTTACTATAGTAATAGCCATTTAATGAACATAGGAGTGTATATATCCTTTCAAATTAGTGTTTTCATATTCTTCAGGCAAATACCTTGAAGTCAGGTTACCAGATCATATAGAATTTCTGTTTTTAATCTCCACACCACTTTCAATAGTGACTGCACCAATTACATTCCCACAAAATGAACAAGGGTTCATTTTTCTCCACATTCTCATCAACATTCTAACCTGTGTGAGGTAAAAATCTCATTGTGATCTTAATTTGCATTTCTCTAGTGATAAGTGATATGAAATTTCTTTCCACATGTCTGTTGGCCACCCGTATGTCTTCTTTGGCGAAATGCCTATTTAATCCTTTGCCCATTTTTTAATTGGGTTGCATGATTTTTGTTTGTTTGTTTTTGAGTTGTATGAGCTGTTTGCATATTTTGGATATTAACCTCATGTTTGATGTATAGTTGGCAAATAGCTTCAGTAGGTGCCTTTTCACTTTGATGGTGGATTCCTTCACTGAAGAAGCTTTTTATTTTGATGTGGTTCCAACTATTTATGGTCTTTTTTGGTTTCTCTTGCTGCTGGAGAAAAATCCACAAATCACTAATACTGATGTACACACACATTGCCAGATGCATCCTATGTTTGGAAATAAAATGAAAAGGCGAATGGTGTGAGATAAAATTTATTAGAGAATTAGTTGCCTCATCATTTGCATATTTATTTTTAAATAAAAAATGAATGTAAAATAGAACAAAAACAAATCAGATACAGGTACAACTTTATTTTTTTAAGATTTATATTTATTTATTTATGTATACAAGGACTAGGGTCTAGTCTAGAGGTGTGGGGGGTGAGAAGATCCACCAGAGACAGAGTGGGGAGCAGAACAGGTGGATCTACTGAAATACACTGCTGAGGCTGAGTCGTGGGCAAGACAGGAGAGATCTGCTATGTCATGTGGGTTAGCTCCTTGGCCTAGAATTGAACTCATGCCTCAATGGCTGGCTCTAGATTGATAGTGCTGAAACTTTAACCACTGTGCCACCAGAAAGACTCAAAAACTCAATTTTTTAAGTTAAATTTTCTTAAAAAATTTTAAGTGAATATTTGAAAGGAAACATGACCCGCTATATATGTTTCCAAATATTTGGAAACTGGTATATTGTATTATGCATCTCTAAATGATGGGTAAGAAATTTATCACATTTCTAAAATAAGTTAGAAAAATTCTGTCATGGTTTAATTTCTGAGATATAGACTGCCTGAAATCTTAAATATATTGTTCAAAGATTCTCTTTTTCTGTGTACCTGCTAGTTGTTGTTTTTAGATTAAAAAAAATAAGTAGTTATTGCAAGAACAATAATAGAATTATTTTAGTGTACTCTAGGACTTGGCAGCAGTTTGATAGTGAAACATCTAGATTCATACAGGATCTGATTTTAATACTCCCTAAGTTTAATTATTTTTATAATTTGTAATGTTTTGAGTAAGATTCATATACATTCATGAAACTATGTAAAGGTAGTTAAATATTTGTTGAGTAGATGAACAGTAGAAGCTATTTATGCTTGAAGAGTTGTTGCCCTCCCATTTCCAAGACTGGGTAAGATTGAACTTTCTTGCCTGCAAATACTATATTTAGCTAAGAAAATGTAATAAATGCCATGTGTCTTTTCTCTATTGAAATTCTAAAAATTAGTGCACATTTTCCCACATGGATTCCCACTTCTAAAGTGATCATTGAAAACTGTATAGAAATGAAGTTTCTCGGTTGATCTCTGTAAATACAGGCAGTCAAATTTCCAGGCAAATCATGTTGGAATACTGTGAGCCAATTTTACAATTCAGTAAGATTATCAAAATGTTATTAGTGCAGTGTAAACGAGCATATCCTGAATATGCATTTTTCCCTTGATTTCTGTATTATAATTTGAAGAATGTGATTTCGGTTTCTTAGATGTGGTGAAAATGATTTAGAAAAAAAAATGTTTAGACTTTGTAATTGAACATATATGAACTTTAATTCTGGATCAGTCACATTATCTTAAGTTTCAGAAAACTGCTAAAGCTTTCTGAATCTTTTCCTTCTCTTATAAAAAGTGATAAAACAAAACAAACTTTATAAGATTATTTGAAGAATAAAATAAGAGATTTTTGAAAAGGTAGGACCATAAATTACATGTAAACATAATTTTTACACCATAATTTTATTTATTTTTGTAATTCTTCTATATAGTCCATATTTTCTAAAACCCTCTACATTCTCTAAATTTAAGGCTAAATTGACTTATGGAATAAAATGTATATAACATGCTTGGAAGAAATCTCCAGAGTTCAAAGTATTAACTATACAAAAAGAAGTAAGTTGAAATTAGTTTAATTAAATGAATTTTATTTAGCAAGATGAAATAAATTTTGACATAATATGGTAGGACCTGATTGATACTAACCCACCAGGATTGTTTTCATTGACCCATTAATTTGTTTACAATGAATTTTGAGAGATTTATGAATACCAATTTTATAAACATTCTGTTTATAAAAGTTTTATTTCTGCTAATTTTTAAAAATCTATCAATTTCAATACCTTTAATTTGAAATCTCAATACAATGAGCTGTAAAGATAAAATTGAAACCATAAAAATACAAACTTACGTGTATTATTTTATCAAATACAATGCCCAACAAATAATGTCATGAGTTCAATATCATTTTACTGTTTACAAAATGAATGAAAATATAGAAAAGAAAAACAGAGAAAAAATATAATAATATGTAATGTATTAAATATTACATCAAGTAATAACCCCAAATATTATAGCATATTCCTACTAGTCATACAAAAGTTTGTTATCCAACTCTTTACTTGACAGCCATTCTTTTGGTAATATTGCAAAATTTCCGCCAAATAGGAGATGTCAACCATTTACTGTCAATGCAGATTCCAAATGATTATATTCTAGTAGAAACAAATTACTTACTTGATGAAAGGATAATTTGCTTCCTAAAAATCACACAGAAAAAAAAAAGAAAATATTCCCAAATTAAAAATAATTTTACAGTTCTCCAGTCAAGAAATTATTTAGGTTTAACTTGTTTCTAACATCACTTCAACTACATCCTCTCTTCTGCTCACAACGTGGGGCATTTTGAGAGCTAAAATAATACTTTTGGCCTTATTTTATTAGTTTCTTCTTGCTTTTTATCTCAATTGCATGTTGTTTGCCCTTAAAACTTTCTACCAAGATGAAATATTGTAAGATACTAACAAAAACAACTACAAAAATGCCAGCAAGCTCGTTGGGTTCAAATGTCAAAACGTAGTCTTAGAAAGAAAAATTGCTAAAGTTGGAAACAAAAATGTGTATATACCAAAGGAATGGATAACCCTAGTTTAATTTATGTGTTTTCAGTTATAGTTTTACTTGTCAAATTTTTTTTAAAGATTTATTTTATTTTATGCATTTAAGAGCTGAGGCACAGGCCAGAGGTGTGGGTGTGTGTGTGAGAGGATTCACCAGAGACAGAGTGGGGAACAGAACAGGCAGATTGACTGAAGTCCACTGCTGAGAGGAGCAACAGACGAGTCAGGGATGGTCTGCTGTGCCATGTGGGTTGCTCCCTGGCCAGCAGAAGGATTGAACTCATGCTGCAGAGGCTGTGGATAGCTTCATAGGTTGAATCTTAACCCCTTGCGCCACCAGGGAGGCCCTTGTCAAAATTTTTGAATTATTCTGTATTCCCCATAGATACGTTTCTGTCTTCATAATTAAACCTATTTAAAGAATGAAAATAAATGTATTACTGATTCTTTCTCAATATAGATGCCTAAATATCTGAGGGATTGTACAAAAGGATATTATATTATACCCTAGTGAAAAGATGTGTTGTCTGAGTTTTCTTATAAGAGTTTTCATAAACAAGTTTAAAGATTTCTTCTAGGAATAAAGATGATTTGATGCACTGATAGAAAAACAAACTAAATTGTGCTGAAACATTCAAGATATAGAAATTCCCTATTTCATAAAAATTAGGGTATATGTCTATTTCTTAGAAGACTTATAACACAATTGCTATAGATGAATATAACATGTTATATATAAAATATCTAAAAGATATATATATATATGCATATGCATACAGCACACACATGTTTGTGATGCCCATAGAAATTATTTGTGGTTTCAGAAATTATGCAAAATGAATACTTAATACAAGGAACTTATGGTTACATTTTGCAGCGTTTTCTTCCACTGAGCAACACAATCACTGCTAAAAATGTGTAGACTGGGCCTCCCAGGTGGCACAGCGGTTGAGCGCTGGGTTGCGAATCTGCCCGCAGCCTCTGTAGCTTTGGTTCGATCGATCCCTGGCCACCGGGCGAGAGTCCCACATGGCACGCAGACCTCTCCTGCTGCCTGCTGTTCCTCTCAGCAGTGTGTTTCGTCAGTATGCCTGTTCTGCTCTCCGCTCTGGCTCTAACTCTGGTGAATTCTTTCACCCTCCCGTGCTTCTGACTGTACCCAGTGTTTGTATAAATGAATAAATAAATCTTAAAAAAAAAATGTGTAGAATGACAGAATATTAACTCTTTAAATCAAAACCCAACCCAAAAAGACAAAATATTTTCATTGAAATCTTTGGATATATTCTTTTTAAAAGCAGTTCTATGCACATATGTTTTCCTGAATTTATATCAAGATTAAGGGAGCATTTATATAAAGAAAAATGAGTTATTTTTAAGCTTATGCATGTACAGTTTTTGGATTAGAGACAGATTTCTGTTGTAAGAGTCAGGAGTCTGTATTTATTTTCTCTTACAAAACTTTAAAATTTGTTTCTTGTTGCTCTTTGTAGTAATATAAAACATACATGGATTACTGATGGCATAAATCTTATTCAAATATTGATATATGAGCTAACTAATGTGGCTTGAAATTTTCCTTTTAGTAAAGGAAACTTTTAAAAGTTTAAACTATTCCCTGTTCAATGTAGAGCGTTATCTTCTGCTTCTCCTCACCAACTCTGTGTGTGTGGGTGACACCTACCACAGGCAGCACCAGTCCACCAGAGCTGTGTGAGCCACCTGCAGTCCTATATCATGAGGATCAAGGGGTCTTTCCTACCACACACCTCTAGTGCAAAGGCACCAGATGCTGCTGCTGGTGGGGCATGTTGCTTTGACATCAGGAAGAGGTATGCAAATTCTGTTTGGTCACAAGTTATGGTTCATTGCCAGTACTACTGGTTTGCATAAACCTTCTCTGAACTTGGACAATAATCACCCAAGTTTGGTCTTGTGCCATCTACCCCATTCATTATCTTCTGTAGCACTAGTAAAATGTATACTCCTGGATTCCACATCAGGAATCAGTATTAACAATTCCTTTGGAAACATTGTAAAAAAAAAAAAAAAAACAGTGAAGTAAAATAATTCATCAAAAGTACATACACTCACATATTATTTTATAGTAGCAACTAAAATGCATAATTTTTATCAGGTTGGTTTTGAATTTTTTGTTAAACAGATAGTATATTGCAGATACAATTTGAGATCCTTTTATTTTTCTCACTGTACTCATTTTTCCACCTTCTTAGCAGTAATTACAGTCGGGCATATGATGACTATTTCTTGAGTCCATGATTTGTATGTGGTGATACTTTCTCATCATTTTGGGGGGACATGTATATGTTTTTTTCAAATCCCAAATTTTGAGAACAATCAATTGAAAATTTGGGAAATATAATACTATTATAAAAATTGAAGCTTAATAATCAACACATTGCTGTTTTGGTGGAATCCATTTATATCAAGTGTAAGGCAAAAATCACAGGCATGCTGTCAAAGGTTGAGATTGATGCTTTCAGGAACAGGGAAGTCAGTGTATGGGAGAGAAATGGTTACTATCTAACCAGACAGTCTTTTTTTTTTTTTTTTTTAATACCTTGACCATATTGTGAGTGTATGCACATGGTTCTATCCACTGGATGAGTCAATTTTGCAAATAAAAAAGTTATTTATGTTTATATGCATAATATTTTTTAAACAAATCTTAGGCATGATGTTGCAATAAATAATGAGTTTTAGAAGCAAAGTAAACCTTTGAACTAGCAATTTTTGCATGTGATGCTGAGGAGTGCTTTAACATTTTTAGGAAAATCAAACATTACATTATTGGAATATCACTTAATGATGTTCTTTGTTGTTCTGCGGTGTTTCAATTATTTGTTATAAAATACAGCTTGCTGTAAAACACAGAAAATATTTTCATTGGAAACAAAGACACTTAGTTCAACTTTAGCAATAAGCATTCTAATGTCCAATTTGAAGAAACTCTTTCATACAGACTTTTTTATTGTATTTTTTAATGTTGATATATACACAATATCTGATTCAGAGGTATAGACTGACATCTCTTAAGATATATATTATCATACCACACCCACCATCAAGTTTCCCATAGTCCTCCACCAGATTCAAATGGGCACACCCCACACTTTTCTTTCCACCTTCTGGTAATCTCAATTCTCCAGATTATTAGGGTTTGTTTTATATGGATTTGTTTGTTCATTTATTTTATTTCTCTATAACGTTTGAGTAAAATCATCTGGTATTTATCTTTCTCATTTTGACTTAATTCATTTAGCATAATTTCCTCTAGTTCCATGGACACATTTCTTTTTTTTATTATGCTCACAATAATATTACTATCCCACCCAACATTGCAGTGTTGGTCCCCAGGCCAGCAACACCACAGAGCAGTGCAATGAAAACCAGATGGAAAACATATCTTGTATCACTTGTGGGTTCATGCTATAGACAGAGGTTGGAAAAATGTGGATTTGTACCACAAATGAGACAAGAAGACCACTAGCTCTATTATCCTACTGAAAGAAGCTTCTAGGAGATTAGATGGAAGGATATTTACTATGGTAGGTTAAATATCATATTTGCTAAAAAAAATAAAAAAGACTGCAGATGTGATTAAATTAAGGTTATTTAAATGGAGAAATTATTCAGGAGAGATCTAAATGCTGTCACAATTGTCTATGTTTGAGAGAGATGGAAGATTTGAGAAGGAAAAACAAACTGATTTTGGACTACTGGCTATAGAAACTGAAAGAAAATAAATCTGTGTTGTCATTTGCAACAAAGCATAGAGAAAGTCAAACCTATGGGCACATTCAAAACACTAAAGGTTGTGGTAAAATGAGCTTGCTTCTAAGGAGAGTAAAGATATAGGCTAAATTGTAGGATAGTTTGTAGGAGAAAACTGGGGAATAAGTCAGCTAAAAGGAACCCCTTCTGGGCAACAAAACAAATATAAATACTGACTTCATGCACTAGTCTTTCAGAGACCCCCTATTGTGATGAGACTTGTTGCAGAGCAGCTCATGCCACAGAGCATTGCTTAAATCAGCTGAGTACTAGATCATAATTGGCAGTGATAACCATATGGGTGTGGTTAGAGAAAGAGAGGAAGAGAGATCTACTAAAACCACTATGATCCTGGGATGACTATGGGCAAGACTAAGCCTCTGTTTGGTGAAAATCAGACTTCACTAAAATAATGCAAAGAGTCACTGAGCAAATGGAAAAAAAAAAAAATAACAAGAATTGTAGGACGTCAATGGACACCATGAAGAAATTGTAAAGACAGCCCCAAAATTGGGAGGATATATTTGAAATCATGAATTTGATAAGGTCCAGAATATGTAAAATCTCTTTCAATTTCAAAACAAATCAATCATCCTAATAAAAACAGACAAAGAAGACAGACATTATTTTCCACAAAAAAATATGTAAATGACCAACAAGCACAAGAAAAGATAGTCAACATCATAAGCCAGGAAAAAAGTGTGAATCAAAACCACAGTGAGAAACCACTTCATACCCCTTAGGATGGTTAGAATTAAAAAAATAAAGGACATAAAGTGTTGACAAAGATACAGAGAAATCTGAAACTTCTTACACTACTGGTGGGAATGTAAATTGGTACAGCTACATTGGAAATAGTCTGACAGCTCCTCAAATGATGAAATTCAGAAGAACCATTTGATAGGCAATTCTACTTCTGGTGTATGTGCAAGAAAAATGAAAATATGCCCACACAGAAACTTGCACATGAATATTTATAATGGCATTATTCATATTAGTCAAAAGGTTTAAATAACCTAAATGTCAATCAGCTGATAAATGGATAAACAAAATTTAGAATATTCCAAACAATGGAATATTATAAATAAAATTAGTTAACTACTGATATATTTTTCAAAGTAGATGGATTTTAAAATTATTGTGCTAAAAAGATCAGTTAAACAAAAGATAGAGTATGAGATTCCATTTATTTAACATATCCTGAACAGAAATTTTATAGAAATCAAAAGCAGGTTAGTGGTTATATAGGGCAATGGCTGGGATAATAGGGTGGAAAGTGACTATTAATTGATGTAGGGTTTTGTTGGGATGATAATGGAAATGTTCTGAATTTGACTATGGTGTCAGTTAAATATATATGTAAAACTGTTGACCTTATATGGGTAAATTGCCCGTAAATGATATATAACTCAGTATACCTACTTAAAATATAAGAAATTGAAGAAACTATGGTTGAATTGATTGAGGATGAGTGATGAAGAAAACACACAGGAGACTTTGCAGTAAGGGAAAATGTTTTATTTCTAGTCTTAATGTGGGTACATAAATTAAAAATATTTGATTTGTATAAACAAACCTTATTCCAGTGTTTTATATTAGATATACTTTGCAAGTAGAATATACAGAAAGATAGAGATAAAATGTTATGTAGATATAGTAAAAATCAAATAATTCAAATTTAACAAATAAGTCAGGTATACTTACTTTAATTCTATTTTTTTACAAATATTTTCTTTACGGTTTCCATTATACCAGAAACTGTTTCTGATGTTTTAGGCGCCTGTTCTGCTTAAAAATTGTAGTTGATAATTGAATAATACAAATTTGACATTGGTTCAAACAATGCTTCCTTTAATTCAAAGCAAAACAATTTTTGATTTTAAATGAAATTAAACTACTTAAGTAGTACATTTGCTGTATAATAAATAATTTAAACTAAGAGAAAAAAAATGGTGTACCTTAAAATGTTTTTCATAATAGTTTATGTTCATTATGCAAAGTTCTAAATAGAAATGTTTTTCACAAGTATTTACTTCTCCAGGCTTATGAGCTATTCCATAGAATTTCTTGGACTCAAAGCAATATATGAAATCATGAGTTAAAATTTCGTAGTTACATGTATTAGTATGTTATATACTAATATTATTATGTTGCTTATTTAATAATAAATTGTATAACAGTACTTCCATAAGCCTTTTAAGTGGTCTCATAAAGATACATTAAAAAAAATTAGTAGGGCCTCCCCTGGTGGTGCAGCAGTTGAGCACTGGGCTGCGAAGCTGCCGGCAGCCTGTGCAGCGCTGGTTAGATCCCTGGCCCCCCGCTGAGGGTCCCACATGGTGCGCAGACCTCTCCTGCCGCCCGCTGCTCCCCTCAGCAGTGTATTTCAGTCCTTCTGCCTGTTCTGCTCCCCGCTCTGGCTCTGGTAAATTCTCTCACACTCCTGCACTTCTGATTGTACCCAGTGCTTGTATAAATAAACAAATAAATCTTTAAAAAAAAAAAAAAGAAATTAGTAATGGCAGAAACCAAATCACAGATTCAATACTGCGATTCCACCTAAATATTCCAATTTGGTTAATTTTTTATTTTTTTATTTTTTTAGAATAACATGAAAATAGGAACCAGGTGCAGTTCTTTTAGTACTCCAAGACCAACTTACAGCAAGCAAAATGTGTCTGTTGTCACTTCGGGAGGGTAAGTAGATTTGGGAACCAGCACCCATGGGTAGTGTAAAGGAGCATGGTTCACACTGTCTGAAATTGCTCATGCCCTGGTTCATCCAGCTGGTAATGAAGCAGTCAGCATCCCATCTCTGGAGTGGAATAGGCAATTATTCTAGCTTGAAACTCTGCCCTTGCAAATTGAGTGTGGCAACAATTCACATTGGCTGTCATTATAAAGTCCCTCAAAACAAGATACTATCCATATCAGTTCAGAAGGAAAAATCAGAGATGCCTAAAAAGTTTACCTTAACTCTGAATAGATTATTCTACATTGATGATATGGATATTTAAATTGCCTTTGGAAAGAACTTTTTGTAGTTTTATTCTTTAGTCTTACTCTAAATTTTCTAAATATGTCTAAAATAGCATTGTAAAATATTTCTGTTAAATTCTCATTAATCTGCTTCTTATCTAGCAATATATTTAAAGATCAAAACATTTCTTGTTCTCCTTCTAGTCACATTTTAATCCTATTGTAAACAATAAAGAAGAAAGAAAATTCCCCTTGACCCTGGATTTATATATAGGGAATAAAGTCCTGTAACTGCACCTCTCAAACCTGGCACATTTCTATATTTTCTGGGGTGCTCTTAAAACAAAACATGTGTCCTGTCACAACCTATATTAATTAAATCTGAATTTCTGGGGGGATATGATCTACAGATGGTTGTCTATAAGAGCAGCTTGGATGATTCTAGCATGTTCTAGGTAAGCACTAAACATGCAACATTCATTGTGTATATAAATCATCTGGTAACTATTTAAACTGCAAATTTTAATTCAGATATTCCGTTGTAGGAAATAAGAAACTAGACTTCTCTCACATTTCAAAATAATGTGGATTTTGCTGGTTTATGGACTGCAATGTACAGTTGCCAGACTCTAGACCAGAATTAGCCTAATATTCAAATTACCTAGGAAAATTAAAATACATTTCTGAGTCCATGACACACTTCAGATTTATTATATCAGAATCTTATTGGGTACAATTTAGTCATCGGTTAATTTAAAGTGTCCAGGTAAGAGCCTCCCCAGTGGCACAGCGGTTGAGCGCTGGGTTACGAAGCTGCAGCACCGGTTTGATCCCCGGCCACAGCGTGAGGGTCCCACATGGCCCGCAGACCTCTCCTGCCACCCGCTGCTCCCCTCAGCAATGTATCTTTGGTCTGCCTGTTCTGTTGCCTGCTCTGGCTCTGGTGAATTCTCTCACCCTCCTGCGCTTCTGACTGTACCCAGTGCTTGTATAAATAAATAAATAAATAAATAAATCTTTAAAAAAAATTAAAAAATAAAGTGTCCAGGTGAATCAATTTTGCAGGAAATGCTGAGAATTTTATTGATCTAAGTGTCCTCTCCATCCATTACTATATGGCCATCCCCCCATTGATTTTTTTCCTAGACTTAACGATACCAAAAATATTTCATCAAACAAGTCTTAAAAACCTTAATTTCTCTATCTACAGCATCCTCATATCTTTGAATATTCAGTGGTTGAAATATCTGCTGACACTCATTTTCCCTCCTTCGCAATTGCCAACTCATATTTCAGACTTTCATTATCCTTTGTCTATAATGGCTGGCACATTTTTTGTCCAGTAATTTCTATCTAACTCAAATTATTTAAAATCTTATTCAATATATTTTATCCACTGTTGCCAAATTAATTTCTTTAAAGCATTACTCAAATAGTATCACTCTCTTTGTCTAGAATCTTCATGTTGTCCTTTTACTTATAATTTTTACAGGTAAAATTCCTCAATATATGATTCAGTATTCTCCATATCCTAATCTCTACTTATTTTTTTTTAAACAATATTTGCTTCCCCCCACCCCCTCAGGTTGAGTCGCCATAGAATTTCCTTCCCCAAGGTACCCGTGCACCATCACCACAGTCCCCTGTGCTCCTACCTCCCTCCCTCTGATCCCTCTCCCTCCCCCTCCTCTGCAGTATATCTCTGATTTATAGTTGTCTGTTTTTGCTTGTTGTGTTTTGTACTGTTATTATTTTTTTACACTGATGTCTTATTTTGTTCCCCTACATTCCTGTTATAAGTGAAACCATCTAATATATTTTTTTTTCTTTTTCCTCTGGCTTATTTCACTGAGCATAATTCCTTCTAGCTCCATCCACATTGCTGTGAATTACATGATTTTATCTTTTTTGATTGCTGAATAATATTCCATTGTGCATGTGTACCACATCTTCTTGATCTAGTCATCTATTTTTGGGCATTTGGGTTGTTTTCAGGTTTTACCTATTGTAAATAGTGCTGCAATAAACATAGGTGTACAGGTATTCTTTTGAAAAAAAATCAAAGCTGAAATAAAAGAAATAGAAATAAAAAAAAAAAAACTGTCCAAAAGATCAATGAAACCAAAAGTTGGTTCTTTGAAAAAATAAACAAAATAGACAAACCTCTAGCCAGGCTCACAAAATAAAAATGGGCGAAAACACATATAAATAGGATTATAAATGAAAGAAGAGAAATCACAACAGACTCAGTAGAAATCAAAAGAATAAGCAGAGATTACTATGAATACTTATATGCAAACAAATTCAACAACCTAGAAGAGATGGATAAATTCCTAGAATGATATAGTCATCCAAAGCTGGACAAAGAACAAATAGAACACCTAAACAGACCAAATACAAGCAGTGAAATTGAGACAGTAATCAAAGCACTCCCCAAAAACAAAAGCCCAGGCCCAGACAGCATCACAAATTAATTCTACCAAATGTTCAGCAGTGAATTAATGCCTATCCTACACAAACTTTCAAAAAATTGAAAAAGAAGGAATACTACCAAATACGTTCTACAAAGCCAACATTACACTAATACCAAAACCAATCAAAGACAGCACAAAAAAAAAAAAAATTAGAGGCCAATCTCCCTAATGAACACTGATGCAAAAATCCTCAACAAAATCCTTGCCAACAGAATCCAACAGTGCATCAAAGGGATAGTACACCACAATCAAGTGGGATTCATCCCAGGGGCACAGGGATGGTTCAACTTACGAAAATCAGTAAGTGTAATCCAACACACCAACAAAAAGAAAAATAAAAACCATATGATCATATCAATAGATGCTGAGAAAGCATTCAGCAAAGTCCAGCATCTTTTATGATGAAGGTCCCTGAAATTCTCAGGCTAGAAGGAACATATCTTGACATGATAAGAGCCATACACAACAAACCCACTGCCAATATTATTCTCAATGGCGAAAAGCTGAAGGCTTTTCCTTTAAGATCAGGAACAAGACACCACTGCTTTTCAATATAATACTGGAGGTCCTAGTCAAGGCAATAAGACAAGAGAAATATATACAAGGAATCCAAATAGGGAAAGAAGAAATAAAACTATAACTATTTGTAGATGATATGATAATATACAAAGAGAACCCTAAAAATTCCACAGAAAAACTACTCAAAATAATCAACCAGTTCAGTAAAGTATCAGGATACAAAATCTTCTTCAGTCAATCTGAAGAAGAAGAAATCAAGAACATCATCCCTTTTATAATTGAAACAAAAAAAAAAATCAAATACTTGGAAATAAATAACAAATGAGGTAAAAGACCTATATGAAGAAAATTATAAAACACTGTTAAAAGAAATTGAAGAAGACACAGAGAAATGGAAAGACATCCCCTGCTCATGGATTGGAAGAATTAGCGTTATGAAAATGCCCATCCTCCCAAAAGCAATATACAGATTCAACGCTATTCCAATAAAAATCTCAATGATATTCTTCAAAGAACAAATACTGATGAAATTCACATGAAACTACCTACAAAAAACCACGAATAGCCAAATTCCTACTGATTATAACAAAAGAAAAAGGAGGCATCACACTTCCAAATCTCTACTTAATTTTCACTTAAATTTTTACCTAATATATCATTATTTATAGAGATCCCCTAGGGATCTGATCTCTTTTTCTCACCTGTCATTGACCCAGCAGCAGTCTTTAGAGTATGAGTATCTCTATCATTTCTAAACACAAATTTATACCTTCAAAACTTATTTAAAATTTCCTTAAAACTCCTCTTAATATATATATATATATATATATATATATATATATATATATATATAAAACTTCCTTATTGGATACCCTTGTGTGCTTTTTTCCTACATAATTTTTTTAAAGATTTATTTATTTATTTATTTATTTATTTATTTATACAAGCACTGGGTACAGTCAGAAGTGCGGGAGGGTGAGAGAATTCACCAGAGACAGAGCAGGGAACAGAACAGGCAGACTGACAAAATACACTGCTGAGGGGAGCAGCGGGCTGCAGGAGAGGTCTGCGTGCCATGTGGGACCCTCGCCATTGGCCGGGGATGGAACTGGCGTTGCAGAGGGTGCAGGAAGCTTCACAGCCCAGTGCTCAACCGCTGCACCACCAGGGGAGGCCCTTTTTCCTACATAACTTACAGAAAAATTATGTTATAATTATACTTAATGTTTACCAGATCCCTAAATATCTCTAGACCTTAAGATTTTTGACACAGAAACAGGGTTTTTACAATCTCTTAGAAAACCACACCCAAAATTAGTAGTCAATGAATGTTTACTCAATTTAAATATATAAATGTTTTCTCATTGGGTAACTGTTTTGTGCATATTAATTTAAAACACAATTTTTAAAATTTATTTTTATTATTATATTTTAATTTTTGTATATTTTTACATCATTTTTCATTGTTGCACAATGTATGCATTTTCATCTTGGTTATAGTCCCCATACAATTCCTGCCTCCCCCTTGTTAAAACACAACTTCTCCTAGCAAGTTTACAATACAGAGTTTAAATATGTAAAGCAAAAATGACATAAGGAAGTATAATTAATTTCCATTTAATCAATGGAGTTCAAAGAGACTAAATATACTGAAACTGCAGCAACCACAGTTGATGTACAGCATTTGACACAAAACGTGTTGCTCAAAAATAGATCCTTAGCATTTAAAGAAAAGGATTATTTTGTCAACATTGATTTTCAAGAGAAATCTTGGGATTTGTAAAGCCTGTGAGAAAAGATGAAAAAGGCATGTTAAATGAGAAATAAAATAAACACTAAACTGAGAGGAGGAAATGCAAATGGTAGGATGGATAGATCATGAAGAGACAGGTTTGGAATACCACTCTGTGGTTTTTGTTGAATTTTTATGAAATGCATTATGTCTACTGAACAAATATTTAGAAACATTTTCATTGATTAATCTCACATTGGAGATGGGACAAAAAATTAAAAGCATTTCAAATTCATCTAACCAGTACAAAGAGCATGGTTGAAAAACAAGAAATTTTATTTACTAAAGTAATTCAGAAACTTTCAAAAATAAATATAAATTGCTACCTGAATGAAGCATTTCTTCCATTACTATTCAAAACTGAATCATAGAGAAAAATTGTGGCTTTATAATTAAATGTCTTTACTTAAATAATGAATTAAGAATTATTATATATAACTAAAATTATATTATTATTAAAATACTGAGAATTATGTTATAACCATGTATTGCTGTTATTGAAAACAAATATCATGGTGTTTATAAAGATCACTTAACTGCTACCAAAATATATTAGTCTAGCTTTAGAGCTACAAAGTTTTACAAACTTTCCAATTGTTCAAAAAACAATTTGCCATCTCTTTAGTTTTCCCCAATTCCTACAGTCTGATGATGGAATTTGTAAATACTGATTTTTTCTAATCTCTCTTACCAAATATTGTTTGAATATTTACTGACCATTAGGTTCCTTTGGTTATTAAATTTTGCTGTCTTGTGTCACTTCCTTTGATTCAGCTTTTACCAAAAGTTGTCTCTTCATAATATCCTCTTGTGATACTATGAAACACAGATATTGCCCAGAAAGCCTAATAGTAGTTTGAATTGTTTTTGTGTTCTCATACTTTATCTTTATTTTCATGCAAAATTTAATACATATTCCACAACATATTTATTTTTAATGTAAAATGTTGTTTTACATTATTAATCTTTGGATAAATGTAACAATTCAATAAAATATGCCATATCATGTCTAATAAAAATTACCACATATCTTTGTAGAGAAAGTTTCTTCATTCAACTGTTAAAGAAATAATTTCAATTCCATCATACCTAGCCATGCAAAAGTATTGTTCTTTTGTTTTTTAAATAAACACTATACATAATCATCTCTGACAAATGCTTGTATTATTCAATAGAGTGCCTTTTTAATATATGTGATATATTTTATAGTTTTTATATATAATAATTTACATGTTATATAACAATTTTAGAAAATGCATTACTGGCTCTCTGAAAAATAATTGTGATATAATTTCTTTATGACTTAGAAACTAATATAACTTCATGTTCAGAAATTTCTAAAGAAATTTTGAATTTAATAGGTGTGCAGTAGGTCTAGAAATACACTTTTTTTTTTTTTTGCTTTAAAAGCTTTTTATTTTTGAGATAATTTTAGATTTTCATGCAATGTGAGAAAAGAAAAGATCCAGAAAGAGCCTGTGTGCCTTCACCCAGTTTACCCCAAAGGTAGTAACGTATGTTACTACAAGTCAGAGAGGTTTGGGCCTATCGTTTGGAAATAGAAGACATTTGAAATAGCAAATGAACAAAGGCAGAAATTAAAATGTGCATACTACTTTTCAGGAATAAAATAATAAACCGATTTTAATTGTCACAGATAATACCTATAATAGACATAATAAAGACTGGAAAAGTAGACTAGGGCCCTATTATGAAAGATGATGGCTTTTAAAACTAAGGAAATTATATGAAGGACTTTAAATTGAGAGAAAATATAAAAATTATCTATTAGAAAGTTATTCTGCTGATAAAATGTAGGATTGCAGGAAAATGACTCAGGAATTTAATATATTATGCATTTGTCTATAAGTATAACTTAAAAATTGAGTATTTTAAATCTCTTTAGCTACCTTTTTAACTTTAAAATAAGTTTTATCAAAATTTCTCTCTGTAGGGCCTCCCTGGTGGCATAAGGGGTTAAGACACAACCTTTAAACTATCTGCAGCCACTGCAGCACTGAGTTTGATCCCTGGCCAGGGAGAAACCCACATGGCACAGTAGACCTCTCCTGACTAGCCCGCTGCTTGCCTCAGCAGTGTATTTCAGTAAATCTGCCTGTACTGTTCCCCATTCTGTCTGTGGTGAACCCTCAATCCCCCGCACTTCTGGCTTGTACCCCAGTTCTTGAATGCATAAATAAATAAATCTTAAAAAAAATTCTCTCTGTAAAGTGTCAGAATACACATAAATTCAAAATTAATAATGTACAAATAAAAATCAGCATTTCTGCTTCTGTTAAAGACTACATATTTTATATTATATTAAACATTCAGTTGAGAACAATTATAAAATCTGGAAAATATTTTTTAAATGTTTGAATGTATTGAATAACTTATAAGGAAGTAAGGAATTACAGCTTCCATTTCTGGGACAAGAATACCCAGTAAGATAAACTCTGATATTTAAGAATTATTTTAATGAAAGTATGTATTTCATATTATGGTAAAACTGGTTAAGGGTAGAATTAGAAGCTAAGCAGGTCTATCTAAGGACTCACACATTTAGGGGGGATGCTGTTTTCTGAGTGCCCATGAATGAGATTATGGGGCAAGGTATTGCTTTAGTGCCCTAGCAAACATGTCATGATTGGGGCTAGCTTAGAATTAAGGGGAAAATGGAAAAATACTCCTTGACATTGCTGTGACTCAGATTTGAATCACTTCAGTTCTTGATTGCCTTAGGTGATCTGTGATATCTGGGAAACTTGGCCTTCTTGGAGAAATGTATTCTATTTCTAGGAGAATCAATGTCATCTGGGCCTCCCTGATGGTATAGGGGTTAAAATCTCAGCAATATCAAGCTATCACCAGGCACTGAAGCATGAGTTTAATCCCTGGCCAGGAGCTAGCCCACATAGCACAGCAAACCTCTTCTGTCTCACCAGTTGCTCCCCTCAGCAGTACATTTCAGGAAATCCACCTGTCTGCATCCCATTCTGTCTCTGGTGAATTCTCACCCCGCCCCCCGCCCATCTCTGGCCTACACCACCATTCTTGCATGCATAAATAAATAAAAATAAATCTTAAAAAAATAATTTGATCACTCAAATTACTTCTTAAACCTCTCATGCTGTACAGTTATTTTAATTAATAAATTAATGTCTTTAAATTGTTAAAAATAATCAAGGATAGATACTAGCTAACAAGAGCACAAGAAACTAAACCATGAAAAAAAATTGAAAAAACAAAATACAACATCTCAGGGGCATTTAGATAATGAAAAACTCAGACCTAAGTTTTTACTATTATGCCAACAAACTCTGGAAAATAAATGTTTGGAAATTTCAAAATACTAGAAAGAATTTAGAAAGCTAAAGTAGTTAGTGAACCTTAAAACACATTTACAAGTAATACTGAAAAGATCTCTCCTATATAATTCAAAGAAAAGAAAGTCCACAAATAAAGGAATAAGTAAAAAATATAGAACTAGAAAACTAAAGACAAAATGACAGTAGTAAATCCTCATAGATCAATAATCACCCGAAGTGTAAATACATTGAACAGAGTGGCTACCGGGATCATCAAACAAAACCAAACTTTCTGCTATCTCCAGGCTATCCTTCTGATCTCAAAGTAAAAGGTTGGAAAAAATTCTGCTAACAAATGGGATCCCCTAAAAAAATAGTGGCAGCCTGTGTGTGTGTGTGTGTGTGTGTGTGTGTGTGTGTGTGTGTGTGTCAGAAAAAATAGACCTTCCACTAAAGTAGAGAGCAAGAGACAGGGAAGGTCATGATATAAAGATTAAGGGAACAATGTATCTGGAAGACAAGCACATCAATATATGTGCCCCAACTAAGGAGCATCAAAGTACATAAGATAAACCTGAAAACAGGTATTGGCAGCAACAGTGTAGTTATAAGGGATTTCAGCATCCCACTGTTATCAATGGACAGATCAACCAGACAGAAAAATCACTAAGGAAACAATCACTTTAAATATGTAGAATTAGACCATATGGTCTAAATAGGTGTTACGGTGGAGAGCAAAATTTGAAGGGTGCCCCAATGACTATGGTGGGGAGCTATGGGTTGGTGGGTGTGGAGTTGCTATGATAGTGGGTGTGGGGTTGCTAACAAACACGCAAAGGGGTGTTATCCTATACTGCTGAATCATATACAGTGTTGTACACCAATATTGCCATAATGTATAAGCACGAATAAACAAATAACACAAAGCAAGTTATTAAATAAAATCTTTAAAGTAAAATGTCATCCAAACATTAAACACTAAAATGACACCAGGAAATTTGAGTTGTAAGAAATTAATAAGGAAATGAGTATATTTGCAAAGAAAATGATGATTAGAACCATTTGTATTGTTGGACAAATAAAGCCAAGTTACACTTGAATAATTCCAATCAGTAATAAAACTGTGTTAGCAGTGGCTTTGAAAAAATTTCTGGTCTCACTATCATTTCTTACAATACATTTGTTAATGTTGACAGTCATTAAAGATAAGAACATGCTGGTTATTCAAATTCTTCAGGACTCAGTTTTCTTTTATAAAAGGCTAATATTATAATAGTCATGATGTAACCAATGTATTCCAAAACCTTGTTCTTCCATCATTATTTTTATGTTTCAAAGAAGTGCTTTTATCACATCTTTGGTTCTGCCTTCATACATCCTATCTATTTTCACAGGATTGAGATTTAAAAATAAGCAGCTAATGAGCCAAGCTTCCAACCAGTGCAATCATTTTTAGACAGAAGCCCTCCAAGGATTTTTTCAGGAAATATTTTATCTGCCTGGGCAGAAGTAGGACATCATGCATATATCTCTATTATATCTACATAATCCTAGAATTGGAGAGATTTTTAGAAATCTCACTCTAAGGTGAGAAAAGAATGGAAAAGAGATCAACTCAGGTTCTCAGGAATTCTTTAGCCCCATGACATTAATTTTTCTGTAGCTTTTTTTTCCCAATATTTAAAATTTTCAATAGTCTGGAAATGTCAGCATCAGCACCCAAGCTGACATTTCCTTCCATGAGAGAGAATGATGTAAACAAAATATTCAGAAAGATTTTTAAGGAAGGGCCTCCCGGATGGCGCAGGCTATTGAGAGCAACACTGAGAAGCTGTCCACAGCCTCTGAAGCACGGGTTCGATCCCGGCCTGACAGGGAGATTCCCACATGGTGCGGCAGACCTCTCCTGTGCAGCCTGCTGCTCAGCAGTGTACTTCAGTCAATCCTTCCTTTCTGTTCCCCATTCTCTCTCTGGTGAATCCTCACACCCTCCTGCATATCTGGCCTGTACCTTGGTTCTTGTATGCATAAATAAATAAATCTTAAAAAAAAAAAAAGATTTTTAAGGAAGGCTATGCTTTCACTTTACAGATCTCTTCAGTCCCCCAGAAAGGCAGATCTTCTTCTCCTGCTTTAGTTTAGTCTCAATGGACTACAGTCAAAATTCCAATTTACTTGTTGACTTCAGCCTGGCCACCTTCATTCTATCATGGACACAATCACATACTTATATTCCTAAAATATAATCTGATCACATATTTTAAAATACTTTTTTAAAAACTTAAGTTCATTTTCTGTCTTTCTTTTATAAGGTGAAGACAAAACCTTAATCAAGTACCCAAATCTTCCTATGAAATAGTTACTGCCCCTACATCAAGCTTTAACTTCCTGGCCTATGAAAACATCCAATAAATTTTGTGTAGTGGATGGCATTGATCATAACTAAGAGAGATCTGGAAGTAGACAATTAGTCCTATGCCTTTCAGATTAAAGCCTTAATCTATGGTTCTAATTCCAGATGATCGTGAAATGTTATAGAACATGAATCATGAACTGTTCTAAGGACCCCATTATGCACTGAAAAAAATATTGAGTATGCCTCAGAACTTTGGCTTTTGTGGTTTATATCTATTTATATTTACTGTACTAAAAATTATGTAAGGATATTTTAAAAATACTTATTAACTCATCAAAATATTACTAATAAAATTATATTTATATTGAGATAAACCTCCAAGTTTATATTTATTTATACTGAGATAAACCTCTAAGTTTATGGTATTTAATACAAAGTTCAAATACAGTATTTTTTTTTTTTTTTGGTGGGACCCTCGCCAGCGGCCAGGGAACGAACCGGCACTGCAGAGGCTGCGGGCAGCCTCGCAGCCCAGCGCTCAACTGCTGTGCCACCAGGGGAGGCCCTCAAATAAAGTATTTTTTAAGGAAGATATATATCTCCTTTGTAAGATATTACATATATACATAGTTTTTGCTTTATATCCCTACAATAATTATAATGACATGTGAATATTTATGTATTTTGTATATTTCTGAAAATATACAAAATACTAATAATGGATATTACCACTAATCAAAAGAATGGGACAGGATTTTATTAAGTGCATAGTTTCATTTTTCACCAAATCTCTTTCTATAACATTCTAATTTATATTAATTTCTTTACATTCAAAGTATATTAATATACTTTTTTAAATATATAGTTTCTGCTTGAGATACCACTTAATATTAGACAACTGAGACTCAGGAAGAACATTCCTAAATATGTTTGTGATAGGCAGGAAAAAATATACATTGCACAGTTATATCATTATTATTATAGATAAACAACTTCTGGAGTATAAAAAAGAGACAAAACAGAGTGAAAATCCTAAGTTTTCAGATGATACTCCAGGGCCTCCCTGGTGGCGCCAGGGGTTAAGAAGCAACCTATGAAGCTATCCACAACCACTGCAGCACAAGTTCAATCCCTGGCAAGGGAGCTACCCACATGGCGCCGTAGACTTCTCCTGACTTGCCTGCTGCTCTTCTCAGCAGTGTATTTCAGTCAATCTGCCTGTTCTGTTCCCCACTCTCTCTCTGGTGAATTATCTCACCCCCCACAACTCTGGCCTGTACCCCAGTTCTTATATGCATAAAAATATATTTTTTTTAAAAAAATAGATGATACTTCATTAAACATTCTATTACACGACAATACCACTTTTACTGTGTTTTTTTTTAATATCACCATTTTTTAAAGATTTATTTATTTATGCATACAAGTACTTGGGTGAAGTTCAGAGGTGTGGGGTGTGGGAGTGGGGGTGTTAGGGAGATTCTCCAGACACAGAGTGGGAAACAGAACAGGAGGACTGACTGAAATACACTGCTGAGGGGAGCAGTGGGCAAGACAGGCAAGGTCTGTTGTGCCATGTGGGTTAGCTCCCTGGCTGGGAATTGAACTCATGCTGCAGTGGCTGCCAATAGCTTCATAGTGCTGAAATTTAGCTCTTTGTGCCACCAGGGAGGCCCCAATATCACCATTTTTATGTAGTTCATAATACATGCTATGTTTCGTGCTATGTATAAAAAGAGAAATACTCTAAAGTACCTGTTCTCAGGGAGATTATAATGCAGAATAATATTTTTAAGCAATCGTATATTTTAAACTGTAAATGTCAAATTGGTAGATGAAGTACATATATAGGATATCAATTTATTTTATTTTAACATAATTCACATTCCTCAAATTTTTACTTCCCTGCACTACCACAAGGTTTGATTTTATTAACCAGTCTATTCTCACACTATTAATTATATTAAATACCTAATACACTGGCATCAAAATCAAAAATATTTTCTTCAGTTCCACATGAGAAATTACCCATTTTGACTTAACATGGAATCCTGGGGATGAGACTATTTTTCTTAGAATCTTTATACATTGAATCATTCCCAAAATACCTTTTATTATGAAAGTGAAGAATAAGTTTATCCAAATCTGTGAATATTTAACCTCAAAGATAAAATGCCAATGTTGCCAAATAAATTCTAGCCCTCTACAATGCAGTGACCATGAAATATATGTAATGAGATCAATTTAAAGTAGGTTGATTTCTCGTGGTTATTCTTCTATGTAACAAAACTTCTGCATGGAAATATTTGACAAAAAAAAAGAGAACTATTCCTAAGTGTTTTGGTTTAAGATTTTGTGGGAAAAACAAAAGATGGTAGTCTTTACTACAGGTCTAAGAGAGATGCCATTGTTGAATTCTGAAGCCTGAAATGAAGGCACAAGCATTGCAGTACTATGAGATATCCCCTTACCATAGCCATCGGAGTTGTAGAGTTTTGGAACTAATTCAAATACAAATTTCTTCATCTTCGTCCTAAAAACAAGAACAGAGTCAGCTTTTTGAGGTCTAGCCAGATGCTGATTTTATAATCTTAGCTATGTAGGCTAACTGCTCACAGCTCAGGATTTGAGGCTTTCAAAGATATTTTTAGGACAAATCAGCTAATGAGCAGGTACAAAACTAAGCATAAATGAGCAGTAGGGCAAAGGCAGCCAAATGTCAGGGAGATTCTCAGATGTTAGGACAAATGGTAATTACTCAATCCAGTTATGGGTAGTGGTGAGTAAAAATGAGCTATTGCCAACTGTTATCCAGTCAAAGGTTTAATTTTTTATGCATAGAAATAGAATATGCACAGAAAACAGAAACACATAATGCATGTCAAAGTAAGTTATTCTTGCTATCTTTTATGCAAACAGAAAATATAGTTTCCTTTCCTTTTCTGGAGCCTCCCCCATACCACCCTATTAGCTATACTACTTGCATTATAGCTATAATGAATATTACATCTTTGTTGTGCAGTAGCTTATTTGTAATGACAAGGCTTCGTGTAATCCTTCAACATGTTGCAGAAGGCTCCAAGAAATCAGCATGGTCATAATTCACTCCCTCCATTACTATCACACCACCAACCTCGGGCCTGCCCTCCACCAAGAATTAATAGTTAGTGTCAGGAAAACTCTCAAATAAATCAGTTCATTTGCATTAAGGACATTACATCAGATTACCAGCATCTAGAGAATGACTAAATGTGAAACAGAAAAGGAATTTTGCCAGGGACATGGCAAACATATTTGGAACATATTTAGCTGCTACTCTCTTTAGTTTCCAATGCAAAATTCAGTAGCAAGACATGGACATAAGACAAAATCAAGTGGTTTGGATGAGCTAACTAAATCATTTTATCAATACTTTTTTCTAATCTTTTGCTTACAGAGTATTAACTGAGGAAAAGTGATTGCTAGTCCAATTTTCTTCTGAATATTTTTTTCCTTAAAATTCAGTCTTATCTTTAAGAAAAAAAAAAAATGTTTATTAAAGTGGTTTTCCCCAGACATGCCACAGTGATTTAACAGAATCAGGCCTCATTTTCTTTTTTTTGTTTTGTTTATTGTTTATCAAGCAACCACTGCAACCGCTTCATCCTAACAATGCAAAAATGTCTAACAATTAATGTCATTGAAACTTTAAAGCTTTGCTTTTCTGCTTTGGGCTTAGTTCCCTAGCCTCCCTGAAGTCCTACAGGCACCCCTTATTCATTCAGTGTATTCATTTTAGCTTAATTTAGCCAGTAACCTGGTAGTGCTTACAACCAAAGAAACTTGAGACAGAGTGTTTGGGAGAGAACATTTAAAAATAGTTTCATGATACTTCCAATCAGAGAGCCAGACAGGAGTTTTGCTACACAAAGACTAATTCTGGAGATAATTTTCTTCGTCTATCTATAGTGACTGATGAACACCAGGAAAAATGAACCGAATGTGCTTATCAGTCCAAATCATTTATAAGCATAAAAGTATCTGACAATGGCTGTGGAGATAGTGACTGTGACGGCCACTAATATGTTGAACAGACACAACAACTGCAAGCAAAATGCAAATTTCAATCATCATTGTCACTTGTAGTCTCCCATTATCTAGTTGGGCCATTGGATGAAACCCTAGAGAGATTTGTGATTTTATTGTATTACATAATAAATAGTCCTTTGTCACCGAGAGTCACAAACACAATCATAAATAAGAGTTAGAGTGAATGTTATAATTCAGAAATCAAGATTCTGAACACAATTTCCTTCCCCACCATAACCAACTTTCAGCAGGCTTCTCGTTGCTTGGGAAATTGATATTGTGTTCTCTCTTTTCTCTGAGTATGCTAACAACTTTGTGGTCTTAGTCATTATTGATTTTTTTCAATATTTCTAATTTTTCACCTGAATGAACATTATGGAATCACATGTATTGGCCCTTTTGTAAATGTGTGGAACGCTATGTCACATATATTGATATTGTAATAATCATAGTAATCATTGTAAGAATCAACATGTTTTATGTATTGACATTGCAATGACCCTCACAGATGAAAAGGAGAGGCAACTGAGATAGAGAAGATTATCAATTATAAAACAACTGCTTGTTTATGAAGACAATGATAAACAGACATGAGAAATGCAAGGGTGGGTAAAACCTGAAGGTGCAGAGAGGTCTCATCTAAATCAAAATGAATAGGTGATCTTGATGATATACCTCTGAAAAATGGTATAAATATAGGTACTGAATTTGAGGCAATTTGAGACATCGATGGACTGCAGGTCAATAGTCCTGAAGCTTTCTCTAAGATTTGTGGAAAGACTCAAGTTACCCTTCTTCTGAGAAATGACAACTTGCTTTCCTGTAGATGGGTGGATAACTCCAGCTCTCTGGAATGGATTCCATCCACTCTACATGCCACTCTCCTGAACTTTGCCAGAGTTTCATTACCTTTGCCCATATTGTTACCAATTGAATTGTATGCTATATTATTATAATATGGAGCCCTCCCCCGCAAGAAAGTCACTTTGTGGTTTTATGCATTTGGTTAGATGCATAAGTGAAACCTCCTGTTTTGTGAAAGTTAACATTTATTGATCACTTGGAATGTGCTAGTAACACCACCAAATAGTATAACTTATATCTATTATCTTTCTTAAGGCTCATAGGACTTCCCTAAAACTAGTTTATTATTCCAATTTTCAATGAAAACGTTCAGGCTTGAAGAGAGATTTAATATTCTATAGCTATGTGTGTTGTTTTGTTTTGCTTTATTTTAACCTCTGTGCTAAATTTAATGTCAGAAAGTGGTGTTCATATTTGGTACAGGAAAAAAATTCTGAGAACTAGTATGATCCATTCCTATGTGGTTTCCTATAGATTTTGGCATTCTTGGATATGATTTTAAAAATAATAAAAAATATATATAAGCTTCACTTTAAAGTGTCTAAAGTGCTTATGTTTAATCTTATTTTACAAATTTTTAATCATGAATACTCTAGCAGTGACCTATCAGTGTATTTTGCAACTCCTTTCTCTTGCAATGTTGCAAAATGGAAGGTATGAGAAATATCCATTTAAATAGTAAACATGTTATCTCACTCATAATTCACTGGCAGTAGATATTTTTAAAATAGACACAGGGGCCTCCCCGGTGGCACAGCAGTTGAGCGCTGGGTTGCAAAGCTGCCCGCAGCCTCTGCAGCACCGGTTCGATCCCCGGCTGTTCCCCGGCCACCGGAGGAGGGTCCCACATGGCGCGCAGACCTCGCCTGCTGCCCGCTGCTTCCCTCAGCAGTGTACTTTGGTCCTTCTGCCTGCTCTGCTCCCCTCTCTGTCTCTGGTGAATTCTCTCACCCTCCCACGCTTCTGACGGTACCCAGTGCTTGTATAAATGAATAAATGAATGAATAAACAAATAAATAAATAAATCTTTAAAAAATATTAAAAAAATAGATACAAGTATTCCTGATATTTCTCATTTATGAGAACAGCTTGAAAGTTTTTAATTCCAAGAGGATTTCCCCTCAGCTTTCTCTCTGACACCACCCACCCGCTCCCTGCCTTCTGTTGTTCTCTCCAAGCTTGTTCTGTTCATTTTCTTGTTACAATCCTTTGCTGTTAGTCAAGAGGATGACTTATGCCTCCTGACACCTCAAATCATGGTTGAGAGCAGCACAATAAGGGATTTCACAGGATTAAAGTTCTCTCTTGAACATGTGAATATATAAACTTTGATATTAATTGTTTATTTTGCAGTTAGTATGACTGCAGTCCAGCTGGCTTCCTTCCTGAGCTGCTTCATCAAGCACATGTCAAGCGATACTTACAAGTTCTCTGAACTTCATAAATGTGTGCCTTTAAGACTCAAACTGCCACTTAGCCCTGTAATGAGCAATCGTACTCATTTCTTCATAGATATGACTTCAGTTAAGCTCGCTGAAACAGCAAGCACTGCCCTTGAAGCTAAGGGATAACTGGCAAATATGTGGAATAAGAGCTATCATCTGTGATCCTTCCTCTTAAAGCTACTTTAAAATGAGTTAGGTTGGATCTATTGCCTTTAATTAGGACTTTGTTGTGTCTGTTTAGGTTTTTCATTGATTTTAAGACAATGTTTTCAGAAGTGGGGATTACTCTGCTCTTTAGTATGTTCTGCTGATGACTTGTAGACTTTAATAATTCACTTAAAAGGAACTCAGGGGCCTCCCTGGTGTTGCAGAGGTTAAAGTCTTACCCCTATCAAGCTATCTCCAGCCACTGCAGACTGAGTTTGATCCTCAGCCAGGGAGCTAACCCACTTAGTGCAGCAGACCTCTCCTGTCTCCCACACTGGTCCCCTCAGCAGTGTTCTTCAGTAGATCTACTTGTTCTGCTCCCCACTCTGTCTCTGGTGGATCCTCTCATCCCCACACCTCTGGCTTATACCCCTGTTTATATATGCACAAATGAAAAAAATATATATAAAAAAAAAATCTTAAATAAATAAATAAATAAAAGGAACTCAGTGTCCTAAAAAAAAATCTATTTTATATATTTCTCTTTTAGTAATTTCCATTACAAAATGTTGAACTCAATTAAATTACTTTTTTTTTCCTGAAAGATGCATGGATATATGGCACAAAAATCACAAATCATATTGTACTTCATTTTTAAATGAATTACTTCATATTTTAAAGTGATATTCAAGGTCACAGCCTTAGGAAACATTTTTAATAATATGATTGTGCTTCCTTCCATCTATGCCATGGAGACCACAGAAAAGTATCTTATCTCACATTTCAATTTAAATAACACTCTGAGCAACCCACTCTGTCGTCCTTAAACCAAATGTATCTGCCAAAGATGTTGAGGGGCAAGATTCTCTCATTTAATTGTAATAGATTGCTTTCAAGTCTACAGATGAATTGAGAAAACTTTTTAATTCAAATCTTAAAATACACACACACACAGGGCAGAGACACTATGCAAAACACATATTTGGAATTTATGGTTATGTATAGAGAAATAATTCAGAATTACAGGGGAACTGGTAAAGGCTAATGTCAGGGAAAGAAGAGAGACTTAAAATAAAAATCAAACCTACTTTTTCAACCTCAGAGAAGAGTGTCTTGCATAAAACACTGTTATGAACACTATTAAGTTATCAAAAAATGGGTTAGATTAATTTAAGAACATGAGAATTCCATGACCTACTAACCTTGTTATGTTGTTAAAAAGAAATACTTTTTGAGAGGGCGGAGCAACATGGCGGAGAGGAGACGCTGCGAGTAAGATCTCCCATTAAAAAAAGTTAATAGGGAGGAAAAGTGGCAGGTCCCAGTGAGAACTGGGACACGGAAGATAAACGGACGACTCCAGCAAACTACCCGAAGAAGAAAGTGGCCATAAAAGAGGACCAGAAGGGAGGAAAGTGCAGAACCCTGCTCCCCTCCCCCACCCACAGAGTCGGCACTCTCCGACCAGCAGAGAGGAGGAAAAAAACAAACCAAAATGACCAACAAGAACAAACTACGCAGCAAGCGGGACTGTGAGTGGAAAGGAACTATTGCAGCCACCACACCCCGTGAAAGGGACTGTGCGCTGGAAAAGCAAATGCGGAACAGGATCGGGATCGGATCGCGCGGAAAAGCGGGGGACTGAAAAGGCAAACGCAGATCAGGATCTGGATAGCGCGGAAAAGCAGCGCGGTTGAAAAGCAAACGCAGATTGGGATCGCGGCTGCCCAGGTCCCCGCGCCTGCAACCTAGGCGTGTGGGGAGACACGCGCGAAGACCCTCACTGAGGTGAAAGTCCCTCACTGAGTATCCAGGAACCAGGCACCCAGGCACGGGAGCGGGGTGCAAAATACGCCATTCTGTGGACACTGAACTGGGCTACAGCCCGCGTCCTGGACCTGAGGGCTTTGGAACTGAGATCCGGGGCACAAAATTTGGGGCGTGGGTTCTCCACGACGGTGGGGCACAAGGCAGACACAGCACCCCAAAGCCGTTGAGGTTTTCCCTACCAATTCCACTCTGTTCCCTGTCCCACGGGGTGAAAAAAAAAAAAAAAAACAACAGCTCCCCAAGGGCTCTAGGAGAGATCTCTGGCGCCACCTAGCGACTTGAAACCAGCAGAGGCTCCTGGAGGAGCCAGTGGCCAGCTGGGAAGTTAGCCCACGCCAGGCCCCTGCCGACCAGTAGTCTGAGCCCACAGGGGGAGCGAGTACCCAAAGCCGGGGCAGACCAGGCGCACAGAAGAGTGTGCCTGAGACTGGACACGCAGGGAGTGGGTCCCGCATTGCCATTTTAGAACAGGGACATTTTTTCAGTAAAGACTGCCTACAGAAGTCTCCCTCAGGAGCCAGAGGTGAGCAGGGGAAGTTCGCCCACACCAGAACACCTCTGGCCTGCAGTCCAAGCCCAGAAGGGGAGAGGGAACCCACCGCCGGGGCAGACCAGGAGCACAGGAGAGTGTGTCCCCACATTGGCATTTTAGAACAGGGACTTTTCTTCAGTAAAGACTGCTTGAAACTGACAGATGGCTCCCGGAGGAGCCGGAGGGTTGCAGAGAAGCTCACCCAAGATGGTGGCCAGTCCCAGCAACACAGTGTCCCAACGCATACGGCAAATTAGAAAACAGACAGTAGGGAGTAGAAGAACCACACGCAACATAGCAACTCCTCAGGGAAGAAGCACACCACAAAAAGAAAACCAGCCCCCAGATTGCAACGACAGTAACTTGGAAGAACTTCTGAGCCTTCCAGAAAGAGAATTTAAAATTGCCATGATTAAAAAAATGACAGAACTCATAAAGGAAAACAATGATAAGGGAAAAATAATCAACGATCAGAAGAATGAAATTGAGTCCCTAAAGAGGGAAGTAAAAGAAATGCAGGAGATCAAAGAATTAATGGAAGAACTAAAGAATTCTGGGAAAAGCAATGAAAGCAGAATAGATGAAATGGAAGAACGAATAAGTTCTCTTGAAGACACAGAAATAAAAAGAACCAAAACAGAAAAGGAAAGAGAAGTACGAAGAAAAAAGAACGAAGAAAGACTTCGGGAACTATCTGACACCATGAGGAAAGGAAATATAAGAGTTATAGGAATACCAGAAGGAGAGGAGAGAGATATAGGAACAGAGAAAATATTCAAAGAGATAATTGAAGAGAACTTCCCAAATGTGAAGAAGGAGCTGAAAATTGATATACAAGAAGCAAGAAGAACACCAAACTTCCACGACGAAAGGAAAAATACATCAAGACACATAATAGTGAAGCTCCCAAGAATCCAGGACAAGGAAAAAATAATGAAGCTGGCAAGAGGGAAGAAACAGATAACATTCAAAGGAAAACCAATCAGGCTGACATCGGACTTCTCTGAAGAAACACTATGGGCAAGGAGAGAGTGGAAGGACAGTCAACAGACTCCAAGAAAACAGATGTCAACCAAGAATACTCTATCCCGCAAAGCTCTCCTTCCTCTATGTAGAAAGAATAAGAACCTTCCCAGACAAACAGAAACTATGGAACTTCATTACCAATAAACCCCCACTCCAAAAAATACTACAAGGAATCCTAAAGCCAGAACCTCAGAGGGACGAATAACAATGAAAGAAGGCAAGGGAAAAAAAAAAGATATTAAAAGAATAAATAAAATCAAAGGAAAGACAAACACAATGGCAAATGCAGATGCCAACATATCAATATTAACCCTAAATGTAAATGGACTAAACTCTTCAATAAAAAGACACAGAGTTGCAGCCTGGATTAAGAAACAAAATCCAACCTTTTGCTGTCTCCAGGAAACACATTTAGAGACAAAAGATAAAAATAGACTCAAAGTTAAAGGATGGAAAACAATCTTACAAGCAAATGGACCAAAAAAGAAAGCAGGAACAGCTATACTTATATCAGATAAAACAGATTTCAAACTCAAAAAGATAAAAAGGGATCCCAACGGCCGCTACATTATGATCAAAGGGACAATACTTCAAGAAGAAATAACACTCATTAACATATACTCACCAAACGAAGGAGCACCAAAATATATCAGACAACTGTTGTCATCTCTGAAAACAGACATCAGAGAAAACACATATGTAGTGGGAGACTTCAACACACCACTATCAACAATGGATAGATCAACAAGACAAAAAATAAGTAAAGAAACTAAAGCTCTAAATAAGGCCCTAGAGCATTTGGGCTTAACAGACATCTATAGAACACTAAACCCCAAAAACGGAGTACACATTTTTCTCAAGCACACACGGATCATTCTCCAGGATCGATCACATACTGGGGCACAAGACAAACATCAACAGATACACCAAGATTGAAATCATACCAACCATCTTTTCTGACCATGAAGGCATCAAACTAGAAATAAACCATAAAAAGAAGGCAAGGAACTTTCCTACCTCATGGAGACTAAAAAACACACTACTGGAAGACCACTGCTAATGAGGAGATCAAAGAGGAAATTAAAAAATTATTTGAATTGAATGACAAGGAGGACACCAATATCCTAAATGTATGGGACGCAGCAAAAGCAGTAATAAGAGGAAATTATATAGCAATAGAAGCTCACATCAAGAAACAAGAAAGAACTCAAAGAAACAACCTAATCTCGAAGCTCAAAGATCTAGAAAAAGAACAACAAAAAAACCCCAAAACCAGTAGAAGAAAAGAAATAATAAAAACCAAAGCAGAAATAAATGAAATTGAAACTAAAAAAACAATCCAAAAGATCAATGAAACCAAGAGCTGGTTCTTCGAAAAAATCAATAAAATAGACAAACGCCTAGCCAGGCTCACAAAGGAAAAAAGGGAGAAAGCACAAATAAACAGGATCATCAATGAAAGAGGAGAAATCACAACAGACACAGCAGAAATAAAAAGAATAATCAGTAACTACTATGAAGAGTTGTATGGAAACAAGTTCAACAATCTAGAGGAGATGGACAAATTCCTACAACTCTACAATCACCCAAAGCTAGATAAAGAAGAAATAGAACACCTAAACAGACCAATTACAAGCAGCGAAATTGAAATGGTAATCAAAAACTTCCCCAAAAACAAAAGCCCAGGACGTGATGGATTTACAAACGAATTCTACCAAACATTCAAAGATGAATTGGTGCCTATCCTTCACAAACTCTTCCAAAAAATTGAGAATGAAGAGACAATACCAAACACGTTCTATGAAGCCAACATTACACTAATACCAAAACCAAATAAGGACAACAGAAAAAAGGAAAACTACAGGCCAATCTCCCTAATGAACACTGATGCAAAAATCCTCAACAAAATTTTAGCTATCAGAATCCAACAATGTATCCATAAGATAATTCACCACGACCAAGTAGGATTCATTCCAGGGACACAAGGATGGTTTAACATCCGAAAATCAATCAACGTTATCCAACACATCAACAAAAAGAAATATAAAAACCATATGATAATATCAATAGATGCTGAGAAAGCTTTTGACAAAGTGCAACACCCATTCATGATAAAAGCCCTTGAAATTCTTGGGATACAAGGAACATACCTCAACATCATAAAGGCCATCTATGAGAAGCCAACAGCCAGTATCATTCTCAATGGTGAAAAGCTGAAAGCAATTCCATTAAGATCTGGAGCAAGACAAGGATGCCCACTCTCACCATTGCTTTTCAATATAATACTGGAAGTCCTAGCCAGAGCAATAAGACAAGAGAAAGACATCCAAGGAATCCAAATAGGAAAAGAAGAAGTCAAACTATCACTATTTGCATTTGATATGATAATATACATAGAGAACCCCAAAAACTCCACAGAAAAACTAATTCAACTCATCAATCAGTTCAGTAGAGTGGCAGGATACAAAATCAACACGCAAAAATCAGTAGCCTTCATATACACAAACAATAAATCTGAAGAAGAAATAAAAAAAATAAACCATCCCTTTTATTATTGAAACAAAAAAAATCAAATATTTGGGAATAAATCTTACAAAAGAGGTAAAGGACCTATACAAAGAAAACTATAAAACACTGTTAAAAGAAATAGAAGAAGACACAAAGAAAAGGAAAGACATCCCCTGCTCATGGATTAGAAGAATAAACATTATTAAAATGGCCATCCTACCAAAAGCAATATACAGATTCAATGCTATTCCAATCAAAATTTCAATGTCATTCTTCAAAGAAATAGAACAATTATTGATGAAATTCATATGGAATCACAAAAAACCCCGAATTGCCAAAGCTCTCTTGAAAAAGAAAGAAGGGAATGGAGGCATCACACTCCCAGACTTCAAACTATACTACAAAGCCATAATCATCAAAACTGCATGGTATTGGAACAAGAACAGACATACAGACCAATGGAATCAAATAGAAAATCCAGAAATAAACCCACAGATTTATGGTCAACTAATCTTTGAAAAAGGAGCAAAGACTATGCATTGGAGCAAAGAAAGTTTGTTCAATAAATGGTGCTGGGAAAACTGGGTCGCTACATGCAAAAGAATGAAGCTTGACCACTACCTCACACCATACACAAAAATCAACTCAAAATGGATTAAAGAACTAGACATAAGACCTGAAACCATAAAATATATAGAAGGAAATATAGGCAAAACACTACGTGATTTGCACATCAAAGACATCTTTACAGATACATCACACAAAGCAGTGATAGTGAAGGCAAAGATAAACAGCTGGGACTACATCAAATTAAAGAGCTTCTGCACAGCAAAAGAGATAATAACACAAACAAAGAGAAACCCCACTGACTGGGAGAACATTTTTGCACCCAACACTAATGATAAAGGACTGATCACAAAAATCTGCAAAGAGCTGATGAGACTCAACAATAACAAAGAAAATAACCCAGTCAAAAAATGGGCAGAAGAGCTAAAAAGAAACTTCTCTGAAGAGGAAATGCAAATGGCCAACAGGCATATTAAAAAATGTTCAACATCACTTGTCATCAGGGAAATGCAAATGGCCAACAGGCATATGAAAAAATGTTCAACATCACTTGTCATCAGGGAAATGCAAATCAAAACTACCATGAGATACCATCTTACACCAGTGAGAATGGCACATATTAAAAAAACTAGCAACAACAAATGTTGGCGAGGGTGTGGAGAAAAAGGAACTCTTCTGCACTGTTGGTGGGAGTGCAAACTGGTCCAACCACTATGGAGAGCTGTGTGGAGATTTCTGGAGCTACTAAACATAGAGCTTCCATATGATCCAGCAATTCCACTCCTAGGTATTTACCCAAAGGACACAGAAACATCAATTCCAAAGAGCACCTGCACCCCTATGTTTATAGCAGCACTGTTTACAATAGCTAAGCTTTGGAAACAACCCAAATGCCCAAAAATAGATGACTGGATCAAGAAGATGTGGTACATATATACCATGGAATATTACTCAGCATTCAAAAAAGATAAACACATGCAATTTGCAGCAACATGGATGGCACTGGAAGGGATCATGCTCAGTGAAATAAGCCAAAAAGAAAAAGAAAAATACGGATGGTCTCACTCATAGCAGGAATCCAGAAATCTTAAATAAGGGACCAGGAAAATGAATAACTATAAGAAAGTGAAAATCAAAATCATCAAAAAACTATGAACCAGAGACACTTTTTGGGGGGTGGGGGGCAGAAGGGGAGGGATTGGGGTCAGAATGGGGGGGTTGCAATTGTATGGGGAATATAAAAATAAAATTTATTATTAAAAAGAAAGAAAAAGAAAAAAAAAAGAAATACTTTTTGTTCAAAAAAGGGTTCATGATTATCACATTACCTTGAAGATTTTCTGGATTTCATTGAAGATATCAAATCTTTTTGAAATTGAACCATCAAAAATTTACTTAAAAGTTGTGGCTGGGCCTCCCTAGTGGCGCAGCAGGTTGAGAGCGCACTGTGAAGTTGTCAACAGTCTCTGCAGTGCGGGCTCGTTTCTCAGCCGACCAGGGACATACCCACATGGCATGGCAGACCTCTCCAGCCTTGCCTGCTGCTCTCCTCAGCAGTGTCTTCAGTCTGTCTGCCTGTTCTACTGCCCCTTCTGTCTCTGGTGAATCTTCTCTCCTTCCTACTCCTCTGACCTGTACCCCAGTTTTTATATAAATAAATAAATCTTAAAAAAATAAAATAAAGAAAATAAAATCTAAAAAAGTTATGGCTGCTGTTTCCTTTTTGTTTTCTAATTCAAATTCTCTTTCTGTTATAGTGTATTGATTATAAAGTCTAAATATTTCTTCAGACACAGGATGAGAGACTTATAAGAATCTACGTTTTAGCAGCAGTGTCTCTAAAACATGACTGTGATTTGTTTTAGAATAAAAATGACAAAAGACCAATAAGAGCACTGGGAAGAAGAAAGAAATAGGAAGGATTATTAGCCACAAAATCAATATAATAATCTGTGGTTCAATGCCCTGGGAAAAAATAAGGGTATTTCAAACAGCCATCCCAAGTAGGCTTTTAATAATAACATATTTACCTATGATTCATTGTATCAGAACTACAAAAAGAACAGCAACAAAAATAGCATATTTTTTTTCTTTATGGTGATACATAGAGTTGACAGTGCAATTTGGCAATACTGGCTGTTTACATTTTCTTTCTCCAAAAAAAGATGTGTGCTGAAATGCAATGTTTGTCCCTAAAGTTTTCAAAATAGTTTTGAACAAAGCAATAAATTCTGTCTGCTACTGTTGCCTACATTTAAACACATGTGAACTGAATGGAGTGGAAAACTCAGATCAAAGAAAAAATGGCTTCCCAACTTGATCTAATATATAAAATCCTTTGACATTACTGCTTATTATCACAGAACATTGAAGGTTTATCAGAAAGATACCATACACCGAACTGACCCATGTATTTGTATTTTAGCAATTCTGTGTTCATTATAGTAAGCAATAAAACATGAACTACAGCAAAACCATATGTCTCCTTGGATCTCATCAACCAGAAAATGTGATGCTAGGTATATTAAAAGAAAAGGAAAAAAAAAAACTGCAGATACTCAAGGAGATTAAGTTCCCAAGACAGTGAAAACAACAAAATATAATATGCTATTCATTAATTAACCTCATATGCATTGGGACCTACAACCAGGCTCTATTTTAGGGCTTAGAAGTTCAGCAGTGAATAACATAGACAAACAATTCTCCCCTGAAGGCTTTACAGGCTAGTGAATGAGGGAGACAATAAACGTAGCAAATAAGTAAATATTTATATAAATGTTTAGATTGCTATAAACTCTAAGGAGAAGGGAATGGGAAATGGGTTTGGAGAATAAAGGCTTAGAATTTTAGACAGAGTGATCTTAGGAAAACTTATCATGTAAAGACCCTAATGAAGGGCTAATGACAGTCATGCAGGTATCTGCAGAAGGAGCATTACAGACCATGGAAGCAGCAAAGTAAGGAAACCAGTTTGACTACAACAGAGAGAACAAGGGAGAAAGTACTGGACAATGACATAAGACAAATATGTATGGCTGTAAAAGGCCCATGTAAGGATTAGTTTTATTAGTTGTGAGCTGGGAGGGGTTAAAAAGAGGATTGACCCTCTGGCTACTGTGCTGAAAGCAGATAATAAGAGGAAAAAGGAAGAGGAGAGAGACCAGTAGAAAGGTACCCTGGTAGCTTTATTTTGTCCTTCCAGATATACTCTTCATCCTCTTCACCCTTATCTCACTCCTACGAAACTAACCTGGATGTATTATATGAACATCGTTTCCAGCAGAAGCTGAGAAGAGATTAGAGGGAGGAAAAAGATTAAGATCAGAGTTCATTTCCTTGATTTTACCTCCTGAATTTGTCTGTGACTGGTTATATTATTCAATGAAGGATCACTGATCCTTTCAAATCTGCCAAATTTACTCAACTTTCTAACCCTTCTGCGTTATCCCCAATCTATGCATTTGTGTTAATTTCCTAGGGCTCCTGTGACAAAGTACAACAAATTGAATTTTCTAAATAACAGAAATGTCTAGTCTCAAATATTTAGAGGTTAAAGTTTGAAATCAAGGTGTAGAATAGGAATAGTTCCTTCTGAAGACTGTTAGGGAAAATCTGTCCTATGCTTCTGTCCTAATTTCTGGCACCCCCAGGTGTTCCTTATTTTATTGGTGGTGGTGCTATCTTCTGTGTCTTCACAATCATTAGACTAGAGCTCACCCTAGTGATGTTACTTTAACTTAATCATCTGTAAAGATCTTTTTTTTTTTTTTCAAGTAAGGTCACAATCTAGATATAGGTTCAAGTATGAGGTAATAAGAATTGAATATGGGGTATGACAGAAGGAGAAAAGTTTGTGAGTTTTATGGTATTACCATTGACTAAGATGGATAAGGCTATGAAACAAGCAGGTTAAGTAACTCAGTTTTGAATATGTGAAATCTGAGAATTCCATTAGGCAACTAAGAGTATAAGTTTTGGATATATGTGTTTAGATTTTAGGAAGGGACTGTCAATGCACATTTGGTAGTCATTAGTGTATACAGAACATTCATAATCAATCAGCAGGATGGTTGAAAATCCAAAGAAGGTAAATATAGATAAAAAAAGAGAGTCAAATATCTAACTCTCAGAACTATGATGTTTATAGAGAAGTGAGTTGCAATAAAACAATGAAGATGACTTAAAAGAAGCAGTCATAAAAAAATAAAGAAAAAGGGGACTCCCTGGTGGCGCAAGGGGTTAAGACGCAACCTATGAAGATATCCTCAGCCACTGCAGCACGAGTTCGATCCCCAGCCAAGGAGCTACCCACATGGCACAGCAGAAATCTCCTGACTCACCCACTGCTCCCCTCAGCAGTGTATTTCAGTCAGTACACCTGTTCTGTTCCCCACTCTGTCTCTGGTGAATCCTCTCACCCCCCGCACCTCTGGCAGATACCCCAGTTCTTGTATGCATAAATGAATAAATCTTAAACAAAAAATAAAGAAAAAATCAGGAAATTTGGGGTATCAGGAGTGGGAAGATTTTTCCTGAACGAAGCTGTTCTTCCACTGTATCAAATATTGCTGATGAGTCAAAAAAAAAAAAATGACATCTTTGATCACTGAATTCAATTTAAAAATTTGGCAATAAGTCATAGAGCCAGATAACACAGATGACATCTTGTTTACAGCTTGAATATCAATGTTGCTGAGATGTTTTATGAGAAACTTGTGCTATTTTGTAATTAAAAATAAAAATAACACATTAAAAATATACATAGGAGGAATCAACTTCTAGTATGACAGTATGAGGGGCTCTGATGACCCACTCCAAAGTGGAACTGGTGAAAGTTCTTCTTGAAAAACACCCAATTCAAGTCTTTGGAAACAGTCCTAAAGTCAAACAGAAAATGAAAGAAATAGTAAAAAAAAATCTATGAAAATCTGGTAAGAAAGGCAAGGATCTAATACTTAAACCAAGACTATATCCTCCCTCCCCTCTCTGAGCACAGTCAAGCACAAACTCCAACTAGAAGACTGTAGTTAAGACACAGGGGGTCTTGTCTCCCTAACCCAGAGCCCAGAGCTTTTCCAGGGAGAAGCTAAACTTTTTTCTTGCCCTTCACTCAGCTTCCTGACGTTAATGCTAATTCCTGGAACATTGTTTAGCAATAGAATGTTTAGACACATCTTTTTTTTATGAAAAACAGTCAATTTCACTTAAGTGTTGTGAAAAATTCACATTTTTCTGGTCGTTTCTACAAAAGATAGACTATTGCTTTCTTATAATTGAATCCACAAGTATAAAAGGCTCAAGTAGACAGTTGACTTGAACAAGAATATGTTCTCATGTATGAATAATGTATAGTTAATGTGATTCAGGAGCACACACTTTTATATGAAGATGTTACTATGACTACTTCAGAAATAATGTAAATGTGAAATTCATTTTTATAAACAAAAGTAACTGTCTCCTCTAGAAAATCAATCTATATAACAATTTAAAGACAAGTTCAGAATACATTTCTGAACCTTTTTTTTTTCCTCAGTAGTGCAAATATTACTCAGATTCTCTTATTTTATTTTATTTTTATTTTTAAAGATTTATTTGTTTCTTTATACAAGCACTGGGTATAGTCAGAAGCATGGGAGGGTGAAAGAATTCACCAGAGCCAGAGCGGGGAGCAGAACAGGCAGACTGACAAAATATACTGCTGAGGGGAGCAATGGACGTGGCAGGAGATGTCTGTCGCGCCATGTGGGACCCTCGCTGGTGGCCAGGATCGAACCAGCACTGCAGAGGTTTTGGGCAGCTTCACAGTCCAGTGCTCAACCGCTGCATCACCAGGGGAGGCCCAGATTCTCTTTATTTTAACCCCACCCCCATGTGTTCCTAATTACATTTGTCAGCATTACAATATATTAGACAGGCCTTTCTTTTGGGAATTCTCTTCATTTTTCATTTGTATCTTCCCTCATTCCCTATTTCTTCTTATACACTTTTCAACTTTACTAAAACATAGTTGCTTTTGATTTTCACAGGTTTACTTAGAGACCAAGTATCTGTCACACTTTCAATTCTTTATTAAAATATAATTGGATATGTTCTAGCTATCCAGATTAATGTAATAATACACCTCTTAGGGCATCTCAATTTAAAATGGAGATGTCATTATGTATGTACTAGACTTGCCATTTAATTATTTGATGTTACTTAGAAATATATTACATCATGGACTATAAGGTAGATAGAAGTTATGAATTCAACAAATGCTTATTGAACATCTATTATGATAGGCTATGAGCATATATATTTGTGTAAGGTGAGTCAGGTAACTTCTATCCTAGTATTTACATTATTTAAATTGTTTTTAATATCTAAAATTAAAACAAGTAATTAATATGTTTTAATCATTCACCTGTACTGAAGTGGGAGAACCAGAGAATATAAATGAATTATTTATTTGACATTACTCTGTTACTAGTAAGAGTTTATACAGTGGCACTCATTTCACTCTTCTCAAATATATCTTTTATGTCACCCTATTTTATCCACTTATATCCACCTCAATAAATGTACAGATAAAGCCAATAGTTTGAAATTTAGAACTATTGTTATCAGGGTTATTTTCAACAAATCAGTTAAACAAAAAAAAAAACTTTTTTTTTCAACAAAAAAGTTAATAACTAATATAGAGAAAACAAGGATTTTTATCTTTAAAATACAAAAAAAAAAAAATTAGTTTGGATGTGTTTCCCTGCTTAAAAGAGTTGTGGCACTGGGGCCTCCCTGGTAGCCTAGCAGTTAAGACTTAGCACTATCCTTGCTATGGCCTGTGTTCCATCCCTGGCCAGAGAGCTAGCCCAGATGGCAAAGCAGACTTCTCCTGCCTTGCCCACTGTTCCCTTTAGCAGTGTATTTCAGTAAATGTCCTTGTCCTGATCCCTCCTCTGTCCCTGGTGAATCCACTCACCCCTTGTACCTCTGACCTATACCCCAGTTCTACGCAATAAATAAACAAATAAAAAAAGATTTGTGGCATTAATTTATTAACTTCTCTCAAATATTTTTCCTCAACCATATAAAATAAGAGCAGTAATATGCACTTTGTAGGTTATTGTGAGTGTTTGGGGGGATAAACAACAGAATATACAGAAATATTATAATAGTAGAGTCAATGTGTAAATCTCTTGCACATAAAGCAATTATGGAAGGCTACAGTCAATTTTTCTTCCCTCATTTGCCTTCATAGAACTGTGGTAGAAACAGAAAAGGACTCAGAAAGGTATCCACATCCTAGTCTCCATACCTGTAAATAAGTGAAATAAAAACAAGCAAACAAACAAAAAAGTACTTTGAAAGTGAATTTACAGATGGTGAGATTATCCTGGTTATTCATGAGTCTAATGCATATAGGCCTGACAGAATGACAAGAAGGTCAAGATCAAAGTAAGGAGGTGGAGTGACAAAACCTGATCTCACAGTGATTCCATTGTTGAAAGAGGATCATGAGCCAAAGAATGTGGAGTGCTTCTAAAGCAGAGAAGATTCTTCCTAGTGCCTCCAGACCGATAGTTGATTTTAGTCTACAAATCCCAGTTCTAAGTTTTCTGATATCAGAATTGCAAAGATAATGCGTCTGTAATCTCTTAACCAGAAATTTCTTCTACTCTTTCACTTATTTTTTATGTTATTACACTTGGGTACACAATGGGATAGACAAATACTTTTATTTAGAGTAAGAGTTCATATATATCAGTACTAATTTTAGAACCATTTTAACTGTAGCAATATAGTTTATCATGATATAAGGAAATATAATGTAGATACTATTTTAATTTGCTATTTTCTGTATAGAGAAGTTCAAAAAGAAATGCCTACCATCAGGGAACTAGTGACAAAGCAAAGATTCTAGCTAATAGACTAGAAAGCAGGTCTTTCCACATTTAACCAGTGTAAAATTATAAATATCAATCGTAACTTGATGAGAATGAGTGTGTCTGATTGCTTTCTAGATAACAGCTTATAGTATGTGGTTTTAGTACAGAAAAGAATGAATATATTGGATGTAGAGAAAGTAAGTAAGCTTTGAATCATTTATGAATTATAGGACTGAAGATGCTGAGAATTTTTTAAAAGAAGACATTAAGAAAATAGGACTAAGATGAAGGTATGTATATGTTAAGAATAAAAATGTATCTTCCTTTTAAAGTGCTCAAGATTGACTAGGCTCCTACAAATAGGAAAGGAAATTCTTCATCATTTAAATCAAATCCAACTGATCTCAGATCTTGAATTTCAAAACTTTGTCATCAATCCTGTATATTAACCACATATTTTATATTTAGAATTTGTGATCTGATATAATATCAAGTGATAATTTATAACATTACTTTATATATGGAAAAATGTATTACATGTTCAAAATAGTTGGATGACAACTAGTTTAGAGGCTTTTGATACTCCTTGAGGGGTTATTTGGCAAGTGGAACAGAACATAATGTTAGTCAACTAAAAATATTTATGACTTGGAGAGTTTTGAGTTATTAAGGAAAAAAAATCCTAGTCATAATCCTCAGATAAAACTTAATTACTCTGTCTCTACCTTTATTCTCAAAATTTAGCGTACCACTTTGAATACACAATTGAAATTTTCATACAATATGACTGACTCCTTTCTAGACATTCCATGATTAATCACCTGGTGGAATATTTTAATTGAACTGTTTAAACATAAATTTTCTTTGTAGCACAACAAACATGTTTATTAGATCTGCTACAATGAGCATTTCGTAAAAGTCACTTTGTCTTAAATTACTGTCTCTTAAATTACTCTCTCTCTACCTCTAAATTTTCCAGTACGGTGCTCCACAATTTCTGTAAATATCTTTTCTAGACCACTGATTTTGAGACCACTGTTTACTTGAGATAGCAATTTTCTATTTTCCAAGTGAGAAATTAATTGATAAATAGAAACCAATCATTATCCTTCAGAATTCAACTCATGTCTTCAAAAGGATGCCTTTTGAACTAATTTGAACTATTTTCAAGACCATAATGGAAGAAAAGATATCTGTTGTAATTAAAAAAAAATTAGTACATTCCTATTATATTTCAGAATATGTACAACAGTGCACAATATGGTTTCCAACAATATCTTAGAGTCCATAATTTTCTTATGATGTCAGTGTTTATAGATTATTTATATGTGATATCCAGTCATAAGTCATTATGAGCCTGTTCCCATGTTTCAAAGACATTTACCTTTTTTTGACTCTCAATGCATATAGAATCCTTATGTAAGGAAGCTAAAATAATTTTATTGTCAGGAGTGATGACAATTGATAATAATCTGAGTCCTGTTTGTCCCTGGCCCCTCCTGCTGGAAAAAAAAAAAATGGCACACAAAAATTTAAAATCTGTTATTTCTTCATAAAGATAGGAATAAAGTTGCTTTCTAAGTAAATATGTTCTAAAGAGAATCAGATGACATTAGTGAAAATAACAGCATAAGACTCTCAAAAATTCTCTTCTACATATAAACAAATAGAAATCTTGCAAAATTTTCACAATCAACGTTTTCAGAACTCTGGAAATTAGTCAAAAACTTGCAGCACTTCTATGACTGTTTATTCAAGAAAAACAGCTGCATTTCAGTTAGAATAGTGAGTTTTGTAGTATTTTAAGTTATCCTAATCACAATTTTGATTCCCCATGTTGGAGGAAGACTTTAAAACCATGGATCTACTTTCATGCAGTGTGGCATTCCCCAGGGATGACAGAATAATGTTGGTTCCTTTCCAATGCCCATTTCCAGGGAATTGTCAAAAGTTGACCTGTGTGGTGTCTCCCTATCTTATCTACTTGCAAAACTGTCATTTTTGGATCTTATTTAGAGCTCATCCAATGTGAAAAAAACACATATCCTTTGAATTCTAAAGGATACGTTTTGAAAAACTTTTTTTTTTTTTTAAAGATTTATGTATTTACTCAAGAACTGGGGTACTGGTCAGAGGTATGGGAGGGTGAGAGAATTCACCAGAGAAAGCAGGATATAGAATAGGCAGACAAATCCAAGACACTGCTGAGGGGACAGCTGGTGAGGCAGGAGAAGTCTGCCACGCCATGTGGGTTTCTCCCTGGCCGGGCGGGAATCGAACCCATGCCGCAGAGTCTGCGGACAGCTTTACAGTGCAGTGCTCAACTCACTGCACCACTGGGATGGCCCTGAAGAACAATTATTAGTAGTTGTTTGGCATTGCAACTTCCTGGGGTAGCAGACAAGAATTAGGGTCCTATTCTGAAAACTATTCAAATGTAAAGTTAAAAAGTGAAATTTTTATATTGCATTCCTATTGCAGACCCAATAGCAACCCTTTTTGTTTGTTTGTTTGTTTGTTTGTTTTTTGGTTGTTGATCTAAAGTCTCCTTTGGTGCAAATCAACTCATTTGATAACGAGAGTAATTGCTACTTTACCCATTTTTAAAATGGGTAAAGCATTTAAAATATGATATAGTTTCCCTTAAGATATTAAGCCTTAGGGGCCTCCCTGATGGCGCAGCAGTTGAGTGCTGGGTTACGAAGCTGCCCACAGCCTCTGCAACGCCGGTTCAATCCCCAGCCACTGGGTGAGGGTCCCACATGGCGTGCAGACCTCTCCAGTCACCCGTTGCTCCCCTCAGCAGTGTATTTCGTCGGTCTGCCTCGTTCTATTCCCTGCTCTGGCTCGGGTGAATTCTCTCACCCTTACATACTTCTGACTGGACCCAGTGATTATATAAATAAATAAATGAATCTTAAAAAAAAAAAAAAGATATTAAGCCTTAGCATTTGTTTAGGTAAGAGGAAATTTTGAAATGTAAATGCAAGACACACCTATAGATTTCCTTTTATAAGACAAGTTTAAGTACCATCTCTAAAATAGTGAAACTCTGACATATCTCCATTTTTCTAGATCTTATTTTCTTCAAATATGAGTGGCTAGGGTTGGTCAACACTGCATAATAATTCTGTGACCATAACTGAAATGATTATTACCCTTAAATTAAAATAGGAGGGATTGTGCTATGTGAAATAAAACAGGAGAAAGATCGACCCTGGATGATTTCACACATGCGTGAATGTAAAAAAAAAAAAAAAGCAAAGGAACAGACAAAAACAAACCAAAATGAATCCTTGAAACTTCTCTGCAGAATTGAGGCTAATAGAATTTGAGCAAAGAAGGATGGAGAGCAGGCTAGGGGGATTCAATGGACTATGATGGGTTATTGGTGTTTTGTGGGTGGGTTTAGTATGTGTATCTGAAGGGGCGTTAACCCATGTCTTTTTATTTAAAGATTCATTTTTTATTTATACAATAGCTGGGGTATAGGCTAGAGGCACGGGATGATGAGAAGATTCACCAGAGACAGAGTGGGGAACAGAACAGGCAGATGGACTGAAAGCACTGCTGAGGGTAGCAGCGGGCATGACAGGAGAGGTCTGCTGCACCATGTGGGTAGCTTACAGCAGGGGATGGAACCCATGCTGTATAGGCTTCAGACAACTTCACAGTACTGTTTTCAACCCGCTGTGCCCCCAGGGGAGGCCCCTATGTCTTTAAATCATATACATTCTTGCCAACACATGCTACCTCAATAGAAAAACAAGGAATCTAGAGAAAACAAAATACCAAACAAAGACAAACTACAAGAATGACAGTTGAAAGCAGATGGTAGATCTGAGACACTCAAGAGGAGAAGGGAAGGGGAGAGGGAGGAGAAGGAAAATAAAGAACAGGAGGGGAGGGGAGGGAGAGGGAGGACTATGGGCACATTGGTGGTGGGAAAATTACCTGACTGCACCTTAGGGGAATAATCCTATACTGTGAAAAAAGTAACAAGGATGTTAATAAAAAAAAAAAAAAGTAAAGAAAAATGATACAATTAAAATAAAACAAAAACCAAGTAAACAAAGTAAACAATAAGTAAATAATTTAGACTATGAATGAATAAATAATAAAATAGGAGTAAGGAATACATTTAGTTGATTGAGTAATAAAACAAGACAAATCCAGGAAATGTCACACTAAGAAATGGCAACTTCCCTTCCTGCAGATGGATGGATACCAGGGTGTCTTGAGAATAGGCCCCAACTCTCTGCGTGCCAGTCTCCCAAATTTTGCCAAGAATTTCACTCTCTCCCCCCATTTTGCTGCCCATTAAATAGTGTGTTGATATTATTAGTTATGTGGATTCCCCCCCTCCCAGTAAATTCATATCATGGCTATATACATTTGGTTTGAATGGAAAGTAAAATCTCTTGCTTTGTGGAAGTTAGCACTCCAGAGATCCTGAACCTGATCAACAGAAGGGTGTCCTGGGAACCTCTAAATTATAACTAACTGATCAGAGGCCCAGATAATTTCCTGGACTTAACAGCTGGCATCTAAACTCGAGGGAGATTTTAGGAGACTAACTCTCTAATCATGGGATATGATGCTATCTCCTGGTAGATAGTGTCAGAAATAAGCAGAATTGAGTTGAATTCTTGAACACTCTGCTGATGTCTGAGAATTGCTTGTTGGTATGGGAAAGTCTCCCCACACCCACAGGAAACAGACTCCAACACAGATGTCATGTTCACTTCTCTTCAAAGACATTACTGAAGATGTCAGTTACACAATTTGCTATAAATGGCATGAAAAAGGCTCCAGAGAGCTATAATTAAAGAGCTTTTTCTGAAAGTGGGGCATTCAGATTAAGAGATTAGTAGTATTTACTTATTGATGGTTTTGTCAGACTTTGATAATAACGATATAGAAAAAAGTTTTGTATTATTTTTACTCTGAGATCTTCCTATCATGTAATTAACTTAATGTAATAAATAACATGAAAAATTAAGAACTAGGAATAAGTGTGTCGGAGAGAAGTGGTGAAGGATTTTTAGCACTCAAAACTCACACTCTAAAGAGATGTGTCTATTCATTCATTGAACAAGGTTAGTTTTCTGACTATTTAGACTACAAAACTACAATTTTGTTAAAATATTTGCTTGTTACACCCCATATATTCTAAAATTTTAGCTCAGAACTTGTACTATTCTAGCTTCCCAATCACTTAGCAATTTGTAAACTCCTATATCCATTTTTATTTGCAATCTCCCTTAATCTAATCAAGATCTTGCCAAGTGAGTTCAGTTATTTATCCTTACCCTTATTTGCAACTTTTTCTATTTGTCTCATCTATCCCTCAGATTTCAGACTGAAAGCTAAACTCTTTCTCTCTAGAACTCATTACTCTGCTAGTATTCTTTATTGCATTCTCTCCAAATTATTGTAGAATGTTTTTTTTTTTTCCCTAAATATCTCCTCTCTAACATTTTCAGTATCAATTTTATTTCATTGTGTAAGGGGACAGGAGTAGAATTATGATGTAAGCTAGAGGTGGGGGTAAAGGAATTCACTAGAGCCAGTGGAGAAGTGAGGAGGCATATTTAGTGAAATTCACTGCTAAGAAAAGCAGTGGGTGGGGCAGGAGAGATCTGCTGCATAGAGAGAGGGACCCAGGCTTGATCTGTACACCTGGCATCAGTGATTGGTTATAGTGACTAGTCTTGGGTGGGTCCTGACTCATGATCCAGATCATCAGCATAAGAGATCAGTTCCCAAGGTGGTCCCATCCACTCCTTTTATCCATTCAAGCCTCCCAAACTTGCTCGCTGGGCAAGGAGTGGGAACTCAGTTTTTAACTTTAGAAATGATACTACAACATTTTCTTCTAAATCTTCTAATTAAAAATGGGGAGAAACGTTTTTAATACTACAAAACATCAGATATGTCAAATATTCATATCCATAAACACAGTCTTCTCATGGCTATCCTGTTATTCATTCCTTCTTTCCCAGTTGAAATTCTTCCATAACAGTATCTGTTGCCTCTGATTTTTCATTATCTCTTCAAATTTCCATTAACAACTTTACTGGGATTACTATGAAGTCGATAGAAATCGCCTTGTCACAATGTTCAGTGATTTTTTTTTTTTTTTTAAGCCCTGTGATTCTTTGACAATTGGCAGTAATTGCCTTTCCTGACCTTTGAACTATATTTGTAACTGTTGATCATTTCCTCCCCCTGGATATTGTCTTCCCCTTTGTCATTAAAGATAAACTATTTTCTGTCTCATTTATTTTCTCATTCTTCCTAGCCTCTTTCAGTTTACTATTTCACCATATTTCCAAAAAATGAGTTCATTTCCTTTAAACATAGATTAAGGACTTCTAGTTTTCTTTGCTTAACTTGCCTTTATAGAAATGTTCATTCCTTTATTTTAAAGAATTCAAAAGTTAAGTTTCAGCTGCTAAATCTAACTCCACCTTTTCTCCTTTGAGCTTCAGGAACATTTGTTCCCTGAAGTCTCTTTAATTTTCTCAACCTATAAGTTTCTTCTGTAAATCTGTTTGTTTCCATAGTATTCTGAATACTATGCAAAACCAGAATCAATACCATTCTTTAGGCTTGCCCGCTTAATATTTTGTCGTAGCTATTCTCGTTTAATTGATTTATTATATGAATACCATTTTATCTATATAGATATCCTTCAGAAATACCAAAGAATTTTGTGGATTTCATTTCATCTAAAGTTTCATGAAAACAATGGTATATTATTTTGCTCTATGTTGACAGTTCACAAAAACAGTAACAACAGCAACAAAAAGCAAAGTACAATAATCACACAACTCCATCTGTTTAAGAAAAAAAAAAGAAATTAAAATGAAAATTTATGGAACAGAAGCCACATTTTTCAAGTTCAATTAACACATGTTTTTAAATTTCAGGATTTTCATCCTATTTGCTCAAGAAGAAAAACAAAACTCTTCTGACTACAGTTTAAATTTTCATCCTGAAACAAGAGTGAGAATAATCTATTTCAATTTTTCCTATGAAACTAATAGTTTTCATGTCATGAGAAGGCTGCCATTTTCCAGTAAGTAAAGATGCCCTAACCGATGAAGGGCTGCCATTTAAAGAACAACCAGGAAGCAATTCAATGGAGAAGAATTGTTAAGGATAGGTTTCTTGCTGCATTCCAATCATGTTCTTTTCAAAACCTGGCTTTATGGATTTTAAAGAAATCCTGAGGGGGCACTCTTTTCCTTTTGTCCCACTGAAATATCATCATTAAACTTCTCTAAAAATGGTTTCAGATATGATTCCGCTTTCCAGCTGAGGCAACATTTTCTATAAGTAATAACAAAACAGCTGAACTGACTAAAAGCAAACTGGGCAGATAGGAATATCAATCCTGATGGGACCAAAGGGAGCCCTGTGTTAACTTCTGAAGTACCTGAACTTTTCTGAACCAGTTGGCTTTGACTGAAATTGGAAATGCTCTTTTACTTTCAAATCCCTGCCAGAGGGGGCTGCTATGGTAGACTTCTCTAGCTATTTTTCTTCTTTTCAGAGAAATTCAAGACGGGAGATGTCAATGTGTGTGCTTAAGCGTAAAAGTGATCATTTTTTAACCACTGGTGGGAAAGTAGTTTGCCAGTGGGGAGCTAAGTGTTGAAATCTGGCATTAATCCAGCAGAGCTGGGCCAATAGATCACAGATAACTATACAGAATATGACGGTGAGTTCTCGTGCTGAAAATGAAAAAAAAAAAAAAATGGAGAGTATTGAGGAGTGAGACAGGAGATTTTTCAAAAGGTGCACTACACTGCTCTATTGACTTAAGCCAGCCACAAGGAAATTTAAAAACAATTTAGAGAATGGAGTGCAACTACCTCTATGAAGATCACTCTTCATAACATAGGTGGGCAGGGAATATCCGAGTATGAAATATTATTTGGCATTTGTGTTTACCTTAAGGCTTCAGTGGATACTAAATGGCATTCTAAACATTTGGTTATTTTAAGGTGACCAGGCCACTTATGTCATCCAGAAGCAACAATACCTTCCAAAAGTGGAAGTGGAAGTAAATAGCCAAGTGTCTGTCTCTTAGGGAAAGTTAATAAAAACAGAAATCCAGTCCTTCAGCCAGGATTATGGTGAGCTAGGTTTCTGGGTCATTGTGGCTACAAGTTCCTACTTTTGGTTTTCACATTAAGTCACATATGCAACAGGATTTTCTTTTTCTTTTTTCTTTTTTTTTACTATTTTATTTATATACATTTTTTACATCATTGTTCATTTTTATACAATGTTTGCTTCCCACCCCCCTCAGGTGTAGTCCTCATAGAATTTCCTCCACCAATGCACCCGTGCACCATCACCTCAGTCCCCTGTGCTCCTCCCTCCCTCCCTCTGATCCCTCTCCCTCCTCCTCCCTGGCAAGATGTCTGAAGTTTATAATTGTCTGTTTGTTTTTATTTTGCAACAGGATTTATTTATTTATTTTTTAATTTATTTATACAAGCACTGGGTACAGCCAGAAGCGCGGGAGGGTGAGAGAATTCACCAGAGCCAGAGCTGGGAACAGAACAGGCAGAGTGACGAAATACACTGCTGAGGGGAGCAGCGGGCACGGCAGGGGTCTATAGCGCCATGTGGGACCTCCACAGAGGGCTGGGGACTGAACCTGCGCTGCAGAGGCTGCGGGCAGCCCCGCAACCCAGCGCTCAACCGCTGCGCCACCAGGGGAGGCCCTGCAACAGGATTTTTTTTTTTTTAATCATCATCAAATGCTTTGATTTGAGGAATCATTTTCAAATAAGAAAGGAATTCTGAAATCAATTTTTCTTCCTTTTTTAGCACAACTGAATTGCCATGATTGATTGAAGTTAAAACCTTAACCATTTTGAATTGAGAGTAAAATTTCCCCCAAAAATAATAATTATTCTTTTTTTTTTTGTATATTTTGTATTTTGGTAACATTGGCTTATAATACTGAACCCAAAACAATATTTAATTAACATTAATCTGTAAATTAAATAGTCAAGGAATAAAAGTAACATGAAAGTGACAACTCTCCTGTTCACTCAGGACTATGCAAGTGCCTCTCTTTTTCTCCTTTTCCTTTAATAAACCCATTCTTACAAAATGTTAAAAAAAAAAAGAAAACAAAAGCTATTATATATACACATTTGCCTTTGCTCTCTTCAATTTCTTTAATTTTGTATCAAGAGTCAAAATTACAATTTTTAAAGTCTGATATGAAAGAGGCCAAACTCTTTCTACTTCATGTTTTCCATGTAGGAAGTCAGAGTATATTTTAATATAAACATCTTTTCCCTTAAGAAATTACAACATGTTTTGTTTCGAGCTGTACCTTTCTTCTGATGTATTCATTTATTCTCTCACCGTTTGTTTGATAGATAAAAAATAATAACTAGATTATTGGTCACAGCTGGTTTTCAGAAGTCTTGAATGTGCAACTATAGCAAATAACATATTGTTTAGGGAAGTAAGAGATGTTTTCTGATCACTTTTTAGGACCTTAAATTGAGAATTTAAAGCCCTGAATTTATTTTTCTCCAATTTTCTAGTAAATGTAGAAGCCACCATGCAATTCTATTACATTCTTGTTTATTCTAACATTTATATGATAGTTACTCCTTAGTTACCTAAAATGTTCCTTTTATAGGTATTTAATTACAGGTGAATACATGTAATAAATTTACTTATTGTTTACCAGGGCATGCCATGAGCTAGCAGAGCTGCCTATGATACCTTCAAGTTTAATTAGATCATAGAGCAATTCACACTTTTTTATTTCCAAGACTCTCTTTCCATAGAACTAAATATGTCAATATGTTTTGATTATTTCTACAAAAGCTACTCCCAAATTTAAGAGTTTAAACCTTATGTTTGACTACCTCATAGAGGTTGGTGGGTGACTAAGCTCACTGAGAACTGATGCTGTTGTCATTGGGGGACTCCCAAGTAATGTTAGTCATGAGGCAGCTGAGACTGGAATCATTTGTGCTCAACTGAACTACTGCTGTTGCTGGACACTCTTCCTATCCATGCAGACTCAGGGCTTCTCCAGTGGACATGGTTTCTGTAGCAGTCTCTCCAGAGGGTAGCCAGACTTCTTCTGTGTGTCTTATGAAAGCACATCATCTTTCTAGAAGAAAGAAATGGATGCTGCCCATCCTCAAGAGTAACAATCATTTCTTCCACATTCAATCAGCAAATGTAAATTAAAGAACACCCTAGATTCAGAATTGGAATTTCTGTTTGTAGTTGTCTTGTTAAAGAATTATTATTCTCTGTGTTTGCATATAAGTTGGTTCATATTTTAATGATTAGCATTTGAGTTGCATCTGAATTGTAGACTTACTTTATGTCAATTTTGCTAGTTTTGCCTATTTATATTTTGTCATTTATTCTGGAAAGCAGAATTAATTGAAATGAGAATAATAACCAAATTGATTTTCGTCTGAGCAAGTCAGGAATTGAAATCAGTCTCCCATGGAGATTGTTCATGTTGTGGTAAGTTACATGACACTTGTTATGGAGAATTAAAGCTTGTAAATATGATGTTTGTTGATTGCATTAGCATCTACCATTTATCTTCTATAATGATGACGATCATCGTAAGTCTGTGTAGACAACCCCACAGTATAAAAACATGAATATAAGAGAACCTATGGAAATGTCTTTTGTTTTTTCATAATGGACTTGTCTATTCTTGCCTAAACTGTAATACTCAAAAACATGATAGAAATTTAGATTATGTTGTCTTCTTTGGTAAGCTCTTAAAATTGTCTATAGTTCTACAGGGATCCTTACTTCCAAGAATCTCAAACTCTGAGTTTCCTAGTTAAAGAGATTGGGTTTAAATTTTACAGTTATGGTGACCTCCAACACCCATGTTATTGGACCTCAACTATAATTTTTGATTCATCAGAATTTACTTTTCTGTAACATTAATTACGCATTTGATTAGACACCGAATATTATACATTCAGTTTTTTCTCTAAGATACTAGCACATTAATATCATCATGTAGATGCCTTGGAGGTCAAAATTGAAACCAGACATTTAATTGCTTGCTTCAGTCCTTAAAAGAAAAATGAAAATGTACTAAACCAAATGAGCAAAGTATTATACTAATATTATAACATAAAAGGTCTTTTTGTAGTTCTAACTGTAGTAAAATACTTTAATACTCTGATTCTTGCTTGCTTGTTTGAATTTTATTTTTGTAGGATTATTAGGCTATCCAAATCCTAGATCCTTCAAAGTTGCAACTTGTGTGACTTCATTCCATCTTGTTTTTTGTTTTTTTGTTTTTTACATTTTTTCTTTTTTCTTCATATCCAATATCAATGCATTATATTTCAGGAAAATAATAGATACCAAGATTGCATTTCAGTGAAAAAGTCAACATTACTCAAAAAATATCAAGGTATTCAGGCACTTTTACTAACTGAATAGAAACCTTACACAATGAACACATACTTATTTTCCACTTTTCCAGTAAAACTTTTCCTTTTTTTTTTTTTCTCACATAGTGAAAGGAGACAAACTGACAAGGAAATTCACACTAACTCATTCCGATTTCATTCAAACTGTTACTGAAAATAAAGTTCTGATCGTAAGACAAATCTCATTAGATTATCATAGTGAGGATTTATGCCTGTGAAGCAGTCTGACAGATTCTATTGTGAGAGTTATTCTAATAAACACAAGTTTGAATTTAGTTTATATAGATAGGAACAGTGAGTCATTGACATTAAGAACATAAATTCTTTTTTTTTTTAAGATTTGTTTATTTATTTATTTATTTGTTTGCTTGTTTGTTTGTTTGTTTGTTTATTTATACAAGCACTGGGTACAGTCAGAAGCACAGGAAGGTGAGAGAATTCACCAGAGACAGAGTGGGGAACAGAACAGGCAAACCAACGAAATATACTGCTGAGGGGAGCAGGGGGCGCAACAGGACTGGTCTGAGCGCCGTGCGGGACCCTCACAGGCAGCCAGGAATTGAACCGGCGATACAGAGTCTGCGGGCAGCTTTGCAGCCCAGCGCTCAACTGCTGCACCACCAGGGGAGGCCCCATAAATTCCTTTTTTAAAAAATTTATTTATTTATGCATACAGGAACTGGGGTACAAAACAGAGGTGCGGGGGGTGAGCGGATTCATCAGAGACAGAGTGGGGAACAGAACAGGCAGACTAACTGAAATACACTGCTTAGGGGAGCAGCAGGCAAGACAGGAGAGGTCTGCTGCACTATACGGGTAACTCGCTGGCCTGGGATCAAAATTGTGCTGCAGAGGCTGCAGATAGCTTCATAGTGGTATGCTTAACCCCTTGCGCCACCAAGGCGACCTCCAAGAATTTAAATTCTTGATAGGAGGGGCTTCTACTTCTAAGTTGTCTGGACTTAAAAATATGTTGACACTAGAAGATGGCAATGCATGCTTTATTTCCTTCCATCCTAAAAAATGTACTGAAAATATGCAAAGGCTGTTTGCCCAGTATTAAGTTTTTATCTTTTTTTTTTTAATATCATTCCTTGGTCTTCAGTGAATGACAGGCTGCAGATCCCTGCAAGCTGAATGGATCCTCTCCAAAGATAACTTTTCTCTCCTGTCTGTGTATTAGATTAGTGAGATAGGGGGTTCCCAGAAAACTTCACTATATGTTCACAAAAATGCCCAGTATTTATCTAAATCTATATTGCAGTGAAGGTATACTAACTAGGTTAGGAATCTAAAGTAAGTTATTTTCAAATGAACTAAATGGTACTTAGAAAGACTTAATTTTTTTAACATGTGTGACACATTAATCCAGGATATATTTACTAGTAGTAGATTGCCAACTCTTTCAAATGTCCTTATCAACAAAGAGCTACTTTTAATCTTTTTATTAGTTTTTCTTTACCACAAAATTCTCATTGTAAAACTGAGTATCTTTTTCCATGTAGATTTGATTCTACTGTGCCTTAGAAAATTCCATTTATAAATTCATCTTATAAATGAGTTCTAATATTCAAGACCATAATAGGGGTTTGATTTGGATTGAAATTTGGGTCAGATCACATGATACAATGGGAGAAACTTTTTTCTATAAGATGGATTTTGGTATTGAAATAGAAATGAAGTGGAATATTCAAAATAAATAAGATAGCCAGGAAAAGCATGGCCCCAAAATCCCTTCAGCTAAGACAAGGAGAAAGGATAGAGAAAATAAGTTTAGTAACTTTTTGAAGGGTATATTTTAGTGATAACTTAAAATAACTAAATCATTTTCGAAACATGCATAGACAAACATTGCAGCCAGAGATTGTAGTCAGGATTGCACATTTCTAGAAACCACAGGGAGATATACAAGGGTGATAATGAATTCTTATATTAAAAAAATCTACTCCCTGCTGTTTCTCTACAGGAAGAGGCCAAAAGAAACAAAAGCTGATTTTAAAAAGAGAAAAGAAAAAGAATAAAAAGTGTATTTTTGTTTTCATAGAGCAATTATTTTTCCACTTATGGTAACCAAATGAAAATTAATTTTCAAAGTATACTCACCAAATTTAACTTTTTTATGCATTTCTTTTTTCTAATCTAAAGGATATACAAACATTCCAAATATAGGAGAAGAAAATAATGGATTAAGAAAATAAAAACTTAACAAGAATAGAAAATACTTATAATAAAAACCATATATTAGCCACAGCTATTTGCTGAAGAACCATTAACTTTCTTTATGAAGGATCCAAAAAACCCCAATATATTTTATTTAGAGAATATTTTGATTTGTTGCTATTTTTTTATTTTTATCAACAACAATTTTAACTCTTTTACGTTTTCACCAGAGAACCACCAGCACTTTAATTTTAAAATTATAAACAAGGTTAAATTATCTTTGTGATAAATCATCTCACCTGCCCAATATTTACTCTTTCTTCTAGGGTACTATCAAATTTGCAGTAACCTTCTTGCAGACCTGGAAAAACCTGGTCAGCTCCTATTTCTGTATAGCATCTGTTGCCTAGCACTGTGTCCTAGCAACTCCTTTCATTATTATATCTTAAATCTGCCCATCTTTCTAGTCCCTGCATGCTCTCTAATGCAGTATCTAAAGTATTATTTCACCTTCTATAGACTTTAGAAAATCAAAGTCTCCTCAAATTTCATAATTCACAGATAAACAAACGTAATATATTGCATATTTTTAATAGTTTGTGTATATAAAATTTTCAGTAAGAGCAGATGGATGCTACATAAGAGTCGGATTTCGGGCTTCTTTGCAAAAATACTACATAGATGGCACTTTGTATTACCTTGAAGATTGAATGGCTAGATAGAAGATTTGTACCTCTCAAGCAATACACAGTGCACTAATATCTTTTTTGTTTTTATAACTGACCAACAAGTTAATACCTTTCTGCAAAAAATGTAAATGGCACATTAGGGCTTCAACTGAATATTTGACGTGATTAATGACCAATTCTTTTCCAAATATATTTCTGTGGGAATGAAATAAATATCTTGCCCATTATATTATCATAATAAAGGCATATTTACTGGGTGCTTATGATTTAGCAACACAGTATGTCACAAGCATTCCCATTTTCTTGTATTCCCCCTCTACGTTTAATCAACTGTGTTTGTGTGTTTTGCACTCCAATGGCAAAGATCCTCATTGAAAGATCACATCAGAATTGCTCACAAGCAGATGATGGCAGTAGGCAAGCTGGCATCACGCAGAACACAAGGGCAAACGCACGCTTGTCTACTGCCCCCATTCTACTCCCGGGTAACTCTCTATAAATATCCCTGCACTCTGCCAAACAGCAGGACCGTGGTCTTTCACACACTAGTGTGTCCTCCTGAATTTGTTGACAAATTACAATACTTTCCTTCTCTTCAAACTCTGTTTCCTTTCACTGGCCTTGGGAGCCAAGAGTTGCCGGCATTTTAGTATCACTTAAAATATGCCAGAGATTCTGCTAAGTCTAAGCTGCATTTCATTTAATTCTCAACCCAACCTTATAAGATGATACTATGATTATTATACATTTAATGGATGAGGAACCTGGACCTTAGAGACTAGATATTAAATCACTTTCTCAAGATGAGTCAGCTAGTGATACTATAATAATAGCTTAAAATTTTGTTTTATTCTATAGCCCATAGATTTATCATTAAAATCACTTCCTCATCAATATTTGATTTTCATCTAGTGCTTATCATCACTATATTTGGATGTAAAAAATTTATGAAATCGGGGCCTTTTTATAGAGTTCATTCATAGGACTTAAAAAATAGACAAAATCGCCCTCATTGGGTAAATCAGAAAATAACATTTAAAGCTCTTTGGGGGGGTACAGGGAGCAGTGAAATAATAGTTGTTTCATTTCCAGGATTAATAGTTTCTTTTCTACCATGAGGAATATATCTGTTTTTTGATGAACTGTTGACAAGTTTGCCACACTGTGGGAGATCACATATGCTATACTGTAATGTAAAATGAAAATGTGAGATGGAATTCTGTTGCCTACAGCTGTTAACTTTTTATGCAGCATTAGGAAATTTCATCAAATTAATTCTCTCTCTTTCTATACACAGACACACACACATCTATACTTACATATTAGAATAAATCTCATAATAAACCATTTCTTTGGTTTCATTTAAAAATAAATATGCATTGAAGGAGAGACCAAGTATGGCACAAAACTGTTATCTTTGAAAAGACTCATTAGATTTTTGTTTTCAAATTTTTTTTTTTGAGTTAAGGTAGGTTTACGTCTTTGTGTCTGTTCTGGGGGTAGCATCAATAGATAAAGTTCTACAGTATGTTATCTCATACCCTGACCCCCATGAGTGCCCCAATAATTCTCATTAGATTTTAATTTAGCACTTCACTTTCAAGTGAATGAATAAAACAGAGAGAAAAGGCAGATATAAGACCTTTCTCATACCCATTTAACAGTAAGCAAATTTATTATAATAAGTTAGTTAAAATCATAAATGTTTCTAATTCTTTCCAGATGGAGAGAATTGAATACTCATTGGGCAAATTTTGCTTGTCAGAAAATGGTCCGGAAAACTGAAAAATCATATTTCATTTAATTTATCTTCTTCTAAGATACATTTTAGTTTAATGTCATCATTTCCATTCTATAAATGAGAAAACTAAAATTCAGCCTTCATGAGTGATATTTTTTAATATTTATTTATTTATGCATACAAGAACTGGGGTAAACGCCAGCTGTGCAGGGGGATGAGAGGATTCACTAGGGACAGAGTGGGTAACAAACAGGTGGATTGTCTGAAATACACGGCTGAGGCGAGCAGCAGGTGAGACAGGAGAGGTCTGCTGCACCATGTGGATCAGCTCACTGGCTGGGGATCGAACTCGTGCTGCAGTGGCTGTAGATAGCTTCAAAGTGCTGTGATGTAACCCCTTGTGCTACCAGAGAGGCCCAACAGCCTTTATGATTTATAGAAAATATAATGATTTTTCAGAACTAGAGCAAAGATTTCACATGTGGTTTCAAGACCTTAAGACCTGTTTTTTCTGACTTTTTACACTGTGTCATAAAGCATAAAATAAACCAAATGTATGAAAATTAAAAAAAATAAAATAAAAGCAGGGGATTGATTCATTATTATATTACTGCTTCTATTTAACACTAAAAGCTTAACTTAAAATTGAGAAAAACAAATAACCTAGCTAGCCGTTCTGGGGATCTGAAAAGAGGAAATAATATTTACTACTTTTAAGAATTTTAAAGGTGATTTAGTGGCTTTGAATGCAGAGAGCAAGTGATAGAGTCCTTCTAAGTCATCTTGTGAGTTAAAGATTAAATTTGAAAGAGAACAAATGGGATACAATCCTGAGGGCAATTAATATTCAACTGCCATCCTTACCACACCTGCCATGTCCTCCCTCTTGCCACCTGTCCAGACCAGTATTCCCCATCTCGTCAAATTGCCCTCACTCAGACATCCAACTTCAGAGTGCAAAAAGTGTGCTGTCAAAGCAGAAAACTTTTTTGGTTTTCAAATTTTTGTCAGAATTCCGCTCTTCTGCTAAAAGTACAATCTCTGAGATCCAAAGCAAATGTGACCTTTCCTGATCTCTTTCTTTTTTATTCATTGTCTAGAAACAAAACAAAACTTTGACATATCTTAAAGAAAAGCTCAAGATAGGAGTTTTCATATGAACTCATTCCTTTGGCATTTTCCAAACAAGATTCATAAGTCAAACATTAGTTGACCCTTTGACCTATATCCTCAAAAGTTTTCTATATCTGTGAAATTTCTTTCAGGCAATGTGTCTTCAGCTGTGGTGCAAGTTCTTTTGGGTAGACACATGGACAGGCAATGCAGCTGTTCTCACTGCTTCATTCACAGCTATCAAAACGGGTGTAGAAGTTGCATGTTGACCTTCAAGATAGATGGGCAATGTTTCTGGGCTAAAGAGAAAGAGAAGTGTAATTCTAAATTAATCACATTCAATTGTGAGAACAAACAAAAATGTCTCAAGGTTAATCATTTGACTTTATATAGCAAATATTATTATTGGCTCAGACTTAACAAACTTTGTTACTCTAAAACCAATGATAATTTAGTTTTTAGTAAATTGATTTGCCAACCAACTTTCATTTATATATTTATTACCTTGGCGTTACAAATCTTTTCCATAAAATAGCTACAATGACAATTGAAATAAGTCCAGTGATTAGAGTAAGTTTTTAATCTTTGGAATTGAATGTTTTAGAGACCCTTCAATTTTTGTGTACTATGACAACTCCATGAAAGCACTGGAGTGTCTTTGAGAAAAGTGTTCTATTTACAGGTTTATTTCTATTGTAGCAGGTGAACATTGCCAGTCAGAATGACTGATTATGTATAGAAATGGTCAAAATATCAACATTCAGGTTTTTTTAATCTTCAAAATGTATATCAGTATATTTTAGGAACTGACTGGGATAATAAACTCTAAAAATCTTAGACAAATGTTTTTGAGACTATGCACAATTAAAATATCACTCTTATCTACTAAATCTTTTAAAATTAATCTTTATTTGGGGCCCATTTTTTGACCATTCACAATGTTTGACATGCCTTTATTTGAGAAATATTTAATACATGGGGGATATTTTGCATTAAATATATTATTTAAAAATTGAAGCTATCTAATTGCTTGCTCAGGTATATTATTAATTTATTTTTGAAATTTTCAAGGTAAGAAGAAAAAGTATTATAGGGAATTTCACAGATTAATTGGTTATGGCACTACAAAGCCAAGTGACTTCTCCAAATTCACACAAGTTACATTAATCAGAGGCATTGAGGCTAGATTCAAGGCACAGTCTTCTAATTTCAATTCTTCCAACTCAATAAAAAGTCAGAATCCTGGGTTCCTTCTCCCACACCTGCTGAATATTCTGGAAAATCCAGGTGAATTACCTAATTTTCATTGCTTCTAATTCTTGGCTGGAAAAATTTTAAGTGATTTTATGTACAAGAAAATTCTAGTGAAGTAAGGATGAGAGATGAAAGATGTCTGTGCTGAAATTAATAATGGTTGTTACGTTTTCTGCAAGCTTTCTAGATTTTTGTTTAGATTGTTGTAATTTTATGGTGATTTTAAGTCCATTAGAATTGAGCATTCAGGGCCTCCCTGGTGGTGCAAGGGGTTGGGCACAGCACTATGAAGCAATCTGCAGCCTCTGCAGCACAAGTTTGATCCCCGGCCCGGTCAGCCAGGGAACAACCCACATGGTGCAGCAGACCTCTCCTGGACTCGCCTGCTGCTCCCCTCAGCAGTGTATTTCAGTCAGTCTGCCTAAGTATGTAAGTTCTTCTTGAACTTGAACTTCTTGAACTTATCTGAGCACATCTGCATAAGAAAGTCTGTTTTCTTCATTGTGTAATTGAGCGCCCCATGCAATGACTACAACAGAGTAATTGCTCATTAAATGTTTATAGAACTGATTGAACATTTTCTTCCTCTTGGAAACACAGAATCAAAATGATAGAAAAATTCTCAGAGTTTGGACTCAGTCCACTTAGCGTGCCCTTATGACAAAGAAGATAAAACCAGTGAGGTCAATTTACTAACATTACACTTTATGCAAAATTTTATTAATCTAAGTAACTTGTAAAATTATCTATTTACATTTTATGGATACTTTGTTCATATTGTGCTCCTTGTCATGTGAATGTATGGAATGTGGGTTGGTAATTAAAATTGATTAATATTTGTTTATTTCATAGTTAAGTTTATAACAATATATATTCATTTTTTCACCTCTGGCATATTAGCTCTGAGACACATATAATTTTCTAACTTTTCAAAGGTCAGCACAAATGACAGCTGAAGATATCATGATAAGTGGTACACAATCTCCCCAAAAGCCACTTAAGAAATGAGGGTAACTTTGATGCTCAAAATTTACCTCTAAGCAATCTGCATTCTGACAGAGCCAATTTCTCATATTTTCAATCCCTAAGGGATTGCTGTGGTTAAAAACATAAGCTTTAGAACCTAGGTTCTGTATTAGCACCACAAAAATGTACCGCCATGGGTCTATGACATGACTGAAATCCCACTCAATATTTTTTAATTGTCTCAACCTTTCAAATTCAGGTTTTTTTTTTCTTTTCCTCTCACATTACAATTATTAGTTTTACTAAGGATAATGAAGTCCTATGAAACTGTGAAATGAAATCTAACTTGGAAGTATTTTCACTTATTAAGTATTGAGAATGGTTACATAATTCCTAAAATATTTGGCATTTCCTGTCAAACATGAAAAACTGAGATTTGCAGTTAATGACTTCTGTTCCACAGGTATCATAATCTTATGGGAGAAGTAGTTTATGCTTCTGGACATTGTTCTCCGAGTGCCTCTTAATCCTAAATTACAAGCTCTGTGGACCTTTAGAAGAATAAGAAGGCAATTTATTTTCTTTTACATGCAGTCTATACTGGTGTTTAAAGTGAGACTGCCAACAAAGTAATTTTGTGGTGTTTCTTTAATGAGGGTGTTGCTGGACCAGAAACACAGCTGAGACATTTAGATTTATTTTATGGCAGTCCTGAGGGATGGTCTACTCTCAATCAGAATAATTTGCCCATACATTAATTCTGATAAGAACAATACATGTAAAATTCCTAATCTCTCCAAAACGTGAATCCCAAGAAGAGACACAGGTACCTTTGTAAATAGGCATATCTGCTAAATAGGTACAAACAGAATATGGTTTATTAAAATGTATCTCTAAAATAATAAATAAAATTGTAGTTGACTTGAAATTTTAATCTCCTAGTTTTAGGGATCTTAATCCTAATTGATATCCAACTCTCCAAAAGGTGGACCTTGTTTAGTTTCTCCTACTAGGTTTGAGCTATATTTCCTCAGTACAAGTACCAGGTTACAAAACTGTCCATGTGTCATCAAATTTTAAAACAATAGCAAAATTAATAAAATGACGTATCTACTATGAAAAATGATGGTGTACTCTTTTTTTCTAATGCTAAATTTATGAAATTGAAATGGAAGTATTACCTTGACTATCTTAGGATCTCTCACATGATTTTGTAAACAGATCAGAAAAGCAGGCGAACAGAAGGATTTTTTATTCCAAAATATCAGAAAAAGAAAATAAATTCCCCAAATGTATGCATTAGTTGGACAATAATAATCAATGAATTTTATCTGATAATTCTGAAAGATGTGTTCTATAACGATTCTTTTACTAGAGTTCTTAAATTAGGTGAATATAAAATTCTTATGACAGTGTTGTACCATTTACTGAATTATCTGGAACTGTTCCTTAAAAATAGTTTTTTAGAGGGTCTTACAATTTTGTTTGCTGTTTAATTAGAAAATAAACTATGATTTTCTCTATTTATTTTGGGGTCAGGGTATAAACAATAATTGAGCAATAATTTTAGCACATGATTGGACATGTAATTTTCAACAGAAATAATGAACAATACTACTTTTTTCTTTAAATGCAAGTGGTTTTCAAAGAACACTTTACAATGAACTGACATTTGGCAGTGAAGAACCCTTCTAAAGTTCAGAAACCGCATGAAAAAGAGAATTATAAAGGGCATCATTAAAATTTAGGTACAAAATTGTTACTGAGCATTTCAATTACAGAGTTACATGACTGGCAGAAAGAAATAATAGGCAGGGCCTCCCCAGTGGCGCAGCGGTTGAGCGCTGGACTGCGAAGCTGCTGTAGCCTCTGCAGTGCAGGTTTGATCCCCGTGGCCAGCGAGGGTTCCACATGGTGCGCAGACCTCTCCTGCCTCGCCTGCTGCTCCCCTCAGCAGTATATTTCATCAGTCTGCCTGTTCTGTTCCCCTCTCTGGCTCTGGTGAATTCTCTCACCCTCCCGCACTTGCGACTGTACCCAGTGCTTGCATAGATAAATAAATAAATTTAAAAAAATGTTAAAAAAAAAAAAGAAATAATAGGCACAGATTAGTACTATTGACTGTTTCTTAACATCCAGTCAGCTAACCTGAGGAGCAATTGCCTTAGATAGTTGCTATAAATTCACTGATGTTCACATTTCTTATTTGTCTGATTATCATTGCTTTCTCACTGTGACCCTTCTACAGAACTTTGCTGGTACAGAATTCATAGATGCATACATTAACCATGTTAGCCTGATTCCAGTTCTATTTAACATCTATCCACCTTTCTATTGTAGACATACTTCCTTTTTTTAAAAAATTTTACACAGTAGTTAAAGGCCAAGGAAATAAAGAGGACTGCTTACTCCATAAAATGTAATATACCTAATTAGTCTTTTGAGACTTTCAGATTATGCATAAAGCTATAAATATGGTATTAAATCACATTTTTATTACCTAGAAATTCATACCCCGTGCATGCAAAGCTTTTAAGGAATTGAAGTGTAAGTTTCAAGGATACTAACAGATATTTGTTTCTACAATATAGTTTACATGTACAATTTTTTTTCTTTAAAAATACTATGGAGGAGGCGCCTCCCCGGTGGCGCAGCGGTTGAGCGCTGGGTTGCGAAACTGCCCTCAGTGTTTGCGGCCAGTTCGATCCCCGGCTGCTCCCTGGCCACAGGGCGAGGGTCCCACATGGCACGCAGACCTCTCCTACCGCCCGCTGCTCCCCTCAGCAGTGTACTTCGTCATTCTGCCTTCTCTGCTCTCCCCTCTGGCTCTGGTGAATTCTCTCACCCTCCTGCGCTTCTGACTGTACCCAGTGCTTGTATAAACAAATAAATAAATATTTAAAAATAAAATAAAAAAAAATACTATGGGGGAAACATCTTGTTTTTCCCACTTTCTTTATCATGGTTCTGAATTTAATTTTATTTTTTACTAATGTACTCAAAGAGATACATACTCGACATGCAACTGGAATATATTTCATTTGAGTAAAATCTCTCCTGTTGCTTCGGATAGTTTAAAATAGCTGAAAAAAGTAAACTCAAATGAGAAAGATAATATCAAAGGTGACATTTGAGGACTTCTGTGAAATGCTAACAATGAAATGAATAAACAAATAATTAAATTATGAATCCTTGTTAGAATAAAGCAACAATCAAGAAGTATTCATGTCTAAGCAAATCCTATTTGGTAGTAAATGTTTCATCTGTTTAAAAATTGCTTTTTGAACATGTTTTCTAGGTTCCTGAGGAAATGTCCTTTGTTAAGTTTGCAATAACTTTTAAAATACTTACATAATGATATCACTTTTATGTTTTAAAGTTATTCCAGCTTTATTTGATATATAATTGACAATTCTAAAATTATAAGATAAAAAAATTGAAAGCAAAGATGGCATCTTTGAGGTAAGCATTATGTTTAGTTCAGTAACAAAGATACAGTTTTATAGGTTTAAATAGTATTTGGCTATCACTTTACCCATAAGAACTGACTAATTTGTAAGACTTGACGGACAGGAACTGATTTATGAAATTGTGGGAAAGGAAGGAAACCAATGGAAATAACTTTATTAAAAAATCTGTAATTTTTTACTTGGAACAGGTTGCCATAGTAATTGTGAGAATAGGTTTGATTTCATTTGGAATTAATATAGTTTAATATAGTTTGAAATGAGTCTCATTTCCTGCCTCTAGGAGGTCTACTGACATTTCTAGGTTTGCCTCAGTGTATATATATATACCTGTGTTTTCATTATATCCACCAAAAGGACAATTAATTATAACTATCCATCCCAAGCAAAGAATACTAACTGTGGAGGTAAAAACAAATACAAAATATAAAATATAAAGATATATCCATTTGGGAAGATTTTGAATCAGTTTTGAATATTAATAGCCATGAGTTCTATTTTAGCTGGTGAACTTGTTTAAGAAGTATTTAATAATCAAAATATCTTTGAATCATATATTTCTCTTCATCCTCCCTCCAATATCTCTATCTCCTCAGCACTTATTTTTTTTTCCTATATCAGAAACTGCCAATACTTTATTCAGTTGGAGAGAAAAACAACTTTATTCCACAATAGGGATCATACAGTGAAAGAGCATCAGGTCTATTTTACTAACAATATTATAGTGAGGTTTGAACAATTTTAACTTCATAGAGATATTCCAAGCCCTAGGAAGAAGTCGTTTAGCATGAAATGACAGTCTTTTCAGGTGAGTTTCATTTAAAAAGTAAATATCACCTTGTAATTTTGTCAACCATATCTTTGCTAAAGTGAAGTTCCCAGGAATACATTCTAGGCAACCTAAATCAAACTGAAATGAGCTACTTAAATAAGACTTGGAATTGGGTATTGTGTAGTAGCTGTATATAATGTGACTGTTGATACTTCTACGCTATCCTGCTGGCCTCCCCAGTAGAACTAGAGACTTTAATAAATATTATCTGGTTTGAATCCAATTACCAGTATGTTGATAATCCATTCCATGGTAGATGTTTCAGCAGATAAATATTCTGGTCACTGATTTATATGATGACTCATTTGATGGCTGAATTCAGGACAATAGGCTCTTATTCTTTGGCTGACCTATATTTTCATTTGAGATGGATATGAAGTATATGTCTGTGGCACATAGAAAGGTCAAGTTTTCACTGCATCAGAACCCTTTTACTAGCACTGACTACTGAAAATACAGAGAAACAAGGCATTCTTTGCCCATTCTAATGGGCACCCCAAAATTCTCATGTACTAGACCCTAAAATAAAACATTGACATGATTATGTAGCTTAATAAATAAAGGCATACATGGGGCTTCCCCTGGTGATGCAGCGGTTGAGCGCTGGGCTGCAAAGCTGCCCGCAGCCGCTGCAGTGCCAGTTCAATCCCTGGCCACCAGCGAGCGTCCCACATAGCACGACAGACCGCTCCTGCTGCGCCTGCTGCTCCCCTCAGCAGTGTATTTCGTTGGTCTGCCTGTTCTGTTCCCCACTCTGGCTCTGGTGAATTCTCTCACCCTCCCGTGCTTCTGACTGTAACCAGTGCTTGTATAAATAAAAAAGTATATCTTTAAAAATAAATAAACAAAATAAAATAAATAAAGGCATACGATAAAATTGTTTAAGATAGAATGTAAGGAAGAATAAAAGTATGTTCTAAAAGTAGATGTTCAAAGTGAATTTCAAGGACAAACATATTTTAAAAATTAGAGAATACACGATATCTGGGATTAATAATGGGAATTAATTAATTTGGGATTTCTTTCATAAATGAATGGAAGATAAAGCAGATTATTCAGACAAAAGAATTAATAGAGGTACTGATCATCTTCTCATGTGACAAATTAATCAATCTCTAGAAGTAAGGCAATTTACATGATGATTTGGGACTACAAGAAGAAAAATAAATAATAATAATTGAAGAGTGCTGTGGTCAATTTATATCAATTATTTGAATCAATTTAATTCAACAAATAACCCACTTTTAAAAAATACATTTTTTACATTGTGGTTTAGAAGAAAACTGATTTTGTACTTTAATTACTTCTGAAAAACCCCATTCACAAGCTAGATGAGTGTTTGATAGATTAATTATTAGAAGGTGTGTGTACGCTAAGGGCCAGAAATCTTGGGAACCATCTTAAAATTCTTTCTGACACAGTCTGTTCTCTGTCCTCCAAAGATTCATATTCTTACCAAATGTAAAATACATTCACCTCTTGTTAAAGTTCCCAAAAATCTCATCCCATTAAAGCATTGGCTAATGTCTAATTTTTCATTATGATTTCTTCATAATCTCTCATTATAACTCTCATTATAAATTAGGGTTCATCAGATTCCTAGTTATCTTTGAACTGTGAAACTAAAAACAAAGTCATGTGCCTAGTTAAGTGCACTCCAAACCTATGATGGTGAAATTCACATAGAGCAAAATGGTCAAAATTCCATTTCATAAAGGAGCCAATATCTCCCTCAGTTTGTCTCTTCCCTTTCACATTAGACAGTAAGCAGCATGAAGAGCCTACGCATAACCTTCAGTGTTCTGTTTGGAACTTCCCTAGCTACAGATCCAGGTTTGTTGCTTAAAATTTCCATGTTCCACATAGCCGTAGAATACAATTTTGCTAAGCATACTTTTGCATAATGAGGATCCCCCTTCCTTCATGAATAACACATTCATCACTTACTTCTGAGTCATCTCTGTCCGCATTCTTAAAATCTATGTTTCTATTCACAATATGATTAGGCTTTTTTTATCATGCTCTTCATTCCTTCTGAGTATTCCCCATGAGAGTCTTTAATGTCCATATTTCTCCTTACAGTCTGTTGAAGGAAATCTAGCCTTCTAGCCTTATTCCTCAAAATTCTTCCATCCTCTCCCCACTGCCCAGTTCCAAAAATATATACCCTACAGATATTTATTGTAACATTTGTGATAGCAAAATCTGTAGTAGCCTTTATTATTAGTAGTATTAATTGTTATTATTAGTGTGTCTTAACTGATCACAGCTCTGTGGAATAGAGTAAGACAACTCCTATCTCATACTTTGAAGGTTTTGGAATCCAGGTACAGTTTAGCTGGTCACTCAGCTCAGAAATCCCAGGCCAAAATCATGGTTTAAGCCCAGGCTAAGATTACTATCTGAGGTTCATGTTACTTTTCCAAACTAACTAGTTCCGGGAACTATGCATTTCTTTGTAATATATGAATGAGTTTTCAATTGCCATCTAGCTGTCAAGCAGGGATCACTGCCAATTACTTGAGACCACCTACATGCCTTGTGAAATCACCTCCTATATATGCAAATTTTATAAAACTACATTGATTCCTCTTCATGCCTCAAATTCCAACTTCTGCTAGACTTTTGACTCAGATTTAAACATATCATCACTAGTTCAGACAGTGGTACAACCTACAGGTCAACACATTTGGACCTTAGTTAAATCTCACTGATTTTTGTATATTGGTGTTTAGATATTTGATTGAATAATTGGAGAAGATGTATATAAACCAGGCACTGAAAATCATGGTGATTATCATAGTATTCTGCCTGGCACAGTCCCTAGCAACTTATGAAACTCTCTATGTTTGAGTATGATTTTCTTTCTTATATAGCTTCTCACTGACATCTGAAAATATCTAATTTCAATTCCTGTCTATGTCAAGAATTAGATGTGTGATGTGTGACCTAGAGCAAATTTATTAATGGCAATGACCATTTCTTCTTCTGTGAAGTGAAAGTAGCCTCAGAAATGGTTGTAATATTTGAATAAAGCTTCTGCAAACAGTGGGTATTGAATAAATCTTTATTTCTTCATTGTTTTCTCTTGAAAGTTTGCCTCAAAATTACCTCCTTTACATGTCCTCCCTTCAACAAAAATAATCTCTCCTTCTCCTATTGCATCCCCCTTATCTCTCTGAAGATAGTTTTTATAAATGTGTTATACAGTATTTCTTAAACTGTATCATGCATCAGAATGATCTTAAGGGTTTGTCAAATCAAATTTCTGGGCCACATGTTTTTGTTTCTGAATTAATAGATTTGAGGTGCAATCTGAGAATTTGCATTTTCAATAAGTTCCCAGGTGAGGCTGATACTGCTGGTCCAGGGAGTATACTTTGGTTGTATTATAGCAGTAAAATTATGTCTTTAAATGTCCATATGGCTATGCATATATTATATTCCCTGATTACATTGGACTAGAAATTTCAAGAGGGCAGAGTGAATTCTTACGTATCAACTTAGATTTCATTATATCTACAAATATTTGTCTACATATATCATAGATGCCCGCTCACTGTTAACCAAATTTGAATGATTATCACTATAATCAAAGGTTTAATCAAAGGTGTTTCAATCAAAGGATGCAATTTTGCTTGGGTATAAAGAATTACTTTCCATTCACTTGAAGTAAGTATATTTTTGCCAACTGACTTCAAATTTTTCCCATTTTATGAACTGGTTGACTTTCATTACATCTACTTAGCAAAACATATTACTTATTTAAAAATTTTTCATATATGACTAATTTGTATTGCTAAAATATCTCATTAAATTTAGTAGAAAGTGTGAAATAATAGGTAAAATGACGATGATAATAAAACTCTACCATGATCATACCAGCTTCCAAAGAAATTTTTACAAATCCAGGTATATAAATGCTTTGACATCAGATATCAAAGGACAATGGTGTCCTTTGAAAAAAAAAAAAATCCTTATAATGATGTCTCAGGTGAGGTGCTTTGTTCAGCAGACAGTCAAGGGGAAGTTAAAATTTTAACTCACAAGCAGGGATGATTTATTCCATGTTGATTTTATTTGACAGCAGTTTCCTGGTTTGTGTTTTACCCACTACACTATTTTTCTTTTCCTTCTGTCTCTGAGAATTTAACTTGGATAAAACTGGGAAGACAAAAGCCTGAGAATTGCACCTGCAAAATTAATGAAATCAAGAGAATAATGGTCCTAAATTTAGGATACTTATAAAAGAAAAAATCCATTTAGAATAAAGTTAAAATATCCACATAAGTATGATGGTGGTTTTTATAGATCTAAAGAATGAGATATGTAGGATATAGTAAAGGTTAAATAGTGAACAATTAAGGAAAATGCTTTGGTGTAATATATAATCTCTTTAAATTACTGAAACCAGAACTAATATTTTAAGATCATTGTATAATTTTTAATCTCTTAATCTATGCCCTAAATATCCTTCTTACATTTCTTTTATAAAAATGCATATACATGAAAATATTCTTTTTTGAGAATTTTTTGCAAACCACATTCTCCTTTTCAGAGATTTAGACAATTATGGAATCAGTCAAGAATCATTCAATGTGTCCTTTTAAAGGTAAATCTAGAATTGATAATTCAGTATTATCTCTTTAATAAATCTATGTCAAATCCTTGTTTTCTTTTCTATTTTATACAACTTTCTATGAGAAACAAGTTTCTAAGGACTGTCTATGATTTGAAAGACAGCCTTAAAATTCAAATTTAGATTTTTTCCCCCACTTTCAATCCCATTCAAGACCATTCTAATGACTCCACTTATGACAGGACAGTTTTGATTTTAATTGCAGAGAGCTCATGTTCAAGATCACAAACAACTGAATCATTTATACTGCTCATGCAGTACTGCTTCTTTTTCTGATGTTCTGGCTCTGTGTGAGGTATGACACTTTATGGTCCATAGTCCCTATCCTCTGCTTTGACACTAGTTAAGACTTTTTTTTTTTTTTTTTCCTATGTGTGTGTCGAAGAGTTAGGGTATAGGCCAGAGGTGTGGGGTTGAGATGATTCATTAGAGAGAGAGTAGGAGCAGAACAGGTGGATCCACCGAAATACACTGCTGAGGGGAGCAGTAGTTAAGACAGGAGAGGTCTGCTGTGACATATGCAGGTTAACTCCTTTCCAGGGGATCAAATTGAGGCCCCAGTGGTGATAGGGCTGAGATTTAACCCCTAGGCGACCAGGGCTGCTGAGTAGTTAATACTTTTAATGACTTTAAGTGTTGCTACTCTTTTACCCCAGAGATATTGAAAACAGATGTGATCTCTACTACTTTAATTATCCATCCTATTATTTTCTATAACCCTGTTATACAATATCTGTCAACATCCCAGGAGTTAACACTACCTTGCTATTACCCTTATGAAAGAAAATCCCCAACTGACTACTCCGTCCCAAACACTGGTGTTGCATTGATTGGATTTTTTTCTCTTTATTAAACTGATATACCGATTCCTGATGTTCTCAGAAGTTTAGCTCTAATAGAGGTGTCAAATTCTTGTCTCCTTTTGTGAAGGTCTTAAAAAATGTGAGGGTTGTAAATTGATTTTGGATAAAGTCCAATCTCCCCAAACACTTTTTTTTAACCACAGACATAGCTAAAGCTTAATCTTAGCATGAGTATGATGGCTTGTGATTTCCTGTTATATCATTTCCAGCTACATGCTGTATGTTAGGCTCCTTTCTCTCAGTTTTCTACACACACACCCTGGGCATTTACCTTATTGAGTTTAGAGTTCTGCAATTTGACCAAAGAAGTGTGGCACAGTCAATTAATGATACTTACTTGGAATCAAAATGAACAAGATGCCTCAATTTATGATCGTTGTTTCAATCTATGTCTCTAAACAAAACCACTGGCATTTTTTTGCAAAGAAGATAGAATAGCCTTTTAGAATCATATCAAACTTAATTCCTTTTCCAATAGGTAAAATATATATATATATTTTTTTTTAAGATTTATTTTTATTTATTTATACAAGCACTGGGTACAGTCAGAAGCGCAGGAGGGTGAGAGAATTCACCAGAGCCAGAGCAGGGAGCAGAGCAGGCAGAAGGACCGAAGTACACTGCTGAGGGGAGCAGCGGGCGGCAGGAGAGGTCTGCGCGCCATGTGGGACCCTCCTCTGGTGGCCGGGGAGCAGCCGGGGATCTAACCGGCACTGCAGAGGCTGCAGGCAGCTTCGCAACCCAGCGCTCAACCGCTGCGCCACCGGGGAGGCCCGGTAAAATATATATTTTTTTTTTCATTTTTTTTTTTAATAGAGGCATGTATTATTTATTTATTTGTTTATTTGTTTGTTTGTTTATTTGTTTGTTTATACATGCACTGGGTACAGTCAGAAGCGCGGGAGGGTGAGAGAATTCACCAGAGCCAGAGCGGGGAGCAGAGCAGGCAGAAGGACCGAAGTACACTGCTGAGGGGAGCAGCGGGCGGCAGGAGAGGTCTGCGCGCCATGTGGGACCCTCCTCTGGTGGCCGGGGAGCAGCTGGGGATCGAACTGGCGCGCAGAGGCCGCGGGCAGCTTCGCAACCCAGCGCTCAACCGCTGCGCCACCGGGGAGGCCCGTAAAATATATTTTTAACCACGCAATCGAAACTAGACTTGTTGCTGAGATGATTTTGACTTTTTAATGTGGATTTTACATACCAAAATCAATAAGTGATTTTTAAAAACCTTCAAAAAGTAGAAAGTACAAACATAAAGGATGTAAAAATGTATCTAATTTTATCATATCTATAATCCTCTGCAAAACTCACTCTCACTGCAAAGTGTGGATTTGCCTAAGATTAAATTGATCCCTGTTTACACATATCACATAATTCTATCTCTTTCACCCCAAGGGACCACAGAGTGTATTCTGAGGCATGAATGAGCATGCTAATTCTAGTCAAAACAAAGTATATGAAACAAATAAATGTTCTGTTTTGATAATAATAAAATATGGAAAGTACAGAAGTACCACTCACTAATTACTCATGTTCTAATTCAGGCATACAATTCCACTGAGAAACTTTGTTTCGAGATGTACAAATTTAAGCAAGTTCATGAGGACATTTTCACCTCATGAGTTTTCAATTATAAGAAAATGTGTTTAGTTTATCAAGATTACACCTAATTTAAGGCACTCATTTTATTAATCCATGGTGAATGATAAAATAATATATCTTAATATAAAGATACAAACACACTAAATATTTTTCTCTAAATTGATAGCAATAATTAACAAACTTTTTTTTTAATTAACAAACTATTTAGGAACAAGTCAGTAAAAGATAGTTAGGTCCCCTATAGGATGACTAAAAAGGCAAAGAAGAAGGATAACATTCTACACAGTATATTATATTCTAAACACAATACTATGATGGCATCATGTTATCTTTATTATAGAAATTATAAAGTGTACATATATAAAAATATGTAAATTTCATGCATCAAACACCTAGAAAGTGATTGAGTTATGATTTCAAACCAGATTTATATTAATCTAATAACTGGATTTTCTTCAGTTATAGTCGCATTACTATACCAGCCATATTTTACTCAATTATTAATTTATATGAACCCATCTATAAAAATTTTTGTTAGTGTAAAATAAATAGCAATTGAGGACCCATCATGTCACACAGATATTGTTCAGCTTAAACAAGATGTAGACTGTTTTATTTGAGGATAATATCTAATTTAAAACAGATGAAAGAAAGGTGACCCTGACTTGTCATATGAAAATACAACAAATGACACTAATAAGGCTGCCTATGTCATTTTCTAATTAATATGCCCGAGAGTCATTCCATGATGCTTATTAATGTATTCATCTGTGCTTTCCACCTCTTCTCTTTCTCTTCTATATTTGGAAGTTTTGAAAGTTAGGATGAATTTGACGCTACACTCTGTCATATCTCATATTGCTAGAATTCTGATCCTCATATTTCTAGTGCCACATTTCTAGATATTTGTATAAGTCATGAGCATCCAGGAAAACTGTCGGAGCAAAAGTTGTCATTCAGACATAAAGGAAGAATTGGTAGTCAGTTAGTGCTACAATTGGTAGTCAGTTAGACTCCTTTGGAGTCTGAGGGAAATTTACATATAATTTGACTGAGTTTTAGGCCTCTGTGTGTGTGTGTATGTGTGGTGTATATAAATATACATAGACTATATCCTCCTTAAATGTCACTGAAGAATTACAGCAGATAGCAATCATTTTAAATGTTATAATATTGATAAACATTCAGAGAGACAGATAGATAGAAGGAAAGATAACTAAATAGATGATAAATGGATAGATGATAGATAAAATGGTTTAGATCTATAAACCTTTCTCCACTGTATCACTTTATTTAGTCTTATCTGATCCATACATATATATTTGGAAAGACATTTTGATGACAAATTTAGTGTTTATATTACTAAAATTCTCCTTTTAGATATAAAAAATGAGATTAAACATTTGGATGAATTGTACAACGACTTGATTATGAAGGGACCAACTTAGGATCTAGGATCTCTGGTTTCTGGCGCAACAAATATCACATACCATGGTACTGGTTTTTAATCTAAGGTTTACTTTGCATTTATTAAAATACATTTCAAGAATTGTACTTAGTAATCTAGATTTAGACAAACTGTATTCATAAGGAAGTGCTGTATCTATTGTTTCTTTGGTCACCTGACATATCTTCCTCCATCCTTTCATTATTATTTCTCTATTTTTCCTAGTTTCAGGTTACAAATAATTATACAGGACTGATCAACAAGAATTAGTCCAGGACACAGTGATGGGTGGGTGGATAGAGAAAACTAATTACTGTCCAAAACTGATCTGAAAAGATTGGTTAATGCTAAGTCAATCCAAAATAATTTAAAAATTAGCATTATGATGACAGGTTTTAGTGGGTGTTCCTCATATTATTACCCATGATGTGTGGAATATGATTGGCCTTCTTGACTACAAGATTACATTAAAAGTTTTTGGAAATAATCTGAAAGAAAAACTCATTTGACATCTTATTGGATAATAAAAATAAAATTCTCCAATAGGGAAAATTAATTACTTAAACTAATTTATATGATTATAATTAGATATATTATATAATTACATATAATTATGTGTGATTATACATAATTTATATAATTATTTTTATCTTCATTAAATTAATATGATTTTACATTTAATTTTAAATGTTATTTCAAGTAATTTAAAATAGTTATGTCATATTTTATATAATTATTTCAGTAATTTTTCTTTCTTTTAGTTTTTTTGTTTATTTTTTCTTTAAGTTTTGGATTTTTTTAATTCCTAACTTAAGAGATTTCAACAAATAAAGTCAGTTGCATGAAGCCTTACTTAAACATGTATATGTTTACAAAACATTGACAGAAATCATTGATATAATTCACTGATGAAACTTTCCTGAAAGAGTGGAGAATATATATATATATATATATATATATATATGATGTGTGTGTTTATAGGATATACATAAACATATATTTTATTATAATATTTTCAAATATTTGTAATATCATGTATTTATTATAAAGAACTGATGCATATAACTATGGAGGCTAAAAAGTTCCACCATCAGTCATCTGTAAGTTGGAGATGCAAAGCAGATGTCATAATTCAAGTTTCAATTTGAGTACAAAGAAGAGCACTTGGGCCTCCCCTGGTAGCGCAGCAGTTGAGCGCTGGGCTGCAAAGCTGCCCGCAGCCTCTGCAGCACTGGTTCGATCCCTGGCCGCCGGCGAGACCTCTCCTGCCACACCCGCTGCTCCCCTCAGCAGTGTATTTCATTGGTCTGCCTGTTCTATTCCCCACTCTGGCTCTTTCAGTGGTGTATTGTTTCCAGGAGGGCTTGTTTGACTATTTGTATTTTTCTTTCTCCCCATTGTTTGCCTTTGTTCTAGGTACGGGTCCTTTCAATCACTGGTGATGGCAGGCAGGACTTCTGACACTTGTTTGGATGGTTATGCTGTGCACATGCTGGCCACTGACACTGGTGGATTGAGCTCCTACAGCTCCCACTTAGGGGGGTTCTCCTGGAGAGACTGCTGGCATTAGTGGGCAGAAACTGCTACCTACTATCAAAATCATTAAAAGGCAATTACATCTAGGTCTCTGTTTCTTTCAAGTGTCTCCTTCCTTGTCCCACAAGTTTTTGGTACAAATTCAAGATCAAGAAGCATGAATGACTTCCTTTTTTTTTTAATGGTATTATTTTTTATTGAGTTAATGTTGGTTTATTATTTTTTTAAAGATTTATTTATTTATACAAGCACTGGGTACAGTCAAAAGCACGGGAGGGTGAGAGAATTCACCGGAGCCAAAGGGAAGAGTAGAACAGGCAGAGTGATGAAGTACACTCCTGAGGGGAGCATCGGGCGGCAGGACAGGTCTGCGCACCATGTGAGACCCTCGCCCGGTGGCTGGGGAGCGAACCAGCGCTGCAGAGGCTGCGGGTAGCTTCGCAACCCAGTGCTCAACCACTGCGCCACCAGGGAGGGCCATGAATGACTTCTTCACATGTCTCTCTTCTCCATGTTCCTCCTTCAAATTTTCTCTTCATCCTATGCACTTTATTTTTAACTGATGCAAATTACAGTTTTAAAATGAATTGGAAGATAGCCTTAGAATTTTTATGAGCTAGTAATATGAACTGAAAACACTACCTACAAGTTGCACAATAATATTTAATGATATGCCACTAAAATGATAGTTAGTAAATGTATGATAAAAGAAAACTGCATAAAATAGTTTTCAATCATTGCAAGTTGATGTGTCAAGTGTACCTGCAAAATAATTAAATTTTTACATTACATATATTTCTATAAATTTCTTATATTTGAAGGTTGGAAGAAACAAAGTCAGGTTTATAGTAAATGAAAAATGACTAGAAGCGGGGCCTTCCCGGTGGCGCAGCGGTTGAGCACTGGGTTGCGAAGCTGCCCGCGGCCTCCGCGGCGCTGGTTTGATCCCCGGCTGCTCCCCGGCCGCCAGAGGAGGGTCCCACATGGCGCGCAGACCTCTCCTGCCGCCCGCTGCCCCCCTCAGCAGTGTACTTCGGTCCTTCTGCCTGCTCTGCTCCCTGCTCTGGCTCTGGTGAATTCTCTCACCCTCCCGCGCTTCTGACTGTACCCAGTGCATGTATAAACAAAACAAGCAAACAAACAAATAAATAAATAAAAAAAAAACATGCCTCTATAAAAAAAAAAAAGAAAAATGACTAGAAGCAAAATTAAGAGTTGTGTTAAAGAAAATTTTGAATCATTGGACTGTTACAACAGAGGAGTAGGTTAACCTAATGTGTATGGATTTTTCCATTCCTGAAGATACTCAAACATATTGTGGGTGGACTTTAATTTGATTACTCAAATTAGATTCATAAATGAGTTGGGAAGATGTAAAAGATATATTTCTCTTATTGTATTAACATTATTAGTCTGTATTAATAAAATAAAAAAAACATATATATATGGCACAAGGAAGGAAGACATCTGAAACATCAGTGTCTTTAAAGAAAATCAAGGTGTTATTGACTAGTGACTTCACTCCTTAATCAAGGGAGATATCAGGGTCATGAAGATTTAGCAGCTGCTTTAGCAGCTCCCGTCCCATGTACTTTGATGGCACATATAACATTGAACTCTAATTATGTATTAATCTTTCTCACTAGACCGTGAGATCCTTCAGTTTGGAGCATATATTTATTGTATTCATTTCTGAAAACCCAAAGCAGTCACCAGTTTTTGAATAAATTGTTTTCAATAATAATTATCAATGCATAAAAGTTAAAGTCAGTAGAGAATTTAGACCTCACATAATCTGTTTTATAGCCCTGAAATCTTTAATTATTGGGAAGCAGCTGTACTGGAGGAATGAACCCATGTTTCCAAAAATCAAATCTTAGGTAATCTGAGTATAATAAAAGCTTAACACTTTAAAATAGTCAGATTTAAGGTATCTCAAGTTCCCAAGATTTTATTCATGGTGAATTTTCTCTTCTATATTCTCTAACATTTATAAACATCAGGTTATTACTTTATAGATTAAGCATATTATTCACATTGTATATTTAATCTTTTAATAACTTTATTATTTTAGAATACATTTATATTTACAAAAATATTACAAAGGTAGCATAGATTCCTAACCCTACTTCTAGTTTCTGTTATTATTAACATCTTCCTTTAGTGCATTTGTCATATTTAATGAACACAGATTATTAAATGTTATCAGAGTTCATATCTTATTCAGATTTTCTTGCTTTTTAAAAATATCTTTTAGTTTCAGGATTTCATTTAGGATACCACATTGCACTTAGTTTTCATATAGCATAGGACTGTTAAAAAGTCAAGAGTACATGACTTTATATATCTATGTAATTCAATGAATCACAAGCATGGTAGGGAAGACTTATTTTATACTCGTCTTCAAATTCTTATTCTTTGTACAATATTTTAAAGTATTTATACAATAAATTAATGTTTCTGTTATACACATATGCATATTCTATGTGTATATTCTGTGTGTGTGGCAGGGTGTGTGTGTGTATGTGTGTGTGTGTGTAGCTACCCTATTCTCAAGCCTTGTTTTAGGATACAGTTAAATTACTTGCAAATTTGTTCATCAGGGCCAGAACAGTGTTTAGTGGTAAGACCTTTCCGAGCAGTCTAATAAGCACCTTTTGAGTTATGATGTTCACTGTCAGATTTAGAAAAAGAAACTTTTCTTGGTCCACTGCCACCTGCTGTAATGCCCTTTGTACTTTTTCAGGCCCTTTCCTTGACTCAGCAATCTTATCTCATGCATTGGTAACATATCTGCTGAATACTAAAGGGAGGACAACTGCAGATTTCAGAGTTGTCTTTCTCTCTTTCTTGCTCTTATTTTATGCTCCTCTCTGGGACTTTCCCTGCATCATTCTCCTTAGCATGTTTGGTCTGTCCTTTAAACTATGGTTATTGTCAGATTCCATAAGAGTTTCTCCTCCTTGTATTATACCTTGAAATCTCTTAAGCTGGCAAACTAGACAATATGATTTCACATAATCAATTTCCCATCTCTAAATATCAGTGTGCATGGTGTTCTGATGTTTAAAGGCTTGAAAAACACATTTTCATGTATTTGGTCTAGTTGTTTGTTTCAATGGGATTTGAATAATATTATTAATAGTTCTAAAACAATACACCCAACTCTACTAGCTATCTATCACTATGTAACAAATGACTCACAAAACATACAGGTTAAAACAACATATACATATTAACTCATAGATTCTGTGCATTAAGAACTTGAACGCAATCTCCCTGTGCCCTCTGTTTTGTAGATCTCTTGCATGGTTACAGTCAGTTGAGTCCTCTGGAGGACTCAACTATTGAATGATCTGCTTCTAAACTCATGAGACAGCTGTTTATTGTCAGAGGCTACCCCAAATCCTTCTAAGTAAAAGATTGCCTCATGAAAATATGTATTACAATAAGACAATAGAGAATGTCAAAAATACTGATATATCAGTGGTTGTAAACATAATCATAGAAATAACTTCACATTCCTTGTGTCATAATCTGTACATTATAGTAAATCTCTAGGTCTGGCTTATACTCTGTGGGAGGAGGGGAGTTACAGAAGATCATTAATACTAGGAAATAATCCAAATGTGCATAAATGAAAAAACAAAAATAAAGAAATCACAGTACATGTATAGAATTAAATGTCACATTGAATTTGAAAAGAAAAACTGAGCATACAAAATTTTTATTTAACATCTTCAGTAGGTTGTTGGAAACTGTGACTTTAAAGCAAAATGATCTGCCAAATCATGGGACCAAACCAAGTAGCATTCAGCAGATGACTGGATAAAAAACTGTGAATCATGTATCTGGTGGAATATTATGCAACCGTAAAGAAAGATGAAGTGGTGGCACTTGGCAAAAAAATGGATGGAACTTGAAGTGATTTGGTTAAGTGCAATCAGCCCAAAAGTTAAAATTCTGCCACCACTACTTTACTACTGAAGACTTGAAGACACTCTGCACATTTCTACTGTCTTCATGACTCTTTCTTGGTACTTTAAAATGTGAACTCCAGTTATTTTTGATGCCACCAGATATTGAGCTCTTTTTCCTCAACTCAATGAGTCTTTTGGACTCTTTTTTTTGTTTGTTTTTCACTTACTGAAATGTGTTCTGGAAACTCCTTGAGGGCAGTAACGTGGGGCCATCATTACCTATTTCATTTGTTTTCTGTCTCTCATGGTTCCCTGTCTTTCATTGTTAATCTACAATGTTTAGAAAATCATTGTTTCATAGATTTTATCCATACTTTAGTTGTCAGTGTTGTTGGGTATACTGTATTCCTGTTACTCCATCTTAATCATAGGTAAGAGCTGCAAAATTATATGTTTATATAATTTCATGTATAATTATATATGTTTATAAAATTTCTTTATATAAAAGAAATTAAAGGAGTAGGAGAGAAACATAGATAATGAGCTGAATTCTGTCATACTGAAAAAGAAATAATTAATTAGAAACTAAGGAAAGGGGTAAAATAGTAGGGGTCATAAAAGGAAGAAGAAGAAAAACACAACAAAGGCAAACAACCAAGACTTAAGGTTGATTCAAGAAGACAGGGAGAGTTATGAAGTCAACTATCTCAGATAAGCAGAATTGAAAAAGTAAAATAAGTGTACTTAGGATAACTTTGGAGTGCCCAATTTCAGTGTATTTGAAAAGTGGTGATACATCTTTGATAACTGTCATGTGAGCACCTATGATAGCCAATATAGAATATTCTTTTAAAGACTTCAATTTTTGAAATTGAAGTTTCAAAAATCACAGAAAATGGTAAAGAATACAATGGTGTGGAAAATGAAGTTTTGTGTTTTCTGTTACTATAAGGTGGGAAAATTAAAAATTGCTTACATGTTAGAGGAAAATATCCAAATGATGAAATATTCTTGAAAATAAAAATATTAAGGGCCATTAATAAAGCACATTTCTTGATAAGAAATAAAACTCTGTTGATGCACAGTCTGAATGGAGATAAAGGAGTCCATAGAGACAAATGAAACTTTGCAGTTTAAGAGAAGGTATAAATAAAAATAGGAAATTTTGGAAAAATGTTTACATAGAGTCAAGTATAGACAAAATCAAGAAAGTGACAAAAAAGAGTGTACATCCAGGGAGTGGGTGAGAAATCTGGGTGTAGTTAAACACTAAATCCTGGAAAACAATGAAGATCCTGCTCAATTGAGGATTTAAAACTTTTAATTTGAAGTAAAACTCAATCAAAGAGTCAGGATTGTTTCCCTATCATTAAGCCACTTATAGGGCATAGATACTGAGATTGTATGAACTGAGAAGTTAAAATTTTGCAAGGTGGCTGTGATGGATGAGAAGACAGGTAAATTAAGGTGATAGCACAAGAGTGGAGTATTTAAAAGGAAAAAAAAAAAAAAAAAGGAATACAGTAGGGCTTAGCACCATGAAGGGGAAAGAAGGCAAGAGACTGGAAATTGTGATGGATATGGAAGAGATATGTGGTGAGAGAAAGCTGGTGTGAAATTCTAAGAAATAAGCAATAATGAAAGAGTAGAACAATGGACTCAATATCCAGTCTAGTGTGTTACCCAAGGTGTGTGCTGCAGCTGAAGTGGAATGGAGATGATGCTTTCACTTGAAAATCAATTTGGTGTTGGATTCATCAGCCAAACAGCCCTTGAGTTTCCCAAGTATAATCTGAGAAATTTGAGAGGAGAAAGCCATGAGTTAGTTTCTGAATACTGTGGAAAGTGTTGATTAAGAGTGAGTTGGCTAAGACAAAACAGTCCCCAGTCCTGTGTAGAATATGCATTTCTAACTTCACTCAGTATGAAGTAACTGGGAGATGAGAAGATGGGATTTCTTCAGAGAAAAAAGTCAGGAAAATAACACCTTTGAGATCTTTCCTCATAATTTCACATATTTAATGTGTATTCCTAATTATTTCCAATTCAAAAAAATATTTTCTGACTTTGTTTCTTCACATGGACATATTAATAGATATGTGTCTGTGCCTGCCTATTACATCTGCAGTGTTGGTGACTGGAAATTAGATAAAATGCAGCATTACGAATTGAATAACTAGGAACCACAACTTCACCATTTTGTTTTAGAATTTGTTTAAAAATATGATGGGCCCTCCCTGGTAGCATAAGTGATTAAGACTCAACCTGTGAAGCTGTCTGCAGCCATTGCAGCATGAGTTCTATCCCCAGTCAGGGAGCTACGCACGTACAACAGACCTCTCCTGACTCGCCCGCCGCTCCCCTCAGCAGTGTATTTTGGTCAATCTGCCTGTTCTGTTCCCCACTCTGGTGAACTCTCTTACCCCCACACCTCTGGCCTATACCCCAGTTCTTGTATGCATAAATAAATAGATCTTTAAAAAAAAGTTTTTTTTTAAAGATTTATTTAATCTTATATATATAAGATTATATAAGCACTGGGGTACAAGCCAGAGGTGCTGGAGTGTGAGAGAATTCACCAGAGACAGAGCAGGGAGCACAACAGGCAGAAGGACCGACATACACTGCTGAGGGGAGCAGAGGGCGAGACAGGAGAGGTCTGCCATGCCATGTAGGAATCTCCCTCACTGGCCGGGAATTGAACTCAGCACTGCAGAGGCTGTGGACAGCTTCACAGTGCTGCACTCAACCTGCTGTGCCACCAGGGAGGCCCTAAATAAATCTTAAATAAATAAAATAAAATAAAAATAGGATGGATCAAGCCCCAGGAAAGATAATTCTAATAAGCAAATAGATTCTCCCTTCATTTATTCTGAACTTACTCCTACAATACAGCCCATCAAACACCTTGGTAATTGGTTAGCTCATTACCTCATCAAAATCCACTGCTGATAAGGAAATGCAAAGTAGATGTTTACTTTTTTGCATATACTATGCTCTGATACATGATTTCATTTAACCACAAAAATCGGTGGTAGAAATTATCAGTATTTTTATTTTACTTATGAGAAAACTGCCTGAAACATTTATGTGAATGTCTCAAGTTATACAGTGAGTTGGAGGTGAAAATTTCATCATGGCTGATAAATGGCTACATAACAATATACATATTTGTATGTTGTATATGTCACTCTACAGAAAATCCTTGATTTGTGAATCATGCTGAGATTTAAAATAACCAGATAATTTTTGGTTCAGAAATGTGATTTCAGAAATAAAAATGTATTGATCTTTTAGAATAATGCATTAGCTTGAATCAGATTTTTTCCCTCTCTCACAGCATGACTTGCTCCAATATTCTAGGTAAAGCTTTTATCACATCTTTCTCATATGTTCTATTAATTTCAAAAGAACTCAAAATTTTATATAAGACAGAATATTTTGACATAAATTGTGTTGAATAGAGGAATTTTGGCACAAAATAATTGAAAAGTTACATTTAGACATTATATCCTCTCATGGTACATTGGATTATAAATATTGAGAAAACAATAAATGTAAAATGTATTTTAAATAATGAATATATTTTTAAAATATTCTATTTGTAGCTAACTTGAAAAATTTGAATGAAGAAATCAGTTTTTATCATAGCCCTTTATTCTATTCAAAATTGTCAAAAATTGTATTTTTTCAATGAATTGAATTTTTTATTATTATTTAGGATTTGGGGCATTTTGATTATTTGTTTTCTTTAATATTTTCATCATAAATACTCAACATTTTATGAATATTATATAACAAGCATGGTACAACAGAAGAAAAATGAACTTCCATAAGTAATATGAAGAAAAATTATTCACATATCCATGAAAGCAAATTTTGTTTCTAGAGTTTTACTATTGGTTCGGTTGAGAATGTTGGCACCTAAGTTCAGAAATGAGAAAAACTTAAGTGGTGATCGCTGAAGCAGAGAGTTCATTTAGATCAAGAAGATATTGTTTAAAGGACTAAAGATAAAATATATTTTTTTTATTGTAGCTTTTAGCTTGCTTTAAGATCTATTGCCTTGAAGGCTGGAAAAACATTTCGAAAGGGGCAATAATGATTTCAGATATAGACATTGTGCTCTATTGCTGATGTGCTTCCCCATCCTCCTGTAAGTGGTTTACTACTGCTGATATATACCAGACCCAATTGTGTACCTTTCTCTATGAATAATGAAAGCAGGCATAAACAGAAGAAATATAAGAGAACTGCTGTAAACAGATACTTCTGTTTCATTATCACTGTTTTATTAACAAATTACTTCCATTAAAAAGATTATGAGGTTGCAAAAAGCAATCCAAAATGAAATAGTCCAGGTCTAACATTCATTTTATAATGAATTGTAGTGATTTGCCTGCAGTCTGCGCAGTTTCTCATTGTTTCTGTGACTGCACTAGTCCATTTTATATCTTGAATTGTGAGTCTGCTCGCCCCAGTAGGTCTCTGTGAATCATCATTTCTAGGGTAAAAGGATGTTTCCAATTAAGTCAAAATATACACCTCTCACTTCCTAATGTGAAGAGTGGTGTGTTATATAAAAGATACCTCACAGTGGAACAATGTGCTCAAACACCCCATTTTTTTTACTGTAGTTATTCTACAATTTAATAGCTTGAAACAAAAATATAAGCTTTTAAAGAAGCCATGATCCCCAAACTTAGCATTAGCAACATTTTGATCTTAAACCAGTACTTAACTTTTAAACACTAAAACATTAACCTTCTAAATTTCTGGGAAACTGTCCTGTTTCAAAATTTTTTAAGTGAGGAGAATCAAATGATGGACAATGACTTTTGTCTGCACAGCCTATAGATCCGTGTGGCTATTAAGGCATATGCAATCTTTCCTTTTATAGGATGAACAGAGATGCTGGTTATATATTTGTTTCATTTTCGGAGCTTGAAAAAACAAAATCTTGTCAATATTCTACCTATTCTAAAATGGGCCTGGCCTATGGAAATCTGAAGTTTGATAATCACAGTTACTAAAGAATTGCAGGGTTTCTTGATAACAACTCACACTGATATCCTCTAGTACAGAGACTCAGGGAATAAGGGGGATTAAATGGAATTGCTTCCCTGTGAAAGAATAAAATTTGATTTTATAAAAGCCCATTTGAGGTTAAAGTTTGCTCTATCTCTTGGAATTTCCCATATTTGCATACAATTAGATTTAAATTTTCTTTATATTATATATTTAATGACCTTCAGAAATAAAGATCTAAAAATCAGTCAATATTTGGGCCTCCCCTGGTGGCGCAGTGGTTGAGCACTGGGCTGACAGGCTGCCCGCAGCCTCTGCAGCACCGGTTTGTTCCCCGACCACAGCAAGGGTCCCACAAAAAAAAAAAAAAAAAAAAGTAAATAAAAATTTTTTAAAAATCAGTCAAAATTTTACATAGGGACATAAAAACATAATTGAATCCTATAAAAAAGCAAATTACCTTTAGTTTAGTTCATCTATGATTAATTTTGTGTATGTCCAAAATAATGTAGTTATTATTCTTATACTATCAAAGTAGCATATGTTTAGAAGAATAAATGTGAAAGAAAAAAATATGTAATAAATAACAAATAGGCCAATAGGACTCTAAGAATTAATCAGTTTTATGATTCTTTTTCTAAATATTTGTTTTAGAAAATGGAGTTTTTACTATTTATATGTTACCTATCTTTTTTACAGAAATGTATCACTTCAAAAGAAAACTTCTAGTTAATAAAGCATGATTACACAAACTAGAACCTTCAACCTTAAATAAAATGGCTAAAATTATGAAAAACAGAAGTCTCAATGGCTACAACTAAAGCAAGAAGTAAAATTTCATACTAAAATCTTTGAAAATTCTTCACCAAGGAAAGAAGTCCACTACAAAAATATTTGTGTTAATGCATGAAAATCATTTCAGGAAAGAACATAGTCAAGAAAATCTCCAGGGCCTCCCCTGGTGGCACAGTGGTTGAGTACTGTCCTGCGAAGCTGCCCACACAGCCTCTGCAGCACTGGTTCGATCCCTGGCTACCGGCGTCAAAGGTCCCACATGGCACGACAGACCTCTACTGGCGGCCTGCTGCTCCCTTCAGCAGTGTATTTTGTCAGTTTGCCTGTTCTGCTCCCTCTCTGTCTCTGGTGAATCCTCTCACCCTCCCGCATTTCTGACTGCACCGAGTGCTTGCATAAATAAATAACTAAATCTTAAAAAAAAAGAAAGAAAAGAAAAAAACAAAATCTCCAGAACTCTCATCACTGTCCACTGATTTAAAAATTTGCTCTAGGAAGACAAGCATTCAGACCTTATAGAATAAAAGTCCCTTACTTGTTTCAAGTGCTACTTAATGGAATGATTTGGCACTTAACTCCTTTGCAAGCAATCACGGTATTTCCTCTAGTTAATTATGGTAAACCCTGGATCATCCCATTTAAGATAAACTGAGCCCAGGTTGTTCAACCAATGCTACATATATTTTCAGCAAAGCTCTTCTTTCAAAGTGAGTAGAAGGGTCATAATTCACATCATAAATTGAAGTCGTACATGATGAGGAAAAGAGGTGTCTGACTCTACGATTCTGGTCAGAGTCGAAGACAATTAATCCAGGAAATATAAACACAAAAGTTTTGACAGGCCAAGATGAAAAAATACATGGCGAGTAAGCAAGCACACTGCAGAAAAAAGATAAAAAAATGTACATCACATTTTAAAACACATCAAAATATCTAATAGGAAAGCCCAAATATAAAATTACACAAATAATGAATATAAATTCTAGCAAATATAAAATGTGCACCAATAAAAATAAAATAAAAACCCCACAAAAATAAAATGGGAACATTGAAATGACAAAAAAATAAATAAATAAAAGGAAAACCCAATACAAGAAAAAGAAAAGAGAGGTGTCTCACAATCAAGAAAAATAGGGATATTACAAGTATGAAGAACTAAGAAAATCTTATGGAAGTAAAAATTATTTAAACATAAGATATAATAGACTAGCCATGATAAAATATATAATATTAATTTAAATGAAGCTACCACTATGAAAGAAATAATCTAGCAAATGAAGCAAACTGTAAAAGCAATATATATGAGTACTGAAAAGGCATAGTCTATTAAAAAAAAAACCTGTCTGGGAAAGAGACATTGAAACATGTGATTATATCAGGACTGCGAAGAATAAAGATTCTTCAGATTGTGTGTAAACAATTAGTTATGATGGGGTTAGCAATGGTTTGAATCATATTGACTTCAGCTTTTTCCAAAAAAAGTTTCAGACACCAGTGAATTAATTATTTATAGGTGTGAGGGGAATGTATTGTGACACTAGATTACCATATATAGTCATGTTTTGGTTCATATACAATGACAATACAGATATACTAAAAAACATTTAGAAAACTAAGGTATCTGTGTTTTTGTGTATAAAAATAATATCTACTATGTATTATACATATATATCTGAAATGTCCACTTAGTTTTACATAAATAAGATATACACTTTTATATAATATTTTATAATGTAAATTATATATATATACACACACACTGAGAAACTAGGAATAATGCTATTCTAATGTGCTTTTATCAGAGGGACTTACAGTTTAGTTACTTTGCTTGATTTTTTTGATTTTTAAAATGTTTAGATATTAGTTTAATATAATATAATTAACCACATATTCTAAAATGTTTAAAACACAATTTCAATGATAAGTAATATCAATTACATGAATATACTATATTTACTAAATTATAATAGTTTACATTTCAATCATTTCTAATTTTTTATAACTGAATCATAATGTGATTTTTTTTTAAGATTTATTTATTTATACAAGGACTAGGGTACAGGCCAGATGCGCAGGAGGGTGAGAGGATTCACCAGACACAGAGTGGGGAACAGAACAGGCAGACTGACGTAATACGCTGCTGAGGGGAGCAGCGGAGGAGACAGGAGAGGTCTGTCACGCCATGTGGAATTCTTGCCTGGCCAGCGGGGATCAAACCCATGCTACAGAGGTTGTGGACAGCTTCACAATGTGGCATTCAACCGCCCGTGCCACAAGGGAGGCCTGTGATTAATATTTATATATATAAAAATGTGTGTCATTCATTGTTCTAGGAACTGAGTGAAAACAGTTCTTCATTTTACAACATTCATTATGCATTTAATATGTTTCATTTTTATTTTCCAATCATATTTCTTAGTTTAGAGAAAATTCATCATGTAGTAACAATATCAACTGCTACACTTCCTTGTACCAACATGTAAAGGCCTATGTTCTTCCCATTCAATATTATAATTAAGGTTACCCGTGTTATTGCATATAACAATAATTTTATTTCCTGATACATAATAGCTCACTGTTTTATTGCAATAAAGTTTATCTATTACAGGATTTGTAATTTTTCAGGATTTTTTCTCTGTAACGAAAATTGCTTTTCTGTTTCTTAATTGGACATGTTTCCTGATGCAGTTTTGGAAGAGTTTCTCTTGAATAAATATATAGGAGTTGAAATATTTAATGATGGGAAGTGGGGAAGCAAAAACTCATTTTCACAAAACTATGTCAGTTCTCCTCCATATTATCCAGTTTTTACCCTCCTGCCAGCAGTGATCCACATCATCTCTGAACAAACCTTCACTGCTTTCCTTGGACAGGTCTAAAACACTACCTAGATGCTATCTTGAATTGTATTTTTGTTATTACTAATGAAATGCGACATATTTTCACATTCTTATTAGCCATTTCTATTACTTTTCTTGCAAAATATCTGCTCATGTCTGAATATTTTTCAATTCTGTTTGTGTATTGATTACTCTCTAAGAGCTTTCATACATATGGAAATTCATACTTTGTTTACATATGCCTCAAATATCTTATGCGTGTTTTGAGTCACAGGGCAAGTGGATAACATTGAGGGTCAGAATAGAATAAAATAGGGAAAAACCTCAGGGGGCATAAGAGAGGCTCCAAAGATAAAGGCAAACAATTCCCAACTCCCCTGTACTAGGGGCAGTAGGAAATTCCCAGACAACAGCAATAGAAATGGATTCTCAGGTAAAGGCTGTGAAGCAAGGAAATTCCTGACACAGTCGCTGATTGAGTAAGACCTTCAAGAACTAACCAAACACAAAGAGACTGATGGGGGTTTCAGAATATTTGGGAAAGAAGGTATATATTCCCTGAGGCACAATGCCACTGGGGCTTCCTAACCCTCCCTGGTCTGGTTCATGGGCCTGGGAATCCCACTTTGTTTCTGTTCCTTGCCTCCTTAGTAAACGTTTCCTTATATCTAATATTTCTCTAAACAAATTTTGCTTGCTTGCCTGAGAGTCAGCAAAGTTCCTCCTGCGGCTTTGTCAGTCACCAACCTGTTGTGGCCTACTGGCTGGGACTCAGCATTGCCCCTGCAGCCTGGAATCAACTTCTGGCTCCAACTAAACCTGAAACCCTGAAATTACTTTAACTTTGTTTTCTGTCTAGTCACTTTTCCTAAAATGTTTTTTCTAAGCTAAAGTTCTGTATTTGGGCCTTCCTGGCTGTCTCTGGTGAATCCTCTCACCCTCTCCAGCCTCTGGCCTGTACTCTGGTTCTTGTATAAAGTAAATAAATAAATCTTTAAAAAATAAATAAATAGGGCCTCCCCTGGTGGTGCAGCGGTTGAGCACTGGGCTACTAAGCTGCCCGCAGCCTCTGCAGTGCGGGTTCGATCCCCAGCCACAGGGCGAGGGTCCCACAAGGCGCGACAGACCTCTCCTGCCACGCCCGCTGCTCCCCTCAGCAGTGTATTTTGTCGGTCTGCCTGTTCTGTTCCCCGCTGGCTCTGGTGAATTCTCTCACCCTCCTGTGCTTCTGACTGTACCCAGTGCTAGTATAAAAAAATAAACAAATCTTTTAATAAATAAATAAATAAATAAAGTTCTGAATTCTTAGGTTGTCAAGTCTATCAATCTTCTACTTATGATAATTGCCATGTAACTTGTTTAGGAATCTACATTTTTCAGGTTCACTTAAGTAATAATAATAATCTGTACAGATATCTATAAAATGTAATTTTATAACGTATGTAGTTATAGCACAAAGCAAATTAAAATGTAGAAGGTATGAGAAGAAGGCGTATATCTACAATATTATAACATATTTGGCATATGTTTATGTATATTTATTTATATAATGAATATCTACAAATATACCAAAATAGCATGTATTACCAGGTAGGTAGGCAAAGCATGTCTTTCTTTCTATTTCATTTATTTTTTTCAGACACTGATAATATTGTTCCATAGAAACCTCATCAATATTTTTGTCTATATTTCATTATGCCTATCAGAACTTGTCATGAAGTCATGAATCCATCTTGTTTAGAGAAAAAATATTAATTATTTTAGCTTTGTCAAAGATTATGGTCACTTTTACTGATATAAAGTGAACATTTTTTGATTTAGCACCTTTTACCTTGAATTCTTATTTAATATGGAGCTGGTTCGTTATTCCCACAGGACAGGGCCAAGGTTAGTGGGTTTACTGGGACAAAGTGGAGGAGCAGTGTCTAGTGAACTTAATGTGAATATACATGTGGTTTTTCCAGTGATGCACACCTGATATTTATATAATATTATAACACAGTGTCATTTCAATTAAAAAGATAATGTCACTCTGTTTATTTATTTACCTTACATAGTTGAACAGCCCTTGATTTAAAAAATTTACAATGTATCTGCAAACAGCAAGTGATTAGGTTATTATTTAAGCTATATTTTTAGGTTTGTATCCAGATTGCTATTTTCTTGGAGGAAGAACTGTGCCTTACATTTCTTTATATTCCCTGAGCTCTCTTGGTATTATTATGGACATGAATGAAACCCTGTAGGAATTTGATCTATTAATTTTGAAATAACACCGTTTATGAATTGTCAATTTGAACTGTTGTAGTTTAAAACTCTGAGGATCCTTCGCCTTAGATATCAGTTTTCTATTGCAGTGCCATTCAGCCTCTCTTTAACTACTCTTTGTAGATGACAGAAGGAAAATTATGTTTGCTTGTCAGGAAAACAGTCAGCGATGGCAAGAACAAAATGTGTTTAGAGAAGTGCTTGGTATCATTCTGTCTTCCATAAAAATTAGCACAGGTATACTATTTTTTCACAAAAAATTAATTCCTGGAAACAAGATTTTACTTATTCACCACAAAGGTCAGAGTTTAAACTTCTGATATACGGTGAAAGCTTCTTATGAGTCAAGTCTAGCCAGGTTCCAGGGAACTGAACTAATTGGTTAAGTCTGCTCAAGGTGACAAGCTGCCAGCTTGCAGACAAAACATTTAGAGACCAGTCTGAAAATGTTACATCTAATTTTACTTAGGATGTAAGAAGAGATCCAGAAGACTAGTTTGGTTACTGGCAATGAAACATGCATTCCCATGATATTCTCACATCATCTGAGAGCAGGTATGTTTGTGGAGGAAGGAGGCACCCACTATGTGGATGTTTACATAATTAATGTAAAAATATGATTGTGGCACAATATAAAATTTGATGTGTAGAATGTTTTTGTCAGAAATGTAAATGCTATTATTTAACCTCTAACTTAATATAAAAAGCAAGCAAGAAATTACTTAGCTTTCTAAATAATAATACAGTATATATATTTTTTTTATTAATGTATTTATTTATACAGGCACTGGGTACAGTCAGAAGCGCGGGAGGGTGAGAGAATTCACCAGAGCCAGAGCGGGGAGCAGAGCAGGCAGAAGGACCGAAGGACACTGCTGAGGGGAGCAGCGGGCGGCAGGAGAGGTCTGCGCGCCATGTGGGACCCTCCTCCGGTAGCCGGGGAGCAGCTGGGGATCGAACCGACGCTGCAGAGGCTGCGGGCAGCCTCGCAACCCAGTGCTCAACCGCTGCCCCACCGTGGAGGCCCCTACAGTATATTTTTAATTCATTTTCCTAGTAATTTTGAAAAGGTTCAGAGGTATACTTCTTTCAATACTCTGTATGCAGTGTGCACTCACATATTTCATAAATTCTGTGCGTAGGGATGTGAGTGAGAATGGAGGTGGACCATACCAGAGGGAAGTGAAAAGTTCTCAAGTATCAGTGGCTTTGCAAAGCTGCCAACGGTCATCTTCCAGGAAAATCCCTGAACGGAAAACCTTGCCAGGTAGACAGTGATAATCCTTCCACTACAACTTTCTATTTTCCTTGATTTTTTGATTAGCAGTCCATGTAATCATTTATTTTTGGAGTTGTGTGGCCTCTAGTGGCACATGGAAAAAACATATAATGAAAACATTCCACATCTCTTTCCTGAGACTGAAAATTATAAAAGATGCTGAGTATAATTTAAACTTAAAACAATTGTATATGCACACCTTGATTTGATACACTGCTCTGATTTAACAGTTTTACATTTTATTCCAAATTATTCACAATGCTATTATTTCTAGACATATATTTATAAGACAATTATATGCAAATAATTATTCTATTTCTCTTCATGTTGCTTTTCCAGAGGTAAGTATAAATATGTAGAACTATAAGAAGATATTTTCCCCTAATAAATTATTATTTTCCAAAAGAGTATAATGAAATGTCAAAATTTTACTTTAGTATTTTTATATAGTCACTTATGCCTTTTATTAAATCAACTTTCAAAGTTTATAAGCAATAAACATGATAACATTGATTTGTATTTTGAATTGAAGAGAATTTCAGACTTTCTAAGTTACAAGTGCTTGTGGCCAGCTGTAATCACTGTTCCATTTAAGATTACATAACTGTTTCTACCCGTGTAACATATTTTTGTACATAGCGAGTATTCCTTTATTTTATATTTTTGATTAATCAAATTTTAATTGAGTAATATGTGGATATGTCTGTTTAGCAGTATTATATCCATTTTACTTTTAAGACAAAAATCAATGTTTAATTAATTTATTTACATTAATTTACATATTATATATTAATAATCTATAGAATTCTATAAACATAGAAAAAAGTGTGTATATATATTTTTTTTTCTGTATTACTTGGTTTGTACCCAATGCTTTGGAATAACTATAGATCCAACAGAATTGATAAACTGCTGGGCAGGTATCAAAATGAATGTATTGTTTTGTTCAATATGAATATCTGCCAATTGCCATTGCCAGAGTCACTGTGCATTCAAAGGCATTAACTGGTAGCGAAATCTAGCCTGTGGACTAATGTGTTCTTTAAGAAATATTGGACCATTATGATGTTGAGGTATGTTCCTTGTATCCCAAGAATTTCAAGGGCTTTTATCATGAATGGGTGTTGCACTTTGTCGAAAGCTTTCTCAGCATCTATTGATATTATCATATGGTTTTTATATTTCTTTTGTTGATGTGTTGGATAACGTTGATTGATTTTCGGATGTTAAACCATCCTTGTGCCCCTGGAATGAATCCAACTTGGTCGTGGTGAATTATCTTATGGATACATTGTTGGATTCTGATAGCTAAAATTTTATTGAGGATTTTTGCATCAGTGTTCATTAGGGAGATTGGCCTATAGTTTTCCTTTTTTGTGTTGTCCTTATTCGGTTTTGGTATTAGTGTAATATTGGCTTCATAGAACGTGTTTGGTATTGTCCCTTCCTTCTCAATTTTTTGGAAGAGTTTGTGAAGGATAGGCACTAATTCGTCTCTGAATGTTTGGTAGAATTCATTTGTAAATCCATCAGGTCCTGGGCTTTTGTTTTTGGGGAGGTTTTTAATTACCATTTCAATTTCACTGCTTGTAATTGGTCTGTTTAGGTGTTCTATTTCTTCTTTATCTAGCTTTGGGTGATTGTAGAGTTGTAGGAATTTGTCCATCTCCTCTAGATTGTTGAACTTGTTTCCATATAACTGTTCATAGTAGTTACTGATTATTCTTTTGATTTCTGCTGTGTCCGTTGTGATTTCTCCTCTTTCATTTATGATCCTGTGTATTTGTGCTTTCTCCCTTTTTTCCTTTGTGAGCCTGGCTAGGGGTTTGTCTATTTTATTTATTTTTTCAAAGAACCAGCTCTTGGTTTCATTGATCTTTTGGATTGTTTTTTTAGTTTCAATTTCATTTATTTCTGCTTTGGTTTTTATTATTTCTTTTCTTCTACTGGTTCTGGGTTTTTTTGTTGTTCTTTTTCTAGATCTTTGAGCTTCGAGATTAGGTTGTTTCTTTGAGTTCTTTCTTGTTTCTTGATGTGAGCTTCTATTGCTATATATTTTCCTCTTATTACTGCTTTTGCTGCATCCCATACATTTAGGATATTGGTGTCCTCCTTGTCATTCAATTCAAAGAATTTTTTAATTTCTTCTTTGATCTCCTCGTTAGTCCAGTGGTCTTCCAGTAGTGTGGCTTTTAGTCTCCATGAAGTAGGAAAGTTCCTTGCCTTCTTTTTATGATTTATTTCTAGTTTGATGCCTTCGTGGTCAGAAAAGATGGTTGGTATGATTTCAATCTTGGTGTATCTGTTGATGTTTGTCTTGTGCCCCAGTATGTGATCGATCCTGGAGAATGATCCGTGTGCGCTTGAGAAAAATGTGTACTCTGTTTTTTTTGGGTTTAGTGTTCTATAGATGTCTGTTAAGCCCAAATGCTCTAGGTCCTTATTTAGAGCTTTAGTTTCTTTACTTATTTTTGTCTATGACAAGCCAACAGCCAGTATCATTCTCAATGGTGAAAAGCTGAAAGCAATTCCATTAAGATCTGGAACAAGACAAGGATGTCCACTCTCACCACTGCTTTTCAATATAATACTGGAAGTCCTAGCCAGAGCAATAAGACAAGAGAAAGACATCCAAGGAATCCAAATAGGAAAAGAAGAAGTCAAACTATCACTATTTGCAGACGATATGATAATATACATAGAGAACCCCAAAATCTCCACAGAAAAACTAATTCAACTCATCAATCAATTCAGTAAAGTGGCAGGATACAAAATCAACACGCAAAAGTCAGTAGCCTTCCTATACACAAACAATAAATCTGAAGAAGAAGAAATCAAAAAAACCACCCCTTTTATTATCGAAACAAAAAAAATCAAATATTTGGGAATAAATCTAACAAAAGAGGTAAAGGACCTATACAAAGAAAACTATAAAACACTGTTAAAAGAAATAGAAGAAGACACAAAGAAATGGAAAGACATCCCCTGCTCATGGATTGGAAGAATAAACATTATTAAAATGGCCATCCTACCAAAAGCAATATATAGATTCAATGCTATTCCAATCAAAATCTCAATGGCATTCTTCAAAGAAATAGAACAATTATTGATGAAATTCATATGGAATCACCAAAACCCCGAATAGCCAAAGCTCTACTGAAAAAAAAAGAAGGAAATGGAGGCATCACACTCCCAGACTTCAAACTCTACTACAAAGCCATAATCATCAAAACTGCATGGTATTGGAACAAGAACAGACATACAGACCAATGGAATCGAATAGAAAATCCAGAAATAAACCCACAGATTTATGGTCAACTAATCTTTGACAAAGGAGCAAAGACTATGCATTGGAGCAAAGAAAGTTTGTTCAATAAATGGTGCTGGAAAACTGGGTCGCTACATGCAAAAGAATGAAGCTTGACCACTACCTCACACCATACACAAAATCAACTCAAAATGGATTAAAGAACTAGACATAAGACCTGAAACCATAAAATACATAGAAGGAAATATAGGCGAAACACTATGGGATTTGCACATCAAAGACATCTTTAAAGACACATCACCCAAAGCAGTGATAGTGAAGAGAAAGATAAACAGCTGGGACTACATCAAATTAAAGAGCTTCTGCACAGCAAAAGAGACAATAACAAAAACAAAGAGAAACCCCACCAACTGGGAGAACATTTTTGCACCCAACACTAATGATAAAGGACTGATCACAAAAATCTGCAAAGAGCTGATGAGACTCAGCAACAACAAAGAAAATAATCCAGTCAAAAAATGGGCAGAAGAGCTAAAAAGAAACTTCTCTGAAGAGGAAATGCAAATGGCCAACAGACATATGAAAAAATGTTCAACATCACTTGTAATCAGGGAAATGCAAATCAAAACTACCATGAGATACCATCTCACACCAGTGAGAATGGCACATATTAAAAAAACTAGCAACAACAAATGTTGGCGAGGATGTGGAGAAAAAGGAACTCTTGTGCACTGTTGGTGGGAGTGCAAACTGGTCCAACCACTATGGAGAGCTGTGTGGAGATTTCTGGACCTACTAAACATAGGGCTTCCATATGATCCAGCAATTCCACTCCTAGGTATTTACCCAAAGGACACAGAAACATCAATTCCAAAGAGCACCTGCACTCCTATGTTTATAGCAGCACTGTTTACAATAGCTAAGCTTTGGAAACAACCCAAATGCCCAAAAATAGATGACTGGATCAAGAAGATGTGGTACATATATACCATGGAATATTACTCAGCATTCAAAAAAGATAAACACATGCAATTTGCAGCAACATGGATGGCACTGGAAGGGATCATGCTCAGCGAAATAAGCCAAAAAGAAAAAGAAAAATACCGAATGGTCTCACTCATAGCAGGAATCTAGAAAACTTAAATAAGGGACCAGGAAAATGAATATAAGAAAGTGAAAATCAAAATCAACAAAAAACTATGAACCAGAGACACTTTTTGGGGGTGGGGGGCGGGAGGGGAAGGATTGGGGTCAGAATGGGGCGTTTGCAATTGTATGGGGGAATATAAAAATAAAATTTAATATTTAAAAAAATAATAAAAAAAAAAAAAAAAAGAAATATTGGACCAGCACATTCACATATTCAGAATGTAACACTTTTTTTCAACTTCATTCTATATTTTAATCAATTGGATCTTTTCCATATTCTGACAAAGAAAAATAATATTGACTTAAAATGGAACCCAAACAAATTTCAAAAAGTACAACTTACCACAATAGGCATTTTGGCACTAGTGTCGAATTTCAACAGATGGTACTAAATGCAGAACAGAGATAATCTCAGGGACTGCCAAAATTTCTTCTGATTTTTTTTTTCTATTTTAACAACTTATGATCTCAAGTCTAGAGAAACACAGAAAGTAGAAAGAGTTAAATTATTTTCAAATTTATTAAAATATTTATCTGATGCTGAAGTTATTCACCAGATACCTATTTTAAAGACCTTTCCCAATTCATCATGTTTAATAGCACAGTTCCCCTCAGATTATAATGAAGGAATTTATAACTAGAGATTAGAAAATGAACACAATGCTGTGTTTGGTTAGAAACACAGGATGATAAGAAAATACAAACTAGGTGTTTACTGATGCCCTTTGCAAGACAAGATTAGTCTCCACTTTATCACACTTACACTTTATAGGTTAGCTGAAAAAAAATGAAGCATAGAAATATGTGAGCTATGGACTGGCAGTTACTGGAAATGGGTTTTGATTTAGTTGCCAAGTGAGAACTCAGACACAAAATAAAGCTCTTTTTCAGGGTCATTAAAAAAACATGCCTTTCTAAATAAGAATAATGAATAGTGTCTACATAAATGATCTCCATGTTAAATTATCCAAAATATTTCAGAACCAGAATAGCACTGTTTTAATAGAACTCTGATAGCGAATGCCTAACATTGAAAAGTCACTTATGTACATACATAAAGCTATATTAAATAAAACTTTATGAGAAACACCTTCCCGTGATGAAATTAACAAATCAAGAGTGCATATTCCATGGAAGAGCAATATTCTTCTTGCTGGCCTCCTTTAATAACAATATTTAAGAGGTGTTTAGTAGAATGTAAACTTCAGCTCTGTTGTTTTGTAGTAAGTTCAAGTGAGTCATAAGAAGGATTAGCTTTGATTAAAGCTTTATTTGGAGTATATACTGATATTTGAGCTATATTTTGAAAGTAATAGTGTCAGATGTCATGTTTGAATCTCTATTCTTCTGCCAATCAATATTTAATGATCATGTTAGTGTTTTGCTCATTTTTTTATTTAAAATTTACTCGGATATTTTCAAATATGGTAAATAATAGAAATTATTGTAATGAATTTCCATGCACACAACATCCAATTTCCAGCTTTAACATATTAGAGCTTTCTAATATTTATTAAGATCAAGATGCAGGGCCTCCCTGGTGGCGCGGCGGTTGAGCGCTGGGTTGCGAAGCAGCCCACAGCCTCTGCAGCACCATTTCGATCCCTGGCCGCAGGGAAAGGGTCCCACATGGCACCAGACCTCTCCTGCTGCGCCTGTTGCTCCCCTCAGCAGTGTACTTTGTCAGTCTGCCTGTTCTGCTCTCCCCTCTGGCTCTGGTGAATTCTCTCAACCTGCCGTGCTTCTGACTGTGCCCAGTGCTTGTATGAATAAATAAAATAAATCTTAAAAAAAAAATCAAGATGTAAAAAGTATGATTAGAGACAAAGTGAGACCAGGATCAGAAACTGTTCAGTCTTTTTCAGAAGAATGTTTAGCGATCACACTTCTCCAACCAAATAAAACTATATAAAATTGTCAACTATTAGGCATGAGTTTTGTCCATATGGTGTGTTAAAACTGAAAGGTAGGTCAGACAGCAGTCATTTTACTAAAAGGTATGGAATTTTGGTCCTGATTTGTCTACTAGTATATACTTTTTTAAAATTCTTTTTTTAACATCTGAAAGATATACAGAACACAACAATATCTGTACACATGCTGATGATTATGCATACACATATACACACATATATACATACCAAGATATACACTTACATAGATACAAATATCAGTTCATTCGCAGTAGTTAGGAATATTTTTGAAAATAAAATCTAGTATTAGACAATCTGAAATTAGGTTTCAAGTACCATGGTTCAGTTTTCAACCAGCTACTATTCACAAATGTCCTAAAACTCAGAACACCACTCATAGACCATTAGAAAAGAGTAGACCATAGACATCAAGGGCTTCGCTTTGAAGGCAATATAAATGGTGACCCTAATATAATATACATGATAGACCAATATGTCCTAGAGATAATTCTGTTTAGTAAATTCAGATAAATTCAATTAAAACAAAAAGTGAGTTAAAATGCATTATCATTCTCCATCAAGTTGGAGACAATGTCTGAGAATGTAGAGGTATTATCTCTAAATTTTCATGGTACATGCAATGATTTTCATTATTTTAGTACAAAGAAATCATCAGTAGATCTCATTTTCCTTTCAAGAACTCAGATGCCATGGTTCCTCCAAAGCATATGGAATAATGTAAAGGAGAGCAAAAGATAAGGCCTTTACTGCAAAGAACAATATCTGCTGCCTCACAAATGGAAGAAATTCTAAAATGGAGCTCAGTGTTTTTAATAGTATGTAAAACCTTGAAGTAAACTTTTTTTTTCCCCCTACACCTTTCTTCTTTGACAAAGTTCAGCTTGACTTTCTAAATAAGATTAATGCTTACGGTCGACACAGATTATTCTGATGTCAGTCAAGTCACTGCTCTTTCCTTGGTTACTAAAACAATATTGGTACTGGCAGGTATAAAACACTCTTTCCAACAAAGGCAGACAGTGAGTTCAGTTTGGAATCTGAATCCAAATTAGGTCCCATATTAATTGCAAATGGTAAAAACCTTTGCTTTAGTTTTCTAATTAAGATTAATGATGGTGGTTTGAGAGCTGATACCAAGACCCTGGCATTAACAGCAATCATTTTTCAAACATGCTTTCCTTCTGAGGAACTTTCCAGTCCAACATAAGAGTTGGCAAGTAGGTGGTGTTGAGAGGGGTAGAAGAAGCCACATTTCTATAGCCACATTTCTTAATATTAAGCCACAAATATATTGAACATGCCAAAATATCTGGAAAGCCATTGTTTCAGGCAGTGCTTACCCTGCCAGAACTGACTCTCCAGAAAGAGTTCAGCCATATGTAAAACTAGGAGGCCTCTATGTTCTTAGATGAGATTCTATTGAAAGTTATAAATAACTGGTGAAAATAAATGTTTCCAATTAAAGTACTTCTGGATATCTGTTGATTGTGAGTGAGATGATTTACACAGAGTGCACAGCCGGAGCACAGACACACCATCTGGAATTTACTAACTGAAAAACCCATAAACTCATCGATGTATTACATGACTTAACTGTCAGGTCTCCATGGAGTAGTATCATCAGATTCTAAAGCTTCACATTTAGAGCACTTTAGAACTAGCTTCAGACAGAACATGTTTCATTCAAAAAAGCCTCCCTTTTTGGATTGTGTTATATATGCTCTGAAAACAAATTCCTCAGAGGGAGATGAAAGGAAATCTGGGGAAATGGCAACCAGTAAGTTTTTTTCCACAGCTGCTTTGTCAGTTTTAGACAACCACAAAAATTATACAGTGGATTTTGTTCCACAATCAGTAATACATGTCATGACTGAAAATATAGACCTCTTTGAAAGGATGACGATTTGGTACCCTTAGGATTTTGAGGTGGGTGTTTCACTTTTTTTACCATTATATGAAAACAAGAGAGCTTTTGTGCGCCAATATATACATGCTCTTTAGACAAAAAAAAAGTCAAAAATTTTAGCACATTGTGCATTAATAGAAACAGAATTGAATCTGAGTTCTGTTTATGAATAACATTATTTATACAGCTGTGAATTGTATTGAAACATGACAATGTGGGGGGAAAATCTACATTTATTGAATTATCCAGCTGACTTCTGTTTTTAATACATAATCTTCATAAACTCTTAAACATAATTTTTTGAAAAATAATGAATGTTTTAAAAAAAAGTTTCAGTTTTTTTCTCATGGGTTAACTACTTCTGAAATTATGTTATGATCTGTTGAAATGAATTGTATACTTCGATTTATTCTATTAACATATCTCACCTATACCTTCCTTTAAATAAGAAGACATCTTGGGGGCCTCCCTAGAAGCACAGGGGTTAAAGACACAATGCTATCAAGCTATCGTCAGCCACTGCAGTGTGAATTGGATCTCTAGCCCACCAGGGAGTAACCCACAAGGCACAGCAGACCTCTGCTGTCTCACCCGCTGCTCCCCTCAGCAGTGTATTTCAGTCAGTTTGCCTTTTCTGCTCCCCTCTCTGTCTCTGGTGAATCCTCTCACACACCCCGACCCACACCTCTGGCCTGTACCCCAGTTCTTGTATACATAAATAAATAAAACTTCTAAAAAATAGACTTTTTTTTTCTCTTTTAGCCTTAAATGAGGGAATAATCCCATTATTCAGTTTTATTGTCTCTTAAGAAATTGATTTGCTGTAGAGAACCTATTGGTTATTATCTGAAAATCATTTCCCATAGCAGAATTTGCTTGTTACTCCTCTGGAAATGCACAAAACAGGTGTCAGAAGCTTTTATTTTTATTTTTTCTAGAGTTGAGGGTAGAGTTACAACCATGACAATTTTTGATAAATCAGTATTAAAATGGTGTGATCAAAATCCACAGTCTCTGTAATCTCTGATATCCTTTTCATTGCTAGCAGTGGTATACTAAGTAAGTTTGTTCACCCCAGGCAATGGAAATTAAGAAATGTACAGAGGCAAGCCATGCAACAGTAAAGAGCACACAGCAGTGACCCTTGATTAGCTACAACCTGTGAGTTGTTTCTTCTATCTATGACGATACACACCATGTCCCACATGTGCCAGAAAAATAAAAAGGATATTCTTGAGTTTCTGAATTAAACCAAGCTTTCTTTACTATATTATTGACCTTTTATATCTTTGACCTTTTATATAGTTAGCCAAATGGCAGAAATGGCCATTAACCTTTGACTTACTCTTTTTATCAAACTTTTTTTAACTAGCATAGGGTGTTTCTTGTTATTTTTCCATTTTGAGTTTATTTTAAGAATTTTGGGATTTTCTGTTGTATTTTATTTCTTTTGTTCAAAATTTCCAAGTTCTATACTCAGTAAATTAGCCTTGGTATACAATGTTTCTTTCTAGTTTAATAGATTTCCACAAATTTAGCTTTTAACAATATAAATTTATTCAACTATGGTTTTGTAAATCCAACATGGGTCTTAACAGATTCAAGTCAAGGTTTTGATAAGGCTGAATTTTTCTTTCTGCTGGCGCTGAGGGAAAACCTTCTTCCTTGTTTTTTATATCTTTTAGATGTCACTGATATTAGTTGACTGGTGATCTTTATCATCAAAGGAAGAAATGTCACATCTCTTATCCTTTCTTCCTTTGCATCATCCGTTTATCTGACCAGTGTCAGGAAAGGTTCTCTGCTCTTAGACACTCATGTAAATAAATTCATTCCCATCAGTTAATTCAGGATAATCTCCTTTTCAAGATATTAACAGTAAGTTACTTCTATAAAGTCCCTTTGCGATGAAGGATAATATATTTTCAGGTTAATTGTATTACAATATGGACATCTTTGGAGGTTATTCTGCTTATCATATCACCTGACTAATGTTTTTGAATCTCATTTGCTATAGCTTATCTGCCTTATCTTCAGATCATCCACAAAGTAGGCTTTCAATCTTGGTGAAAGAACTGGAAAGTATACTTGGGAAATTTAACATACATGCTTCTAAAAAGCACTATGTTTACAGGATAGATTTGCCAATAAGCAAAAATTATTGCTAGAACTTCAATACCCCCATTATCTTAGCCAATAAGCATCTCAACCATTTATAGATAAACAAGTACTATCCTCAAACCTGCAATTATTCAGTAGATGGAGAATAAAGTAATTGCCTTTAATATCAAGTTTCTCCTTAACATTGATGTTATGTCTGCTTTATTGCATGGTTTACCCTGATCTATTCATTCTTATTTTCTGAAGGTTTCCCAGCAATTTAGACCTGCTCATTTTCTTTAATCTTTAATTTTTGTTCTCCAAGGGATTATTCCTCTACCTAGTTGTGTTTTCAACCTTAATATCCTTGTATTAACCTCTAGACAATAGCTGGATGTACTCTTTATACAGTACTCCATCTGTTATTACAACCTCCAGCTCTATTGTGGTCCCTAACAGATCTCTCTCACATCAGGATAATTTGAAGAGAGTTTAATAAACAGATTTTTTCCAACATTTCAGAATACCAGAGAAGACTATGAGATAATCCTGGGCTGGTAAAGGCAGAATTGTTATTATCCTTAGTAGACCCAAGGAACAAGAAGAAATGGTTACCAGGATAATTAAGGTGAAAGCCAGTGAAGAAGGTTGCTGTTGGAGAAGCAATGAATGTCAATGAAGAGTCTATCTAAGTCAAGGTAACCCTGCAAAGAGAAGTCAGAAAATAAACACATTTCCCACTGGCTTAACCCTACCAGAAGCCAGAAAACCTAATTTGTGATCCACTTGGGTTAGACTCCTGGCTTAGAGAGCAGAGTGGAAGGGGCATAAAGGAACTCTTTCTACCCACATATTTGAATCATGGCCAACTCCATTGGCCATCCTAACCTGGGCTTTCTTCCCACTTTTCATGAATCTCATTCTAACTTTGATTCGAGTTCCAACAGAGATTATCAGACATAATGAAAATTAATTAACTTAAAAGAATATTAAAACAAAAAAGTATAACTGTTTCACTTAAAATGTAGTGATTCATTTACATTCAATATATGTATCCTCTTTAATTTAATCTTCCCATTAATAATGTGATAAAGAGTAAAGTTATTCTAACCTATGAATCATATTCATGGATTTTTCATCTAATTTTCTTGTTTATACATAAGACTTAAAGGTTATTTGTCTATTTATTTAGATATGATTAAATTCTCATGAGAATTCTTCTCATATGATGTTGAGTGGAGTTGATTTTCTCATGTAAAAGTGAAATTATAATGAAAACTAGAAACAACTGATTATAATAAAAGATACTCTTACCTTGACATCAATATGCAAACATGTATCAAAATAATTAATTTCCAGAAATATCAAGAGAAGATATTTATTAGTCTGTTATGTTGTTTTTCACCATAGCAGAAACTGTTTCATCCTTATACTTCAATATCTAAGCTAGACAATGCCTGATATGCAGAAAATATCTTATAAATGTGTTTGCCTAATTCTGCAACTTTTATATTACTCAAGTAACATGTACAAAGTTCAAACTGAATGTTCTGTTATGACATTGATTCCCTGTGTCTACTAATGTAAATGTGCTTCCACTATTGATCAAACTCATTCATTACAGAGATATCATAATTCTGTAATTGAATCCATAGTATCTATACTATCTTCTTATTTAATTTAGCCTCTGTCACCTACATCTTTAAGTAGTCATACCATTCCTCTTCTTCTCATCCCATCTCTCTAAGATCTGATTTACAATTCTAAACATGGTTCTTCTTTGCTGAAAAGTGTTCTTTGATTAGCTGTACACTGTCTCCCGAATTAATAACTCACTCCTTCCAGACATATTCAGTATTCTGTGATGTGACCTCAACTTATCTTTCTAGATTAATTTTCTACTACCTTCTTATACAAAATTATCCTATTCTATATAGGACCCAATGGTGCAAACTAGGAAAGAGCACCAACTGGGAAAACATAAGTTTGGTCCAGAACATTTAACTGACTGCTTTTGTGAGAAGACAAAGAAAGCATTCTTTAAATGGACATGCCCTGCACACCACGGTTTATGACATGAGATAATCATGGCAGATATCCAAAAGTACAGAACCATATATTCAGCACCTCTGTCCCATATACCCCATGTTCCCATTAAATAAATCATATTCTACTCTCCAGAACATTCTAATTATTCTTAATATGGTACCTTCATTCATGTTACTTCATTTATGCACTAAAGTACTTTCCTAAATTTTCCTAAACTTTTACATCTTTCAGTTAGGTACTCAACTTGTATTCTATGTTTGCATTAATGGCATGTTCTATGATTGGTGTTTAAATGCACAGAAAATTCAGATTTCTTATTCATAAGCTCTCTTCTCATCCTCACAACTCAATATGATAATTGAGGAGAATAATTAAACTTGATTAAATTACTTATTACCCACCCTATAACTATAGATATTAGTTAACCAAGATGACCATAACTCAGCTCATGTATAATGTGTCAGTAAAGCTGAGTGCATTTTCTGTTCCACTGCACCTTGAGTTACTTAAAGATCACAACTTTTTACTAACGCTCTCAAACAACATTTGGTAACATATTTCAGACATGTGACACTTCACAGCTGGAGACAGGATGGTAGAGTTATATAGCTCTTTCATTTTTCCCTTTCTTCTTATATTTGGCAGCTCTTCATCTAATGACGAAGACTATTTTTTACCACTCTAGCTTTCTTCTGTGAAATGCCCCATCAGCACATGATTCAAATAGATATAGCTGTCAACATCTTCAATTTCTTCTTTCTGTTTATCTTGACAGATCCCTTGGTACAATATTAATTTTATCCACTTTACCTGGAAGGTGATTATTTCAAATTATTTTAGGCTAGCTTTACATATGTGTGTGCCATTTGATCCTAGATATAGCTGGTATCTAGAACACAAATATAACCTAGTGAGGGGTATTTATTTAAGTATAGTATTTTAAAATAAAATAATTTTATACTCAACAGAAATCTAGAAATTCCCAGAAAAAGCACTGGGCATTCCCAGTGAAGCTGTAAAATAATTCTACTCTACATAATTGGTACAATACAGAGAGAAACCAGGTTGGAATCAGTTGAAGAGGAAATGAAAAATGAAGACACAGAGATAACAATTTTATCAATTTCTCTGATAATTCTTTTGGAAAATAATGAGCTAGTACTAGAGGAAGGTGGAGATAAAGAAAGGAATTAATGTGAGCCAATAAAATACATTGTATGATGATGCAAATTAATAATAATGTGGGTAATTATAGGCATGATTCTGCAAAAAAAAAAAGAAGTTAGAATAAAAATCAGGAGAATAATTATTTGTCCTAACTTTACCTGACCTATCAGGGTTTTTCCATAAGTTTTACCATTCATTCATTCCTAAAATGTCTTCCTGTTTTGACATTTCTGACATCATATTTTCCTAGTTATTTCCTCTACTTAAATGATTAAACCATTTTAGTGTCTTTTGTTGATTGTAATATAGTGCTGTAAAGCAGAAAATATTGCAAAATTCAGATTATAATTCATAAGTCTTATAGGATTTAAATAAAACCGTTAGTTATATTGATTTTATTGTTTCATGGAGCATACTTTGAGTATTAAGGCTGTATAGGATCTTTAAATGATATACAGTATTTCAGGACTTATCTAGCATATTCCTCTCTATGTATTCTCACACAGTCCATTGGCTTTTTTTTTATTTTTTAAGGATTTATTTTTATTTCATTTATGCATACAAGAACTGGGGTGTAGGCCAGAGGAGTGGGGTGTTGAGAGGATTTACCTGAGACAGAGTGGGCAGATCTCTGAATAGGCAGATCTTCTGAAATACACTGCTGAGGAGAGGAGTGGGTGAGACAGGAGAGGTCTACTGTGCCTTGTGGGTCAGCTCCCTGGCTAGGGATAGAATTCATGCCACAGAGGCTGGAGATATCTTGATAATGCTGACATTAACCCCTGCACCACCAGTGAGGTCCTCCTATGGGTTTTAAAGAAGACATATATCTAATATAATTTCCTACTAGAACATCCTGATTTAAAATGCCAACTTGACATTTGGGAATATCCACTTTAAAATATATATATATATATATTTATTTATTTATACAAGCACTGGGTTCAGTCTGAAGCGCAGGAGGGTGAGAAAATTCACCAGAGCCAGAGCGGGGAACAGAACAGGCAGACTGACGAAGTACACTGCTGAGGGGAGCAGCGGGTGGCAGGAGAGGTCTGCTCCCCATGTGGGACCCTCGCCCTGAGGCAGGGGATGGAACTAGCGCTGCAGAGGCTGTGGGCAGCTTCACAACCCAGCACTCAACTGCTGTGCCACCGGGGAGGCCTGGGAATATCCACTTTTGATTTTTATTTATAATTCCAAGATCTTTTCTTCTCTTATTCATAATAGATTATACTGCCATCTATCCACTGCTTAGGCCAAATGTGTATGGAACATCTCTCATTGTAAACATTTAATTGCCCAGTCAGCCCATTAGTACTAATCTGTTAATACTTTTCTCATTAAGTAGTAAGTGCATATCTGCTAATACTTCTATATGCCTTTGACATCTTCCTATCCAAGACAGCATAATGTCGTAGAATTTTGTAAGAAACTCTTATCACTGTACCTCCACTGTGGTTTTTTTTACATATTCCACTCTTCCCATAGGAACCAAAATTATCCTTTATAAGTGAAAAGTAGATCATGTAAATTTGCTGTTTAACAGTGTTCCATGAATCACACTTTAAGTCGTGAGGCCAAATTAAAACTCCTAAGTATAGGTCCTCCCCGGTGGTGCAGCAGTTGAGCGCTGGGTTGCAAAGCTGCTCGCAGCCTCTGCAGCGCCGGTTCAATCACCTGCCACAGGGTGAAGGTCCCACATGGCGCGCAGAACTCTCCTGCCTCCCGCTGCTCCCCTCAGCAGTGTATGGTCAGTCTGCCTGTTCTGTGTCCCGCTCTGGCTCTGGTGAATTCTCTCACCCTCCCGCGCTTCTGACTGTACCCAGTGCTTGTATAAATAAATAAATAAATCTTAAAAAAAAAAAAAACAAAAAACTCTTAAGTATATCTCCAGACATTTTTTATAATATCCACTATATACAGATATGTCTGCAATGACATTGACCCAGTTTGTTTTCCTCACATTTTCCATGGCAGTCTCTTTTCCTCCTCAGGTATTTTGCATTTGGCACCCCCCAACCTCCATCCCAGTAGTTTTTTACCCTAACTATTTAACATATCTAATTTCTTTTTTATCCATTCAGATTCAATTCAAATACAGAATCCTCAGAAAAATTGCCTCAGGCAACTGTATATAAAAAAAGTCCTCCTTGGGCCTCCCATGTGGCGCAGCGGGTTAAGTGCCACGCTGTGAAGCTATCCATAGCCTCTGCAGCACGGGTTCAGTTCCCAGCCAGCCAGGGAAAAACCCACATGGCGTGACAGTCCTCTCCTGCCTCGCCCGCTGCTCCCCTCTGCAGTGTCTTCAGTCCCTCTGCCTGTTCTGCTCCTCGTTCTGCCTCTGGTGAATTTTCTCACCTTTCCGCACCTCTGACCTGTTACCCCAGTTCTTCTATAAATACATTTATGTATTTATTTATTTATTTGTTTATTTATTGACTTTACTGAGGTTTACACTAAAAGGTTCATACTGTCAAGGAACCAGAGTATGAAATGGCCAAGAGGGGCTGGAAATAAATAGTCTCAGAATTAATTTTCTGATAACCCAACAAAGAAAAAAAAAAGTCCCCCTCCAACTTTATTATTTTATGACCTCATAAAAAACTGTTATTATATTTTATCTATATTATCACAATCTAAAATGTTTCCTAATGTTTGTTTTATGAGCAAATAAAATTAATCAATATATAGAAAGTAAATAAACAACTAGATAATATGAAATGATTCAAAAATCTAAAATTATGATATTTATATTATTTTATTTTATTTGTTTATTTGTGTAATGCTTGGTTTCATGTGGTTGAATGTAGCCTCATGAGGACCTGGATCTTGAAGGCCAGTGTATCGCCAGTGACCAAAACAAAGTAATCCAGAAATATCCCTGCTATTTTAGAATAATCAAGAAACTATTTCTAGCATTTTAATAGTCTCAAATGTGACATTGGTAATTCAGTACATTTTTATTCTTTTATTGTACAATAAGTATTCTTAATTATTCCTTTGCTTACTAGAAAAATGGGTAAATGAATTCTTCCACCTAATTTGTCAGAGGATGTTAGTAAACTCTATATTAATTTAATTTTATAGCTTGTTTTTAAATGGTTCCATCAAATGGTTTATACTATTTAATTGAAGCCTAAAGTCTCCTCAGGTGAAAAAGTTAAAGACATTTTATTCTCTTGTCCCAATGTTAGTTTCCACAAGTATCTTGTCTATTCCATTGGTTCATCACTTTATGCCTCTGAGAGACATATTAAACTTTTGAAATTGCAGAAAATACAGTTTTCCTTTCAAATCAATAATTTATATAGCCATGGGATTTTCCTAGATGTTACTCAAGATCACTCAAATGCAACTTCTACTTACATCCTTCTTTCATTCAGTCAGTCATTTTTTCATTATTTTTTTATTTGACATGATATGTGAGACCCTATATAGATTGTAGAGTTAGAAGTGGAGGTACAGGGCCTCCCTGGTGGTGAACCAGTTTGAGTCTCAGCACTATAAAGCTATCTGCAGCACGAGTTCACTCCCGGGCCAGGGAACTGGCCCACATGGAGCAGCAGACCTCTCCTGTCTCTCAGGCTGCTCCCCTCCAACAGTGTGTTTCTGTCAGTCTGCCTGTTCTACTCCCCACTCTGTCTCTAGTGAATACCCTCACCAGCCCCCCACCCCACACCTCTGGCCTGTACCCCAGCTCTTATATGCATACATAATAAAATGAATCTTTAAAAAAAAAGAAGTGGAGGTGCAAACTGAACAGATTGTCTCCGCTCTCATAAAATCTGTAATGGGACACAGATATTGAAGTTGTAGTAATTCAAATATTATTTAATCACATGAGCTCTGTATGTGGAGATAAACTTATTTTAATCTGGTTAATGAAAAAAACGAAATAATAAGAGATAAATAAGGGTAGGTAGGTAGATAATGATTAGATAATACTCTGTATATATTTAAATTATAATACAAATAAATGTTACAAATTCTCTTTTCCACAAATATATATATTTACTTATACATATATATATATATATAAAAGGATAGGTAGATACAGACAGATAAATAGATGAATACATAGATAACTACATAGTTATCCAGCTATATAAATATGTCTTTATTTCATAAATATAGAACTATACAGTGATTTGGGATTAGAGAAAATTATATAATATCTATACTTCATTTTCTACTTCTTCAGTCAAAATATATGCCAGAATATTTATCCAGTACTACATAGACATGATATAAGAATTTGTTCATGTTATAAGGAACATTGTGATGCTAGACACAACAGAAGATTGATTTATCCATCCATCCATCCATTCATCCATCCATCCATCCATCAAACCTCTATCTATCTATCACCTATTTATCATCTATCTATTGCTGTAAGGAAGTGACCAGCTATGAGAAGACATGGATAAATATTAAGGGGAAAAGTAAAAATGAAGATGAATATTCTAGTGCTAAAAATATAGTAAAAAAAAATTCTCAACCAACTCTTTCTTTAGTCTATCTACAAACTGATTGCTAGAGAGTACATTAAGCCAGCCAAGCAATAATCCTTCATTAAAATCTACATAATTTTCTTCCTACTGTTTGTTCTCATTTCCTTATCTTGCAGAATTATCTTAGGAGAGAAGAGACACCCTAACTCTCCAATTTCAAATCTGTTTTGAAAGTTAGTAGGATACAAGCTATAAATAAATCATAGTGACTTAAACCATTTTTTTAATTCAATCACGTTCTTAGCCTAACTACTCCCCCTGTGGTTTTTCCATATTCAATTGGCTTAAATGAGCCCCACTTCCCTGCACCCATCTCTACATCCCTATGCATCAGTTTAGATCCTAGATATTATTTATATGGCTTGTAGGAAAGTGCTACATAGTGATTTGGGATTGAAGAAAATTATGTAACATCTGTGCTTCATTTTCTACTTCCCCAACTGTAAAACTTGATGTCATAATATTTATCCAATACTGCACAGAAGTGATATAAGAATTTATTCATGTTGGTAAGGAACATTGAGATGTTGGGCACAGCAGAAGTTAAAATACTGTTATTATTCTCTGACAGGCTGGTCAAGTTCTGTAAATAATATGGTCAGGCCTGGAGAAACATGTTATGGTCTATAATGACTTGCAGGTGGGTCACAGTCAAGAGACTTAGAGCTCTCATTCTAAAGTGTCGTGTTCTTGAGGTTCTGTAAATGTCATCATGCCCATTTTGTGGTGGTAGTCTTTCAACTCCATAATTCTGAAAATTGAGATTTTACTTTTCCAGTGCCAATGAGAATGTACTGTGGTGAGGATACACACTCCATTTTATAAGTAATATTTGATTAAGTGGCTGTAGAGGTTTCAGTTTAAATGATTTTCTTGTGTGCTCTCATTAGAAAAGGAAGAGAGCAACCACATAGGTTGGGAATATTTTAAAAGGGTAAAGTAAGGACCACAGTCTGTGCAAATATTTCAGTTAAAAAGTGCAGGTCTCTGGAGAAAATGCAGAATTGGACTCTTAGTTCAAAACAGCTTTAAAGTGAAAGAATGATACCTAATAAATTTGATGGTCACTAAGGCACTCACTTTTGACCCTTTCTCTTTGAATTTGTCTTTGTATTTCTAAACACTTAGGTGAACCAATACAATTAATTTTTTTTCTAAAATTCACATCTATATACATACCACAACCACCTGTCCAGTCTTATCAAAATAAGAATGAGAAAATCTGATTGGCAAGAATAGCAACACAAATGTTATGCAAACCCTTCACCTTTAAGACAATATGAATGACAGTGCAAATGTGTAACTTGCATTAACTACAAAATCCTTAGGTTTAATAATCTGTACTTGAGTTAACACATACCTAAGTCCCTCAATTTGCAGTCTGAAGACTGCTAAACTACACAATTTTTGTTGAATTGATAAAGCTGCTTGCAAAACATGTTTTTGCTGTCATTAAACTAGACTATGAAGAGAGGCAGTAGCAAGAATTTTAAATTGAACCCATAGTACATGGAAACCAATAAGTGAATTTGAAAGTACAAGAAAAAATAAAAATTGCCAGTGATTTTTCCATAGCTTTACCTTATTTTAGGATGATACTTAATCTTAGAATTATTAAAATGCCTTTCAAAAAATAAAGAAAAATTTAAAATCAGAGAAATACAGTAATGATTTTATTACTGGCACAGGAAATTATTTTATTTTGGACTGAGTTAATTGATAAGCAAAATAGAGTGGTCAAAGTAACTACATTACTGATGTGCTATATATTGGTGCAATCAAGTAAGGAAGAGAAAATCCTCCTGGATTATCCAATAGATCTCAAGTTTTGATTGGGTAAATGTACTTTTTTAATAATATGTCAAGCTAGAGTTTCATAAAAAGATAGCTTCGTTTTGAACCCCTCTAACATAAAAATGTGCAACTTTTAGTGACTAAAAATGAAATCTTGGATAAATCTGGAAATAAGGGCACAATGGCAGCAAAGTGAGGACTGGGGCTTCCCTCCTCCATGTACCACCAGCTCCAGTACTGAAGAAAGAGACAAGTAGGGCCAAAGGTAAAAAGAAGGCTGTTGAGTACACCAGAAGGAACATCCAAAGGTGGGAAGTCCTAGCCCAGCCACTGGCCACACCAGAGGCACTACCACTGACCAAACCATACCTGACAGTCAACTGATGACCATTTGGGGCCAGCAGCTGTCCCAAAATGGCAAGAACAAAATCCAGAGTCCACCCAATGCAGTTACCCGTTATGAAGCCAAACCTTTGGTTGCCAACCAAGAGACCTTGTCCTCCACTTATAGTTCCCATTGCTACCAGCTGGTAGCAGGAGCTGGACCATCCCCAAAGGCATTGTCACTGTGCAGGGCATCGAACCAACACTCCAGAGGTCAAGGTGGAAATTCCCTACACCCAATGGCTATTTTTTGAGTGGGCCGCCCAACTCAACTCTGGCCATCAGAGCTGCAATGTCCCAACCCCAGTACACATAATTGGTACATCAGGAGCTCTTCCCAGACACCAGCCATGAGAACCATATCTTCCCTCCTCCAGAAGCCATTGTTGACACAAAAGACCAGGCTACAGCCACAGAAATCACAACACCCTATCTTCGGAGATCATTGTCAATGTACAGGGAATCCAGCTCAGTCTCCTTTCCTGGCCTCTTGCCACTGGTGGAGAGAGTTTCTCCTCTCGATCCTCCAGGTACCAGCTGCTGGAGCACATTTTTTGTAGCTGCCAGCTTAGCAAAGGAGACCTGAGCTCCTTCAGGCCACCAGCTGTCAACAGAGAAAACACACATACCAGATGCCAACTGCCAGTCACCAGACTAGTGAGTAAAGCCAGGCTTCTCCGACCTTCCAGCCACCAGCTGTGGGAGCCCACTGCCAACCAGAGAGACAACAACAGAGTAATTGGATCCCACTGGTTGCAGCTCCTTCAGCAGTAAAAACAGGGAGGGGCACAGTTTTCACAGATACTCTTGTAGATAATAGTGGAACTGATTACCCTTTGGACAACAGAAGCAGCACAGACTTCAACAGGTTCCAAACTGTTGAAAAGTCACTGAAGAGTAGACTCTACAGGAAGTGTCCCACTGCTGTGTACATCAGCACCAGGTCAGAAATCACATAAGCTGGAGAAAAATAAACACAACTATTGGTGATATGAGCACTCAGGGAAACATCACAAAGAAAAGATCAACTCTCCAGAAGTTCTGTTCTTCCAAGCAGAAACAGAATTCAAAATTGCCTTGATAAATACATCCAAAGAAATGGAAGAAAATACAGAAAAACAAATGTATATCCTGAGAAATAAAGTCAATGAACAGAAAATAAAAAATGAAGCTTTAATTAAGACAATAATAGAGATGGATTTGTAAAAAGATCAATAGATGGGATGAAACATCCTGGAGAAAGATCAAATCAGTGATCCAGAGGAGAGAAATGTACAAAAGAATCCAGTTAGAAAAAGAGAGAAATAGAGGGGAAAAATTTACTTTAAGAACTATTCAAATCTGGGCCTCCCTGGTGGCACAGTGGTTGAGTGCTTGGTTGCGAAGCTACCCGCAGCCTCTGCAGCACCGGTTCAATCCCAGGCCACCTGCAAGGGTCCCACATGGCTCGCAGACCTCTCCTGCCTCCCGCTGCTTCCCTCAGCAGTGTACTTCTTCAGTCTGCCTGCTCTGCTCTGGCTCTGGTGAATTCTCTCACCCTCCCGCGCTTCTGACTGTACCCAGTGTTTGTATAAATAAGTAAATAAATCTTTTAAAACAAACAAACAAACAAAAAAAGAACTATTCAAATCCATGAGGAATGGCAATGTAAGAATAATGGGTCTCCCAGAGAGGGAAGAGAGAGGGAGAAGGAAACAGAGAATTTATTAAAAGAAATAACAGAGGGAAACTTCCTGACCCAAGAGAAAAGGACTGCATGTATAATCCATAATGTTAAAATAACACCAGAGTATCTAAACAAAATGAGACCTACACCAAAGACACATAATAATTAATCTTCCAAGACAAAGAAAGAATATTGAAGCTGGCAAGGCAGTAGAAGCAGAAAACAAATAAAGAAACTCTAATTAGTCTAACATTGGATTTCTCTGACGAAATCCTGTGGGCAAGGAGAGAACAGGGATGGCATGATAAAAACACATAAAGCTAAAATACTATCTGCAAACAGTACCCTATCCTGCAAGGTTATCCTTCATATATGAGGGAGAAATAAAGGCCTTCACTGACAAATGGAAGCTGACTGAAATTTGGAGTTAGCAAATACTAGATTCCATCCAACCCCAAGCCCCAGCCCCAGAGAAATTGCAAGGAGCTCTCCTATCTAAACTGAAGAAAGGACATATGAATAGAACTAAACTATACAGTTAAGGGAAAATGACAGTAACTAGCTAACATATATCAATTATTTTAAATTAATGGACAGAACTCATCAATTAAAATCATAGAGTATCTGGTTGGATTAAGAAACAGAATAAACTTTCTGCTCTCTCCAAGAAAATACATCTGAGCTCCAAGATGAATACAGACTCAGAAAAAAAGGGTTGAGAAATAATCCTATAGGTGGGGCAGACCTCTACTGACTCACATGCTGCTCCCCTCAGCAGTATACTTTGGTCAATCTGCCTGTTCTGTTCCCCACTCTGTCTCTGGTGGATCGTCTCACCCGCCCCCACCCCTTGCATCTCTGGCCTGTACCCTAGCTCTTTTATGCATAAATAAATAATATCTTAAAAAAATAATTCTACAATTTAATGGAATACTAAGTAAGTCAAGAACAGCCATATTTATATCAGAAAAAGTAGATTTGCAGCTACAAAAGTTAACAAAAGACAGGGGTGGGCATTATGTAAAAATTAATTGTACAATACATCAGGAAGACATATTATTCATCAATGTACACTCAACAAATGAAAAAGCAACAAAATATACTAGGCAATTATTATCCATTCTGAAAAGAGACATTAGAGAAACCATATTTGTGCAGAGGACTTGAACACTCACTATCACCACTGGACAGACCAGCTAGACAAGAAAGGAAATGGTGTCACAGTAGCATTAAACAAAATATTAGACCACATGGCCATAAAAGATATAAATATATCCTGGGCGTTGAATCTGAAATAGCAGAGGACACAGTTTTCTGAAGTGCAGATGGAACATTCTCCAGACTGACAACATATTGGGTCAGAAAGATGACTGACAACAGACTTAAGAAGATTGAAACCATAACAAGCATCTTCTCTACCATTAAAATATCCAACTAGAAATCAACCATGAAAAGAAAGGAGGGAAAACATACAATACGTGGAGAAAGAACATATTGTTGTAACACTTCTGAGTTAAGGAAGAAATCAGAAAAGAAATAGCAAAAAAAGCAGTATTAAAAAGGAAGCATATAGTAATACAGGTAAACGTCAAGAAACAAGAAAGTTTTCAAAAAAACAACCTTCAGACTCACCTCAATGAACTGGACAAAGAAGAACAAACAGAACAAAAAGCCAGTAGAAGAAAGGAAATAATTGCAATTAGAGCAAAAATAAATTAAATAAGAACAAGAGTCTGAGATATTAATGAAACTGAAACCCAAATCTGGTTCCTTGAAACAAATAACACGAAACAGACAAAACTTTAGCTGGGCAAACTCATATAAATAGGAACAAAATCAAAGAAAATTTACAACAGATCTTGCAGAAATTCAAGGATGAGAGACTACTATGACCATTTATATGATAACAAGTTCAATAGCCTAGAAGAGATGGAAAAATTCTTAGAATTATGCGAACATCTTATTAGAGAATAGAAAATTGGGATAAATCACAAGTAAGGAAATTGAAACAGTAGTCAAAATTATCTCAAAAACAGAAGTCCAGGATCAGACAGCTTCACAAGTGAGTCCAAACCTTCAGAGATGGCTGTCCTTCTCAAACTCTTCAAAAATTTTCAAAAAGAAGTAATATTTCCAAACACATTTCATGAGCCCACATTACTTTAATACCAAAGCCAAACAAAAATAGCACAAAATTAGAAAACTACAGACCAAGTTCCCTAATGATCACTGATGCAAAAGTACTCAATAAAATTATAGTAACCTGAATCCAACAATGCAATAAAACAATCACTAACCCAAAACTATCACTAAAACAAAAACACACCCAACCGAATGGTAGAAATTATTTGCACACCATGACTCTGACAAGGGACTGACATCAAAGATCGAAAAGTAACTCATACCAAAGGAAAATAAATAATCAAATCAGGGCCTCCCTGGTGGCACAAGGGGTTAAGCATCACACTATAAAGCAGCATGAGTTCAATCCCTGGCCAGCCAGGGAGCAACCCACATGGAGAAGCACACCTCTCCTGTCTTGCCCGCTGCTCCCCTCAGCAGTGTATTTCAGTCAGTCTGCCTATTCTGTTCCCTGCTCTGTCTCTGGTGGGTCCTCTCACCCCCCATATCTCTGGCCTATACCCCAGCTCTTGTATGCATAAATAAATAAATATTTAAAACAATAATCAAATCAAAAATGAGCCCATATTACTTTAATACCAAAGCCAAACAAAAACAGCACAAAATTAAAAAACTAATTAAAGAAGAATTAAATAGACATTTCTTGAAAAAGTTTATACAAATGACCAGGAAAACACATGAAAAAATGTCTATCGTTTATTGTCAAGACAATGTAAATTAAAATCACAGAGAAATACCACCTTCCACCTGTAAGTATGATCCTTATGAAAAAGACCAGAACAAGTGTAAGTGTTAGCTACAATATAGAGGATAAGGAACACTCCTACACTGTTGGTGGAATGTTGCCCCTATGAAAAACAGTGTGGAGGTCACTCAAAAGATTAAAAATGGATCTGCCATAAAACGCAGCAATTTCATTTCTAGGTATCTACCTGAAAAATTCAAAAACACTGATTCAAAGGGAAACATGCACTCTATTGCCCTTGCATTACTGTTTATAACAGCCAAATATGAAATGTCCCAAAACAGATGATTGGATCAAGAGAATATGGCGTATGTACACAATGGCTACAAGCTATTAAAGGAGATAAACTTGCCATTTGTGGCAACATGGATGGAGGTGGAAGGGATTATGTTCAGTGAAATAAATCCAAAGAACAACAAATATTGGCTGGTGTCACTTATACGTAGAATATAGAGAAACTAGACAAAGGGTCAGATAAAGCCAATCTAAAATACAAATGCTGGAAAGTTGCCTACATAATAGTGGCAACTAGAGGGTAACAGCGAGGGGTGGGGTGAGAAAAAAGTAGGGAGGGAGCACAGTAGACTATGGTGATGGGCAATGGGTGGCCTGATGGTGGGTGCAGTGTGGTAATAACACCTGAAAGGGAGATCCTACACTCCTACATAGCAACAATGTTACTTCAATAAAGTATGTTAATAAAAATAAATTAAAAAGATTATTTCAATAAGCATAATATAATAGAGAGAAATAGAAAAATGTTTTATCAAATTGATAGTCATGACTTATTTTGGGGTTCACATACAAAAAATAGAGAAAAACTACAAAAGTTGATCAAGTATATCTATCCCTAAGTGTTAAAGAAAAGTATAGTATGCTGAACTTTACAGAGAAGTAAACAAGAAAGGTGAATTAAAGAATACCTGTTCAGTACATTGACTGAAATACTATAAAGAAATAAGAAATAGTTTAAAAAGAAATACTTAGATCTGAATATAATCACATAGAATTTTAGTCAAATAGGGATATTGTATTCACAAATGTCTGTCATTTCCTCTTTCTCTGGAAATAAGCTCTATAGTATCGTAATCTTTATTTGTTCTTTTATCTCTGTTCTTAGAATCTTCTTTTCTGATCATTATTCTGTTCTTGCGTTTAGCCTTCCCTTTGTCTTCCCTTCCCTTTGGATAGATTTTGAGGAGACTGGCTAAATATGCAGTGTGTGTGTGTGTGTGTGTGTGTGTGTGTGGAGGGGCGGTGGTTAGGTATCTCAATGGGAACTCTTTCTTCCCAGATAGATAGAGTCATTATGAATTCAAAGAATTTAGTGGAAATCCTGGAATATCTTTCCTGGGAATCTTTCTATTTTCAGAGATTATTTAAATGCTGTCCTCATGCTAAAAATGACATCTTCTTATTTTCTCTGAAACAAATGAACTCTCTTTATCCTACTAAACCTTTTTCTTTAACTAGAAATTGAAATCTAACTAGAGGTTGTTTCTTCTACTGCCATATTCTTAAAATTTAAGACAATACACATAACAAGCACTCATAAATATCTGTTTAATTAATTAATGGACCTTTAAGAATGTTTTGCTCCACTAGATCTATCTTGAATTTCTTAGGCCCTATAGTATGTTCATCCTCTACTGTCCTTTCTATCTATCATGCCAACAATAGTGTTACACAGCAAACACACATTTACACACTAGACCGCAAGACTCAGTTACCCAATTCTGCTAATTCCATAGCAAGCCAGACACCCTATTTGCTGACATTCATGTATTTGAGTTACCTGTCTGAATTTGGGTCTTAAGTGCCTCCTAAGTTTAGGCTCGTATGATTATGTAAATACTACAGATATTTTATTCATTCAACAAGCCATTATCAAATGTGACCATGTTCCAGAAATTGGACTTCCTTAGTAGACAAAAATCAAATAAATCACATTTTGCCAATAGATGTTCTAATACTTGATGTGAGGACACACACTTAAAGAATTAATGATAATTAAGTGTGTCACATTCTATAATGAAGAAAAGTCAAAATGTGTAGTTAATGAGCATTAGTGGTTAAAAGATATGTTTTTAATCATGACTCAACATTGCTAATGTTTAAAAACATATATTAGTCAAACACATATTAATAGAAGTCATATTTTAAAATGTATAAGCCAATGTATAATAATGCAATTCAAACTTCAAAATTACCCATTTCAGAAAATATTTTAGGTGAGACTTATATTTTTAGTGAAAACTATATAATATTTACAAAATTTGAGCAACACATTTCAAAACTATCAAGTATTTTATTTTTCATGTATATATAAATATTCCATTTGTTTCTGGTCTTTAACTTGAGAAGATAGATTTGATAACCTTATTTATAACACAAAATTTTGAAGTATATAAATAAAATATAAAGCAAAGTTTAATGTTTTACTTAAACAGCAGGTGAAAATGAATTATTGATGAGGTTACCTTAAAGTTTATTTTTTAAGTAGTTTTCTAGATTTGAAGGAACAATCAACATTGATGCATATATAATAATGGAAGCTACAGTGCTAAAATTTTCATTTCATGTATAGTGATACCAATGACTAGATTCAAAATGCCAGAGAATAATCACCTAATGATAAGCTATAGTAAATGATGAAGGAAGAAACTTTTGATGACTGATAACAGGTTTTGTTATTTCTTTTTCATTTCTCTTATAATAAAATTTAACACTGTTAGTGATTGTCTTGATGACTGAACAGTAATCACTGGGAAGAGTTCTACAACCAACAAACAAAACTACCAGAAAATGCACAGCACAAAACCATATTTCAAAGGTGCCTAGTATCTTTCAAGAGAATAAAGTGCACACCACACCTTGGAGCTAAATAAATACCAGAAGCTTTCAATATATTCTCAGATGTGGTGACGTGACTATTATATCATTTGCCTTTAAGGAAACATGTAATTATAGTAGTAATGTGCCACTTTCTGGGTCAGCAAAGCAATGTGAGTGTCTCTCATGCTCTTCAGTAGATTAGAATTAATTTGGTGTATTAATAATTTTAGCTACAATGTCCCTGCCATTAGAACCAGAGCTCACATTTTTTGATCCATTGCAAAAAAAAAAAAAAAAAAAAAGAGTTGAAATGGTGAGAACATATCAAATTGAGCATGATCCTAGAGTGATCCATTTTAAAGCTCTTTAAGGCATTTGTAATAGAGGTTATTACCAGATTACCGGTGACTCGAGGTAGTAAGTCAATATTCAACTCCTTCAAAATTCTGATGATTTGAGGGCAAAGACCGTGTCCTACTTGTGCTCATTAAAGAAAAGCAATGGTGACCTCTTTGACCTCCCTCTCCACTTAGCCCTTATCTGTGCCATTTTCCCTCACCTCTGTCAATGAGAGCCAAGAAATGCAGTAGTGCTGGAAGGACCAGTCAACTAAGAATGAGTCTTCTCAAAATGGAAAAACTGAACAAATATGACCTTCTGAGTGTTTATATCAAAATATGTTTTTGTAGTAGTAAGCTGTGAAATCGCATGGATTTCTACGTCTCAGTTGAGGCTATATGCTAGTCTTCAATAAAGCAGGGGCTGTATAAACAAAGTATATCTTCCAGCTTCCTCCCACCTGCAGACCTCTCTCCCTCTGTCTCTCTCTCTGTGTCTCTCAATCTCTCTCTCTCTCTCCCCCCCCCTTTCTGTCTGTCTCTCTCTCCCCCTCCCTCCGTTCTCCGCTACATACCCTTGGCTCTGTTGCCATAGATTAACTGTATATATAAATGGATGTTTATTTATGACTTTGTGACTCTTAATTATCTTACATTGATCTAAATGTCTTTTTATTCCAATACCATATTGTTTTTGTTACCATAACCTTGTGATATAGTTTGAATTCTGGGAGCATGTTACACTCATTCCTCTTTTTGTGTCAAGATAATTTTGATTAATTGGGGTTTATTGTGGTTCTATATAAATTTCAATAATATTTGCTCTCTTTCTTCGAAGAACTCCATGGAAATCTTGATAAGGTTTTCATTGAATCTGTATATACAGGATATCTGAATAATGTTAAGTCTTCCAATTCCATTTTCCAAATGAAAGCCATTTCCTTGTGTTTTCTATAAATTTTAACAATAGCTTATAGTTTTCATTAAAAAGGCCTTTGCTGGATTTATGCTTAGGTGTTTATTACTGTTTGATGCTACTTTAAGTGGGATAGTTTTCTTGATTTCTTCCTTTCTAGATCATTATTTGTACATAGGAATGCAATAGATTTTGTATGTGATTTTGTCGTTTGCCACTTTACTGTACTAATTGTTACTCGAAGTGAATTTAGTGGTGTCTTTAGAATTTTCTATGTATATTATGTATACTATATATACTATGTATATTATCATGTCTCTAAAAATAGTGATAGTTTTATTCCTTCTTCTTGAACTTGGATTCCTTTTATAACTCTCTCTTGCCTAATTGCTCCACGTGGGAATTCCCATACAGTGTTTAACAGAGTCAGCTTTCTTGTCATTTACCATATCTTAAAGGGAAAACTTTCAGTTTTTCACCATTGAGTACAATTCCTGTTGTGGGTTTGGCAAATAGGGCCTTAATTATGTTGAGTTATATTCCTTGTATCTCCATTTTACTAAGAATTTTTTCATAAATGGGTGGAGAATCTTGTCAAATGCTTTATCTGCATCTACTGCTATGATCATACAATTTTTGTCCTTTTGTTGATATGACAAATTACATCCATTTGTATATGTTGAACCATCTTTGCATCCGGGGAATAAATCTCAAACATAAATCATGATTCTTTTAATGTATTGTTGAATTCAATTTGGTAAGATTTTGTTGAGGATTTACATCTATGTTCATGCAGAAAATTCGTAAATTTTTTCTCTGTTTTCTTTTTTTTTTTTTTTTGGCGGGGGGTGGGGGGGTACTCTCTGGTGGCGCAGCAGGTTGAGCTCTGTGCTGTGAAGCTGTCTGCAGCCTCTTCAGTGCGGGTTAGATCCCAGCCAGCGGCGAGAATCCGACAAGGTGCAGCAGGCCTCTCTTGTCTTGCCCCGCTCCTCCCCTCAGCAACTTATTTCTGTCATCTGCCGTTTCTGCTCCCTGCTCTGTCTCTGGTGAATCCTGTCACACTCCCGTGTCTCTGGCCTGTACCCCCCTCTTGTATAAAAATAAATAAATCTTTAAAAAATAATAATAAAATAAAATTTAATTTTTTTTCTCTTTTTTAGGATTTGTGTATATGCGTGTATGTGGTCTTGGGAGGGGTGATTGGCACCCATTAGAGCACTGGTCAGATTGGCCCATTCACAATCCTATGTTTGCATAACTGAACAAGAGGGGCTAAGGTAGGAGGGAGTGCTCCAATAGACCTGCGCTGAGGTCTGGGCAGGCTCCTAGATTGGCGAGCCCTAAGGAACTTTCCAGAGCCAGCTTCAGTGGGGCCAGAGGCAAACTGTGCACAATGCCCTTCTTCAGGACTATGTTTAATAATTTAGGGGGCTCTGCTTCATTTCCTGTGGACTTTCTATCATATTGATCTGTCCATAGAGGTAAGTGGGATGCTGATGATTTATGCCACTATTGTGTTGTTGCCAATGTCTTTTTGTAGGTTTGTTAATAGTAGTCAAATATTTTTGTGCTACTTCCTTTGATGAATATATAATGATGAGTGTTATATCTTCTTGTTGTGTTTGTCTCTTAATCACTAGATAATAACTACTTATGTATCTTGTTACAATATTTAACTTGTAGTTTATTTTATCTGGTAGAACTATGTGTGTCCCTGCCTTTCCTTTGGTCCAAATTTCTTACAGGATTGTTTTCCAACTACTCACCTGAACCTCCATTTATCTCCATGGTTCTCATGAAAACAACAAAATGCTTGGTTTTGTTTTCTGACACAACCACTCACTCTGTGAGTGATTGGTGAGTTCAGTCCATGTATAATAGGGCAATTATTGATATATAAGGATTTCCTACATGTTTTCATTTCCAGTTTTCTGGTTATATCTATTTCCTGGCTCAGGTTTTTTTTTTTTTTTTTTTGGGGGGGGTTTCTTTTCTTCAATTTAGATAGGGGATTTCCTTTCACCATTTCTTATAAGGGAGATCTGGTACTGACGAACTCATTCATCTTCTTTCAAATGGGAAGGCATTTATTCTCTCTCATATTTAAAGGAGAGCTTTGTAGGATATAGTTATCTTTGCTGAGAGTTTTTATCTTTAAGTAATGTGACTATGTCATTCCATTTGCTCCTTGCTTGCAGTGTTTCCTCAAATATTATGTAAGCCTGATGGGAGTATCTTTATTGTAGATCTACTTTTTCTTTCTTTGGATAGAATGCTTGATAGTTTCTTGAGTAATTTTCCTGATGTAGGTCTCATTACATTTCAACAACCAGGTGCTCTTTACCATTCAATAAAATATATGTTTAATTATTTCTTATTATAACATTTTTGAACTTTTTACTTTATAGAACAAAAGAATCTACCTTTTTTCATTTGGAATCTGGAGAGGTATTCTCACTTTGTGATGCCATACTCTTGAAATCTCATATTTCCATGGTATTTTTTTGTGCATTTTCTACTTGACATCTTCCCATTTTATTGTTTTTTTTTAACATCTATAGTGTTTTTTTGTTAAAGATTTATTTATTCATACAAGAACTGGGGTACAGGCCAGGGGTGTGGGGAAGTGAGAGGATTCACCAGAGACAGAGTGGGGAACAGAACAGGCAGATTGACTGAAATGCACTGCTGAGGGGAGCAGCAGGCAAGTCAGGAGAGGTCTGCTATGCCATGTGGGTAGCTCCCTGGCCGGGGAGTGAACTCATGCTGCAGAAGCTGTGGACATCTTCATAGGTTTCGTCTTAACCCTTGTGCCACCAGGGAGGCCCTATAGTGGTTCATTTATTTATCTCTATTTATTTATGCCTTTGTTGATATCTTATGTACTCAGGTCTCCTTTGTAGTTGCTGAGTCAGCAGGGTTGGGAGGTATTTGGAGAGATTCAAATATGACTGTGTATGAGTTGGGCTGAGATGGACTTATTTGTGGTAACCCCAAATTCCCTCATATCTGGGATGTGGAATGAGAGACTCAGCAGTCTCTGTGCTCTCTGCAAGTGTTGCTAAGTAAGTTCCAGTCCCACAGGGTGGCAAGGACATATGCAGATCAAAATTCCTGTTTTATTATCTTTACTGAAGGCCTGTCTATGAGGGGCATCCCAGCTCTTCCACAAGGGTCTCCCCTCTGTCAAGGCAATATTCCTCCATAAAATCTCTGCTTCCTTCTCACAGAGCCCTTTGCTGAACTGACTGCTCTGCCATTTGTTCCCCTACTCTAGAATATAGCCCACACATACTACTCTCACCTACCTCCAGGTCAATGAAGCACAAATCTCCTCATTGTCAATCCTGTTGAAGTCTGCACTAGTCTCTACTGACCAAGAGATAATCAGTCCCACTATCTGTCTGAACAGTGTACATCTGACTTGTTGCTTAAAGAGCTGCAACCCATTTGGACAAGGCCCTGAAGTTGCCTCTGTCAGGCCCTGTCCCATCTGCTCCCTTTGGCTGGGATAGGTCCACTGCTTCCCTTTGCCTTCCCGGACTGCATTGCTTCCAAGAACCTCCCCCAGGCTCACTGGGTGCTGTGAGAATTTGCAATGGCTTTGCTGAAGTCTTCCTGGAACTACCAGGGTAAAAGCTGCTTCCATGAACCTCCTGGGCTTTCTGAGTTCTGCAGGGAGCATACTGCAATAGGATTATTTCTAAGTAATGTCCTAAGGTTAATTGAGATTAGTGTGTCTACTTTCAGATCTAGAACTAGAGCTCACTGAGTTCTGCTAAAGGCTGCTGTCCATGGGGCTTCTTCTAGGATCCACCATGAAGCTACAGAGGTAGGCAGAGATGTCTGTGGGGAATCACTGTGGAAAGTTTGCTATCCAAGGGCTTTACTATGGTTGCTATGTAAGGGCCTTGCAGGTCCACTCTGCTTCTTGCAGAGTTGGCCAAGCTACAGGGCTAAACTTGCCTGCCTGGATAAGCAGGTAGCCTGGACAAGCTACCTGCTTGGCCTGTTCCACTGCTTGCTGGGATAGCCCTCCTCCTGACATCACTTATAGCATGTGCAATAGTGGCTTGTTTTTTCTTCAGGAGATATGGCTGTGTCTATTGCAATCTAGTTGGAGAATGTAGAGGAGGCAAGTCCAGTGTCTTCACACTGCTGCTACCTTACACTACCTTCTAGAGTTTTGAAGATGATTGGGGAAAAAAGCAACATACGTTTAAAATAAAAAGTGTTTTGTAGATGAGAAATCAGAGTTGGGAATATAAAAGATTCATTTGCATATCAATAGTAGAGATGCATATGCATGGGTATTATTTGTAATGTTTAATCTGAGGAAGACAGGAAAGATGAAGCTATAAGGCGCTCCAACTTGAGAATAAATAAAAATGTACAAATGACACTGGAAAAGAGTTTGAAAAAGAGTTGCCCTAGTGGATTAGGAAAACTAGGAGACAATGATCCTATGGAAGCAGAGGTTTGAAGTTAGCCGAGGTCAAGGAAATTAAAGTTTAAAAAATATTATTTGACTTATCAAAATGGAGGTTATGGGCATTATTTTTTTTTTTTTCAGTAGATTACCCCATTGAGAATCCCAACTCCTCCGTGCACTAACTGGCCCTTGAGTAATCTATATAAGTTTTCTTCACCAGTTTTCTAATTTGTAAAATGAAATTAATGATAACCTTACTCACAGTGTTGTTTTGAACAGCATTTCTTAAAAGTGTGTTCTGTGGACATGAGGGAAATCTAGAGACACTTTTAGCAGATTTGTCAGATCAAAACTTCTTTTATTAAACATTGATTACCTTTTTCACTGTGTTGTCTTATAACAACAAAGTTAATGACACTAAGAAGCATAATTATCATTGCACATTCCATGATCCACTCTCAGGTCTTTAAAAAAGCTAATATTCTTTAAGAATATTATTGATGTTCCTTCAAAATATTATAGCATAAAATTTAATATTATTTATTACAATTTGATCTTTCTAATTTATTAAACAAAATGTAAACACTGCCAAGACCTGCATATCTCAGTGAACCAATATTTTCCAAATGACTAATGCATGATCCAAAATTTCACTGGGTGAAAATATCCATTTGTGTGCAAAATATTCCAGTGGACTCAAATGTAACAGAGTATGAAAAATTTATTGACCTGATTGTGGACTCAACATTGAAATAACCTTCAAGTTATTAAAAATATGATCTTCTATTTTCTAGCTAGATATTCAAATTGTGCTGGAATGTCTTCATATGCTTCCTGGAAAACATATCAAAAACAGATTGAGTATAAGAGAAGATATGGAAGTCCTGCTGTCTTCTATGAATCAACACATTTAAAAAAATTTAAAAATATAAAACTCTGTTCATTACATTATTTTTACATTGGAAATATTTTTATTATTCATTAAAAGGTTTTTTTAATGAAGTTTACAATGGCTCTACCATTGTTAAATAATTCAATAAGTAAATATTTAAATTATGTGTTTTATTTTCTAAAATATAAAAATAATAGATAAGACTATGTAATGAAAAACTGAGTTTAAATAATCTTAACAAATAAAGAGCCAAAGAAAAAATTTGAGAATTATAGGATTAAAAGTAAAATAATTCTTATTTGTTTGAACAAAGTACTTGGAACACTGTTTCAAAATTCTATATGTGTTGGTAAGTAGAGATAGCCAGGAAAATAGATAGATGATGGAGAAAATGTGGGTAGGTAAGTAGATAGATTATGATGATGATGAAGAGGAGGGGAGGAGAGAGAGAGAGAGAGAGAGAGAGAGAGAGAATGTAGGTGGATAAATAGAAAAATAACTGATGACCAGGTAGATACATAGGCATGTAGAGAAAATGGTTAAACTAACATATTTTAGGTGAATATTGAGGACAGGGACTGAACTGAAAATAATAGAAGAGAAAAATAATTTGGAAGCATAAAATGTTACCTATCAATAAAGTAAATTCTGCCTCCTTTACAGTTTGATTTTAAAAGAAAATACTAATGTATCACTCCATTTAATTTCATGTAAATGTGACCAGATGATTTTTCTAAAGAGAAAAAGGAGAAGAAAATCAATGAAAGACAAAACAAACGCTTGACTGAGCACTGTGTTAGAAACGGAAATGTCACTGAGAATCCCATAAGTTAGTGCTTCAGAGAAAAAAAAGCTGAGAAATAGAAAGTGGACACTTCATTTTCAAATGAAGTTTCCTAATCTGATTTTCTTATGAGAGAAATTGGCTTTTTTTTTTTTAATCTTAACAGAGCACTTAATAAATATGCTTGTTGTTTACAGCTACAAAGAAATTCACATAGACAAAAAGTATCTTTCTCATATGTGAAAGTCAAGGTTGATCTGAAAACCCATCAGTAAGTCCTGAAAAAAAATGAAAACTTGTGAAAAGATGATTTCTGGTACATGGAAATGCATTACGGGGCAGTCTGGAATATGAACAATCTTTTATCTTCAAAGAGTAAGAATGAGGGAAGGAAAAGGACTGTAGTCCTTACAGGTTTGTGGGAAATGGAGACATTAGTCTTTTGAAAATCATGAATGTTATGAACAATTACCCCACAAAAACGTGCAAAGATATGGCTTGTAACATACAATTTTAAGGGACTTTACTATCCATGAACTTTCTAAGGGTAATGTCTCTCAAGAAATGTTAGAATCAGGGAAAATAACGTAGTTGCAAAATAACACTTCCTAGTTGCATTTTCCACTAAGTTGCCCTAGATTTTTCATATACCATAAGCAATCTTCTGTGTGCCTGGTAGATAAAAAAGGCCTAGTAGAAAACTAAAACTGTAGTAATAGAAAGAAGGCCTTATTTGGCCCAAATCCCTCACTTCACTTAAATGGAAAGTAAATATAGAGATGTTGAAAGGCTTGTTCAGAGTCATAAAATCAGAGAACTAGCTGACTCTGTTCCAACTCAAATCATTTTCCTCTAAGTCTACTGATAACAAGCTACATCATCCTCAACATGCATAATGTCCATACTCTGTTGGATTCCAAATCTGGGAGTATACATTATCAAAATTGGAAGACTATGTAGTAAGGGAATGGAGACCTTTTATCTCAGGAAACTAAGCACACAATTGTAAAGTAAAAGATGGTGAGATTCAATTAAACATAATTTACATCCACGACTTATAGAATGTAACATATTAGGAATGCACCATTCACAGTGGAGGTTCATAATTGGCTATTCACAGTTATAATCATTGCAAAATGTCTTCATATCAGCCAAAGACATAAAAGGAAAAAAGATGTCATATCAAAAGATGTAATGGATGAGAGTTTAAGGGACTGTCTACAAACTGAATAGTGTTTAACTAATAAGCTATTTATAAACGTGTGGGTAGTGATATAGTAAACCAAGAAGGGATGGTGCAGAATAGGAAGGTTTGTCACGGGAGAGCTTTTACCTTCTTTTTTTTTTTTTTTAAAGATTTATTTATTTATGCATGTAAGAACTGGGGTACAGGCCAGAGGTGTGGGGGGGCGGGGGTGAGAGGATTCACCAGGGACAGAGTGGGGAACAGAACAGGCAGAGTGACCAAAGTACACTGCTGAGGGGAGCAGTGGGCGAGTCAGGAGAGGTCTGCTGCGCCATATGGGTTGCTCCTTGGTCAGTTGGGGATCGAACTTGTGCTGCAGAGGCTGTAGACAGCTTCATAGTTTTCATCTTAACTCACTGTGCCACCAGGGAGGCCCAAGAGGCTTTTACCTTCTTAAGAACTGAAGGAGGAATGCAGTAAGGTGAGGGGGAAAATAAATGTCCCTGCCCCACTCTCTTTTCATTCTCTAATCTCCTGCCAATATCTTATTTGAGCAAATCAGAAGCCAGAGAGCAAGGGTACCTATTGATTTATTTCAAAATGATGACCTCCCAGTTCACAGAGCAAGGTGGAGAATTAAGGATCGGGACAAATGAAAAATGAAAAATGAAAAATTCTTGCAAATGAAAAATTCTTGCAAAACTCCAAGAATACTTGGAACAATTATTGGCTTCTCACAAGTCATAGGAAACTTTGAGTCATTCCTTGAGCACCACAAAGTTCTGTGTAAGACCATATATGCCTAAATCTCATTTCTTTAAGGGGAGACACTGAACAGAGGGAGCAATTGATTCTCATTTTCAATATTAACAAATGCAGTGGTAAAAATCACCTTAAACTAACAGGCTATGGAAGAAGTAAAAGGATCTCATGCTGCTTCAAAATCTAACTTCACCAGGCAATCTTAAGAGAGCAAAAGTAGTTCCTAAGAAGCAGTTGTCTGAAGAATAATGTTCGACAATGTGGTATTCCAAGAGACGCTCTAGATGGTAAAACTGATGAATAATGTAGCTAATTGAGGAGTAAGGAAAAGTTTACCCTGAAGATTCTTGCTTGCTACTTCTCAAAAGAGACCACATGTCTCTTGGACATGGAATTATTTTTTTTTTTAAGGATGCTGGGAGAGCAAACTGATAAGGGGATGCCTACAGAAATAGGCATTCAGGATGAACAAAATAAATTAGAATAAGAATATAAATCTTACTGTTTGAATATCTCTGGCAAGAGGAAAAAAAAAAAACTGCCCACATGTCTCTTTGCACAGAAAGAAATAACTTCATCTTTTAATCATTTGGAAACATGAGTACTGAAGTCAGCCTTCAGATTACCAGAGATAAGAGGCACATGAACTACGTTTGTCCTTCATTTCACTTTGTAGTTCTGACCTTAGTCAAAATAATTCTTAATATTCAAACTGAGGCATAATCCCCTATTGCTATTCTTAAACTTGATAAGCCCGTATTTATAAAACAATATTTTCCATCACAGGACTATAGGCTATAATACGATTCTTCTAATTAGAATGAAGTTTCCTGACCGGAGCTCCTCTGACCTTCTCTAAGCCATATGTTCAGAGTATATGGAATCACCTTTCTCTGCCAGCGATTTTCTCATTATGTCAAATTCACTATACTTTGGACAGCATGGTTGACAAAGTTTATTTCTGTTCAGCTGACGTATGCCAGAAAAAGCATATAAACAAGTCTGATGAAACTGAAGATGGGGAGAATGAGTCTTAGGTGGGGCATTTCAAAGAGTAAATTTTCAGAACAAAAACTATTTTCTTTCATAAATATAGTTTCTTCCAAAAAAAGTGCAGTAGAGATTTTTTTTTTTTAATTATATATGAAGGCAAATGGAAGGAACCAACCATCTTGGAGCATAAGGTAAGTGTGGCTATAGCACAATGTAGACTGTCCTAACTAACAAGAGCATGGGGAAGATTATCATATCGCTCTGGGAAAGCCAAGGGTGAGTCAAGTTTTAAAAGATCATCTATGTAGATCTTATTGGTGTTGACAATCATTCCCTTCACCTCCCTTCCAAATTATTATAGGCCACTCTCCCATGCCATCAGTGTGGCACGTGGCTTCCTTACCCTGAGGAATTTCAGACGTGGACAAATGGTTTTGTTACAGGACAGGGAGAGGGGCACCCCAGAACCCACAAGACTGACTGCTCTAAATAGGTTTTGTCATCTGCTTCATTAAGACAAAACATATAAGATCTTTAATAGAAAGAAACTTTAATATAATTAGTGTGCAATACAAAAAAGACAAAGAATATAGTTTTTAAATTAAGCACCCAAAGTTACCCATCCCCTCATGGGAAAAAGTCCACCCAAACAGCACTGGCCCAAAGCAAGGCCCGAAAGCCTGCCACAAGTCTAAAGCAACTTCTGGAAGGGACTCATAGAAAAGGGTCAGAAACAGTCAGACAAGTCTGAAAGGAAAAGAGCAAAATCAAAATCAAGATAAAATCTGCCATTGTTAACCTCCCCACAGGTCTCTCACCCGCATCTGTTTTAGTGAGTTCAGGACAAAAAAAAAAAAAAAAAAAAAAAGCAAATACAGCTTCTTCTCCTGTCTGTGTTCCATATGACTCCTCCAGGTCTTCTTGCTGTCCATACTGCATCCTTCCTTCTCCAGTTTTCTCTCCACCTTCTTCTCCTTGCTCAGCTCCAACTTTCCTTGTCTGGGACAGTGAATCTGGTACCTCCCCTTTTTCTGGGGACCACCCTGTTACAGTTTGTTTAGGCTGGTGAAGTTTTACATCTTAGCAAATGTTTTAAGAACCAGCCTGTGCGTTGCCAAGTCTTCTCTTTGAAAAAAGCAGTGGGGAGATTCTAGAGAGCCTAATCAGTCAGCCGGAGTCCTAGAGTAAACAGGAGGGAGCAGAACAGTGACTGACCATGTTGGACATACCACACAGGAGAGAAGCAAGTTTTGTTATAAACCACTTAGATTTTCAATTTGTTATCTCAGCATAAAGTCACATATCCTGTCTCATATAAGAATGTATGGAAACATTCAGGCTAAAAGACCTAACTTTTTAATCTTTTTCCCCTTTGATGAGGTTCTTTATTGTGCTTCCAAGCCAGAGGAAGAATCCAATCAAAAAGTCTAAAAGAAATTAAATATTCACTCCAATGACATTTGAAATAATTCAGCAAGGGAAAATATATTAAATTGGTTATGGTTTTGTTATTGATACTCTTTTTAATAAAGATTTATTTATTTATGCACACAAGAACTGGGGTACAGGCCAGAGGTATGTGAGGTGAGAGGATTCACCAGAGACAGAGTAGGGAACAGAACAGGCAGACTGGAATACACTGCTGAGGGGAGCAGCAGGCAAAACAGGAGAGATCTGCTGCACCATGTGGGCAGCAACTTGGCCAGCCAGGGATGGAATTCATGCTGCAGAGGTTGTGGATAGCTTCATAGTGCTGTGTTTAACCCCTTGCGCCATCAGGGAGGCCCTGTTGTTGATACTCTTTATATTTGCAAGCAATTTCTTATGAAGCAGCTACAAAATGTTTACAAAATAATAAAGCATGAGAATGAAATGCCTGTGATCTATAGTGTCATTTAGCACCAGAATTGTATGGACTATATAAAGATCAAGTAAATGCTAGGGGTCAACTGATTTAAATTCATAATTAAATTTTGGCCAGTCAGTCACTATATTCCATTTTTCAGAATAACTAGACTATCCAAACTGATGATTCTTTAACATTGATGAATTAAAATAGCCAAAACAAATTCAGATAGAAAAAAAAAAAAACTAGTATTGGGGCCTCCCTGGTGGCTCAGGGCTTAAAGACAGTGCTATCAAGCTATTGCCAGTCACTGCAGCATGAGTTCGATCCCTGGCTGGGGAGCAGCCCACATGGCACAGCAGACCTCTCCTGTCTTGCCCGCTGCTCCCCTCAGCAGTATGTTTCAGTCAGTCTGCCTGTTCTGTTCCCCACTCTCTCTGGTGAATCCTCTCACCTCCCGTAACTCTGGCCTGCACCCCAGTTCTTGTATGCATAAACAAATAAATCTTTAAAAAAAAAAGAAAAAGAAAGATAAAAAACTAGTATCTAATCAATAATAATTCATTTGCATCTCAAGATTAACCACAATTGTATGATACTATTTATTATCCAAGGTCTTCTCTCAGATATATCATAAATAGTCAAAAGAAAAGTATAAAGAACATGTACACTATAATCAAATATAAATGGCTCTAAATTCCACTGATTTACAAACTTCATATTCTCAAAAAGTTATTTTGTTTCTCTCCATTTCTTCTTCAATAAAATGGAAATGTGATTATTTATCAGACCAGTGTAAATATTTTATTATGTGTGAAATGCAACTGTGAAAAAAATACATTATCACATGAGTTCACTTTATGTTGATGTCTCTGTATTTTTTATCTAAAACTTTAATTTTTATTTTTTATTGAAATACAATCAGTTTACATTGCTCTTAGTGTTTTGGAAGTATAAGATCTCCCCCTTCAGGTGTAGTCACCTTAGCACACCCACCACCAAGCACCCATAGTCTTCCACCAAGTAATTTTATTAATAACATTTAGTAAATGCATTTAGAAAATATTACATTTATTTGGTACTCTCTTTGTGTGAGACTCTGTCCTTGGTACTTGTATTATAGAATAAAACAGACAAAAATCCCTGCCCGCATAATATATGTATTATAGTGGGGAATGACAAAACTAATTAAAAAAAAAAAAAAAACCTGTAGTGTGCTAGGTGAGAAGAAACTCCATGAGAAAAAAGAAATAGAGGAAAGTTAGAGAACAAAGGGTGGGTGTGGCAAAGATTGCAAGTTTTTAGGTAGGTAGGATGGTCAAGAGAGGTTTATGGAGAAGATGACCTTCAAGCAAAAGACTGAAAAGATAATAGGTAAAAGTATTAATAAAATATCTTCTAGAATAAGGGCTCAATACAGTGATTTGCTTAGCCTTTGTAGCAGGCTAAACATTTACCCATGTGTGGAATGATGTACAAATGCTTATCTAGCTTCAAAATTTTTCTTTCGCTGAGATAAGCTGCAAAAGCACTGAGCAGCAGTTGTAGACTGACTTCATGGCAGCCTACAGAGAGGAAATGATATGCTCAGTTAATCTTTAATATATAATTTCCTTACTGCAGGGAGACAGCATAATGCAGTAAATAGTCCAAGAGGAGAACACTCTGGAGCAGAATGGCCATTCAGGAGGAGGCATGGGATCAGTTTATTTGATACAATATATAAAGAACAAACAATTGTGCTGCTTGTATAAGGGAGAATTCCTACATCTCCATCATTATGAGAGTCTGAAAATCCCTGAAACAACATACAAATGAGAGAAAACGTGGACATGGGCTCTGAACTTCATCGGGAAGCTTACTTTCAGCCTTCAATAAACAACACTGGGTCCAAGACTGAAATTTAACGTACCATATACCAGAAGCCAATCTAGACCCAAGTGGGAAATAATCACTGAGTATATCCCAGTGCAGACTCTCAAAGCCTTCCATAACCCACCTTAAACTTCACACTTCTTTTAGTGCTGAAATAGCCAACATTCTGTTCCACCCATCCCATTCCCTCTCACCACTTGAATAATAAAATGGCTGAAGCATTTGGTGACCTCTGGGTGAGGGAGAAATTCACAGGCTGTATATTTGCATTCTTTCATCCTGAATATCTGGCTCAATATGACCAGGGCAAAGTCAGTTAAGGTGGTACTTCAGAGGCTAACAGGAATAGGCAGTGTAACACCCCAAATTGATTTGTCCCATGGGGATCGAACTCTTCTGCAATGCTCATTAAAACTTTACTTAAATTTTAAAGGGTTTAGAAAACCCTTTTAAAAACATTTTCCAGTGTGACCTCACTCCTTCTGACTGTCCTGCTTGGTTAAGCTTACTGTGGAAAGGATGGAATTTTTCTGCTGGGTTGCAAATGACTCTATAGACAAAGGGAATAGTTAAAATGCTTTTACTTGTGATAAAATTGATTGAACAAGCATAGAGGTTCCAAATCTCCCTAATTAAGCTCTGAAATGGCTTTTGCATTCTTTTTTGAAACCAGGGGGAATTCCCTTGAAATGAACAAATATTTCATATGGTTAAGTATTCATTAAAATGAGCAATAGGGAATGAACACAGTATCCGATATCAAGAGGAAAGCTGTAAAATGGAAAAAAGATAAATAAATTAATAATCTAAAATTTTGGCAGCCTGACCAAATCATCACCTGTTGTTCTTGCTTTTCTAGTTATTCTTCCTGTAATTTATTCAGCTGTGCCTATAATTCACAAGTATCACAAAGTTAATACAGGAGTTAAAAGTTGTTAAGGTCAGCATAACTATTTTACTTGCAAACATTAGGGGAAAAAAAGATAATAGGCATTTCTTTTTATAAGAAAGTTCAAAGAACAAGGGATTTAACACTTGCTTAAAAGGGTAAATAATCACGCAACTGATTTGGACCTTATGCAAGATGCCACTTAGTATTTCATTATCTTTTCTTTCTAATTCAAAAGTGTTGAATTTGGTATACTAAATCAATTTAAAATGTGGGAATTTATTTGCTGATACTTGTTCATAGTTATAAAAAGGATGTTTACATCAAACTAAAACAAAGGAAATGTATAGAAGAAAGTTTCATAGCTAATATGATTTTAATGTAAAACTTACCTGTGTTCTTTATGAAATTTATAGTCAAATAAAAATTTTTAAATGTGTATATTTAGCCTTTAAAAGAGCATTTTATTTGAGTGGTTCTTACAAAAATTGTTGCAGTATGAAAGGCATTTTCCTTATAGAAACATCCAGTTGAATTTCCAAACACATTGAATTAATTCAAAAAGTACATTTCAGAGCTCACAGAGCCTAAAAAGAGAAAATCTTATATGCAACCAGTTTATAAAATTATACTAAAATATGGGTTAAATAGTGAAAAAAATACACAAAAAAGAATTCTCAAATTCATAGCATATAAAGTATTTTATAAACAGCACTTCCTCATCAAACACATTCACACACACATATAAGGAGTGAAAATGTATAAATATATATTATAGTTTGTGTAGATTTATTTTTTTATGCATACAAGAGCTGGGGTACAGGCCAGAGGTACAGGAGGTAAGAAGATTCTCCAGAGACAGAGTGGGGTACAGAACAGGCGGATTGACTGAGATACACTACTGAGGGAAGCAATGGTCAAGACAGGAGAGGTCTGCTGTGCCATGTGGGTTAGCAACCTGGTTGGAGATTGAACTTATGCTGCAGTGACTGCAGATAGCTTCATAGTGCTGCGACTTAACAAATTGTGCCACCAGGGAGGCACTTGTTTTTATTAGGCTTATTTTTTTTCTTGCATAGAAGATCTAAGGTGTAGGTCAGAGGTGTGGGAGTGAGAGAGGATTCTCTAGAGACAGAGTGGGGAGCAGAACAGGTGGATTTACTGAAATCCACTGCCAAGGGGAGCAGCTGGAGAGACATGAGAGGTCTCTTGCGCCATATGTAGGTTAGCCTGGATCGAACTTGGGCCATAGATGTCATAGTGCTGAGACTTAACCCTTAGGCTACCAGGGAGGTCATGTGTGTGATTATTAAAAGAATAAGCTTGTGGCATTGTGGTGGTATTGATTGCATAATGAAAAATTCAATTCAAATTTAATTGAGATATGGAATATTTCAATAGAGCATTATTTGTTTAACTCAGATGCTTATATTTTGTCTTAATTTAGAGATGATATAGTGATAAGAGGCAAAAATATCTGTAGTGATAAGTAGCTCCTAAAAGATTTTCCCACTCCTATCACATGGTAAATATAATAAATACTAAATGCTAAATGCTAAAATATAAGATGTGTTATATTCTGTCATATCTGAAATATGGGAATTAAAGATATAGTTCACACAAAAGAAAGATCATGTACAATAAGCATTCTTTACTCTTAATAAAAATAGAAACATCTTATTTATTATTTCCAATCATGTTTTCTGGACCAAATTCACCTAAGCTACAAATTGAAACAATCACTGTGTGGTGAAATGCCATATTTGCTATAAGTTGTGGTCCCTTCATCTCACTTTTAAATAATTTTCTATATTCTGTTTCACCAACTTTGTTTCTAGGTGTCTTAGCAATGCCTGACAGTTGTCATTAATTGAGCACTAATTATTTAAAAGTCCAGATGTTGGGGCCTCCCCTGGTGGCACAACGGTTGAGCGCTGGGCTGCGAAGCTTCCTGTAGCCTCTGCAGTGCCAGTTCTATCCCCGGCCATCGGTGAGGGTCCCACTTGGCGCACAGACCTCTCCTGCCACGTCCCTCTGCCTGTTCTGTTCCCCACTCTGGCTCTGGTGAATTCTCTCACCCTCCTACGTTTCTGACTGTACCCCATGCTTGTATAAATAAATCTTAAAAAAATAAAAGTCCGAATGTTAAGGCAACATTTTTCTTTTGACAGTATAGTTTTCCACAAGAAGGGAAGATAGAAGAACTGAAGCATATTTTGAAAGCTGTGACCCACAAGGACTACATAATTTTTGACAGGTTCTACTATAATACCTTTTGAAAATGAGACTATATCTAGTCCTGGTTCCCTCAAATGAAGTATACAAAGATAGAGACCTATATCAAATAAAGGTGGTTTCCCAGGAGAAAGCATTTGAACTATACAAAGTTATATTTTGAGGGCCTCCCCTGTTGGTGCAGCGGTTGAGCCCTGGGCTGCCAAGCTGCCCACACCCTCTGCAACACCCATTCCATCCCTGGGCACCTGCGAGGGTCCCACATGGCGCGACAGACCTCTCCTGCCACACCCGCTGCTCCCCTCAGCAGTGTATTTCATCAGTCTGCCTGTTCTGTTTTCCGCTCTGGCTCTGGTGAATTCTCTCACCCTCTCATGCTTTTGCTTGTATAAATACATAAATAAATATATTTTTTTAAATTCATATTTTGAGCAATGTTTTCTTAGTTATAAATTTTAAATGCACATTAACATGTTGCATCTAGGAAGAAAAGATCAATCCTTCATATAATCAAACAAAAAGACCAATATGTACAAGCTGATAATTGTTGATAATTGTTTCTCTAGATTTGTCCCTCCAGAGGTACATGGAATAAGTAGCAATTTAATTTCAATTTATTTGATCTTTTTAACAAGTGTAAAATATTTGAACAAGAACAGCATTTGTTCAATTCAGATGTATGATACTGAAATGTGCTAAATCAGAAGACAAATGAATCTGGAAACCTGCAGTAACAAGGGAGATTTGACTGTTTGGCAGTGTATAAAAATACAAATGCACTTTTAGTGTTGCCTTTTGTCCCATGAGCTAGAACACTGATTTTATATGCAATATATGTGGCAGATATTGTTTTTGAATGATGACAAAAGATTCCAATACTTGCTGGGCCAGCCAAAGAAGTGTTAGCCCAGATTTTGAATTGATTTAGTATACCAAATTCAACTAGGTATACTAGGACCACTTCCAAAGAAAATTAATGTACAGAAATCAGAGAAGCTGGTGTGTGTAAGTACTGGGTTAGAATGCCAATGGATAGAGAGAAAATGACTTTCAAACACAAAAGGGAATAGTTTTAAACCATGAGAGCAGGGCAGTGGGAGCAAGGAGATAACTATTCACAATTACTCGCTATTCATACAAAGAAACTAAATCTTTAGATAAAAATAGAAAACTTCTATATCCAATTTAAGTTTTCTGTTTAAGGAGAAACAAATGTGTTTCTCATCATATAGCTTGACAAAACAGTCAGTTATATAAAAAAATCTCCAAAATACCTTGGCATCCTATACTTTTTGTTATTCATATTATTGTATCTCATGGATGAGGTTCTAAAGCTTTAAAATTAAGATTAATGATACTTTATTAGTGATTACCCTTTCTCTCCCTGTTTTTGGAATGACCCACCAGTAAATGTAAATATAGTTAATAACTTAGAAATGTTAAAGACACAACACAATTATTGTCATACAATTTATCAGAGAAATGTCAACACCACACAAGCAATTCACTTCCTGCCATATTTTTATGTGGCATCATTCACAGTACAGGAAACATCTGTCTCCACATGCATAAGGCAAGGGACATGTAAAACAACAAACAAAAATCCCTACATAAAGAGCTGAAGTGAATCATGAAAATGTTGGTTCAACAGAAGGACAAGTATAATTGGGTGCTAATGTGCATATTAAAATCAAATGCAGAATAGCAATTCTCGTGCTAGTGCCCCTAGTCAAACCATAGCATTGATTGTTCTTATATTTCTGCTTTGAAAGTAGTCTCTGGCAGTCATAGGTGGCTTGACTCACAGTGCATTTTAAATGAAGTTACAGATCATCACCAGAACAAACAGTAATATATTAATTTTTTATAATTCTAGCTGCATTTTTTCCATTGCCTAAGAATGAAAGGATTATGGGGGGAAAGGATGAATTGGAGAGTTTAAAATTAAACATGGAGTAAAAGAAAACAAGGGTGTTCTTGGTTACCATAGTGCTCTGATTCTCAGGCTTAATTTTCTCTATGAGCAGAGAATAATGTTGCATTATCAAATACACGTTTCTCTGTTAATATTTGAGAGTATCCTTTCTGTTCAATTCAGAAATATCATTACTAGGCATAATCCCCTGTGAATGTCAGGGCAGCCTGCTTACTTGGAATTCTTCAATTAAGCATCTTAATTGGATCTACAAGGGCATTGGAATTTAGAATACGAAAACAATGAACCGTTTGGGAATAAAAATCTGAAAATAACATTTTGCCTAATTATTACCCACATTTCATTCTGAAAGTTACATTCATGATACCATTGTGTTAATCTGCATGGTTTACTAAAACACACTTTAGAGGTGCCTAAAAAGCTCTTCATCCTTTGAAATGTCAGTTCAGGGTTTTCTGTTTCCCTGGAGATAATTCATGTCAATCCAGTGTCCTTAAAAAGTGCACAGGAAACGGTAGCTTTTTTTACATGAGGTCATGGGTGAATCTAAATGTCATAAGCTGATTTCCCCATTGATCAATTAAGGTACTGTACTTGACCCATTTAAAAATATATATGCATAATATATATAACTTCCCAATATAATTTACATAATAATACATTGTATTATTTAAATTCTATCTACTTTTTACAATTTGCTTTGATGATATTGCTGAAGAGACCCCAGATTCAGAGAAAATATTTGATGAAATGTTTGTTGGGTTAATGTACTTCATTGTGGTGACTCCCACCCACATGTTTATGCATCATTGTATACTGCCCAAATGTATGTTTTTCCCAAATGTTTTTGTACAACTCATTATACTCTAGGGCCTTCCCAGTGGCGCAGCAGTTGAGCGCTGGGCTGCAAAGCTGCCCACCACCTCTGCAGCGCCAGATCGATCCCCCGCCACTGGCGAGGGTCCCACATGGCATGACAGAACTCTCCTGCCACGTCCGCTGCTCCCCTCAGCAGTGTACTTCGTTCCTTCTGCCTGCTCTGCTCCCCGATCTGGCTCTGGTGAATTCTTTCACCCTCCCGTGCTTCTGATTGTACCCAGTGCATGTATAAATAAATAAATAAACAAACAAATAAATAAATCTTTAAAAAACAAAACTCATTATACTCTACTTTTCTCCAAAATTAGTAAAGCATGAATGCTTAATATTATAATTTCTGATTCATGCTTCTAATCTGATTTTTTAAAATATTGTCTATTAAAAGTCCCTTAAATTCCTAGCATTTATGTTAGAAAAGGCACTGCAAATACAAGAGAGGAGGAAGTTTGCCTTAACATTTGTAGGGCCCCTCACGGAGTCTGAAAATTAAATTGACAAGGGAGGGTTAGCAGAAGAAAAGCACATAAATGTATTTAATATAAATTCTACATAAATGTATTTAATGTAAGTTCTATGTGAAAAGGAAGACTTCATGAAGAAATGAAGACCCAAAGAAACAGTTACTTAGACCTGAATATTTTATGGTAGGTGTGATGGAGAGTGAGGGGTTGTGCAGACAAATGATAAGTGAAGGAATGTGAGGCTAGTGTAGTAAACCACAGGACATTTAGCAACGTCTATTAGGAATCTTCTCAGCATCTTTTTTGTCTTTGGAGATAAGAGTGCTCCTTTCCTTCGGAAGTAGGGAGGGCATATCTCACATGAAGTTTTTCTGATCTGTTTCAAGAAATGGTCAAAGTGATCTTCCAGCTACTGCTGTTTTTTCAAATTCCTTCAGCTTAAAATAATCAATTTAGCAACATCTCATATTTGGGAGGAACATATACTGAACCCCATTATAAACACAACTGAAATTGTAAATGTATAAGATTAAGTTCAAACTGAGCATTAATTCATATTTATCTAAAATTTTGAAAGTTAAGTACATAGGTATCTAGTGACCATACAATCTATTTTCTAATCCAGCTATGTTAAAGTGAAGATGGGTGTTAATAGTAACACAGCTAGAAGAATTATAAACAAGGAAGAAAATATGATCACACTGAATAAGCAAATGGACAATTGTGAAACTAAGTATTTGTTTATAAGTGTGCAGGAAAATTCAAACTGTAATTGGGTTTTCAAGGAAAATTATGAATTGTAATTATGAATTATAAAGTGATAAATTTTTTATTGTTATAGTTTTTAGGGTTTGCAATGAAATCATAAATTGAGAACATTGTGTCACATAATATAGGCAATGATACTATGTCATATCACTCAGTCAGTTCATGATAGACACACATTTGCAAATTACTTGAAAACTATTTGGACGTAGGAAAGAAAGCCTCACCCAATTATTTCATTCTTTCATCGTTGTAGTTTTACAATAAGCACTGATAGATAAATAGATAATTATAAACATTCTGTTGATTGCACAGATAGGCACTATTTATTCACAGATATTATATATAGAAAATGGAAGGAGATTCTCTTAATAATTGTGTGTCAAAATTTAGTAAATAATCATCTTTAAATTCAAACCATCATTACAATAGAAAAGTACTTTGTTGTTCAAAGTAAAAAAAAAAATAAAAGTTCATAGGAATTTACTTTACCTGTTTACAGAAGATAGAACATGTGAAGCAGTACTCAGAACACTGTAAATAAAATTAGTTGTTTTGAAGTGTTGGTAAGGATGTGGAGAAAAAGAAATACTTGTGCACCATTGGAGGGAATATAGATTGGTTCATCCTTTATGGCACATACTATGGAAGTATATCAAAATATTAAACATAGATCTACTATGTGATGCAGCAATTCTTCCTGAATAATACAAAAAGACACTAATTGGAAGGAGCATATGCACTCCTATGATCACTGCAGCACTACTTATAATCACCTAGTTATGGAAACAACTTAAGTGCCCATGGACAGAGGAATGGATTGGAAAAAAATGTGTTTTATATACACAATGGAATACTACTCTGCAATAAAAATGATGAAATCTTGCCATTTGCAACAACATGGGTTGAACTGGAGGGGATAATGCTAAGCAAAATAAGTAAGAAGGAGGAGAAATACTTGTATGTGGAATGTAAAGAAAAAAAACAAAAGGTCAGATAAAAGCAAATCATAACAAACCATGGAAAACTAACTATAGAAAAGAGTCAAGAAGAGGTTGAGGAGGCTGAAAACACAGTGGGGAGGGGAGCACAATGGACTGTGGTGAAGGACTGCGGGTGCCTTAATGGTAGGTGTGGTTTGAGGACATGTGCCTGGGGTGCTGTGACCCTGTACCTCTGAAATCTAATAGAGTGTTGCAAATCAATATCTCAATAAAAACAAAATATGTTGTTTTAAAGAGCATACTGAAAGGTAATCCTTTACACATCAACTACAATAAATGTACGTTAGATTTCTAAAAATTCATGTATCTTTTGGCAAAAATATTTGTTTCTATTTATTCATGAATATCTAAAAGAATGAGTGGATCTTTAATTTAAAATATTGCAAACAACTCTCTTCAGTATTTTCCAATAAAAGGATTTCAATAAAACCTTGCCATACTGTTAATAAAATAATGTATCATATGGTAATGCACACACCTTATTAAAATAACTGCTATAATAACATAGTTGTCTAACTTTGCTGCTCACATGGCTGTGACATGAATGCAACAAATATATTGGGGGGCACATGCTTTAGTCACCACCTGATTCCTCTTCCCTACATGCTATTGAATACAAATTCATAATTTCTAACACAGAGAATAGATATCAGTTGGAGGATCAGGACTTGCACACCTCAAATTGTCCACTTAGTTAGCATGTACTGTAACTTATAATGAAGTTAAATGGAAGTAAAAGAAGATTTGAAGTACTATTTAACTATGCATATTCTTAGTGTTTATTTAATCTAGCACATGAATTAATTTCAATAAGTTTAGTATATGCATATATATATATATATATATGACTCTTGCCACATAAATTCAAAATGATTTCTTTCTAGGTATCTAAAGGTCAAAATATAATTCTTGACAGATTATATATTTTGGAAATCTTACTTTGAGTAGTTAAATTTAGGAGCAGTTGTTCTGTCATTTCTGAAGGAAAATATATCTAATAACCACTAGGGCATGGTTTTCCCAAAGCACATAGTTATGCATGTTTGAAGGAAGTCAGCCAGGCATGCACTACCAGCAAGTTAACACTCCTGTTATGGCTAATGCTATTCCCATTTGTGGCATTTTCTAACTTTTATGATTATGCCACTTTTTTTTTTAAGTCAGGGATTACCTTTCTTAAGTTTATCTTCTAATAGCTATAGAAAAATATTCATAGTGCACATAAAGCCTTTCCTTTAAGTCTGATCAACTTTTCATAAGAAAAATATAGTCTTTACAACAAGGATCATATTTTAAGCATCAATGAAATATGCATAAAGAAACATAGACAGGGCCTCCCTGGTGGCCTAGGGGTTAAGTCTCAGCACTATCATCCCAATGGCCTGAGTTGAATCCCAGCCAGGGAGCTGACCCACATGGCGCAGCAGACTCTCCTGTCGCACCTGCTGCTCCCCTCAGCAGTATATTTCAGTAAATATGCATGCTCTGCTCCCCATTCTGTCGCTGGTAAATCCTCTCACCCCCCACACCTCTGGTCAACACCCCAGCTTTTCTATTCAAAAAAAAAAAAGAAAGAAATGCAGACAATATACTCCTTTATAGAAGCATGAGCATAGTTTATGAAACATGAAGCCCAGAGGTAGTGCCGAGTTCTATATTTCTCAAATATATTCTGGTCTGTCTACTGAAGTGGGTACTTCAAGGTACATCCTGACTATAATTTAATCACTTTTGGTAAATGAGTACCACTTACAGTAAATCTGATCATACTCTGCTCTGAAGGATCTCTGCAGTCTTTTTTTATTTGCTGTCAACTCCTTTTGAAGATAAATATTCCCATTATAGACTTAATCTTAAAGTCACAATGATGCTTGGCAATGTTCTCCATGAAAAAAAAAGTTAATACAAATATGAAAATTGTCAACTTATAACATGAAACAACAAGCATTTGTCACCCTCTCACTCATTTCTACATAACAAGTAATTTTATACACTGTTATAAATCCCATGGTTCTGTTCAAATGATTGAAGGCATTGCTATTATTTTTGCCCTTTTAAATGTTTAATTAAAAATCCAACATACAAAAGAGAAAAGATAGCGTAAACCTGCATAGTTCTATCATAATATAGTGACTATTTTCAATCCACTGCCAATCTTTATTTTCTGTATAACCAACTTGTCCCACTCAATATTAAATTGAAGGAAATCTGGGATATCATATACTTTTATTCTTAAATATTTCAAATGTCTGTGTGTAGACATAAATAAACTAAATATAGTTATGTCAAATTATATAGATATAAAATAAGAATTCCTTTTTAAAAATCATAGCCACAAAATAGATTTTTTAAAAAATTTAAACTGATTTCTTAATATCAAATTTTTTGTCAGTTACCAAATTTCTTATTGTCTTATAAGACAATAAGTATATTAAAGTTAATTGCCAACTATGGCTTACATTTACTAAGCTTAGTTTTTCAAAAACAAAGTATTGAGGCATGATTGACATACAAAAAACTGTATATAGTTAATGTATACAACTTGAAGTATTTGGAGATAAGTATACACCAATAAAACCATCATTATAATTACATCATGATCATATCCATCACCACCAGAGGACTAAGAATTAATATCCTTTTAGAATATTTTTAAGTTTATATTGTAGTACTATTAACTATAGAGTTGTAGAATTTATTCATCTTTCATAACTGATGCTTTGTAGCTTTTGACCAATATCTCCTCGTTTCATCCTCTCTCCAGACCCTGGAAATCACCATTTATCTCTGTTTTTACATTTGTCTATTTTAGATTCCTCATGTAAGTAACATTATTTGCCTTTCTTTGTTTGGCTTATTGTATTTATCATAATGTCCTCTAGGTCCATCCATGTTGTTGCAAATTGCAGCATTTCCTGCCATCTTTTTAAAGGCTGAATAATATTCCATTGCATGTGCATGCAACATTTTCTTTATCCATTCATCCATTGATGAACATTGGCTATTGTAGGCAAGGCTGCCAGGAACATGGGAAGGCAGGTTCTTAAGTTTCTTTTAATCAGTTTAATCTATAAGTTTCCACATTTCTCACAAGTACACATTCTGTCTTCCTTCCAGTACATTTGCTGAGGAAACTAGATTCCTGGTACTATCCAGTTTTTTACAGTGTGAATTTTATTGACAGTCTCTCTGTGGTTCCTTAATACTTTTGTCTACCCTCTGTGTGTTCTGTAAGTTGGAATTGAGTCTCAAGGCTTGATCAAATTAAGTTCATTTCTGACAAGAAAACTCCTGAAGTTCTTTTATTTATGAAACAATATTTAACAGTGAAAATATTCACATTTTGACCATTATGGAGTTGTGATTTAAAGCACAGGCCCTAGAGACTGAACATATATGAAATTAGTCCTAGTTTTGCTTTGTTCTAGTGGTGAAAACTTAGGTAATTAATTAATCAGTACCTCAGCTTATCACCTGAAAATTAGGGAAGGTAATACACATATCTAATGAGATTGCTGTGATAGCTAAATAGATTATTCAGGTTGGGCACTTCAAAAAATGCTTGTTATGAAGTTATATATATATATATATACATATATATACACACACATATATATAAACTATTATGATCCGATAATGAAATTAATTATACATATAGAAAATATTCACAACAATTTTTATCCACATAGCAGTCAAGTTGACAAATCTAGTAAGGATGACTTTTTGTTACTTAATATAGAAGTTGAAGTGTAAGTGGATTAGAAGGTCCAAATATATCAGGAAACTAGTAATGGAAGATACAGCCTTTTGCTGGTAGGTCAGTGATTGAACACTCCACAGGTTACTACTGATTGAAAGAAATTGTTGCTCTCCTGTTCTGTTAAATGCATTGTGTCTTTCCCTATATACAGTTCCTGGCTCAATCTCAGGAAATAGCTACATGCATGATGAATTTACATTTTATTCTTTCTTAAAGATACCTTGACATCATCGAGCTAAGCAAAACAATTCTCTTAGGTAGGCAGAAAAAAAAATGGGTCCATCTCTTACTGTCCAGAGCAATAATTTGTGAATAAAGTTTTTATCCTTTTAAAAATAGGGCATAAATGTTTCACACATTCAATCAGTAGAGTATGGAATTCTAAGAGCGCAATATCGCTTAATATGCATTTTTTTAAATCACGATCTTGAGAATGGCTATTAACTAAGGATTTAGCAGACATTAAGTTATAAAATCCATAAGATTGGAAAATGGTGAAGACAAGCAATGGAAAATTTAGACTGGGTATTTAAAGAAACTGCCGATTAGCAAGGACTATTAGATAATGGAATGGTACTTTTCTTAAGCTCCATAAATTTCAAAAGTAAATTGGAAAACATATTGGAAGAAAATGTTCTACCCTACCAGGGGAATAAATGAAATGGTCTTTTCATCTCCTATTTCTATGAGCTGGTCTGTAAATTAGAAGTATGAAATTTACCTACTCAAACTAAGAACATGGTAAGTCCAATATTAGGCTCAGTCTGAGTTTCACTGGGAAAAGTTCCATTTCCAGATTCTGGGCCAAAAGCTGAATAATACCAATATGGAAATTTGGAGCAAAATCAATTGTTAAAGTCAGATTATGAGATTTTAACTGCCATTCTGAAACTACTTATACAGCCTTTCCGTTATTTCCACTTGCCAGATCAACACCCAAGAGTCATTTTGACATTAAAAAAAAAAAAAAATCCCAATTACATATCCAACTGCTGATTTACAAAGCAAAAGGCAACCTGTGATTTTGGCTTTAAAACCCAGTTTGCCTTAGGGATAGATGCATGAAAGAAATTCTAGCCTACTGTTTAAGGGATAATATTCCCACATTTCCATAACCCATTTAGGGCGGACAGATTTCAGCACTCCAGCTAAAGCGGTATCACTTTATATAAGATGTTTGAATGGAGTAGGCTGTAAGATGGAATGGGCTAACAAACTGCAGAGAGGCAGAGTCTACGGCTGCAGATAGCTCCTCTGCCAACTGCCAAAGGAAAATGGCTTAGAAAATCTAACACATTCTTTTGCAAGAGCGAGGAATGAGAAATTAATAGTAAAATAGTAAACTGTGTGCCTGTCCTTTTACCTCTTACTAGAATTTCTTTGTTATCCTTTGCCTGGGGAAGGTTAACAACTTAACCTAATTCTTCATTCGAGGAATTTTACAGGCTGTCATTTGGTTAATGTCTAACGGGCCGTGCGGGATTCAACAACCCAGCTCTGTGATGACTGGAGCACGCTGCTCCACAGAGGGCCTGGGAAGGAATGTTTGAGTTGGAGAGTAGGTGCTGCTGTTCCAACTGCTTTTCCACCTGCGAAAACAGAACCTTTTGGGGACAGTAGCACTGTAGTTAACAGGGGATCCCAGAAATGAGAAAGGTGTTAAAGTAGCCAGCTCTTCTGTCTGCCAAGGACTTTCTGGCTTTGCTTTTCTTGGCAAAATTTGGAAATATCCCACATCTCTCACCCTGACTCTTTCCCTTCCAGTTTTTCATGGCCGGTTTTGAGGATTGGGGTGACTAGTTGAAAAAGAAAGACAGAATTTTAAGAGGATGTGAGAGTCACACTTCTGGGTTCCCCATATACCTCTAAGCCTCAATAGACTGTTGTGGAAAGTTGGTGGGGGATGCAAGGAGCAATAAAGGGATCAAGTTGCCACCAATTTGACCTCCATATAAAGGCGACAACCCAAAAAAATCTTTGCTGACTAAATCAGATGGAAAATTTCAAAACATTGCAAAATGAAAGTCCAGTTAATATTCAACCATGGAGAATTGAGTACAAAGGGCCTTATGAAAGCATGTTACAAATTACTTCTTTTCTAAAATTTCGAGTAAAAAGCCTAAGTATTTGCACTAACCATTTGTGATACAGCATTTTGTCTCAAACTTAAATTTCAAAAGTATCATGATTATAAGACACACAATTTAACCTTTTTCTTACTTTTATTTTAAATTCTTACTGTAGTAAAATATATGTAGCATAAAATATGTTATTTTAACCATTTTTTTTTAATTGAAGTAACATTAGTTTAAAACAGAATGTGTGATTTAGGGGAACAGGTTCACACCTCCTCAGATATCTGTCACTATACCAAAGCACTAATGGTCCTTTACCATAGGCCATTGGGCTCCCTCTGTTATTATCAGTTCAATGCCATGACATTAATTACAGTCATGATGTTGAACAATCATCAACAATATCTCCAAAACTGTTCTAACACTGCACATAAATTAAAAAAAAAAAAAGTTTTAAAGAATGGTCTTGCCATAAGCTGTGGACAATGCAACATCAAAGTAATCATGATTAGGGCCTCCTTGGTGTTGCAAAGGGTTAAGATGCAACCTATGAAGCTATCTGCAGCCACTACAGCACAAGTTCTATCCCCTACCACAGAGCCACCCACATGGCACAGCCAACCTCTCCTGACTCGCCCACTGCTCCCCCTCAGCAGTGTATTTCAGTCAATCTGCCTGTTCTGTTCCCCAGTCTGTCTCTGGTGAATCTTCTCACTGCCCCCTACACCTCTGGCATGTATCCCAGTTCTTATATGCATAAATAAATAAATCTTTAAAAAAAACAAAGTAATCATGATTAGCACTCATGTATGTGTTTGCAAAAAATGAAATGAATTAGCTTGAAATAATTACTGGAAAAATATAAAATCAATGCCATGTGATCAATAAATCTCCATGATCCATACAGTAGTTTTAATTACTTTCATTTAATCAATCACACGTTGTATAATAAAAATATTAATGAATAAGATTGATGACCTAAAAATCATACTAATAATTAAAAAATAACTCAAACAATAAAGAGAAATAAGCAAAAGCATATGATATCAATGGCTTAAAAGTGTAAAACTTGAAGATGAATTCACAAGGCCAAAAGAATCTAGGCATCGTTAAAACTTAGAAATCAAAAATATTTTAGAAAAATAATTCTAAATTAATCATTAGATTTCAGAGAAATATTAGCTATGCCTTAGAAATGGCTTTCATTTAAGGATTCAGAACATAAGTTTAGAGTTCATGTGAGATGTTATCTCTGTCATTAGTCAAAATTGTCCTGCCTTTCAAAAGGCAAAAGCAAAACATGAAACAAAGATTTACCAGTTTTAGGCACAGCTTCTTATTTCAGTCAACTTTTGCTTATTGACTACTAAATCCAATCAATGGCAATAATAATTTGGAAAATAAATCCCTCCATCAAATCTTAAATCTCGTACATTTCATCTTTGAAGTTTACCCTTTCTTTTCATCACCATGCTCTTCAATGTCATGTGAGATAAGTACATCATTTATTTTAATCCCGTTGAAATGAATGGATGAACTTAAATAACAATTCTAGCCTTTTCCCATATAATGTTGTAATTCACTTTGAAGTGATAGCACTTTTAGGATTAAGATATATACATTTTGGTTCTTTAGTGGTCCTTACATTGTGTACTATATTAATAAGACTTTAAAACAAGACTAAGTCACAGCTGCCTTCTACTACAAGTCTTAGATTTAAACAAAATTCTACTAGCGCAGTCAACCAAGATGAATAACTATTTTGAAGGGAATGAAACTATCATTCAGTAACTACAGACTATGATTTTCTATTTAATCACTTGTGTTAGAGTGACTATCAATAAAATAAGTCTTGAAAATATTTTCATTTATTAACACATTGCTAGCACTAAATGAAAGACATTTGAATTAGTACCACAGAAGAAATGAACAACATTTTAATTCATAACTTAGTTTGATGATTAGTGCATAATGCAATGAATTATCCAACACTTCAACAAATTTAAGGGATTTTCAAGATAGATATTGTTTAAAAGTTACACATAAAAGGAAAGATGCTAGTTATGTATTTGGAATATACGGTAACAGGGCGGTGGCACAGTGGGTTGAACACAGTGCTGTGAAGCTGTCTTCAGCCTCTGCAGTGCAGGTTTGATCCCAGCCTCCCAGTGAGGGTCCCACCTGGCACAGCAGACCTCTCCTGTCTCGCCCGCTGCTCCCCTCAGCAGTGTATTTCTTCAGTCTGCCTGTTCTGCTCCCCACTCTTTCTCCGGTGAATCCTCTCACCCTCCTGCAAATCTGGGCTGTACCCCCCAGTTCTTGTATAAATAAATAAATAAATCTTTAAAAAAAATCTGACAAGAAGTCAACACAATTTAAAAAAATAATAAAATAAATGAATTCTTAATTTCACCCATCAACCTTTTAATAAAAAAAATAGAATATATGGTAACAATGTAATATACACTATCTGTAAAGATGGTTGATTTAGAAATAAATGCAATAACTATATCATGCAATACTTAAATACTAATTTGTTGATTTGCTTTAGACAAAAAATTAATGCTATGTTTTCTACAACTGAAATTGTTCACAGTAAAATGTCAAAGAAGTATATTTCCTAATATAGTACCACCTAATAATCATTCTTAATTTTCAAAATATTGCCTCCTGTATTTTCCTTCTATGTTACTCATTTTTCTATTTCAAAAATAATGCACACCAGGGTATAAAAATTGGTATAAATGAACTGATAATAAAAGAATAATAATGTTTTATAATACATATATTTAAGCCTTTTAATTATAAATAATAAACTTGTATATATCCTTTACAACCATTTTTGTGTTATATCTTTGTCTTTATAGCTTTGTCTCCAAACATTCTTAAACATTAATAGTTTCATTTCCTCCTAATAAAAAAGTAATTGAATGATTACTGAAGAAAATTTGACAGAGGGGGAGTAAAAAGGTAGCAAAATCATCCATGAATTTAACCATTATACTGACACTTTTTTAAAGATTTATTTTTATTTATGCATACAAGAAGCCATAGGGGTGAAGCCAGAGGTGTGGGGGTGAGTGGGGTCACCATAGACAAAGTAGGGAGCAGAACAGACAGATCTAATGAAATACACTGCTGAGGGGAGCAGCAGATGAGACAGAAAGTTCTGCTCACCTTGTGGGTCAGCTCCCTGGCTTGGGATATAACCACAGTGGCTAGTGATAGTTTGATAGCACTGAGTCTTTAACTCCTTCACCACCAAGGGAGTCAATGAAGTTTTATCAATATACTTAGAATCTTAAATAATCCTTTCATTGCCTTAATTAGATGTGAACCTTTCAAATGTGATTCAGAATATCTCAAAGCAGTATCTAAGGACTCACTTAAGGAAGTGTAGTTCCAGCAAGCACAGTGCATTTTCTCTATCGATTCAGGCAGACTGGCAAAGGAGAGTCCTGGAGCCGTCAGTGGCTTTTTTCAGGCTTTAATGTTCTTCCTATGCCAATTGTTGTGGGGCAAGTCCAAAGGTTGACAAGGTAGGGAGGCCGGGAGGCTGGAGGCGGGCAGGCCCTCAGCCCCTGGCGGATCTTTACACACTTTTCTCTTTGGATTCTCTCTGGTGATGTCTCAGGGTCCTTCCACATTCTGCCATAGCCTTCCCACCATACTGTCTCTGAGTAATGCCGCCCTTATATCCCTGACCTCATAGGCAAAGTTGTGCACATTTAGGCATGCCCACACCATATGCCAGGTGTCCACCATCAGGCATGCGTAACCCAAACCTGAGCTCACAATTGCTTCCTGCCATCAGCACAATCAAGACTGCAGGTAATAGCCAGAGAGGCCAGTGTAGTAACAGCCCCAACAATCTTCATTTACCTTAGAGGAAAAAAAGGCAGACATTTTCAGACACTGTCAGAGCAAACATTAGAAATGGAAACTCGTTCTTAGTTTCCAAGATCCTCAATGTCCCAGCACCTTTTCCTACAAATCTTTTCTGACCCTCCCTTTCTACTCACTTAACAGCTCCTTTGTTGTCAAAGCTTATGCCAAGTTTTTCCCAAGTAGTACGTTTTTCTCTACAGTTCTCAGACATCTTCTGACAGCTATTTGAGGTAATGACTCAGGCATAGGGAAACAAGAAAGGGATACAGTTATTAAAATAGTTTGGGAAAGAAACAGGGGGAAGAAACAGGGAGAAGGTACCAAATTTCTGGAACCTCACTACAAGATCAGAAAAGGCTCTAAAACATCACTGACCACTGCAGACAAACTGAGCTACTGCTTTCCAGCATTGTCTGTGAACAGAACTGGTTTGTAACCAGGCTCGATGTATATCTGAGAGATGGCTAAATATCCCCAGCAATTAAAGTGAAACATGTGGGTAGAGGAAACAAAACAAGTTATCTCTGAATGACTTAAATCAGTAGGATAACATGAGAATTAGTGATTGCTCCAGATTTGAGAGACCTAAGTTTGCATAATTTGTGAGACTCATCTGAGAAAAAGAACACAAGACTGCAAATATAAAATCAAACATGAAAATGATCATTGCTCTGGAATCAGAGAAGGAATATCAGCAAAATATTGAAGATTTGGACAATTGTGTACATTTATATTTTTAGATCTCTTTAAAAAATTTACAAAACTATGATTACATAGATATCAATCTGCTATCTGTTCTCCACCTAGGACATTCTACAGCTCCCAGCACTCACAGGCCTGTTCAACTGAAGGGCAGTGAAGCTGAAACTTTGTTAGCTCCATGGCAAATCTGCTTCTGATTCTAATTGTAAAACTTCAGGCAATAGGAACCAGATGGTGAGATCACTTTAGCAGGCCAGCAGGCCTTCCTAATTTCCTTGAAAGTACACCAAATAGAATTCTCACTGAGTACTCAAGGTATAAATAACCTACGAAAATACAGTGGTTTAGTAGAGGAGGGGAACTAAGGGAAGTCTGAGGGACACTTATGAGTGATAACAGAAGCTTATCAGAGCTGGGCACCGAACAGTGTCTTGGATTTCAAGAGAAATGCAGAAAACATTCAAGGTAGGAATAAAAACAGCTATGGAAGAACAGAGCAGCCCAAAGAATAGCAAGAATTTAGGCAGAGTTTAACTTAAAATATATGTGTGTAGTTGTAGACAGTCCCAGAATTTCAGAGGTCTTTGGTGCTATGTGAAGGATTGTAAACTGAATCCAGATGGCATAGAGAACAGCAGAGAATAAAAACGAGGTTTGTTTGGCTTTGTTAATTTGTTTGTGTAAAAAAATTAAGAAGCATTAATGATGTGTTTAGGTCATCCAGAAAATTAGCCATGGAGCAATCAAAAGTTGCCAGAATTTTATTATTGTAACACCCTAGATCACATAGAGAAAATTTTATACACGTGGGAGTGGAAATTGGACTACAGGTTAATGAAGAGGAAAATCAACAGGATTCTGACCATAAAAGTCCTAGACATACAATGCATGTAAACTAATGACACTAATGATGAAGGTTAATGGCGGCATTTATGAAGAGTAGTTAGGCAGTGTAGAGGAGCCGGAATGGACACAGTGCAGGTTTTCTGATCCCATGCAGACCGGGTCAAGGAGGAGTCAGAGTCCTCAGTGGTTTTTTGCAGGTCTTTTATTGGGATCACCAGGTACACAGCAGGCAAGGGTGCTGGGGGGCCAAGAGGCTGGCAGTCCTCCCAGCCCCCAGCAAGTCCCCACTCTATCTGGGCTCTCCGGCCTTCTCTGCTTCTCTCTCAGCCTCTTCCGCTCTTCTCAGCTTCTTGGCTTCTACTGGTGTCCCCGTGACGCCGCCCTTAAAAGCACTGTCTTAGCCCAGGTGAATCCCATCTACCTTGGCCCATACCCTATTCCAGGTGCCCGCCATCAGGCATGCATTCAGGACTGCAATGATCCATCATATATCCTGATGGCAGGAGGGCAGAAAAACCTCACATTTTTCCTTTACCCTACAGTCCACCCCGTCAGGGTTTTCTGCCATATAGTCTTCATGTATACAATTTTCCTTAACAAACATAAACACTGCAGCCATGGCCCACAAAAGCAAATACATCACAATATAACAACAAAATACAACAGAACACAAATAAGTCCAGGCAGGGCCCCAACCTAGTGGCAAAAGACAACTATTGGTACCAGCAGATGAGCCACCAAATCTGCTGCCGAAGGCACTGCTCATACAAGGGAGGGGAATTACTCACGGCATCTACTGTAACACACCAGGAGCCATCAGGCTTCCTGGCCTTCTCTGGCTGTAGTCTCGGCTACAAGCCACACACAGCATCCGCCCCCAGGATGCACTCACTCTGGGATTGGCAATTCTATTCCGTTGGGGGTAATCGCCAACCCTCAGGGTTTCTGTCTGCAGTTGCTCCAACATTCGGCCTTCATAGCCACCAACGTGACTCGCAGACCCCTGCACTCAGGCACATGGGTTGGGGATCCAACCTCCACATTCGGCTTGGGCTCCAGCCCAAGCCACGATCACCACCCATCCCCCAAGGACGGTTCCTCAGCTCCTCACCCTCACTCGACAATGAGCAGGGACTCTGTTGTTCATTTCTAATAGTTAACATAGCAGTTAACACAAAAATGCCTTACCAAACAAATAACAAAGAGTAAGAATTGTGGTAATCTCTGGGGAGGGGTGAATATTGACTGGAAATAGGTTGGAGAAAACTTGGCATAGGAATCAATATATTGAGGGCCTCCCTGGTGGTGCAAGGGGTTAAGGAACAACATATGAAGCTGTCCACAGCCACTACAGCACTATTTGAGTTTGATCCCCAGCCAGGGAGCAACCCACATGGTGCAGCAGACCTCTCCTGACTTGCCCGCTGCTCCCCTAAGCAGTGTATTTCAGCCAGTCTGCCTGTTCTGTTCCCCACTCTGTCTCTGATGAATCCTCTCACCCACCCCCCACACCTCTGGCTTGTACCCCAGTCCTTGTATGCATAAATAAATAAATCTTAAAAAAAAGAAAAGAAATCTGTATCTCAATCTGAATGATGGTTACATCAGTATATTCATGTGTTAACATTTATTGAATGGAACTCTTAAACTTGTACTTATTTATCTTAATAAAAATATTGTATTCCTCAATTATTTAAATAAAAAATGGAAATAAGGCAAAAATCATCTATTAGAAGTCAAGTTACCTGTGTTCCAGGGAAAGCTTATTACTGGAAGAAAACAAGACTGGGTATCTAGAAAGTTGGAAATTTTCTTTTCCTTAGTATAAATCCTAGTTAGCCTGAGTATTTTCAGTTTGTGAAAATCCATCAAACTTTATATTTATAATCCAATCATTATTTTATAGATATTATACCAGACAAGTAAAAAGAGTGAAAATGAGTGAATAAATTTAAAAATATATTAATAAGTTGGGAGATTTCCCATGTGTGATGAGAAAAACTAGTCAGTTTCTTCAAATTATGCTCTCAAATACTATTTCTGAATCAGCCGAAATAAAATTGCAAAATCCACTTTCTTTCTCCACTATACAGCCCATCTGTGTAGATGAAATGTTTGTAAGAACAGACTCACATTAAGTATACATGGTAATCGTACAACTGGTAGTTGTATGATTTTGCACAACCATGAATTACAAATTTCTGCAACACAATTGTTCCAGATGTTATTTTTAACACATGAGTTTTAAGAACACTAGCTGGAATTAACTTTTGGTATAAAGTGTTCTTTCAATTATTTTCTTTCACAGATCTTACAGTCACAAAAAGCTTTACACATTCATCTTGCCTCAGATGAACTATTGTTGAAAACAAGATTTAAATAGAAAGGTAATTTAGATGCTTCTGCTAAAGATGGTCTTAAAACATTCATAGGACTAAAAAAATAGTTTTGCAATTGCCCACTTTCCCTGTAGAGCATTTATCTATGATTTGGACTCTCTTTGGCACTTCTTTGGAAGAGCAGCAGTTATTAATATAGGTATGCATTTAGCAGACACATTTTGAACAGCATAAGTAAAGGAATAAACATTACCACAAATCAAAATATCAACACAATGAGTTTTGTATGCAAAAGGGAGGAAGGAAGCTTCCACTCCCATGAATGGGACTAGCAAGACTTCAGTAAACGAATTGCAATCAAGTCTGTATTGAGGAATAAACACATGGAATAAAATGGGTTCAGACCAGAAGACAAAAACAAGGATTTGGGATTCAATCTATCCTCCCTCACTGTATACCATTTTGATGAACAGCTTAAGTTGCAGGGCTTTTAAACAGGATAATATTTATCATAAACCTTTTTATATTATCACAATGGTATTGCAATTTTAAAGTGCTGAGACTAAATTTTATTTAACAAGAAAGCCTTATCATTTTTCCCGTTTTCTTTTCCATATATGATTTATTTTCCAAACACATATTTCACCCACTTAGGAAGTACTGTTTGTTGAAGGACTGAGGATCAACTTTTTACTTCCTGAGGAGGCAAGATCTGGAAATACATCAGTCACTGGTGTCAATTTGTGACAGTAAAAATTGCCAAAGATATTTGGTAAACTTTCATCACTGTCACAACTGTAAAGTTTACTGAGCAGTTTCAACGCAAATCAATTACAACAGATGGGTGTGTATGCCATTCACAGTTAAATTTTCTATTATTATCAACATTAAATTCAGCCACTTATAACAATAACAAGAACACCACTGACAAAAGAAGACAAACAAGGTGAACATTTATGCCCATTCAGTGAACACATTATGCAGCACCATATGTAGCTGCCTGACACTAGGCCATCTTTATTGTGTGTCTTCATCTCCAAGATGGCAGCTTGTGCTGTGGTGTTCATGTCCATATTTCAGAAGAAAGGAAAAAAGGGGTAGAAATAGGAACCTCATTCCCTCTGAAATTATTTCTTAAATGTTGCGCATGACATTTAGTACTCATTGGTCAAAATGTATTTTAAAAAAATAAATGTAGTCTTTGAGCTAGGTACCAAAGTAGTCAGTTAAAATTCAGTTTCTATCAACAGGAGAAAACTGATATTTACAGTGGACAGAATTTTTTTTCTTCCACTTTAAAAATTTTAAAGAGAGCCCTAGCCTCCTAGAGAAAAAAAAAAAAAAAACAAAAACTAGATATTTTAATCCAATAATTAAGACAAAAGCAATCAGGCTATTTTTTACCATGATGTAAACAAAAGAAATAAAAAAGTACAGTGCATCTTCATTTTTACACAGAATATTTCTAACTTTAATAAATATAAATGTAGAAATATTTCTGTATATGAGAACATCCAAAACTTTAAAAAAAAAAACAACTGTATAATTATGTTTTATTGATGGAGGAGAGCAGAAGAGGGGGTTGATTAATTTCTTTTAAAAGAGAAAAGTTAACTTAGAAATAATTTCATCCCACTCCTAAATCAGAACTAATGCTCTCAGTTGGGAGTTATGCTGTCATATTTGAGAACCACTGATTTGAACATACTATTTCTGGAAATGATTTCTTTTTAGTAATTACTAACAGTTTATGAAAAGATCTGCAATTTTATTTTTCCAAGTGTTCAAGTAATCTTAACTCATCAAAATGCTAAAATCTTTTATATCAAAGTTGGCTGAGACTTACTCATGTAAATGACCTGCCTGCCTGTTGCCTGGCAGCTGGTTCCTCTTTGCACAGATCTCTAGCCTCCACCTCACCCCAAACCCTGGCACTAATCTGGCCTCTAAGCATGAATCCATAGCTCATTGTCCAACTTACAGCTCTACTCTGACCTGGAAACCAGGCTCTATTGCAGGCCGCTCAATTTGCCTAATGGCAGACATTTCCCATACCAGGAGCTTAAGGAATCAATCTACTGCATACCAGACCGTTTCTGTCAAGACTGTGAATGAATCTTCCATTAACAGAAACTCAGTACATCATCATGAAGCTCTTTGTTTGAACACCATTAATTTATTTAGTAAACAAACATTGAAAGCTGACTACAAGTCAGCATGATGCCAGGCACTGGTGCTGAAAGCATCAGTAACAGTTACCTGGCCTGCCCTCTAGTGGGAGAGACAATTATAATTGTTGAAATAATACTCCTTATGTAGAATTATATTTTAACCTTTAGGAATATTCATCCATTGTTTTTAAGTCTCAGCTGCACAGACACATGGAATTAATTGCATGCAGACTTCCACAAATCCACCCTCCATTCTGAAATATTTTGTGTAGAATTATATGATATTCTCCAACCTTTAATGAATCCCCTAAATGGCAAATAATCTTCAGTCAAAATCATACACACATTATTTTCTTTTCTTCTCCAACCTCATAAAGTCCTCTTTTAAGTCTTAGGTGAAATGGTTTTAAGTTTCTTCACTCTCATTTGGGATGAGTTCCAATTTGAAAGTATACTTTATAAAATACAGCATTGAGAAATGAATAAAGAACAGGAAAATGTTCTAGTATTTCTTACCACTACTTAATAAAATTGCTTCACCTAAAGTAGCATATCACAATTTTTAACTTAAAAAAAAAGCTCTAAATCAATATAAGAGCTTTTCTGATTACTTTTGAACTAACATTGACTTTAAGCTTTGCAAGTTCTGGTCTCTTAACCTTTGTGACTTCCTTAGACTTATCCCATCTGTGAAGCAGTTCAGTTCAGGGATTAATATGTTACTGGGTAGGGTGAAAAGGACCCCAAGACCCCTAAACCTGCCTGCTCTAAGTAGGTTCAGCCATCTGCCACATAAAGACAAAACATACTCTAGTTCGTAAGATCTATAATGGAAAGGAACTTGAATACAATTAGAGTACAATAAAGAAAAGGAAAGGGAAAGAATATTGTTTCCAAATCAAACACCCAATGATATTGTAGTTACTCCATTCCCTTGTGGGTAAATGTCCAGCCAAACAGTTGGCCCAAAGCAGGGCCACTAAGGCCCAAAAACCTGCCACAAATCTAAGACAACTTGTGGTGGAGACTCATAGGAAAGGGGCAGAAGGGGCCATGCAGGTCTGGAGGGAAAAAAAAAAAATCAAAATCAAGATAAAGGCTACCATTGTTAACCTCCCCATGCATCTCTCACCCACGTCTGTTTCAAACATCTCCTTCCATGTCCCCCAAGCCCTGGAACAAGTCCAAGGACGAAAAACAATCACGGCTTCTTCACATGTCTCTCTGTTCATGTGCCTCTTCCAGGTCTCCTTACTTCCTCTATTTCTCTTGCTTTCTTCTTTCAATCTTCTCCTCCCTGCTCAGCTCCAACCTTCCTTGGGTGGGGCAGGAAACCTGGAAACTACCCTAAATTTGGGGACCACCCTGAGCAAATCTACCATCAACATTTAGCTCTTATCCTTTTCCCCATCTGCTTATTATATGAACTTGAGAAAATGACTTTAAGACTCTGAATCTTGTTATTATAAAATCACAAAGAATGGGCCTCACCTGGTCGCACAGGCAGTTAAGCGCCACGCTGTGACGCTGTCCACAGCCTCTGCAGCACCTGTTCAATCCCGGCTGGTGGGGGAGGGTCCCACATGGTGAGGCCCACCACTCCTGTTGCTCCCACTGCTCCCCTCAGCAGTGCATTTCATCAGTCTGCCTGTTCTGTTCCCTGCCCTGTCTCTGGTGAATCCTCTCACCCTCCCACACTTCTGGCCTGTACCCCTGTTCTTGTATAAATAAATAAATCTTTAAAAAAAATAAAATAGGGGCCTCCCCGGTGGCGCAGCGGTTGAGCGCTGGCTTGCGAAGCTGCCCGCGGCCTCTGTGGCGCCGGTTCGATCCCCGGCTGCTCCCCGGCCACCGGAGGAGGGTCCCACATGGCGCGCAGACCTCTCCTACCGCCCGCTGCTCCCCTCAGCGGTGTGCTTCGGTCCTTCTGCCTGCTCTGCTCCCCGCTCTGGCTCTGGTGAATTCTCTCACCCTCCCGCGCTTCTGACTGTGCCCAGTGCATGTATAAATGAAAACAAACGAATAAAGAAAGAAAACATGCCTCTAAAAAAAAAAAAAAAAAAAAAAAAAAAAATAAAATAAAGGGCCTCCCCAGTGGCGCAGCTGTTGAGCACTGGGTTGAAAAGCTGCCTGCAGCCTCTGCAGCACTGGTTTGATCCCCGGCCACAGGGTGAGGGTCCTACATGACGCGCAGACCTCTCCTGCCAGCTGCTGCTACCCTCAGCAGTGTACTTCGTCAATCCTGCCTGTTCTGCTCTCCGCTCTGGCTCTGGTGAAGTCTCTCACCCTCCCGCGCTTCTGACTGTACCCAGTGCTTGTATAAATAAATTAATTAATATTTTTTAAATAAAATAAAATATAAAATCACGATGAATGGGCCTCCCCTGGTGGCGCAGGTGGTTGAGCGCCACAGTGTGAGACTCTCTGCAGCCTCTGCAGCACAGGTTCGATCCCAGCAGACTGGCAAGTGTCCCACATAGAGCAGCAGACCTCTCCTGTCACGCCCGCTGCTCCCCTCAGCAGTGTATTTCGTCAGTCTGCCTGTTCTGTTCCCCACTCTGTCTCGAGTGAATCCTCTCACCCTCCCTCATATCTGGCCTGTACCCCGGTTCTTGTGTAAATGAATAAATAAATCTTTAAAAAATAAAATAAAATCATGAAGAAAATGACCTTTACTCCTTAGGGTTTGTGAAGGTGATATCAGTCATTATATATAAAGTAAAATGACTGTCACAGAGTAAGGACTTGATATATGTAAAACATGAGAATGACTCTTTTTTTCTTAGTTATGAGTGATACACATATAGGGATCATTCATCAAAAATAGACTGTGATCTTAAAATTATCTAATATAGCCCTGACATTCAATAAAAGCTTTCATTAACACCCAAGCAAGCTACATTTTCTATTAGGTGCTATTTTAATGTAAAAATTAATTAAGTTATCCTAATCTGAAATTGAACATTTAGAGAAGAATGTGACATACATAGAAACAGGTCAGAGAGGACTAGATACACCTGCCATCCTAGCACATTCCATTCCATTCTGTGAAGAGTGCTCCTCACAGCGTGCAGTGAGCACTCAATAACTGTTGGTTGATGGATGGATACAGGTTCCATACCCAGATATATTCTGTGCAAATAGATATGTTGATTTTGTTTAAGCACAATATTTTGGTTTAGGTTTTTTAAATTAATTTCTTTCTTCTGGGGTAGGTAGATTTACATCCACTTGCCATTTCTATTTCTTGAAATTTAAGGGGTGATAAAAAAAAAAAAACACCACTACTGTATCCTAGAAGTAATCTCTAGAAAACTTATAATATGAAGTTAAATTTGTATTTATATAATATTACACAAACTTTTAAAATAATGTTGAGATGGAATAAATGGTTTGAAAGATATACAACAAAATATTAAAAATTGATAATCCCTGGTTGGTGAGATAATGAGTTTGTTGATATACAGAAAGAGATATATGAGTATCTTTATTTTTTAAAAAGATTTATTTATTTATCCATACATACGAGAACCAGGGTACAGGCCAGATTCACGGGAGGGAGAGAGGATTCACAGAGAAAGTGTGGGGAACAGAACCGGCAGACTGACAAAATACGCTGGTGAGGGGAGCAGCGGGCAGACAGGAGAGGTCTGCCACACCATGTGGGACCCTCGCCTACCCACCAAGATCAAACTGGCACTGCAGAGGCAGCGGACAGCTTCACAGTGCTGCATTCAATGCATTTACCTGCCTGAGCCACCAGGGAAGGCCCCTATATGAGTATCTTTAATAGGAGAAAGGAAACAGATGAATTATGGAGGTCTGGGAATATGGATTATGGGAAATTATAAAGTATATGAAAACTACACACTGACTAATAAGAGGGATTAGAATAATAATAAAATATAATTTTACTATTATGATATCTAGTTCTCACATTTTGGGCAAGAAATAGCTATAATTTATATTTTATTAAGAAATCACATTTACCAATGGACTGATTGAAGGATAATGATTTCAATTTATTTGTCCAAAAATTAGGTAAAAATATGGAATGAGGGGCCTTCCTGGTGGCCGCAAGGGGTTAAGCACAGTACTATGAGGCGATCCCAGCCTCTGTAGCACCAGTACAATCCCCGGCCAGCCAGGGAGCGGCCTATGTGGTGCAGCAGACCTTGCCTGACTCACCAGCCACTCCCCTCAACAGTGTATTTCAGTCAGTCTGCCTGTTCTGTTCCCCAGTCTGTATCTGGTGAATCCCCTCACCCCCAAATCTCTGACCTGTGCCCCAGCTCATGTATGCATGAATAAATAAATCTTAAAAAATATATATATAGAATGAATCTTGTCACAACTTTTAAAAAATAAGTATAGACTGTACTTAAACACATCAATCTTAACAATGTTTTACAATAGAAAACAAACCTAAATTAACCTTTGAACTATATATACATGGCCTTGATTTATAAACATAACGATGCATTTTCTACATCTAAGATCTTTGCTCTTAAAAATAAAAATCAGGATAAATACTTGTAGAATTAATGAGAATTAATTACTTTTATTGCTTTTGTTAATAATTTCTCTCTGAATTCAATAGGTAGAAAGATACATACATACACATACATATTTACACCTACATGCATACCTATATACATAGAGACATCAATGATAAATGGATAGACAGGCAGATTCATTGATGATAGATAGATAGATAGATAGATAGATAGATAGATAGATAGATAGGCCAACATTGGCATAAATATGTAACCTTAACTAAAATTATTCCTTTATTTCCACTGATGGAAATAAAATTTTTCTCTCAATTCCCAAAATATAAAATCAAAATCTTAATCATATAACATCTACATTTCTTTTGGAGTGTAGGTATTTATTTAAACATTTTATTATACTATTTCTACTGTTAGTTGTGATAGTTCATTATTTGTGTCTTATTTAATATTCTTTAAGAGTAGACTCAAATAAATTTTAAGATTTACAATGCAAACAATATAACACTAAAAGTGTTCCCCAAAGTTCTGAGAATAGTTTGTGGACTTCATCAACATTTACTGCTTTAATAAAAATATTTTGTATTTTTTGAAACTTCCCCACTTCATTGAAAAGCTTCTCATATGAATGATTTGTGATCTTTTATCTATTTTCAATCTTTCCCTATGAATATGATGCTTTTCGCCCTTATAATTGATCTATCATCCTCCCTCTGTGCATTCAGGATGTGTGGAGGGAGGACTTGTATATCAAGGAAAGGGTTTCATCTTTCTGAACATTCACCACACTAAGTTCTGGTTTGTTTTTAATTTTATTTATTTTTGTGTAGAAAAACTGGAGTGTAGGCCAGAAGTGCAGAGGGTGAGAGGATTCGCCAGAAATAGAGCAGGGAGCAGAACAGGCAGATCTGCTGCAATACACTGCTGAGGAGAGCAGCAGGCGAGACAGGAGAGGTCTGCTGTGCTATGTGGGTCACCTCCCTGACTGGGAATTGAACTCAGGCCTTAAGGGGTGATAGCACTGAGACTTAACTCCAAGACATCAGTGAGGCCCTACCACACTAAATTTTATAGTGAAGTCTCTTCTTAGATTTTGTAGAGTTGTAGTTTTTTCTTTTTAGTAATAATACAATAAAACCATCAAAATATATTAGACCAAATTTGATTTCAGATTTTTTTTCCTAAAGCAGAAAATTCTCAAGTTGCTTAGTGAAGTGCTAAATGCTTTATATTGACAGACTGTTGCTGTTCAGCAGTCTATATTTGCAGCCTGCAAAAGCAAAAGCCACAGTTGAATCTTCTTTGTTGTTCGCAGTATTTTAAATTACAAATGATGTTGATTTTAATCATCTTTGCTCTATTCACTCACCAAGCTGGATGCTGCACAAGTCAGCTCTCAGATTCAGTATAAAATACTTTTTTATTGCATAGCACTTTACACCTTCAAAATATTTTGTGGGCATTAGCTAGTCAAAATTCACCAAGAAAGACAAAGTTAAAAAAAAAAAAAATCCCTTGATGTACTGGCAGGTATGTGTAAAAAAGAGCTTAGTGAAAGGATTTTCTTACAGATTCAATTTGAAGGCAAGACATTTATGTAGTTGATTGTTTTTAGTCAATAGAATATATTTCAGGAAGTAATTGTCAGATCTTCTCTTCCCATTATAACAGAGCAAATAATTTCAATTTCAGTGCTCATATAAATTACAAAAGTGATAACATTATTAATGACAGTAAAATTTATGTCACACAAAAATGTGATATATTGAATGCACCTTTGCATACTTTACAAAGTAAATGTTTTGTGATAAGTTGATTTTCAGAGAAAAGATATGTATAAGTTACTGCTTCTCCTTTCTGCAATGTAAGTAGCAGCAAATCCACATTGTATGGATGCAGGTAAGATTAAATTCTTCCAAATAAGGATTAATTCACATTAACTATATGAATATATATATATATATATATATATCACAGCAGGAGACAAACTAATGTATTATTTAAAGAGTGGTACTCAAGAAAGAGGTTAAACACATCTGATAATAAGTTTGGAAGTAAGGGGGGGGGATCCACTTAGGATATGATTTTTGTAGACCCAAGTATAACTTTTTGCATAAAATGTAACTTAACAAAATATTCTTTCCCTATTCTCAAGTGTCTGAAATTCATATTTCTGGATAGACTACTTGTGGCGCAGCAGTTGAGCGCCAGACTGCGAAGCTGCCTGCAGCCTCTGCAGCACCGGTTCGATCCCCGGCCGCTGGCGAGGGTCCCCCATGCCGCGACAGACCTCTCCTACTGCACCCGCTGCTCTCCTTAGAGGTGTATCTCGTCAGTCTGCCTGTTCTGTTCCCTGCTCTGGCTCTGATGAATTCTCTCACTTTCCAGAGCTTCTGACTATACCCAGTGCTTGTATAAATAAACAAATAAACAAATAAATAAATAAATAAATATTTTTTAAAAAGATGTAAACACTGTTAGAAAAATAGTACATTGATCTGTAAAATCGTAGCACCATCAAGCAACATTATTTGCTTGACACATTTGAATGGGTGTCTAGTAATCATCTAAGCTATGGATAGAAAGTTTGCCACTAAGGAAGGCTGCTTACCCAAAACCCAGCTATATCTTAATTAACTTGTTATAGTTATGGCATAATTTCTATTTTATCACTTTGATATATAACTTGATGGAATATTGCACTGACATAATAAAGTGTTAAACAGCAGGAAAATATTATAAGCCAAAGAGATAGCCTATTTTAACAACTCACTGTCAGGAAAATTTTCTTCACATTAAACCTAAATCTCTGCATCAATAACTAAGTACATTTCAGGCCATTCTCGGTTATTCTCAGTTATTTTAGTGTTTGGTTGATTTCTTCTTTTTCTATGGCTAGAATTTTAAATTTTTGAAGTGCTTTTTAACCACACGTACTAGTTTTTCCTAGTTATAGCTAAAATGTAATACTTTTTTCCCACTTTTTACAGATCGTGGTATCAGAGCACATTGATATTAGGAGGCTTGTAGTAGGTTACATTGCAAATTAAAAACCCAGCAGGGAAAGGGTTACAGAGCACCTGAGTTTCCAGACTGCTGCTTAGTCAACTGATCCTTGGGACTATCATGGTACAATGAATTAAGCTAGAAAATAAAATAATAAAAAAATATAGATTATTAAAGTTGTGATTTCTTTTTCCATGGATTGGTATAAATACCCCATGATGTAGTGCTTGTAATCAAACTTCTAGGTAGACTTAGAGTCTGATTAATCTACTCCCATCTTTCTCATACTTTTGCACCCATTTACATGAGAACATAAAATATATTAGGAATGAAGGGCTATATTTGAAGCCCATAATGAACATGCTGTGTTGCCTGACTTCTAAGGGCAATAAATGGGGCATTTTTCAGAGGAATGTCTGAACAACTTAGCTCAACTTCTTTTTCCCAGCTCTGTAACTTCTCAATCTGTCTTTATGATTGAGATTGGGGAAAGGGAATATATTAAAGACTTGGAATTTGAGCTTTGAAGACTAGAACAATCAAGAGTTCTTGAACTTGCCCCTACATAACTAATCTGGAGTGGAAGAATACTCCCTTTGGATTAGGAAATAGGAAACAGCAGGGATCTCAGTAATACCAACATTTATATATATATATTTGGATACTCAAGATTTGTATAATCTGAGAAATTTCAGTAATCCAAAGATCCTTCATTCAATAAGATCCCTTAAATATCTATGTGTCAAGATATGAGGTAGGCGATTAGGAGAAAACATGATATTGTTCAGGAGTAACAACCTAATTCTGTCTGGATTGTCAGAAAAGCTTTCACAGAAGAAATGATATATCATGTTGAGACTTGGGACAACTAGTAAGAGTTAACCAGTTGAGAGCTTGGACAGGGGAGTTTTTAGGTATGGGAAGCAGTAAATACAAAGACACTGAGGCAGAAAAGGCCTTCAGAATAGACACTGGAGGAACAGAAAGGTAATAAATCTGTCCAGGGAGACAAAGAGAGCACAGGGAAGTTTGAGATGTAGAAAGACCAGCTCATTCCAGTCTTTTTAGGTAAAGGTGAGTATTTTTTTCCTTTTTATTCTAAATGTCACAAAAAAACTTTTCTATGTTTTAAGAGAGAAGAAGTATGACTTTATTTGCATTTTTTAAAAGATTGCTCAGGTTTCTGCATACATTTATCTGTTATTTGTGTTCTTTTCAGGTTAATTTGAAGTTTTTTTTTTTAGCTCCCACAAAGACACAAATCCTCTCTTATAAGGAACGTTAGGCTATTGGGAGAGTCAAGTAATTGAATGATGTCAATTTCCTTGCGTTTCCATTTAAATTTAGCCTCCAACTGAAATAAACCAACTGGTATGCTTGTGAAACTCAAATTATGCTATCATCAGTTAAGCTGAATGAAAAGAAATTAGACATGGAAGTAATAGACGGCTCATTTTAAAATGGCATCCTTTATAGAAAAATCATTATATGAGACAATTAAGAGGGGAAATGATTTGAAGATGCATTTTAAAAAGCACTTTAACAAAAGAATAATCTTACAAAAGTATAAAAAACCTCAGAAACAGTGAAAAGGCTAACCTAGGAAGTGAAAGGCTAACCTATCTTACATAATAAACTGTAAGATAGAATGCAGAAATATGGAATTCAGAAATATGAAGCATGGTTTGTGTGATCAAACCAGTTATAATGCTGAGTAATAATATAAAACTTCAAATAATTTATCATCAAAATTGTACTTTATTTTATATTGTGCCTTCTTAGTTACATCACATGAGTAACCTCATAAAAGTGGAATTAAATATTTAATAACAAGAAAACGATCACTCCTTCAGGTGAATGCTGTGACTTTTTTTAATACACTCAAATTTCAGACTTTTAAATTAATACTAAAAATGTCAACCCCTAAATTTTATTTTATGTAGACTGTATTTTAATATTTACGAGGCTTAAATAAAATGTTTCTGCCTAGGAAAATAGTTTTTTAAGCAAAAAATGATGAAATAGAAATTCATTATGATAAAGTGATTGATATTTGTCTCTTAATTTAAAAAAAAAAACAACTGGAAACCAAGTATGATGATAATAATCTATTTTAAATGACACTTAAAAACAACATAAAGTCAGATTGAATTCTGATGCCTGGCTCTAAAATTTAGACCAAAATTGCCTCATTATTGTACTGATTTACTAAATAATTCTAATCAGAAATAGTCACTCATCAGAAAAATTAGAATTTCCCTAGGGAAGAATTCCCATTACAGAATGTTGTCCTTATATTTCTAAATTATTTACAATATTGTAAACCAGTGTTATCTCAATTTAAAAAAAAAAAAAAAAGTGTCCATCAAACTCTGTAGTTAAGCTTCTGTCTATTGTCCTGCTATTGACTTAAGCCCCGTCTACCCTTCAGTATGACTCCAGGCAAAGAGAAATTCTGCCAAGTTTTTCTAATATCTCTCTACACAGTGCTTTTTTCCTCATGTCAATCTGCCACTTCTTGATATTACTTTGGAATTGAGAAAAATAATAGGTCGTGAGGAAGCACTTATACCCATGTCCTACCTGGGGATTCAGGCACATTCCCTTGGGCTCAGCCTGGGAAGTGCAGAGTGAAGATTCCTTCCTCATCATGTCCCCAACACTATATAATTAACTTTGCCTGCATTTTCCCTGACCTTACTGTTATGGGGCAGGAAAAGGGACACACCAGAATCCACAAACCTGCCCACTCTAAATAGGTTCTGCTGTCTACTGCATTAAGACAAAATATATAAGAAGTTCAATGGAAGGAAACTTTAATATAATTAGTGTGCAACAAAGAAAAGACAAAGTAAAGGCTTTTCAAATGAAGCATTTGAAGTTACCCATCTCCTCGTGGGTAAAAGCCCAGCCAAACAGGGTTGGCCAAAAGCAAAGCCACTGAGATCCAAAAGCCTGCTACAATCTGAAACACCTTCAGGCAGGGACCCATAGAGAAGAGTCCAAAACAGCCAGACAGTCTGGAAGGAAGAGAACAAAATCAAAATCCAGATAAAAGTAGCTATTGTTAACCTCCCCATGGGTATCTCACCCACATCAATTTCAACCAGTCCAAGACCAAGAAGCCAGTGCGCTTCTTCACATGTTTCTCTGCTCCATGAACCTCCTCCATATCTCCTATGGCTCTCCATCATCTTCTTTCCTTTTCCAGTCTCTTCTCCAGTTTGTTTTGCTCCCTGTTCAGCTCCACCCTCTTCTGGGTGGGGAAGGAAACCTGGAACCTCCTCTTTCCCTGGGGACCACCCTGTTACAATGTCTTTCAAAAATCTACTTTATTTTCAAGTAAGAAACTTAGTCTGCTAAATCTATTATCAAAATAATTTATTTGGGGGCCTCCATAATGGCTCAGGGGGTTAAGGTGCAGCACTATGAAGCAATCCACAGCCACTGCAGCACAAGTTTGATCCCCGGGCAGGGAGCTACCCACATGGCACAGCAGACCTCTCTGACTCACCTGCTGCTCCCCTCAGCAGTGTATTTCAGTAGATCCACCCATTCTGTTCCCCACTCTATCTCTGGCAAATCCTCTTACCCCCCCATACCTCTGGCCTATACCCCAATTCTTTCATGCATACATAAATACATCTTTAAAAAATAATTTACTTATTAATCCTCATGATACTCAGTGACAGAAACATAATTCTCAACAATGTAGGCCTTTTTTAACTTTATCCAGGGTTGCTTTTGGTTTTCAGGGATTACATTCTGCCAGAGCTGGGACAGGTCACATAAACAGGCACTGCAGTGATACTGAGCTCCATGAATCTGTTATAGGACAGCCCCGATATTGAATGGGTTGCCTGGCTGTGGGTCCTCACCCACGCGCTTAAAAGGGACTTATTAATACTCCACTACAGGCACACACAAAAGGTTAATAAAAGGTTTATTTACAAGGGAAAAGAAATAAGGAAAATGTACAACTCAGGGAGAAAATAGGGAAATAAAGCCTTTAATGCGTCCTACCCGATCCGCCAACCTGGAAACCCAAAGTCACTCTCAGAGCTGGCCGGACGCTGCTAGCTGGTGGAGAGCCAAAATGGGGGACCCCTCCAAAGCCCACGTGTCTGCCTTTATACCAACTTGGCTGCTTAACCCCACCCTCAGGTCCCAGCCACCTTCCCTTTGGTGGTGATGGGATTTGGAGTTCCCAGTGTCTTTGGCTTTGGCCTGGGGTCGGGGTGGAGTCCACAAAGCCTGTATGGAATTAGCGTTAGGACATCCTGTTCCCCCTAACAAATTTACAACTATCCACACCCATAGGTGGAGCTAATTCATCCCTTTTTCCAACTACATGACCTCCTCAGAAACCCCTCTCACTCATTTACTAACATCAGTAGGTCTATTTATTAGTTGGTAACCCTCACTGGGGTGCATGAAACTTGGCTCCATCGGTTTCCCAAAGACTAAACACACCTCACTGTCATTTCTCTGGAATCTGATGCTATCTGAGTTTTGATTAGAAATGGAAAGACAGATCATCTATGAACTCAAATTGCTCTGAAATATCAGTGCTTTCCCCAGGCAGGCCCAAGGAGATTCACCCTATTTAAATATCTACCTACCAGTTGTCTTTGTTCTTTTTTTTTTTTAATTTTGTAACACAATTCTATTTCTCTTACTTCTATTATATCTTCCTTATATCTATGTTCTCTGGTCTCAACCCTTCCCTGATACAAAGACTCTGAATGTTTTACTATCTGAAGAATCTTTCTTTAAGGGAAGGAAAACATTTATGTACAGAAAGAGAGGGAATGAGAAAGATAATAATTTAAAAGTACGATGCCATCAAATAACTATTCTCCCCATCATCCAGTGTCTTCTGATTTCTCCCATTCAAAATCAAAATTTATTGCATATCAAAATTAATTAATCCTTTTATTTTCTTTACCATGTCTTGCTTTGGAGATGTTCACGGTTTCAAAAATTTGGTTTACACAAAACATTATGAAATGGTTTGGAGAATATACACTACTTAGATAATCTGCCTCACTATCAGTCCTCTAATATTAAGGAATAAATGCATGTCATATATAATAAAAGACATCTTAAGTGGGTGGTAACATTGAAGGTCTTTGTAAATTGCAAGGTTAGATATAAGTATTCATTATATTATTATAATCTTAGCTCCTCAAAGAAATACTTCCTCAGACATCTTAAAGGCAATATCATTGTCAGTTAAATGGGATAAGAAACATTTACCTGTTTGGATAAAATGAAAAATCGCAAAACACTTCCATTTTGCTCCATGTCAACTATATGGATTTGCAAGTTGTCCTGATTGCTACCTCAGCAATAGAAACTATAATAAAATGTCCTATATTTCTCAGCTTTCAGCATGTAATAAAATTCATATGTTATTTTTCTTTAGCTACTGTTGCTCTCCCAACTGTCTCATAAAATACTTGGTTTCAGTTATTTTGTATCCTTTGTATTGCCATCCTATCCTGTGAACCAGCCACATGGAATGTCATTCCAATTGGTATGTTTTTAACATTTGGAAAAGTACAGGGTAGTGACAGGAGAGCTGGAGTTCAAAGCCCTGAAGAAGCAGGGGTTTTCACCTTCATTTCCAACACTGCATCTGAATTGAAGACTTGACTCATCACTGCTATTTCGGGCCTGAGTCTCTCTTGATTATATGATAAAGTGCAGAGAACTGGAAGTAGACACAGCAGGCCATTGATGTTAAGCCCATCCTTGTTAAAAACAATAGCTTCATAACTTAAATGTGCACTTAGCTTTCCATGGGTATCATTTATCTACTAATCAATTGCTAAAGCCTCAAGAAATGCAAGGAAATTGAGTTGGCCTTAGCACAAATTCTCTCCTTTCACAACACAGAGCTAGCAAAAATCCATTAGGCAACTGTGGTTTTGGAGTGGAAGTAGTCAGATTACATTGAAATATCAGGAAATGACAACAATTTTTGATGAGATACAGAAATTCATCAGATGGATAAAAAGGAGTAACATTGTGTAATCTAGGCTACTTAAAAAAATCTGTCCATATTATTTATATGCTGTACTAGAATTTCATACAAACTCTTTGTTGTATTCACTTTTAGGTTACCATATTTCAAAAATGAAAACTCCCTGCACAAATTTATGTTACCATGTGCAACATGTGAAGGTACCCATCTCCTCATGTCATCACTAATGCTTAATATGATCAAACTTTAAAACTGTTTGCCGATCTCATGTATTAAAACATGTTTTATTATTGTTACCATTTGCGTTTCTCAGATCACAAGACAGATTAAATGTCTTTCTATTTTGATTAACCATTCATAGTTTCTCTTTCATGAATTTTGTGTATTTTGCCCATTTTTTGTGTATTTTGCCCACTATTATTTATAGGAGTACTTAGTGTAGTCTACACATTAAACTCCTTTCTGTTATGATGCTATAAAAAAATGAAAACTTTTCTTTTCACTTTCATTTTAGAATGTAAAATATCAGAGCCTAGTCTAAAGCTTTTATCTTTATAGAAAACCAGTAAATCTGCCTTTACAGCAGAAACAAGGGATCTGGCCCTCAAATAATGTGTTCATATACTTAAATGACTAAAAGGTACTTTCCAAGTGCCAAAAAGTTGAGGACATTATTTTGAAAACTCTTAGAGATATAAATAATTTTTCAGAAAGTCTATAATTATTCTCTGACAACTTCTGCCTTTGGAAAGGATAATTTCAATATGCTGTTATGATAGAGCTCAAACAAATAGTTCTTGTTGCATTTAAAATTTAATGTAACTTTTCATCATTACATTAACAGATTTTTATTTTTATTTTACACTATCTCTTTCATTTTTATATTTTACTTTCTTGAAAAAATTCATATGTGTAGTGATATTTAAACAAATATTTATGCCAAAATGTGCAGTTAGTCTGTAACATATTTTCAAGAGGTTTTAAAATTCCAGGCTAGCCTCAATATATTCAGTAAAATGTCAGAAACATTTGCTCATTGTTATTCACTCATATAGAAAAAGAATAAAGCAACTCTAAACCTAATACATATGCAATATGTTTGTTCCTTGATGCTAATGGGCAATCATAACCAGACATTTGGTTCTGTTACTTAATGTTCTATGTATCTGGCAAAGCTACTGTCTCCTGAATGAGCTTTAGATCTGACAGTAATTTTATTTTCAGGTTTAGTCATATGATACCTTCCTATAGGAATAGGTTCTATCACAGGAGCAAATTATTCAAATCCAATTTAGCAGACTCAATAATCCTCAGTTTTATCTTGGGCATTTTGTATTTCTTTCCCTTCACCTAGTGGCTATGTAACAATTCAATTACCTGAGTTCTTCATCCAGAAAGTACAGTTGATTTCTGATAATTCTTATTCTGTTTGATTTCTTATTTTCTCCTATTTTAACACATGCCAGTTGGTGTTGACTGAGCTAAAAATCTTGAAATAAGCCTAGCACTGTGTCAGTATGTAGGTTAAAAAATGAAAAAAATAAAATAAAATGCATACTTGAAATGGAAGCAAGATTAGTGGTGACATTTCTTGTCAGGAGGGCATTTTTTGTTTGTTTATGCAAAGAAAATAAAACAAACTCAGTGCTGCTGAAGGAAAGAGAGATATGGCATAAAATGAAAGATGAAAAAGCAGAGGGTGAGTGTAAGGAATCACACTAGGATCACATAAAATCAGCTGGCAAGAAAAAAACAGTTCTACGAACTTCAGAATGTGAGACCTCAATGAGCAGATCAGGGAGATAAGAGAGATGTTCTGAAATTAAAAAAACCAAACAAAACAAAAAACTATAACATAAGCAACTTCAAGGCAGTTTTAAGAAGCAATTCTGCAAGAGTCTTTGGAGATTATCAGAAATTTTAGGGAGTTACAATAATGAGAAACTTGTAAGGGTAAAAGTTTACAATTTATTTCACAAAAGAGAGTCACCTCTCAGAATCTGTCTATACGATCACTGGAATTAGAATCCTTTTCTATGGGAGCAAGGAGCGTCTCCCATTCAAATTTGAGTTCATCTTTCCAGCATTTGTTTAAATATTTTTGTTTGTTAAGATATGCTAATAGACATATATCTAAACATAGATATAAGCAATGCAACTCAAAATTCAAAGATAGTAGGGGAAAATTGATTTAATGTTGGAATTTTATGAAAATTAATGGTTGCCTGAAATAGTATAGCAATTAAATTTGAAAATTAATTCCCACAGGTGTTCTAGGTATATTACTTATATCTATAAATAACAAATTTATTAAAGAGTTACTTGCTAATTTATTCATTACAAGGGGTAAATTTAGACAAATAAGGTAGATATATCTATATATGGAGAGGAGGTGTGAGTAAACTCCTTTTGTCAATATGACTAAATGAATTAGATAAATAAATTTCTTTTTAATATGTGACGAGTCCACAGATCCTTTTAAAGATTCTCTTTAGGAACCTGCAAGTTACATGATAGAATATATGTAACTAACATTTTGGGAACTTGTCTGCCTTGATTTCTACTCGTGTACTATATAAAGCATCTAAATAATCTTCTTTAAAAAAAGAACACTGTAGATTTAGATACAAAATTATAGTTAATAAACATCACCAACAACTATTAAATCCTTACCAAAAGGAAGATGCTTTTATTGTCTCCATTTGCAGATGACAGATCATAAGACTGGGAAGTTTTCACTTTCACTTCCCTTTTATGTCTAGATTTCAACTAGATTGTATGAAGTACTTCTACATATCAATTTAAATGCTACCTAGAAAAATGATCAAAACATTGAGATAGATAATTCCCAGAAAAATATTTAAAAAGATTAGCACTATCAGTAGTCAAGGAAATAGACATTAAAATGATAATGTAATAATTAGCAGAATATAATTATAATTGATTATATCTGGTTTGGCACCGGTGGAGAAAAGAGATCATTTATATGTTGTTGATAGAGGAGGCTACTGTGACAGGAGTGCCATTCAAAAGTGAGCATGACAGTGAGCCATTAATTCTGCTTTAAGAAACATGTCTATTAGAAATCCTCATTTGTGTACCAGGCATATGAAAAATTAAGTTCATTGGAACTTAATGTGTTAGCAAAATGTGGACAAACTTCTCAACAATGAGGGAATTGTGAATAATATTATGTCATATAGCTACTATGGAAGACTATAAAATAATTAAAAAGAATAAGATAATTTGAAGAGATCTTCAAGACACACATAAGTGAATTTAAAAAGTAAGTGGTAGTAAATAGACTAGGAAATTGCATTATTATTACATCAGCACAAGGAAATAGAATTTGCTACTGAGAACTTAAAAGCGCTTTAGCCTGTATTAATCCTATATACTTCTGAGTTCTAGAATAATTTGCAAAGTGAATCTGTATTACTCAAGTTACTAAAAATAATATTAGTAATAAATTCTTTATGGATACAACATTTCTTTCTAGGAGTTTTGGACTCAATCTTACATCTAAAATTGTTTGAATTTGTATATCTTACTTTGTATCTATGCCTAAAATGACTTAATGAAGTTAAAAATACTAAAAATAACAAAATAAACCCAATTATATTAAAAATAACAGTCATTTAGGATCACAGAACTTTGATCAAAGAACAATGTGTACTGTGTATATGTTCAGAGGTACAGATGTTGGTATTTAGTTAAACCGAGACTATTGGAGAAAACACATATTAAAAAGAGTGCTTATTCTGGGCCTCCCCGGTGGCGCAGCGGTTGAGCGCTGGGTTGCAAAGCTGCCCGCGGCCTCTGCGGCGCCGGTTCAATCCCCAGCTGCTCCCTGGCCACCGGAGGAGGGTCCCACATGGGCGCAGACCTCTCCTGCCGCCCGCTGCTCCCCTCAGCAGTGTACTTTTGTCCTTCTGCCTGTTCTGCTACCCGCTCTGGCTCTGGTGAATTCTCTCACCCTCCTGTGCTTCTGACTGTACCCAGTGCATGTACAAACAAACAAACAAACAAACAATTAAATAAATAAATACATGCCTCTTTAAAAAAAAAAAAGAAAACATTAAAAAAAAAAAAACAGTGCTTATTCTTTTTAATGTAACTCAAAACAAAGCAGTTATGTTACAATCCAATAACAAAAATTAAGACTTGCCTACTGAAAATTAGCTTTTACCTCTCAAAGAACAATATCATAAAATAAATTTTATAAACAGGAAAAAAGGTATTGGAATTTTTTGGAAATCAATAATGAAATTTTACTGCATCCCTGTAGTCAAAATAGACTTTGTAAAACTAAAAGAGAAAGCTGTTATGTGCAAAGACTTCAGGGTTGACTTGCAGCTTGTAATTATTTTATGAGTGTTCAGAGACAAAGTAATTATAATAAACAGAAGCTATATCATTGTGTGATTTTATTTTATATTTTGATTGATGTGACACTGGTTTACAACACTGATATAATAAGGAGGTATAGGATCACACTTCTTCAGATGTGTGTTACCACCCTACACCCACAACCAAGTCATCCTTAGTCCTCCACCATTTTTGTGTCATTTTAGACAAAAACTACAAAAATCACTCATAAAGCTGAGTAAGTATTTTTGACTTAAATTGCTTAGGATAAAAAGGCTATGTTAAATAATTAAGATCAAGAAACAATGAGATATAAGATGCACACATACAATCAAAGAAATATATTTTAAAGGTACAGGTTTATTAATTACATTAAATTGAACAAAAAATGACTTTCACTTGTTACTCTAATATTTACCTGGGAAATTTTACAGAAAATAATCTAACTCATAAGCAGTACCATGGTTTGAAAGTTAATATGCAAGTATAATTTTATCGGTGAAATAGGAAATGTTTACTTTAGAAAGTGACTGTTAGCTCAGAAAGAAGAAAAAAGAGGAAGAAAAGAGAAAGGGAAAACACAGTAGAATATGATTTAGATTGAAGGTTATAGCAGCTGTGCAAATAAAGAAAATGGTGCAATCAACAGTTCACAAACTTCTGATGTTTCATTGAAAAAACTCTATGTAAATAGTTTGATGTTCAAACCCTGTAAAAAATAATACCAAAAAAAAAATAATAATGCAAGCAAGAAGCTATAAAGTGTGATGAATCGTGCAGTCACTTTTCCTCCAGTAGATACAGGACATGAACAAGCTGATTTTTGTATTAAAAAAATAACTGTCGGGCCTCCCTGGTGGCACAGAGGGTTGAGCACAGCACTGTGAGGCTGTCTGTGGCCTTTGCAGCATGAGTTAGATCCCCGGCCTGCTGGGGAGCAACCCACATGGCACAGCAGACCTCTCCTGTCTCACCCACTGCTCCCCTCAGCAGTGGATTTTGGTACATCTGCCTGTTCTGCTCCCCGTTCTCTCTGGTGAATCTTCTCACCCCCTGCAATTCTGGCTGTACCTCACTTCTACAAAAAAAATAATAAAAAATAAGTAAAAATAAATAAATAAAAATTAGTTTAAAAAATAACTTTCAATATTAATGATTTTTCAAAATAACAATAAACTGACAGCTTTGGTGGAAAACTATTAGTAAAGACTGTAAGGGCAATATGTACTGCTGGATCATGAATACTGTGCAAATGACAATCCTGTGGCCCAAGTGTTAGCCTCAATGCAAAATCAAGACTCCAATGACTCCAATTGCAGAAATTTCTCTCACCTTAAGATTTTTTTTTAATAAAATAAAGTAACAAAAGTTAATGGCCTGCCAGATGTTCACCACAGGGAGTTTGCTTCACGGAAATTGAAGAAGGAACTTAATTTTGAATTTATGGGAACATTTCCCCCCAATTTTTTCTCGTTTGTCCCATGTTGCTTTTCAGTTTTGTTGACCAATGCCAGGAGCGCCACGTTGAGACTCTTTCAGTGCTTTCATCTCTGCATTGGAACAAGATGTGTTTAGCTTTCCCTTATTTCTTTTTCTCACCAGGATACAGCTAGAAGTAGTAATGAAATAATCTGAAGCTGACAATTGCTCTGACAACTTTTGATTAACTCAAAAGAAATTGAATCAAATGAATCAATAACATCTTAAAGCATAGTGAGCTACTCATGCTGTAGCACTCTGTGAAATAAGTCACTTTATTTTTTCATCTTCCATACTTTGGGCCCGCATGCACGCGTACTGCTCAGTTCTAAAGTTTTCCTAAAAATCAAATGAAGTTGAATCATAGCACTTGGGTGGTCTCCAAGATTATATAAAGATGTAATGGTAGAAGAAATAACTTTTTCAAAATAGTCTAAATTGGCCTTAAGGACCTGTGTGTTTGCCTTGGGAGAAAGAGAAAAGGAGACGAAAAAAGGGGAGTTGAGAATGAAAAAAGAGTAAAACAGTTTTTCCTCAAATTATAAACCATGTTTATTAATTACTTAAGGCGTAGATTTAGCACCCATCTATATGTGTAATTCCATGCAAATGCTAGATTAAGTCTATATTGTATTCATGAGTTCCCAAACTTTGATTATGATTTGAGATAATCTAAAAACCTGTTGAAGTGGAGTGACAGATTCCTGCCCTAGAAAATGTATATTTTGCTAGAAATGTAAGTTTCAGAAAATATTTCTTCAGATGGCAATAGACATTTGACTTGTAAAATACTGCCTTAGTTTTTTATGAGCAGAAAAAAAAGTCTTATAAGATTTTATCTAACAATCATGGGTGGTTTTCTCTTCCTTGATAGCAACAATAGTCAAACTATAATTTTAAAAATGTATTTTAAAATATATTTTGTAATACATTTTATGACAGTATTGTATTGTTTACTGAAAGAGAAAAGATAAATCTAACAAATATTTTTGTAAATATATAATTGAAAGAATAAGTGTGCAAATGGATATACCCCAAATCTATGGAGACTCAAATTCTCTAAGCTGGAATTAAAAAATATAATCCTACTTAAAAATGACTAATTTATTTGGCAATGTACAATTTACAACCAATTCTTGGTTAACTTAAAACCAAAGTTAGGTAAAGAGACATAGTTGTAGGAAATGCAATGTTGCTTATATTTCTCCACTGGGACATAGTGGTCTAATGTGCTCATTCTCATTCCCTGATAATGAAAGGTCAGTATCAGATGTTCAGTATCAATCATTGAAATAAAAAACAAGTAAAATAAGGGCTTCCCTGGTGGCGCAAGGGGTAAAGACAGCTATCACCAGCCACTGCAGCACTAATTTGATCTCTGACCAGGGAGGGACACACATGGCGCAGCAGACCTCTGCTGTCTCTCCCGCTGCTCCCCTCTGCAGTGTATTTCAGTAGATCTGTCCGTTCTGCTCCCCACTCTGTCTCTGGTGAATCCTCTCACCTCCCCCGCACCTCTGGCCTAACCCCAGTTCTCGTATGCATAAATAAATAAATCTTTTAAAAAAAATAAGTAAAATAAAGAACACATAGTTCACCTAATTGTTTACTTTTAAGGTGATGTTTCCCAAGACTCAGTCACCTGTATAATACAGTCATAATGTTGGCAAGTCAAAAGTTTTGTTAAGTCAGAGTACCAGGAAATTTGTTTGCTTGAATCAGTTCATAGTTACTATAAGTATTTTACGGTCACCATGAAATACCTCCTTGATATTGTGATTTTAAAATATTTTCCCAGGACACCTCTTAAGTTGAACTGTTATTTTGCTCTTCATTGCTGAGTTAACATTGTGCCCTTTCTTTCATTACCATATATATTTCTACATTATCACTGGGAATTAATAACTTGGATGACATTTTATGCCAAGAAAACTGTGGCCTTCTTGTGTACTTGTTCTGGTAATGGATCTGGAACTTTCATGTACATTAGTGATAAGTTTATGTGAAATCATAGCTAAACCAGAAACAAAAATGCTATCAATCACAAATTTTATTTGTGTATTTCCATTTCAGTAGGAAAGCAAAATGCTTATTCACATGATAAAGTTATTTATATTGAACTTTGTTCACATTTAAGTAATAAATAAGCTTGAATGAGAATATAATATATGCAAATTCCTTTACTTCCTGTTATACTGTGGACACAGCAAAACAATTGCTAATTCTGGAAGGACAAATGAAAGCACTGAAAGAGTCAACATGGCGCTCCTGGCATTGTTCAACAAATTTACACAACTAATCATGTGATACAACTCCATGAAGTCAATACTATTAACTGTCCATCTATAGACAACAAAGCTAAGGTTTAGAGAAATTATGTTACTCATTCCCATCCAGTTAAAAAAGGAATAATTCTCGGGCCTCCCCGGTGGCGCAGCGGTTGAGCGCTGGGTTGCGAAGCTGCCCGCGGCCTCTGTGGCGCCGGTTCGATCCCCGGCTGCTCCCCGGCCACCAGAGGAGGGTCCCACATGGCGCGCAGACCTCTCCTGCCGCCCGCTGCTCCCCTCAGCAGTGTACTTCGGTCCTTCTGCCTGCTCTGCTCCCTGCTCTGGCTCTGGTGAATTCTCTCACCCTCCTGCGCTTCTGACTGTACCCAGTGCTTGCATAAATAAATAAATAAACAAATAAATCTTTAAAAAAAAAAAAAAAAAGGAATAATTCTCAAAATAGACTCCTACCCACTAAGCTTTACTTTGTGAGCAAATCCTCAAGAATGGTGGGCAGAGCCGAGAACTGCCTGCTCTAAACCTGACATCCCATTGAAATTTTAAACTCAATCACCTAAATTGCTGTGAATGCTGTCAGTATTCAAAAACACCACCACAGGAAGTGTTTATTTTAATAGTTAAGCTTTGGAAACTCTCCAAAAAATATTGGAATTACATTTTTTTATTTTCCATGAAAATAGTGATATGTATCTTCTGTTTTTATATGCCTCTTTGATATTTCTACAGTTTCAGAATCCCAGCTAAATGATACAAGCAAATAATAAAAACATCATACAAAACAAAAATTTAAATAAAAATGAGAAATTCAAAACTAGAGGAAAGGGGAGAAATGATAGAAAATATCTGAAGGCATGAATGAAGTTAGTATAGTAAAGCCTTATCAACTTTGACTTTGGCAATCATGCTTTTTGTTGTCCAAGAATGGTTATATGCATAAACACTTTAAACAGCACATGCATATTTTTTCATAGAGTAGCTCCAATCCCCTTAAGCAAAAAAGTTAACTGAATTACTACTTCCTCACTTTTCTGGATCATTTGCATGAATCTAGGGGATAAAGCATCTTTTTAAACTTTATGTCCTCATTATGGGATAGAACAGTAAAAATACATGAACTTCAGAACACTGATAATTTGTGAACTTGCCAAGCAGTTTGACTGAGACTTCCTAAAAATGCAAAGGAAAATGTAAGTGTATGATAAGTTTAAGTCAGTAAGGAATGGTTTGGAAACACAAAAAAGAAATGCACGTGACATAGTATAAAACTTTCAGGAGAATATGTTTTAGCCGACTATACTACTTCAGCAATATTTTTAGAACTAAGTGATTCCAAAGAAAAGCTACATAGGGGTGTGTATGTGTGTACATGTATGTGTGTGTGTGTGTGTGTGTGTGTGTGTGTGTCTAGTTCTTTGGTCTCAATGAGATGCATAAATTTAACGTGGATTTTTAATTCAGATTAATCCACCAAAGTTTGATTAAAATAGAAATTTTTACATTTATACTAGAATTTCATTTACTGTGGTCCAATTTTTTTTAAAAAAACATGACATACAATTCTTTTTTGTTTTATCTTGGTCTAATCAACTATATTTCTACTCCACAATTTATTTTTCACTAATTAAATACCTACTATTGGCAATGAAGCACTGTGCAGAAAACAATGACACAGTGTGCTTAGTACATGCAGGACATGAATTTGGACCCAAGATTTTCAGAATGCAATTGATTCAGTGATTCACAGTATCCAGGAGATAATAATAAACCACTGCCAGTCAGGACATTCTTTCTCTCCCAATTTTGATTTTTCATCCAGACTCAAAGTATGTAGAATCATCTCCCATGTCTCCCCACTTCAGCTCCCATATTTAATAATCAAGTCCCGTAGTTCCACTGTCATGGATCTTTCAAATCAATTTATCCCTTTCTATTCTCATTGCCACAACCATATTTCAGACTTGCATTACCACAATCTGTTCTGTCACAATACAGGCTTCATGCTAATCAATCCTGAAAATGCCATCAGGTTAATCTTCATAAAATGCAATTTTGGACGTGTCACTCACCTGCTCAAAAGTTTTCAACAGCTCCCCAAAGCCTAGAGAATATAGTATATACTTTGTAACTTAGGGTTTTTTAGTATTCCCAATATGTAATTATTGGTGAATGTTTAGATTTTTTTATTAGGAGGTGGGACCATTTTTTTAACTTTGTGCATTTAAAGTTACTGAATAAAAATTTGCACACAGAGCTATGTTCACTCCCATAGATTCTGTCATTACTCATATATCTATTTTTCTCAATCCATCTTACACTTAACTATAGGACGATTATGCTTTCTCATTTTTTTTTTAAGATTGATTTATTTATTTATACAAGCACTGGGTACAGTCAGAAGCGCGGCAGGGTGAGAGAATTCACCAGAGCCAGATGGGGAGCAGAGCAGGCAGAAGGAACGAAGTACACTGCTGAGGGGAGCAGCGGGCGGCAGGAGAAGTCTGCGCGCCAAGTGGGACCCTCCTCTGGTGGCCGGGGAGCAGCCAGGGATCGAACTGACGCTGCAGAGGCTGCGAGCAACTTCGCAACCCAGCGTTCAACCGCTGTGCCATGGGGGAGGCCCTATGCTTTCTCATTTTTTAATTTCCTTTTGACTGAACATTTGTTACTTCAGAAACTTTTCTATCATTTTTTTTTTAAATTAAATGTCAGAGATTTTCTCAGACGTAGCCACTACTATTTATTTTACATTACTGATAGGAGAAACAGAAAAAAGGATTCTTTCCAATACTGATATGTGCTTCATAAAATCCATGAGAACAGAGACTCACCCCTAATCTTTAGTCCTCATCTGTCTACCTTTACCTCCTTCTTCAATATCTCAGTAACATTGCATGAGACCAACAAATGTATCTGCTAACTTCTGAATGTCCAGACTTAGAGAAATAAGTTAGATTAGAAAAATAAGTGTCAAATGATATTTAATAATTAGAAAAAGAAGTGTCAAGTGATATTTTCAAAGACCATATTTGTCTAAACTAATGTTTTTCTTTTGCTGTGAGTCATTCTGATGCATTAAGAGTCCACCTATTCTGCGTTTGTTTATCAATGCTGTCTCTCTCTGCACAGAGAATGATTACAGACGAATCTCCACGAGGGTAATTTAGATGGAAGATCACTTAGCAAACCACTTGTGTTCAATTCAGTACTAAAAATACTATTGGGATCCTTTAAATTGTTAAATATCACTAAGAATAATAATAACTAATCTCTTTTAGTGCATACGCTCCTGAGCACATACACTTGAATTTTTTTCCAATTATAATTCAAGAATATTTCAGTTCCCTTTATTCAGAACCATTATTCAGGCTCTTCTGGAAATGTTTTATTCAGGTTGCACATCTCTCCTCCACAATCTTTGATTTAGAATTTAGCTCTCTAATAGTGAGTGGAAATTGGGGTCTGAAAGAGAAAAACACCCTTTTCTTAAATGATGAATGCTTCAGGCACACATTTTAATCAGAAAAAAAAATGAAAACCTGAAACATTTTTCTAAACTGCTAAAATCCTTGAGCTTTGAAAACAAAGGAAAAAGGCAAACTTATAATATGATTGAACTATTTTTTAACTATCCATGATCATGAGACTGTGAAGAGGAAGATCAAAAAAATAAGCTGAAAATATTTTAATTATATTATCTATACAAATGTGCAACCGGAGTAGACATGCACTTCGCACATATGTGTAAAACAAAATTATCATTTTTCCTTATTTTTTGTGGCAGTGTTTGTCTTTATTGTTGTCGCTGTTGGTAATACAGATAATAAAAGGTCTGATCACCGTAGGACAGCCATGCTCAATCTTCCCCCTAGGCTGTAGTTTACTGTTCTGTTCAGACCTAAGGACTGTTGGGGCAGCCTCTTAAGCTTTGTAATGAGATCTGAACAAAACATCTTTCAAAATAAATCAGCCCTAAATGTCCCCAGTGCAGAGAGTTGGGGCAACTCACTGTGGACCTTTCCCATTTTTAACTGGAACACGCTATTGGTTTTTTGACTCTTTTGTAAGCCCAAGTCTAACATCCAGCTACTTGAACATTCTTGGAAAAGAAATAACAAAAATATTCAGCCCTGGAATATCTGAATGCTGTCAGTTCAGAGTGCTTTCAGGATCCAGTTGAGACAACGGGGACCTCAGAGCTGAATGTTTGTTGCTGATGGAGGAGTGGAAGGACATAATGGACACAGAAGCAATGCCACTGAAAGTGGCTCCATTGCAAATCTGCCAGCCCCATAATGACCCGGGAAACAGGAATGCATTTAGAACCACCCTATTTTTAAATGACCACCATTTCAAGAGCTGTTAAGTATTAAACAGGTGTGTGCTATTCGTGATTGTATTTGGGTCGCCCAACTTAGTGGTGTCAGTAGAACTAATGACTGAGACAGATAAAGTGGCATACTTCCTGCATGGATTAAGATTCTGTATGAAAGCCAAAATAAAGCGCTGCACACCTGCCACATTTGAGAAAACAGTCATAATTCCTAAGATGCTTATCTGAATTTTCTGGTCTTAAATTCTCAAATGGATTGTCACAAAAAGATTTCAGATAGTTTTAGGTTATAGAAAATCACAGACACTTCTTGGGGCATGTATCAGTTCTGAATCTTTTACTTAGACTAGTTTCGAAATTACATTTGCTCTGACTCCTGTACTGTGATCTGCTAAGCTCACTGACATGTATTAATTACTGAAACAAAACAATGGCCTATAATGAATAAAACATTGATTCAAAAACGAATCCCTCATTCCAATGCTCTATACTTGCTAGTAAAATTTAAAAATATATGCACAATCTCTCTTTGACAGATGAAATAAAAACTTGCAAAATATTTTGAAGTTTCCCCTCAGAACTTTAAACTACTTTGTAAACATTATTTTTCCTCCTTATTTCTCTACTATAAAAGTTTAACAGTAATTGAATGCTGAATAGCTCAATAATTGGAAAAAAAAAACCTCCTATGCAGGGTGTTCTGCTATGGGTTATACAAGTGTAAAAAGATAATACACTGGTCCATATCATCAAAAAATCTATCATATGAGTGTTACATGTACAGGAAAATACAAGTACAATATATAGAGAGTTAAGTGTCATATAAAAGATAAAAATGAGGGGTGCAATGAAAAAAATTAAAATGAAAAAATTAAGGGCATGTTAAGAAATATCGTAGATGAAGTAAAGAATTTCAACAGATAAAAATGAAGCCTTTTACAATAATGTTTTAAGTAATATTAAGAGACAGCATAAAATGAGGTCATCTTTATAGAATTGCTAGGGTCTCAATTTACCTGAAACAAAAGGTACAGAAGAGAAAGTACTGATTAAAATGCAAAGGACAATAGGAATAAGATCTTAGAAGCCTTTAAGCCATATTAATGAATATGAAATTTATTTTGTACTTAACATGAATATTTTATAAACTCATTTTGTTGTTTTACTTCACAAGTAGTACAAAACAGTGTAGCATTACAAAATAGAACATAAAAATTCAAGTATCTCATGATGGGTTGCATTTTAGTATATGTAATCTTAAAAGAAATATTTATAAAACTAAGACCATACTAAAAATCATGTTATCTGTGTTTCAAATTACTTATGAGTGTATAATTAATATAAAATGAAAGGCCTTGTGATGTGGAAGAAAAAGATAAATAAAACTTCCAAGCCAGAGTGTGATGCTCCAAATTTCACCCCCTGCCATCCTGAGCTAGAAATGGGAGAGGAGCAGAGCTGGTAAGAAGACTTGGAAAGGAGAGCAGATGACTGGGTTTCCTTTGCTGCCAGTGGGACTCCTTTCCAGTCTCTCCTTCTGCCTTTGTTCTCTTGTGAGCCTGCAGCTCCTGTTTGCCCTCAGGCCTGGGTGACTGACCTGCTCCTCTTCCTCTGGTGCCTCCCACTTTTCTGCCCAGCAAGCTAGCCACCCGCTAGCCACATTCCAGGTTTGGCTTGTAACCTTGTCTCTGCTCAGCAGATACTACCCGAGGGAGGACAGGTGGCATCTGCCTTTCCAATAAATTTTCTTTTCTTTCTCTCTCTCTCTCCATGCTCCCTTTTCCTCATTCCCTGTGTAAATAAGACTCCCATTTTTTGTTTGTTTCTCTCCATGTGCCTGCCTTTGGGTCATGTTGTCCAGCATTTTTTTTTTAATCTCTACTAAAATCATTGTTTCGACCTGTTAAGAATTTTTTTAAGGTTTTACATACATATATTACATCATTTTTAATTTTTGCATAATGTATGCATTTCCATCTTGATTATAGTCCCCATAAAATTCCCACCACCCTTGTTTTGATCCTATTCCCTCCTCCCCCCACCCCCTGCAGTGTGTCTCTGGTTTATGGTTGCTTGTTGATTGTGATTTTGACTTTATTATAATTAGTCTTTTTCCTGATCCCTTATTTGGGTTTTCTAAATTCCTGCTATGAGGGAGACCATCCATAATTTTTCTTTTTCTTTCTGGCTTATTTCACTGAGCATGATCCTTTCCAGCTTCATCCATGTTGCTGCAAATGGCATAAGTTTATCTATTTTGATTGCTGAGCCGAGTAATACTCCATTGTGTATATATACCACATCTTCTTGATCCAGTCATCTATTGTATGGCATTTGTGTTGTTTCAATAGCTTGCCTATTGTAAATAGTGCTGCAATAAACATAGCAGTGCAGGTGTCCTTTTGAATTAATGTTTTTGTGTCCTTTGTGTACATACCTGAGAATGGAATTGCCCAATCATATGGAAGCTCCATTTTAAGTAGATTGCGGAACCTCCAGACAGCTTTCCATAGTGGTTGGACCAGTTTGCACTCCCACCTGCAGTGTAGGAGAGTTCCTTTTTCTCAACATCCTTGCCAACATTTGTTGTTGCTAGTTTTTTAAATATGTGCCATTCCCACTGGTGTGAGATGGTATCTCATTGTAGTTTTGATTTGTATTTCCCTGATTTCAAGTCTTAAACAAATGGGTGAGAATCCACTAAAGAGGTCATCCCCTTTCCCCTGGGTTTGCCCCACTTCACTTATATTACACATACTTTAATTCATATGTTTCTTTTAAATAACTGCATATATTTTAATTTATTGGATTTACCTTAATACATGTAAGCATTTCTCCTTACTTACACATTTATAATGGTTTGTCTTATTGTTGCAAACAAGTATGGCAAAAGTAATTATGTAATAAGTATTTACCATGTGCTAGATATGTTCCTGATAACTGGAAGAAAGCCAAAGAAAGCATAACTCCCTACTCCCATGGAACTCCACATGTTGGAATTAAACATTTTGGTACACCTTTAATATTGATTTGCTTATTATCTTTACAATAAATTCTAGAAGCAAAATTTCAAAACCAAAAAATTCAGTATTCTTAAAGGTATTGATGCACACTCACAAACAATATATGAGACTATTTCTCCTATACCTATGATAATAAGGAGTATTACCAAGCTTTTTGGCCTGTATCACAAACTAATCAGTTTTTATAATATATGTGTTTCCTTGCTAGTGTATTTGAACATTTTAATTTCTGCTTATTGTCATTCTCTTGTATATGTAAAATGTTTTTGACATAAATATTTTCATTTTTATTTCCTGTGACATTTTACTATAAGAAAAAATGCTTAATTAGACACATATTTTTCAAATAAGTGCTTAATTGGGCATAAATATATTTTTTAAAATTTTTATTTATTTATTTATTTATTTATTTATTTAATTTATTTATTTATACAAGCACTGGGTACAGTCAGAAGCGTGGGAAGGTGAGAGAATTCACCTAAGCCAGAGCGGGGAGCAGAACAGGAAGACTGATGAAGTACACTGCTGAGGGGAGCAGCAGGCATGGCAGAAGAGGTCTGTCATGCCATGTGGGACCCTCGTCTGGTGCCTCAACTGCTGCGCCACCATGTTTAAACATATTTTTCAAATATGGTCCTCAGTTATTTTTTTACATTTTGTGGACATTTTTGCTAAAGAGGCTTATTATGATTTAAGCACTGATTTTATGTTTTAAAGTAACTAATGCCAATAGTTGCACAATTTACTCATATTGTCCTTTAATGTTAAAAAATACTCTTTACATTTGAGCCATCAACCAGTTTATGCTATGTGATTGTAGGGTAGTAAAAAAGAATCAGGCTTTTCCACCCGCCCACCATTAGATTAAATGCATGCCTGATAGAGGACACCTGGAGTAGGGTTTGGGCATGCATGGGAGGGCCACTTGAGCCATGAGATCAGACAAATAAAGTCAGAGTGGCAGAAGACAGCGTGGTGTGGAGTGGTGTGGTGTGGAGTGGCATGGTGTGGAGTGGCATGGTGTGGAGTGGCATGGTGTGGAGGACAGCGGAGTATGGTGGAGAACATGAAAGCAGCTAAAACACCAACATGGCTGCTTGAACCCATGATGAACCTACCCGGCATGGGATGGCTGCATTACAGTGATGTAGATGTCCAATTTATTTTTTAAGGAGGTGAGTATCCTATTTCCATACTATTAATTGAATAATCCATCTTTTCCCCTCAGCGATTCATTCTGAAACAGAAAGTTCTCTATGAAGGTAATCTTCTCAAAGATATAAGGTGCAAAACTTTCAAAAATAGTTCATTAAAACAATTTTCCCATATGATCACCTAAATACTTCAGGAAATCTTGCTAGGATAAAGATAGTAGCTGCTAATTCTTATGGATGTAAAAAAACTCAGACACTTTTTCCATGTAAAAATTGATGATTTCAAAAGTTACTATCTGTTGTTTTTTTAACATTTTTTTAAAGATTTATTTATTCATTTATACAAGAACTGGGGTATAGGCCAGATGCATGGGATGATGAGAGGATTCACCAGAGACGGAGCGGGTAACAGAACAGGCAGACTGATGAAATAAACTGCTGAGAGGAGCAGCGGACACAACAGGAGAGGTCTGTGGGACCCTTGCTGCCTGGCACCGGTGCTGCAGAGGCTGTGGACAGTTTCACAGTGCAGCACTCAACCGCCTGCGCCACCAGAGGAGGCCCTTTTTAACATTTATTTACTTATTTATTTTGCATACAAGATGTGGTGTGTAGTTCAGAAGTGCGCTGGTGAGAGAATTCACAAGGGACAGAGTGGGGAGCAGAGCAAGGGGATTTACTGAAATACACTGTAAAGGGAGCAGCAGGTAAGATGGGAGAGGTCTGTTGTGCCATTTTGGTTAGCTTCCTGGCCAGGCATGGAACTCAGGCCAGCGTGGAGATAGCGCTGAGACTTACCCCTTAGCCACCAGGGAGGAATGGTTCTTTATTTTAAACGTCTTACTTTCTAATATCCCTATATTTTCTTATTTTCTGATAGGAACACATTGTCAAAATCTTTAAACGGACTGTAACTAGAGAATCTAACTGCTAACATGTAAGATTTTAACCTATAGTTTAAAACTCAAGCCATCTGCATAAATCCTTCATATTCCCATTACAGAGAAACTTGAGCAGATGAGTAATACAGCTAAATCACCTTCTTGGAGAAGTCATTAAAAGTAGGACCATCAGGTTTTACATTAACAGAAAGTAAAATAATTCCTGGTAGGAAATGTAATTAAAACCTAGTTGAGAAAATCAAGGTTTGACATCTTTCCTTTTTGTAACATCCAAATTATAAGCCTATTTATTTGTCTTCTCCAAGATTTTGCTGTAATGATTTTCAAATTGTGCTGTTTTACAAATTCAAATTGCTGCATTGAAATTACTGAATCTAGTTCAGAAGCCCTATTGTACCAGGGCTATATATCAGCCTATGCCTCCCATTTGCCATTAAAATCTCTACAAATTAAACAAGTGTGTCTGATTCAAGTGAATCCAATTTCTAGGGTGTGTTGAGAAATATTTACATAGGAACTAAAATACTAAGACATGTTATATTAACTAAGAGTTTCATAATGCAGTTATTTAATAAAAATTTTTAGCATTCCTAGCCACTAGGAATATAGCAATATATGGAAAACTGACATAATGTTAAATAAACTGGCACTTTCATTTTGAATAGACTATGGTAGTTTTAAAACAGAACATTTATGGGGCCATGCAGAAAGAATACTAGTAGTTGTGGAGTGACCAATGGAATTGCTGTCTTTAGATTTCATGCACCTCAAGAATAAAATGAGAGAAATCCTTAACAGAGAAAACAGTCCATATTAAGGTCAAAAAATGAAAGAAGGAGTTGTATCATGTTTGAAGAAATAAGTGGAAATTTAGAATGACCAGAATGTAGAATTCTTTTTTTTAAAGATTGATTGATTGATTGATTGATTGATTTATACAAGCACTGGGTACAGTCAAAAGCGTGGGAGAGTGAGAGAACTCACCAGAGCCAGAGCGGGGGGCAGAACAGGTAGACTGACAAAATACACTGCTAAGGGGAGCAGCGGGCGCAGCAGGAGAGGTCTGTCGCACCATGTGGGACCCTCGCCAGTGGCCGGGGATGGAACCGGCACTGCAGAGGCTGTGGGCAGCTTCACAGCCCAGCACTCAACTGCTGTGCCACCAGGGGAGGCCCCAAAATGTAGAATTCTAATGAATAACAAGGAGACAAGTTCTAGAGAGGTAATCCAGAGATCAAAGCGGTGCTTTCCAAGTAAACAGGGGTCATTCCATAATGATCCACTAAGCCATGTAAAAGTGTCTGGATTCTACCAAGAGAATGTGTAAGAGCAGATGAACATGTTGAGCAGGAGAATGAGTTTAGCCTTTCCTTTAAAAAGACAACTCTTGACTACAACATGTAGAACCTATGAGGAGAGAAGTCGAGTCATGGAAATGATTTAAATTTCACACTTGGTTTGTGTTCATTTCTAAGGAAAGTTTCAAGTCAGTATTAAGCAACCAGAACTTTCTTGCTAAACATTGATTACTCTGAGAATTGTCTAGTTAAAACACAACGTCTTAATTGTTATACTTAATAATTGCACTGCTTGTAATCTAAGTTGCGAACTATCTGAGGTTTAACACTCAAAGAATTGATTAAATTGGTTAGCTCCTCTCTTGGATGGAAGCAATAACCTTCAATAGAATGTTAACTACCTCTGAGAATTATGTCTAACTCAGACTTTCACTGCCATAGGCAGAAGTAATTGATTTTAGGTTGGGTGAACTGGTTCTTAATACATATGCCCACAGGAAGGATGCTATTTTAATAAGATGCTTCTATAAGCAACATTCTATATTAAAATGGAAGATCTTCCCTTTTTCTTCATAGCAAAAACTAAAGAGGTCCTGTTTTCCCTTAAGTTCATGTTAAACAACTGTGATGAAATGTAATACTGAGTCAGTAGTCTGCAAAATATCCATGCCAATTCAGGTATGTTTTGTTGTTTTTAGCTGTTGCTTTCCTAGAAAAATACATCTATGTTTAACAATCTTGAACGCAACTAATTAGATATCTAAATCTACTTGAATTGGTGCTTCAGCAGTTGTTCTCTTGATTTCACAATCCATTGTTTGCTCAGCTCCCATTATGCCACAGCTAAAATAAAAGCATTCAAATTGGCTATTGACCAATGAATGGGTAGAAGCCTCAAGCCTGGTTGGAGGAAGATAAGAATGGATAGTGGCCAGATAGTCAGGGAAAGTTCCAGGACCTTGTGTGTGCCCAAGATTTCTCCTCACCTCCCCTTGGATGTTGCCCCTGCACCTAGCTCTCCTATTATTCAGACTCTATCTGGAACAAGCTGAAGAACATCCTCTGGCAAGGTCACTTGACCTCTACTTAAGCTGTCCTCTATCTGCACCTCCTAGTTTGCAATTCTCTGGCTCTATTGCTGTGGCTTCCCTGAAACCTTGACTTAGAGTAGAGATGTCTCCTATAGAAAATTCCAGCAGACATCAGCATCCAGGCAAAGTCAATCCGAACAAACCCAGTTACTGGGAAGAATCCAGGCTGCAGAAGCCCTTGGATGGACTAAGAGGTAAGGTTTACAGGAACATTTTTGAGTGTCCTGAGGACAAGGTCCAGCCCATATATGTGTCATTATCCAGCACAAACTCTAAATAATGTATTGCATTGGGGCATGTTCCACTATGTATTTTCCTCACTTAACTATATACTGTCTTAATCACATACTCCCAGATTGTCTTTCCTACAAATGTACATGCATACACGTAGACACACAGATGCATATTCAATACACATGTGTATATGTGGTATATATGTTTTTATGTGTGTGTGTGTGTGTGTGTTTTCTTTTTGTCTAGATCTGGGATTTTTTCCTGCCAAAACCTGGTTGTTCATCTTTTTGGTAAGGCTTCTGGGTTAACCATTGGATAGCAGTATATTAGTACCTAACTTTTTATACAGTCAAAAGCTATATTCAACTTTTCAACTGTGCAAAGTTCAGCATCCTTAACTTCTGCATTATTTGAGGATTAACCACATATAAATTTGATAGATTTGAATATACATGAAATGTATAAATGACATGATATGAAATCTGTATGTATTTACCTACAGTACCCTGTGTAATACACTATTATTGCTATTATTGTTAATGTAATAAGTTGTCAGTCTCATTAATAATTGTATTTTTAATTTTCTCCTCAACAAATGATTTACTTTCATATACTTCTCATTGTGAAAGTTCACTTTAATAGAGCTAGGGAGTATAGTGTTAAGGAGATGGAGTATTTATCGTGTGTAGTAACATAAAATCAATGGCAGTTACTCATACAAGCTTTTTCAATTTCCATCACACATGGTACACAACCTGAGGTTCAGTGTATAATCCAATTGTAAACAGTGACTCACTGTTAACAACTCCAGGAAATAGGATTAACAATTTCTAATTTCAAAGTAAACCTATTTCATTTTTGTCCTGCAAATAGAAACAATGGTCTCAGAGATTTAGCTTTTCAGCTTTCAGTCCCCCAGAACCAAAATGTTAGAAACAAATTTTTATTGTCTAATGCCTTTAGTGGAAATCATTGAGCATATTTTTCTAAAACTGTTTTAATAGATTAATACAAAAAGATAAAATAATAATAGTTTGGAGTCTAACTGGACAAAACTTAAAATTTCAGTTGAAAAAGGGTTATTGAACCTCTGGAAGCTAAAAATCATAGAAGTACTCTTTACTCATTCTAAATTTGTGATTAGAAAGCTTTGTTTCCAAAACAAAATTTTTAAGTGAGCTTTTAGGATTCTAATTTGTCTTGGAATATTGTTCTATTGAATCAATGATCTTTGCAATTTTTGTGAATTATTTATTGTTCCATCAGAAACCCTATCTTCTCCTGTCTTATTTGCAAATTCCTTCAGTAGGGCCTTGTCTTGATAGAAACTTACATCTTTACATTGAGTTGTAAACATTTGTCAAGCTCCCTATTTCCAAAAACAGAATGGTGGCTATCATTCTGCTTTTAGAACACAAAGTGTCATTGCAGCAGATTATAGAGTCTCTGTTAATAATGCTCACACCTTTTTTTTTTTTTTTTTTTTTAATGTTCATGCTTGCACCCTCCACTAAAGGATTCAGGGATTTCTCTAATTGGTCTGGGCTAGAAACTCCTAATCTTTGTTTTTAAATGCTCCATATATTTATATTATACTGATTGAGTGGGAAACACTAGCATAGACAAACCAAGGAAGGATTACTATGAAAGCAAACCCGAGGTTTCTTAGCACAATATTTATTGTTCAAGTTTGTAGGGAGAAAACTATATTGAATCCAAAGGGCAAATTATATCAATCAAGAAAGGAATAAAATTAGTAGACAGGAAAGTCAATATTGTAGACTGAGAAGTTGTGCAGAGCAGTTTTGGCTTGTGATCATTAGTAGAAAGTAGATTAAGTGGAGGTTGAAAACAATGAGAATAAAAATCTTCCCGGTCCCATTAGTAGGAAAACTGCTTGAAGAAATGATGCTACCTTGGTAACACAAATTAAAATTTTTCCTATGTGTTTTCCTCACTTAACTCTGTCCTGTCTTGATCACACACTCCCAGATTTTCTTTCCTATAAATGTACATGCATACAAGTAGTGGCACAAGGGGTTAAGCACAGCACTGTGAAGCTATCCATAGCCTGTTGCAGCATGAGTTTGATCCCCAGCCAGCCAGGGAGTTAACCCACATGTTGTAGCAGTCCTCTCCTGACTTGCCTGCTGTTCCCTTCAGCTGTGTATTTCAGTCAATCCACCTGTACTGTTCCCCACTCTGTCTCTGGTGAATCCTCTCACCATCCCCCCACCTCTGGTCTATACCCCAGTTGTTGTAAGCATAAATAAACAAATCTTTTTAAAGTAAGTATTCATTTTATTTTTTTTTTACAAGAGGAAAAAAAGCTAAAGTGGATCTATTGATAGATATGCTATATATATGAAAGGACAGTAAACTAGCAGACTCCTCCAAGTCTAGCTTGCTCTGTAATTCCAAGGCACACTCAACTTCTTGAAATCAAAGTAAAAGAGTAGGTTTGGGAATTTGAGAAGAGTTGTGGGAGCTCAGAACAGAATTCATTGAAGAGAGACTAATGAAAGGCTTAAAAGATTTCCAGAAAGATTTAAGTACCCAAATGGAGTGAGAAACTAAATCTATTGTAGTCTTTAATCTTTCAATGTTTATGTGATTCCTTCAGCAGTGCTCAGCGTCTGGATATAGTAAACAGAAAATCTAGGTAGACATTTGGTCTTTAACATACAGGTAAGGAGAAATATATTTGGGAGAAAGAGGGACTAAAATGAAATTTAATTTTTTCAAGGTTAAATGCAAAAACAAATGAAAGCAATTAGAGAAATAGAAAATTGGAGAATCAAGGAACTAAACGTTATCCTGAATGTAACATATGGGTATAGGAAAGAAAAGGAGTTGAACATTGGAAAGTTATATTCAGTAAGCAGACTGTTACTGCTTACTACTATGTAATATACCAATTATTTATTTTCTGTAATTATCTTCCACTACTACATCTTGCACTCAATAAATGTCAAGTTTAAATTATGCTAAGTTAAATAGCCAAAAATGTTTTTCCGAAAAATTGAGAGATAAAACAGAGCATCCATGTCATAAAACATTTTCCTCATGAAGACAGAGTATAACTAGAAAACCACTCAAAAGTAGTAGTGATGTAGGATAAGGATAGAAAAGTTGGAAAGGAGACACCACCACATCAGTGACCTGGCTCATGCAATGTCTGTTGCTGGAGGTGGGGCTAGAAGTAATTAACATAGTTGTTAAGCCAACTATAGAAACTAAAAATTTTTAGGTGCCAAGGCATAGACTCAAAGTGCCAGACAGCAGTAAATGCCATAGGGTGCAGACTGGAGGTATAGATAAGGAGCTTGAGGGCCACTGCAGATTCTCTGGTCCCTTTCAAATTCACATAATCATCTAAAATAAACAGCAAAACAGGCCACTCCACAAAGGAAGGAGCCCCTCCCAAAGAGAAGACTATATCAGGGCAATCTCTGCACTGGCATGGGGCAGCAGTCCTGCCCTCCTGTGACTATGCAGATGCTTCTTTTTGCCAATTATCTCCCTCCACAGTGCAGCAGCTCCTGCCTGCATGTGACCTATACCTTCCAGGACTCCTCCTCATTGACCTCCCCCAGCAGAGGCCTCTCTCCTCAAGCCCGCCCACCTGCAACCATGCAGGCCTCTCTCAGCAAACTTTCCAGCAGCTCTTCCTGCCCGCTTGTGTCTGTGCAAGTGCCATTTATTCTTCTCTCCCTTTTGTAATAAACCTCCCTTTTAGATGTAACTAATGTCTCTGTGTTATGGAGAAACTTGCCTGAGAAACTCACCACATGCAACTGAAAGGGGAACTCTGGTGAAACTTTCCCGGAGTCAACCCAAGGACCCCACTCTTTGAACCCAATAACTCCAAAAAAAGACTTCATCAGCAATACCATCCCTTCAATTTCAAGCTAAACCTCAAAAGTTGTGATTTAAATGTCATGTTTTAGTCAATAAGATCAAATTTTAAAACTAGGTGAGTCATTCTGTTCATGGGTTATTTCAAATAAAGACTGCTTTGCATGAAGAGACACCCTATCAAAGAATGAAACTAACATAGGGGAAGCATCAAATGATGCACAACCTTTGTTGTTTCTTCCCAGAGAAAAGTAGTTCAGTTACTAGAATTTGACTTTACTCTACTGAAGAAACTGATCTTAGAGATGCAAATGCTGACAATGAATTGTAACAATATCTTCTGTTGCCATTTTGAGAGAAATATCAGAGGGCACAAAGAACAATAAAGTCCTGAAAAGGGGGTTGTGATGTGTTTCCTAGGCCATAGAGAGATTCAGCAGCTGTACTGTAACCAGGACCAAACTCTTCCACTATAATGAAAGTCTCTGGAACATTAAGGAGGCTCTCTGGTGTGTGTGTGTGTGTGTGTGTATGAAGAGAAACTGAGTGACATGGCCATATTTTCAATAAAAGTAATCGCTTTCCAGCTACCATTTACAAGCATACCAGAGACTATAAATACTCGTCAGCAGTCTTATGTAATAGTTGCAAATGAGCAATAGAAAGGTTCAAATAGATAACAAAAGAGAGAAAGAGAGAGAGAGGAAGAAAGAGAGAAAGAAAGAGAGAGAAAGAAGAGTGACAAAGAAAAGAGAGGAAGAATACATGTGAAAATGTACAACTCGAAATTAACATTTCTCTTCCTGGCTAATTATACGCACACTATATTTGCCTACTTTGTTTTTTTATACCCTCATGTGTTTGGCTAAAATTTTTCTAGCAGTACTTTTTATTTTGGTTGAGATATAATGTATATCATGTATAGTATAGTTTTAGTCTTAAGAGGAAAATGGATAATCAGGAGAATATTTTTCCAAGACTCTTCTCTAAAAGTTTACAGAGTTGTCTCTAATGTACACTGACAGCTTTTGCATTAAAATTAGAGGAAAGTAGACATAGATATTGTCAAGGTAGAAAAATCTAACTCATTTTCATTCTACTAAAATAAATCAGGCCCATATATTTTAGTATTTCGTAAGAATTGTTCATTTCTGAAGGTCAAGAGCAAAAGGACTTTTCAACATTTAAAAAAGATTTAAAAGGCAGCAGTTAATTGATAGTCTCTAGGCACCAACGAAAGTCTGGATGGTAAACTTAAAAGCCATTTTAATGTCCTTATTGAAGTTGATGGTGCTAGCGATATAATTCAAATTCCATTGTCCTGCATTAGTGATTTGTTTGCAAACAATAGATATTTATTCTAAATATCTTAAAATAAATTTATTATAATAAGGGAGTTAACATCTGGATAGAGATGTGGTAAACTAAGAATAAAAGCTGAGTAAGAACAAAAACTGGAATTACTTTTCTCAAGGGAAAACCTGCTGGAATTAATGAGCTCCAGTTACTTCTTCCATCCTGCTTCATTCCAATTGAGATTTAGAAGGAAGAATCTACTTGGGTAAAACAAGGTTTTACATATATCCTTCATTGTAGCCAACTATTGAGATGTATGGATCCTTTCCATGTCAGTGAATCATTAAAAAAAAAAAATGTATAATGTGATTAATTCCCCTTACCAGACTAATGCTATGGGAAAAGAGGTCATTTCTTGGGGCCTCCCCGGTGGTGCAGCAGTTGAGGGCTGGGTTGCGAAGCTGCCCGCAGCCTCGCAGCGCTGGTTCGATCCCCGGCTGCATCACCTGAGGAGGGTCCCACATGGCGCGCAGACCCCTCCTGCCGCCCGCTGCTCCCCTCAGCAGTGTACCTTGGTCCTTCTGCCTGCTCTGCTCCCCGCTCTGGCTCTGGTGAATTCTCTCACCCTCCCGCGCTTCTGACTGTACTCAGTGCTTGTATAAATAAATAAATAAGTCCCTAACAAACAAATAAATAAATAAATCTTTAAAAAGAAAAAAAAAAAAAAACTTCAAAGGTAAATGACTTCAAAAAATCTTTAAAAAAAAAAAAAAAGGTCATTTCTTAAAAGAAAATCAGGGTATTGATAAGAAATGGAAATTAATGCTGGCCAGTTAAAATATAAAAACTGTCCAACTCAAAATTTTAGTGTGAATTTTGAAGGAAACTACAGTAACAATAGTTATAATAATTATAATCCTGGGTGCTTTCCTTTAATGCCGACATTCTTGTTCACATATGTGAAAATGCATGCATTATTAGAATGTCATAAAATTGTAATAGCAGAGTGTACACTGAAAATCTGGAACAAGTACCCACTTCAAGTGGCAGTCTTAGTGAATAATTTTTACTTACTAATGATGTAGTTTTGGAGGTGATGGGTTTAGAGAGCGGGGTCCTTGGGTTCACTCTGGGAAAGGTTTGACCAGAGCTTCCCTTTCAGCTGCACGCGACAAATTTCCCAGGTGAGTTTCTCCTTGAGACAGAGATGTTAGTTATATTTAAAGAGCAGGTTTATTAAGGAAAGGGGACAGAAGAATAAAGGACACTTGCATAGACACAAGCAGGCAGAAAGAGCTGTCTCTTTATGGGGGCGGTGTTAGGTTTTATCCTCTTCTTTGGTAGGGAGGGGCTCATCTTTGTGAGTGGTTACAGTGTTGCTGATTTTGGACAACAATGCAGAATAAGAAAGAGTCTTGGAGATTCCACAATGGGCCCAATCTCCATATCTTTACCCTCAGGTCTGTGCTCCCAACAATCCCTAGAGCAGTCTGATACCTGCTTGGGTCTTATGCCTTGTGATAAGACTCTGCATCTAAGGATCTTGATTTCTATAGTTGGGTTAATGCTCATGTTAATCCCCTCTACCCCCACCTCCTTCTGTGAGTCAGGTTCTGGTCTTGTGATGCCTCTTTTTGGTTTCCTATTCTTTCCTCTATCACTGACAGCAACTTAAGTGCCCATGGTAACCAAATTCTTTTCTTTCTAGAGTCACAGATAAAGTTTCACATACATAGGTCAGGTGAGTTAGCACAAGTCTAAGGAGCAGATAGTAAGTCTGTCTTGCCCCAAGGAAGAGAAGAAGAATCACCTCAGAAATGATTTAATGCATTCTTCAAACTCACATATCTATGCATGAACACCTGAGAGAAATTTACATTTGATATTTCTGATCTGACAGCCATTAACATTAAATCTTAATAAAGTATAATACTGCAGAAGTTTC